>NW_025318872.1:3935000-4647500 GCF_018153725.1 Drosophila mojavensis
AGATACTACCCTGAACCCAACAAATAAAAATGCCCATTTAGTATGGCTGAAATTTCAATTTCGATGTATTTAAAAATATAAATAAAATACCAAACTCATTTAATAAAATATAAAAATATTTTGAAACAATTAAAAAAGTTAACATCAGTTGCATCGATCGGGATTCGAACCGCGACTTCTCGATCGAGCGTCATGCAGCTAACACACTACGCCACCCCACTCATGCTAGTGGCGCTGGCAAAACTCAAATACATTCAACTGCTGCGCCATCTACCAAAACTAAACGAAACTAACAGCTGATGTGATTCAACGAATGTTTCTAGAAGAAGTTTGAATGTATGTGTGCAAACGCATACGATGCTGTTGTAGCTGCTGCACGTGCGTTTGTTAATTGGCCAAATATTTGATTATTTTTTATTAATTTTTGACTGAACGGAATTTAATGAAACTTTCAGCATATGATCTACGTATTATATTGAATATTTGAGAAATTAAAAAAAAAGAAAAATCATTCACAATTAACTATAGTGGCACCTGATTTGAATGTTTTTACTCGATAAAAACATAACGGGATGATTTATCGAATTATAAAAGCAAACTCGACGTCCGCGCTGTATATACGGTCATTTTAAAAACAAATTCAAGTCTCTAGCTCTTATATCTTCGGAAATCGACGCGTTCAAACATACGGACAGACGGACAGACGGACGGACGGACAGACGGACAGACGGACAGACGGACAGACGGACAGACAGACAGACGGACAGGGCCAAATCGACTCAGCTCGTCACCCTGATCAAGAATAGATATACTTTATGGGGTCTGCCACGCCTCCTTCTGCCTGTTACATACATTTCAACAAAACCATTATACCCTGATTTCCCATTTTCAATGGGTTCAGGGTATAAAAACACATATTTTATCACTATATTTATTATAAGTTATTTATTATGTAATGTCAAAGGCACAACTTAAAAGATTTAGAAAATCATAATCAGACTTTAAGCTGAATATAAATAAAAATAATAAAAACAAGTAAGAAAGCTCTAGTCGAGACTGCTCGACTACGAGATCCCCTGAACCCTTGGAGCAATAGATATTTCAATACTTTTTCGCGACTTTCAGCTTACACAAGAAACACGCACACACACACACACGCACGTACGCAAACACAGGTATACATACACACACACGCATACAGACACACATACACACACACACGCATACATACACAAACGCATACACACACACACATACACACACACACATACACACACAAGCAACCATGCATAAACACGCATGGGCTGCAGTGTGCGCTTACTATGAGAACTTAATTGTTTAATAACTTTTTTTATGGACGTACGATCTTCATGAAACTTTTAGATTATGATTATAACATGAATATGCATGTAATTGCCAAAGCACAAGTCTCTAGTATTTGAAATACGCTTTTTACAAAAGTGATGGTGAGGGGGTGAATTTAGAGGTGGGGGGTAAATTTTAACAAAAACCGAAATTGTATAAATTGCATATAAGCATACATTAAAAATTTGGAGACTCTAGCAATAAAGGTGTAGAAGATATAATTTTATAACTGGGTTTCGATAAGGGTTTTTATCGATAAAAAAATATCGAGATGAGTTATCGATTTTTAATGATAAACTTGATATGCGCGCTGTAATTACGGACATTTTAAAAAAAATTTGAAGTCTCTAGCTCTTATATCTTCTGAAATCGACGCGTTCATACATACGGACAGACGGACAGACGGACAGACGGACAGACAGACGGACAGGGCCAAATCAACTCAGCTCGTCACCCTGATCAAGAATATATATACTTTGTGGGGTCTGCCACGCCTCCTTCTCCCTGTTACATACATTTCAACAAAACCATTATACCCTGATTTCCCATTGAAAATGGGTTCAGGGTATAAAACAAAACCATTATACCCTGATTTCCCATTGAAAATGGGTTCAGGGTATAAAAAAAAATTAATTACAAAATAAATAAATAATGAAATGATATCAATATACCAAAAATATGTTGTAAAGGAGTAGATTTGATTATATATACGATTTACCTAAAACAATATTAGACAAAAAAAAAAAAAAAACAAGTAAGAAAGCTCTAGTCGAGACTGCTCGACTACGAGATCCCCTGAACCCTTGGAGCAATAGATATTTCAATACTTTTTCGCGACTTTCAGCTTACACAAGAAACACGCACACACACACACACACACGCACGTACGCACACACAGGTAAACATACACACACACGCATAAAGACACACATACACACACACACGCATACAGACACAAACGCATACACACACACACATACACACACACATACACACACAAGCAACCACGCATAAACACGCATGGGCTGCAGTGTGCGCTTACTATGAGAACTTAATTGTTTAATAACTTTTTTTATGGACGTACGATCTTCATGAAACTTTTAGATTATGATTATAACATGAATATGCATGTAATTGCCAAAGCACAAGTCTCTAGTATTTGAAATACGCTTTTTACAAAAGTGATGGTGAGGGGGTGAATTTAGAGGTGGGGGGTAAATTTTAACAAAAACCGAAATTGTATAAATTGCATATAAGCATACATTAAAAATTTGGAGACTCTAGCAATAAAGGTGTAGAAGATATAATTTTATAACTGGGTTTCGATAAGGTTTTTTATCGATAAAAAAAGATCGAGATGAGTTATCGATTTTTAATGATAAACTTGATATGCGCGCTGTAATTACGGACATTTTAAAAAAAATTTGAAGTCTCTAGCTCTTATATCTTCTGAAATCGACGCGTTCATACATACGGACAGACGGACAGACGGACAGACGGACAGACAGACGGACAGGGCCAAATCAACTCAGCTCGTCACCCTGATCAAGAATATATATACTTTGTGGGGTCTGCCACGCCTCCTTCTCCCTGTTACATACATTTCAACAAAACCATTATACCCTGATTTCCCATTGAAAATGGGTTCAGGGTAAAAAAAAAAAAAAAAAAATTCCCGAAAGATTTACTTGTCCATTACTATATGGCTCAATTAAAACATTATTTATGTTACTTCATCAGTTCATGAGCACACATTCCATTATAGAGTTAGTGAATCATAAACGATTATTATGAACAATAACCTACTGGTTCATTAAAATAAATCTTAAAATACATTGCTAAAATAATTGATCAATGAATTGAACTCATTAGTGATTCAGCTCAATAGTATAAGCTGACTGATCGCTGAACTAGTTCAGTACTTCATTCAATTATTATTAATATTTACACAGAATTACTGGAACAGCAACGAATTTTGCAATAACAAAGGTAATTTAAATGCCGACTTTATGGTTGATTAAATCGTATTATACGGCCATCACAATTATAGATCCATATCTAAATATTATAATGTCCACCAGGTTAATCTGATGGTAATTAGTAAATATAAAGGAAGCTGCTGGAACAGAAAACAATTTGCATAAGCCAAATAAATTCGTCTGAATACGGAGGCAGATCTAAAAATACTGTAAATGCTGGGCAGAGGAAGGTGCGCAGGGGCGGAGGGGCATAAGGGTTGGAGGGCTAGGCGAGGCTGCTTTCTGCCAAAATAGGAAGTTCAACCAACCATGAGGGGGTTACGCTGTGGTTCTTCCCCCTTCATCCAGTTCTACTCAGCCCCAGTCGCAGCGATTTATCAAAGTTCATTGAAATTGTGAGCCGCCTCGAGTCGGAAAAGTATTCGTCCTTGGGTGGTTGGTTTTGGAGGCGGGGCTGTGCTGTGCTGTGCTGTGCTGGATGAGGTGGGTGGTGAGGCAGTGTCCTTGCCACTGACTACGTCATTCATTAAAATGTGTTTGCAGCTCGTAAGTTTTTGGCGCATTAAACAGCATTGAGCTGTCAGCCGTACTACAATCCAAACAAAGTGCTATAAAAGCCCGTCACATGCTCAGAGTGCAAAACTTTCTGCACATTCAAGACGCCGCCTCCATTGCCACACCCGCCCCAACAAATTTATTATTGCGTATGGCCAGAGCTAATTCCAAATGCCGCATCCTTCAGCAAATGAAAAGTCAATACGCCACATTTGATTAATAATCATATTATATGCTTTATTAAGCATCCAGACAAAGCAGCTCACAGTGGAGTGAGCGGGACTTGTATACCCTCATTGGTTTGCATACCCTCTACTAACGATTGCAGGGCATGTGCTAAAATTAATTTAGATTAATTTACCACTAAATTGCCAACGCACATAGACAATTGGATGATCTATCACTCAAGTCTTAGCTGAGATTTATGTATCAAACCAAAATTGAATAATCAAATCAAATGAACAAAGAACACTTTTTGGAGAGATCTGACTGCATAAAGATACCCTGGGAGTCGGGCCAAACTGTGTATTTAAAATTATTATTAAACAAATATAATGCTCATGAATATTCCATAAACATAATAATTAATATTTGTCGTATTGTGGTTAATGTAAAGGAAGTCACGTCTTGCCACTAATGACTAATGTCTAATGTCTAATGTCTAATGTCTAATGTCTAATGTCTAATGTCTAATGTCTAATGTCTAATGTCTAATGTCTAATGTCTAATGTCTAATGTCTAATGTCTAATGTCTAATGTCTAATGTCTAATGTCTAATGTCTAATGTCTAATGTCTAATGTCTAATGTCTAATGTCTAATGTCTAATGTCTAATGTCTAATGTCTAATGTCTAATGTCTAATGTCTAATGTCTAATGTCTAATGTCTAATGTCTAATGTCTAATGTCTAATGTCTAATGTCTAATGTCTAATGTCTAATGTCTAATGTCTAATGTCTAATGTCTAATGTCTAATGACAATAAAATTTATAAACTGTTATTTTTATTACTGGTTGTACTAGCATCTTACTTGTATACTACTTTCTGTTCATAAAATAATCTTCGTACTGGTAACTTCACATTTGTAGTTGTATTTGGCAATACTTTCACATTTTAATAATCCAACAGTGAATTGACCTCTAAGCCGTTTGTTAAATACCAAATTATAAAGAGACATCTTTTGTTTGAGCTATTCGCCTTGTATCAGAGCAGAGTTTTAGACTGCAGGGCATTTTGTTCTATGGATAGACCTCTCCACTTGTCTGTAGTTTGTCTTTTCTTATTTTCCTGCTGTATTGTGTCTTCCATCTATTGTTATATAACTCTTTTGTTTGGCCACAGTTGACTTGAGCCATTTGTTTGGCTGGCTGACGGCTTTTATATATACAAATATCTTTATCATCTGACAAGTGCAGACAGCGCCATGTGCCGGCCCAAGGATGTGGCTTCAACTCCTATATCCAATTCACCGATTTACCTTTTTCTGTTGTTGTCTTGCGTCTGCCCACAAATTATAATTACAAATGATATATTTTGGCGTTTTTATTATGAGACTGTGCATAAAATAAATGATCTAAATGCCTATTAGAGCTCACTTCTATGACAAACGTGCAAAACTTTGTCCCGCGTGGATGCCCCTAAATTTTTTTTTATTTCTTTGACTAACGTTTAACTTGTTTTGGTTTTTTTTTTTGTTTTTTGTTTTTTTTAAGATTACATGATTTTTAGCACCATAGAAATATATAATATTAGCCTATTTACATGGAAAATGTTCGACATATAACTGAAATACTTAGAATTATATTTACCCGAATATCCGAGTCTATAAACTAAATGTGTACATTTTGTTGTTTATTATCTTTGCTCATTATTTTAAATATTTGTTCGAACATACTATTCTTTGTTAACAATTTATAATTTGTATATAATCTTATTTATTTTTTAATTCGATTAACATTTGCTTATCTGCTAAATTAGGGTATAGCCTGTACGTTGTCCTAAATTTCGTGCGTAAACTCCTCTCATTTTCTTATTTCTATAAATATTTGATATAGCGAACTGGGGCTATCAATGGAGTGGAGCGATGGGGTGGGCTAAGCGGGAGGGGAGCAACAAAAGAGATAGAGCCAAAGGGGGTCCTTTACGACGTCGCATTGTTGTGCGTAGAAATATCTAAGCTATGCGGCGTACCGAACCGGGCATAATCAAAATACAATTGTGCGAGGATGTGAGAGTGTGTGTATGTGTGAGTGAGTGCGGCAGTACACGTGTGTGTGTGTACGCGTATATGGGTGTTTGTGTGTGTGACTGTTTGTAAGTGTTGTAACGCGTGCACGAATTCTATTTCATGTAGTGTGTGCTAGTGCTACTGCTGTATGTTTGGCAGCTGAGTCTACCTGAGCCTAGCAAACGGTCCTCGCTCTCAGCAAAAGTTTGCTATAAACTGGAAGGCAAAGAGCAAGCTACAGTAACAGAGGGAGAGAGGGCTTAAGAGAGTCTATTAAGGAGCCAGCTAGCGGGTGTGAGAGAGCTAATATTAAAGCATTCAAAATGCCAGAATAATAAATTCATTAATTATAAATTTAAACAACACCAAAAGCAAATGGCACATAAACTAAGTGAAGGCGGGAGAGAGCCGAATGGAAGAGTGGAACGTGAGAGCGGCACTAGCATGCAGCAATCAAGCTCAGCTCCTGTGCAAAACACACAACTGGAAGCGCTCGAGCGATGCTCGTGTGCGCGTCGTTTTCGTCGGCTCGCTTCTCGTTTATTCGACTTTGTCGCTGCGGCCCCGAGGCTCGTAGCAGCTCCGCTGGCTGGCCAAGGAGCCAAAACGTTTTCGTGCGCTGCGCTGACAACATCCTCGCAGGACCAATAAGCGGACGGTGCGTTAAGCAATAAAAAAAATTCTATGCTAGTGTGTGTGTGTGCAGAAACTTTTAATCGTGTGTGTTGAAAATTGATTGCACTTTCAAAAAATACAACAAAAAAGTAGAACGAAAAGCGGAAAGGAATGAAAAGTTAAAGCGAATGACGATATGCAAAGCGAAATGGATTTTTCTGCCAGAAAATTGAAGGCAAACCCAAATTTTATATAATCAAGCAATAAAAATGACACAGCGGTTGCCTGTTCTTGTGTACGTGTGTATGTGTATGCTATGTGTGTGTGCGAGTGCAGAAATGTTAATACCATTGTATCAAATGTGCCTCTGTATGTGTGTGTGAGTGGTTTTGGGTGTGTTTGTGTGTGTGTGCACGTGTGCGTGTCTTCTCGTGCCTTCAGGCCTTTCATAAAGAGGTCAAAACGTTGCTTTCGTTTTTTTACGCTTTTTACAGTGTGCAAAGACAACAAATTTAATGGCCAGCCAAATAAAAGAAACTTGAAGAAGAATCAAAATTGTTGGCGTTCCGTTATTCCGTAATATTTTGGCACCGCCCCCTTTAAGCTGCCCAATGATATAATAGTTGCTACAACTTGAGCAAGACTCCAAAGAAGCGTAGCTTTAACGGTAAGCCGTAGTCGTTGAGTGCGTGTGTCAGAAAATGCGGAACAGAGAAGGAGAGATAGAGAGACACAGAGAGATATATGAATACGTAGTGGAAGAGAGTAGGCATGACCTCCTAATTGCACATTTTTATGGCATACTTTTAGCTGTCGCAATTAATGTTAAGCACAGTTATTTTTTGTGCTGAGCAAAGCTAAGCTGTGTATGGGAATGAGTAAAATAACAGCATAAACGGCCTAACGGCTTAAAAACATACCCCAGTAGTGCACTTTAAGAAAGCTGTGATAATAATTTCTGTAATTATGTGATCATAAAAGTGTTTAATACAATTCGGCTTTAAAAATATAATATAATAAATAAATATTCAGTATATAAATCCTTGAAATGCAGTTGATAATTTGGAAAATAAATTTTAAATAAATCAAAGCCTAATCAAATCAAATACTTGAGTCATTAAAGTGAAAAATATAACCACAATATTAAAATTTAAATTATATCTTTAATAAATAAAGCTTAAATCACATTTTACTAATTTCTTTATAATACCATTTATTAAAATAAATTTTAAAAAATAAAATAAAAATAAAAATGAAAAGCATTTTATGGAACCATTCTTTTAATTATATTAAAAGCAAAAAAGAATTATTTTATGTTCAGTAGTTTTTAATGCATTTACTATTTTCTATTGTCTATTACTTTATGTATATAACATAGGTAAATATTAAGAGAAATATTACTATTGGATCGCAAGACTTTAAAGCAATAATGATTCATTTACAACAGCGCTGAGAATTATGCTTTATAAAATGCTATAAGCCAGTAAATAAAACAAAATATATATGGAACAGTTTTTTGGGCTAAAAGAATTTCATATCACACAATAAAAGTTGGTAATTTTATGTATATATTTAAAACTTTAGCAGCAGTTGACACAAATCTGAAAACTTCATAATTTTAAGGCAAAATTACGTAAATACAAAGGAAAGGACAAAATCAAAATAATATAGCTATAAAAATAAGATGTTACGCAATTTGCAGCGAACCAAAATTTGACACAGCCCTAGAGAATCAAATGCCATAATTAATAATAGTGCCAACAGAATCGAAATTCCTGGCTAAGCTTCAGCCTATGGCTAAAAATACGGCAAAAAAAGAAAGAAGAAAAACACACTCAGGCTAGCCGTAAAAAGTGCGACACTCAAAAGCACACACAAATACATGGAGCCCGTCGGGGGGTGGGGGGTAGAACATTAGCGGCAGCTACTCAAAGCATAACAATGAACGTAACCGCACATAGAGCCTAGAGACAGCCACAAGCAGCTACATAAAAAAATGAAGCAATGAGCGAGGGAGAGAGCAATAGAAAGGAAGATGAAGAGGGAGGGGTAGGGAGAGAATGAGAGAGATTGGGTGTGTATTTGTGTGTATTTGTGTGTGCGTGTTACCTACTAAACTAAATGAAAGTAAAATTGTAAGCGTAAGCTAAAACAACAAACATAGCAGCAGCCGCAGCAGCAGAATCAGCAGCAGCAGTAGCAGCGGTAGTAGCGGCCGCAGAAAACGAAAGCAATAACAGAAACGTGAGCAGCGATAAGAACGCTGAGATAAGCAGTAGAGCGTGTAAGCAAACAAACACACACACACACACGAACAATGAGAGGACAAGAGAGCGAGTGTGAGAGTGAGAGTCGAAGTGAGCGCGTGTGCATGTGCTGCGCTTGCAGAGAGCATGCAAATTGTCTAGTTAAACATAAGCTGGCGTGCAAAAACCGTTTGACTAACTTTAGGTGTTTATCGTCTGCTCTCTCTTTTTGCAGATTTAACAGCTCGTGCAAGTTCAATGTAAATGCGAAAATGTAAACAATACCAGCGCACGCGCAACAACAGAAACAACAACAGCAGTTATAAAAAAAATATAAAACACGCTCTGCCATAAACTGGATCTGACTGCCTTCCAGCTGGGAGCCGTTGTCGTATCCCTTCCAGTGAGGCCTGCAGCACACGGCCAGCGACATTAACAGCGCCACAGCAACGTCAGCAGTGCTGTCCTGCTAGTCGTGCTGTGTGCTACACTGGCAAAACTCAGGGAAATTTTCCACAAGCACACGAACACACACACGCACACAAGGCATACAGTCACACGCACACAGGCACGCACACAGCGTTGTTTTACGTTGCCAAAAAGAAAAGAGGAACGCAACACACACACGTACACATGGCCCAGCCAAGAGCCGTCATCAAAAACGAACGCAACGTCAATGTAGTGGAAATGCTGCGGCCAGCGTCAGCGCCAGCAGCAGCCGCCGCAAGAGTAGCACCAACAACAGCCGCAGCGAGTTGCTTGTCTAGTGCATTGCTGTGTTAATTGTTATTTATGTATAGTAGTGTATATAAATTCGTGTGATATTGCAACAACAATGCAAAAGCATTACAGCAAATAGCCGAGAACGTGCGAAGTACAGAAAGATAGAGAGTGAGGATAGAGAGGGGCAGAGAGTGAAAGAGAGAGAGAGAGTGAGAGGAGAAGTGAACGAGCTGTTTTTAGTAGTGCAAAAGAAAGCGAGCAAAATAAAGTTTCACCAACCACAAACAACGACAACTAACGGTTTAGCAACAACCTTAACAACAACAACAACAACAACAATAACAGGAACAGCAACAGTAACAACATTTAACGGGTCCAATGTTGCAGCAAACAACATGCAGCAAACAACAATGGCAGCAGTATCAAGAAGAAGAAAAAGAACTGGAGCAACAACAACAGCAAGAACAGCAGCAGCAGCAGCAGCAGCAGCACCAAGAACAACAGCAAACAGCTAAGGCTACTAGCTACAGCAACATAGCGCGCCTTGGCAACATGGGCCTTAGCAACATGCTGCCAGCCAGCAATAGCACCACAACAACGATAGATTTCAACAGTCGCCGGCGACGCGGTCGCCTACGGGCCGCCCACAAATGTTGCCGACAAGTGCCAGCAACAAATGCAAATGTTGCTTATACACAACAACAACAACAACAGAAACAACAACAACAACATACGAAACAAACAAAACACCATGCAAAGCTTTTGTTATCAATAATGTGCGCGAACATTGTCGATTGTGTAAATATTTTAAAATGCTTAGTATTATTAACGTTAACAACAACTACAACTGCAACTAATAATAACAAAAATAAGAACAACAATAGGCACGCCCGTGGGCGTTGTCAGCCGCAATGCTGCCTCTCGTTGCTCCTGCTGCTCTGCCTCTGCCTCTGCTGCGCTCAGGCCCACAAGCCGAAGAGCGTGCACAAGCAACAACACCAACAGCAAGAGCATCAGCCGGCGCACAACAACGATGTCACGTTCAACAACATGGCCGACGTGCCGCCCACTTATCAAGTGAAATCATCGCAAACATCGAATGAGGACGAAGCCGAAATCCTTTATCAGTCCTCCGAAATGTTCGGCGAGGAGGAGGAGGACGACCTTGCGGATGGACGTGAGCCGAGCGGCCGGCAGGTGAACGAGGATAATGCGTCCAACCCACGCGGTATCAATGGTAAGTGCAAGCCAACAAGCCATCTAGTAAGCCCTCTCCCCTTACCCACGAACTCCTTCCAACTTGTATTAATATTAGTGGAGCTGTGATATCAGGACACGCTTCAGCTGTTCCGCTTTGTGTCAGTCGGGATGTTTTCAAGAAAGATTGACTATATTGATTATACTTTACATATTTGATTAATCAAGCAAGAAATCTATCAATGTACAAATTTATATTCGGGAATTTAGTATGAACCCTTGAACTTGTTATTTAAATGAACTACCAAATTAAGTTAGCAATCGAATTAGCTCACTCAGCCGTAAACCATAGACCACCATAAACCATAGACATGCAAAGTTCATGAACTAGTTCTATGGAACTAGTCTAAGAAGCGCACAATTAAATATTGAATGTTTCGTTCACATAGAGAACTACTGAATCGCTGAATAATATAGTTTATGAGCTATTAGGGCAAATGAACTATTGAACGTGCTCATTGAGTTTAATTAGAGTTGCCAACTCCTATATAGTATATGCACGATACAAGATTGTATTAATGACATGTCCTTGAGCATGTCAACGGGCAAGACACCTTCGATGGCATGTCACTTTGGTCCTCATGCGAGCGTCTTGACATTTGAAGACGTCACCAATAAGCATGTCAACAAGAGCACAATTTTCATCTGGAATACGTACCCCGACTTCTTCACACATGCACACATTCAAACGCACACTGTCGGGCGCTCAACAAACATGGCTTATGCGTGATTTGGCCTTTTGCCTGTGACTATGACTAATGGAATTTATATTTAAATGAGGCACCAGAGCGAGGAGCAGGAGCTCTGAGGAGGGAAATTCGCTGTATAAGTGATTTATGCTACAGACGAAGTACAATTCAATCGAGCTCTGAGGGGTCGAAGGCAGAGTCTGGCTAAGTCCTCTCCCAGCAGAAATTCGAATTTGACTTGCATAGCTCACAATCCAAGAGCAAATAAAAATATGCGTTACACAGGGCATATGTGAGATATAACATACAATTTATAATAACAATACATAAATATTAATATAATATATGTATGATAAATTAAATCGAGCAAAGTGAATTTAACTATTTAGAAAGTCATATATATATCTCTGCATTTTGATAGGAGAGTTCATAATACAATAAAAAAGATTAAAATACAGACAAGAATGGAGTGTTCGTGTAAATCTCCGTCATAAGGAAACTCAAGTAAATTAAAGTTTAACAAAAATATATAATTATATTATATTAAAGTTAAACAAAGAGAGGAAATACAGATAATTCATTTAAACAAGAATTGTCGCAATAATTTGTAGCGTTTGTATGCGCCATTTACTAATCTTTACTAATAATATATGAGTGTCAAAATAGAATAAAATATTATAAATATTTATTAAAATGATTTCGCTGTTAGACGTTGCGTATACGTCATATTTATGTAGATTATTCATTTAAACAAAGAACTGTCATATGGATTTTAAATACATCATCTGAGGCTTTTGCCAGTATATATAATATATTACAATTATTTTGCTGTTACATATTGCGTATACGTTATACTTACTTAGATAAATCATTTAAATATATATAATAATATTTAAATATATATAATATATAGCTATAATATTATATTTATAATATGTGTGCTCTAACAGGAATAAAATAACATGCAGTTTTATTTTCAAAATTATGTGGGTGTTACACATTGCGTATACGTTATATTTAGTATGCCCTGTAAACCCATAAAGTCGCGCATAAATTACGTATACGCAACGTCTGCAAGCATAAATAATTGAAGCGAAGTTTGAACAGCTGCTAACACACACTTCTACACACAACAGACACACACACACATACCCATACACAGAAACAGCTGCATTTTTGCATTTGTTTTCTTTTTGTTTTTCAGTGCTTGGGGCCAAGTCAAGTTGGGCAAACCTCGTATTCACCTTTTGTTTGGCCAACTGCTGCCACATAGCGCAATTTTTATGCTACTTATTTTGCTGTTCTTATTTTTTTCTCTTTTTCATTTTGTTTTTTATTTTTGGTTCCAACAACAATTAAACACGACGTGGCACAATGTTTGCCTAGGCGTGCGCACCCTGGAGTCATTTCTCATTTTAATGACTCAACCGACGCCGGCCCCCCGGCACCCGTCCCCGCCCTTTTGCGTCGTGGACCCTACGTACATCCCTTTGCGGCCGTCTGTTTCGTTTTCTAACTGTCTGCCGCACACACACACTCGCACACTCGCTCATGGCTCATTGGCAAGGGGGTTAGCAACAGAAGAGGGACGCAAGACAACTAGCTGGCAGCCGAAAGCCTCCATACGACCCTCATAGAGGCGGGTAGGGTCGGGTAGGTAGGGTACAGGTAGCTTATGTCTGAGCATTTTATTATTGCCAGTAAACCAATTTTAATCAATGAGAGTGACAAGTTTCATTCAGAGTTTGATTCGAACAGAAGAGGGAAACAACTATCAATGAAGAAATTAGCTGTATCTAATATATTCTGCATTTATGGGTGGTTTATTTCAGTATATCCGTCAATCTGTGCGTGAATCATTTACAGTTTGTTTTTAGACAACTTAACCTAAACAAAAAATAATTAATAAACATTCTTTGAATGGACAGCAAGAATCACCGATTTGAATACTAAAGAGGAGTAAAGATATATACGGTAACACGATATAGATGTGTTAATAGGATATTTGGTCAGGTCCATCGTAAGGGTTATCTTTTGCCCTTTACAAAATACTTTTGCCAATATCCTTTGGTATTCAGAATGGAAAAGCACAACACAATCTAAAAATAATAATTGTCTAATATTTGCTTTTATGCGAAATCTTATCCATCTTAAGCAAAGTAGGCAAACCTTTTTAAATGCCAATAGATCAATACTTTTTTAGTACCCCAAAGGATCGGTCAATTCAAACCTATTAAAAAGACAGAAATTCAAGTCTATGATAGCTATAGAATTTACCAATAAAATATCTCCATATAAACCAAACGAGAGCTGGGTTAAATTTACTTACCCTATTTGCCCTAATTTCTATTATCTTATATATATTTGGCTATATTATAACTAATTAAATAACGAATTTCCAAAAGTTGTTAAAACTATTAGTCAAACATTGTTTATTTATATACATATATCATATTCTAAATGTGCCTAAATGGCTCGTTATGGGCTCATGTGACCTCATGCAGGGACAGGGTAGCAAAAGTACACACTACATTTCACTCTCACACACACATGAAGCTAAAGAAAAAAAATATTGTGCTGTGTGCTTTGGGGCGCAAATTGCAGTTGAGCTGCAGCCGCAAAGCGGCAGCAAATGCAACAGCAGCAAGCAAAACTGCAAAAACAACAAGGAGAGCAGAAACGAAAACAGAAACAGCAACAACAACAACGACAAGGACTCGTTCGCTGTAGTCTGTAAATCAAGCTTTAAAATTAACGCAGATTGCCGGAACAAGCGACGCTACGAGCAATTAACATGAAACCAAAAACCAGTCACAGAAAATGTCAAAATAAGTGAAAGAAAAAAAAAAAACAAAAAATGGCGAGTACACAAAAAAAAAAAAAAAAGCAGCGCCGAACATAACTCAAACACACGAAAATAGAGAGAAAGAGAGAGTGAGAGAGCTTTGAGTATGAGTGTGAGAGTAGGCGAACGTAGGTGCATGTGTGCAAACAGCAACGTCCATAATAAGAGGTACAAATAGCTTAGTTCAAAACAAGTAAGAAGGCTCTAGTCGAGACTGCTCGACTAGGAGATACCCTGAACCCTCTAAGCTGATAAACACGCATCCACACGCACGTGTAATCACGCGCTCTGCTGACTGCGCAGTTAGCAGCGACTGCGCTTGGGCTGCGCTGCAGTGTGGGCAATATTATGAGAATTTATTTGTTGAATAATTTCATTTGTAGACATACAATCTTAATGAAACTTTCGAATGGTTAAAATGTGTGAGCGAAGGGGGCGTGGTATCCAAAATCTGTAAATTACAAAATCTTCGTATCGATCAACTGTATATACACAGTGTTTGAAGTTTCCAGGTCTATAAGTGTTCAAATTAGGCTGAAAAAACAAAATACATTTTTCGATTATTCTCGATAAAAAAGTTATCGGATGAGTTATCGAAAAAATATGGTAAACTTGTTCTGCGTATGGTACACACGAGTATGCATGCCAAATTTCAGCTCTCTAGTTCTTATAACTTCTGAGTTCGGTGCACTCATACGGACGGACAGACGGACAGGGCTATATCGACTCAGCTCGTCGTGCTGATCAAGAATATATATATTTTATGGGGTCTGCGATCATTCCTTCTGCCCGTTACATACTTTTTCACAAAACCATTATACCCTGATTTCCCATTTTCAATGGGTTCAGGGTATAAAGAATAAAACAAAACAAAAACGCCACATATATGTTAAGGACTATTTCGTTTAATGCACAGATGCTTATACTTGATATATGCATGTATATATGTATAAAGAATATATATATACATATATACAAACAAATATAAGTATAGGTATACACTATCACAGAATTTGGACCTGACTAAAGAGATAGAAAACTAATAATAATAACAATAAGAATAATAGTCACAGCTGCTTCGTTTCATATCTTTCATGCCTTGAGAAAATAGAGTATGCCACTGATTATGGCCAGCACTGTAATCATCAGGCGTACGTATAAGCATCGGTATGTGTACACACATGTGAGCACTTGCTGTGTTTATGTGTGTGTGTGTATAGAAATAAATGTGCATTGGACTGCTCGCAACGACCTTTGTTCGAAATGTTCGTGTCACTCTCTGAGTGTGCATGTGTGTGTGTGTGTGTGTGTGTGTGTAGTATGTGTGTAGTATGTGTTTAGCTTTGCCTTGCTTTTGGCTTTTCTATTTTACCATCGACCCAAATTGCGCGCGCTGCTGTAATAAAAAAAAACACACATCAACAACAACACAGGCACACAGCACTCCGTGTGCATGTGTGCGTGTGTATATGTATTATGTGCTCGCACGCTAACTTGACTGGTAACGACGTTTGTTGCGGGTGGCGAAAACCGAAGAAGAAGAAGAATCAGCAGAAGAAGAAGAAACAAAAATCCACCGAAAAGTTTCGCAAAAGACCTCGACCCAAACGGCAGGCGGTCAAAAGAAAAGAAAAAAACATATATTTATATATGTATAAGAGGAAATAGGAAAAAATACACACTCACACAAAAAAAATATAATGCATAAGTATTTAAAAGGCAGAAAATAGGCAAAGCGAAAGGATAGCGTGAGAGAGAAAATAATGATTGAGCCGCTAATGTGAAAATGTGGGAAAAGCGCAAGGCGAAGCCGAGCCAAGCAGACGGCAGCAAAAATTTAAATCGATAAATCAAAATGGCAGCAACAACAGCAAAAGACTCGCAAGGACGTGCACGACTTGCACGCCACACACAGCTACACCCAAAGGGGTGTATGTGTGTGTGTGGGTGCCTTGTGGGCGGCAGGAAGTCGCTTTGCGGCGCTGAGGACAAATGACAACATTTGGCCGACTTTTAATTATTGACATTCCCACTTTTGCTCTTTTGCTTGCTTTGAGGCCAATCTAATTGGCAGTGTGACCGTTCCAGCTTAGCCAGAGCTCGTGGTAAATGGGGTAATGGGCCGATTCAGGGTTACGCACATGGCAAATCTCAAGTTTGCTTTGCCAAGTGATAATATTTGGATAGCATTTTCCTATTACTATCGCAGTAAAATATAGTAGGTCAGCAGAGCAGACGTGGTAGTTGGGGCAGCTCGTGTGCAGCTGCATGTTAAATATGCCATGCCCTTTAACATGCAGCCCGGGCATACAAATATGTGGAATAATGTTTATGGTGGCTTCTTCAAGCTATCATCCACCTTCTAGGACTTTTACTAAACCCGTTTTAATGACTTGTGAGTGGTCCTGTAATGCACGACTTGCTTACTTCTTAAATTCAGATCTAATCATTCAGCATTCTATTCTATTCTACATCGAATTCACCTGCGCTCCAAAGGATTTACTCTCTTTAGCCTTTCTCGATTGTTGTTGACCGCCAGATTAGATTCGAGTTAGCTTCGAGCATATCTTTCAGATTCACATCAACTAATCCTTAGCCTCTTTCAATTATACAACAAACACTTAAGACTTTAATCTGTAACAAAAGTAAATTATAGACTAAAGTAAAATTGTCTTCAGCAAATCCTAATTCTATACATTAATACTTACTAATATATATTTGAATTTAACAGTCACTTTTAATAAAGAAAGACGAATACATATTTCATATAATCATTGGTAATATGAAAGTTACTAGATGTATAGGGGCACATTAAAGTTGCCTTTGTCTTTGTCGGTTATAAGCACCTGACCAGTGTTGCCAGCTGAATGTGCAAGTTAAATTTGACAGCAACTTTAACATGACTTTTGCTGTCATGTCACGTCTTTAGACATCAATGTGAGTCAGCAGGATCATCAGTTGTCAAGCTCTACGGGTTATTCCAGTTATTCTCCGGTCTTGGCTAATGCATTCGTCTTAAAACTGCAGCTGCTACACAGGATGAGTCATATATATAGTATATATCTTTTAGATGTCATTAGTATTGTCAATCATCTTTCCCTGTCTCTCTCGCTCCCACACATGCCATGGGGGAATTTAACTGTAATACGTAATTCATTTGGAACGTTCGGCTAAAACAGGTTGCTGACACGAATTAAATTTCAGCACAGCAAAACTAAACGGAAATAAATTGTTTATTTAACAATTTAATTGAAATCAATTTGATATGCACATTCGTCCCGATTGGGCGCTAATTAATCTGCCTGCAATTATTTATGGCATCTGCCTTAATTAGGCCCTAAACTAACAATTGTTATTCAGCTGAGAATTGCGTTTATTTCATAAGTGCATTTAATTATGAACTTATAAATTGGCCGTAAGCTAAATTTAAATGCGCTTTTTAAGTGGCTGGACTGTAATTACAATTATGTAATTATCAGTAAGGCGCACTTCGAATATAAATCATATTTTAAGTAACCTTACTTGGGGGATGAGCTGGCGGAAAATCTGGCTAATTAGCATTTATTTTAGTACAATGGTTTCCCCGATTTAGAAACTGTTTGTCAGTATAAAAAAAAACACAGTTACTATAATGAATATTTAATATTTGTAGTTTATACTTTAAATATTGTAATTATTATTATTTTTATGAAATACAGAAATTTGACAATTTATACCCAAAAATTTATTAATGTAAATCTAAAACTTTAATAATAATTAATAGTCGAACACTCAGCGACTCTTTGTGGCAAGCAAAAATACCCAGGTTGACTCAGAGAGTGGGGCACCTGGCATAGTGATTGCTGATTATAATTGGACTTCCCAAAGGTTTTAACACGAAATTCTATAGCTGCTTAGAAATATTAGTAAATGAGTTTAACGAGTATGAAATTGATATTGGAAAGTAAAATAATATCAGTAAATAAGTACTACGAGCTTGAAACTGAGAATGATGAGCTGTCTAAGTGGGCCAGTCATAATATGTATGCCTTTCGCTGGAAAACTTACTGAGCCAAATTGAAAACTTATGCAGGGGAAAGTTTGCGCTTGCTGGGAGAATCAAATATGCAAACGCGCCATAAATTATTTGAGAGCCTTGCCAGGCACTCTTGAGACATGGTTTTCCCTTTTTAGATTTTTGCCCATCTCGCCATAATTTTGGCACTTTCTAGACCACATGGAGAAAGCTTAGCTCTTAACTATTTATGAGCTGGCCCCGAGTGGGAAGGAGCGAAGCCTTCAGCCTGATTAGCTACAAAGTGTTGTTGTTGTGGGAAAACTTTTTACAATGAGTTGAAAAGCGTGCAAATGTTGCGAAAATGTGGGCTTGAGGGCTTAACACTTGTTTCATCCGGTGAAAAGAGTATATCGGGTGGGTGTCCGTATCGCCATTGACGCTCGACACATTGAATGCAAATATTTACCCGCTGACACCACATCCACTGATCCAGAGAGAAGTGTCACAGCAACCCGCACTCAGTGTAGGCAATTTATGACAGCTGAGTTGTTGTCGGCCGTCTTGACAGATCTACATATACAAGTGCAATCACAAGTATCGAAAATATCCTTCCTCTATATACATATCTAGAAATATGTATATTGAGAGCCCCATTTATCTCATGAACTACAAAGTCAAGAGACTTGAAATATATATTCTTGTCTAATTTTACATTTTATTTTTTTTGCGAAGTCATCCTTTTTGCCTTTTTTCGATAATAATCGATATTTACTGTTTCAATATTTCACGTATGACTTGGAATCAATAAAAACTGAAGAACTGAAAAACTTAACTTTCGCAGATTATAAAGCAGATTAGAAACATTCCATATTTGAATGCCTTTTATTGATAATTATCGATATTTACAATTCCATATTTGAAAATCTATTTTCTATTTTCGATAACCATCGATAGTTACTATTTCAATATTTCAATAACAGCTTGACATCGATAAAAGCTAAAGTTTGCTTACACATGAGATTTTCCATATATACATATTTGCCTATTATAGATATTTACTATTTCATTGACTACTTGACATCGATCAAAGCTGGAGATATCAATTGATTGCACTGATTATAAAGCAGAGTAGGAACATTAACTATTCCATATAGACATATTTGAATTCAATTTGTTAATAAAAGGTAATACACCTAGAGTCGATAAATAGATATAAAATGATGGAAATAGCAGACCTCTGCATGGCTTCAGGGCATCTCGTAGCTGGGCATTCCCAACTAGGGCACGATAGGTCGCTCCCTTGCTATTCGCATTTTGCAGGTGGTCCTGAGCTAACCTTTGTCAGAGCTCTTTCGTTCTGTCGTAACTGCCAACTCATAAAGTTGATGTGGCTAGGCTTAAGTGGCACTCGTGCAACGTTGCCAGATTGGCAGTTGCCACAGTTTTTGCTGCATTGATTCAACAGCAGCAAGCACACTTGACAACCCTGGCGGCGTGGTAGGGGCTGGGCGTGGCGGTGTGGGCAACCCACATAGCATACTCCCCAAACGCTCTCAATTTGCATGTGCAGCGCAAGTTCCGCTTCCATTTCGTTCCACCTGCCCCATTCCACACTCGCTGGGCTAATCGATTCGCCAGGCGCTGCTTACCTTGAAACTTGCCGCCGTGCCAAAGCGCGCTGTCTCTCCTGATAAATTAGCAGCTGCTTCACAAAGCGTGAAACCATGTGACCACACACACCCTCTATCACACACACACACACACACACACACAAGTATACACAGACAGTTGTATGTTCGCTTAGCCTTTGCTTTGCACCAATCTTCCGCCCTACCCATAATGAACTTCCGGTCCAATGGCGTCGGCTTCGCGTAATTTTGTGCGTTTGTTCAGCCGTGATTTATGCACATTGATGACGTCGCAGAAAAGAGCAAAAACGAAAAAAGAAAAGAAAAAGAAAAACAAGAAGTAGATAAACCGAAAAAGCGAACTCTTTCATTTTTTGCTGCCTGTATATGAGCTGACTTTTGATTTTCTTATCTGGCAGCAAATATTTCAGCCGAACTTAACCCATTGAAACAAATTCATTTCGCACTTATAAGAGAACACAACAGAGTTATATGGTTACATATATACATATATGCATGTCAATCAATCCCAGCTCTCAATGATTTTAGTCAATGGAAGATACTTGTTTTCCTACATGCTCGCAGCGTGTTAATGCGATAATTTATAAACCTTCTCTTGATTCATAAATTAGCTAAACGTGGAGCTAAACGCCAACAAAGTTTAGTTCAGTTGGGAGTTCACGACTAAGCAATTCCATGTCGAAATAAAATCTATCATACTGCTTCCACATTAATTTCCTTTATTTTATTTCCATTTACTCGTCCCCAGTCTTTCTTAATATATAGAGTAACCAATTAAAAGTGTAATTATGCCTACTTTTAAAATGAACTAGTCTGATTTTGATTATAATACGATATATATGAATATATCAATATTAAATTAGGAATTTCTTAATTAACTGATTTCATAAAATTCATCGAGTATCTATACTTACCTATGTAGCTATAGACCTGCTAACATTTGTCGGTTACAAAATCAATATACCCCGTGCACATATGTTGCTTCGCCTTAGGGTATTAACACAGCGTTGACCTTCTTAGATATGCACAAATGAAATAAGTTTATATTGTAGATACTATGAAAACAGCTTAGAATGAAATCGTAAAATTAAATATTGTAAATTTTTAATCTAAACCATGTAAAGTGTGAATCACTGAGTGAGAGAGAGAGAGAAAGGAGAGAGAGAGAGAGAGAGAGAGAGAGAGAGATAGGGAGAGTGAGAGAGACATATAAATATGCGTTTATATATGTAGCTTCTCCAATCCATATATATTCTTGGGCCTAACCCATACAACTCTATGTAGGTCTCTTCAAGACACCTCATCATGCCTCGCTTTTAGCAACGGGGTATTAATACGCTCATATGCCAACTACGTGCTTTAACGCATTTTGAATGTCAATTATTGTACAAAGCAGATAATTATGACACGCATAGCATATATATATATATGTCTATATATACTTGTAGACAAATGAATGTTTTTAATTATTTAAAATAAAAGGTAAATTCTTTGATCAGTAATGTAGCCTATAATCAAGCCGTTTGAGCAGTAGCTAATTTTATAAATATAAATATGTATATGCATATATATACAAATAACCAAAGCTGTGTTCATAGTTAAAAAAAATTATATATATTATAAAAATATATTTATTTAGATTAAATATTTTAAGATAACAATTTAAAAACTTTTGTTAAAACTAAGTTTCTTTTATTTCATAAAAATAATCTTATTTACACATTAGGGCGTACTTTAGTAACAAATTCTTCACATTGGCACACATAATTTGATATATACTTTTATATATATATTAACATATACATATATGTATATGCTGACTCTTTCCTCTCACTTAGTCAGCCGATTCCAGGCGCTGTCGTAGCGTTCCGCTGCGAAAAAGTTGCTCAGGGTTTGTGGCAGTTGCTTGCGTTGCGCCTCGTTCCCTTGTATGCGTGGAGGTGTATAAGTGGGCGTGGCTGCTGCTGCAGCTGCTGCTGCGACTCCAGTCGCTGCTGCTCCTGCTGCTGCAGCAGTTGAGCTGCTCTTAATGCACTCCACTGGCGCCTCCTGCGCCTGACCCGTGACCTGAGTGCGCCACTCGTAGGTGAGAGGAGGCGCCTTGGCTACTGGCTGCCTCAGCTGAATTGTGGCACGGCTGACGTACAGCTTTGGAATTGCTGATGTTGCTGATGCGGTTGCTGCTGCCATCTGAGCGACTCGAGCTTCAATTTGGAACTGTTTTGGCGAATTGCGAATGCGCCTTTTGTTCTCCAGTTAGCGAGAGTCAACGCATGACGCATAGCTTGAATGTGTAATATCTCTCTTTGTCTCTCTCGCTCTCTCTCTCAATCTTTATCTGTCGCTGTGTCTGTGTGTGGGTGTGCACTGTTTGCTCTAGAAGATTTCTGAGCTGATGATCAATTCGATTGCATGCAGTTAGGCAAATTGAGATTGTGGCATTTCGGCACTTGAAACTGGTTTCCAGCAATTGTCCGCCAATTCATGGCAGACAGAGAGGTAGACAGAGAATCCGGCACGCGCCCACATGCCGCCAAATGTGAGCTAACAAAAGGAGAACAAAAGCAATTAACAGCAAAATAAACAAGTTCC
Organism: Drosophila mojavensis; assembly: GCF_018153725.1. Lineage (NCBI taxonomy): Eukaryota > Metazoa > Arthropoda > Insecta > Diptera > Drosophilidae > Drosophila > Drosophila mojavensis. Next base: position 3,957,738 of record NW_025318872.1, read on the forward strand.
AAATAAACAAGCATCAGAAGTTTTTGCTAAATTTGTTGCTCAACTCGAGACGTTCAGGCACTTCGAAGTTGCAAATATTCGAAACACACTCAAAGCGGGTATTCTGATTTTTCGTAAGAGCTACGTAACGCCCAGATATATATTAATTTCAGCTTACATTTACTTACCTTACCTTATACAAAAATATATAAGACAACTCTGTTTTGGTAGATCTGGAATGATCTATATATTTTTTTGAATACTATGATATTTTTTGTATATCAGATTTTGATTATTCATTGTATACATATTTATTCAATAGATAAACATTCCCCGTTTGTTTTGTCAACACCTATAATTTGTGTAATTACTTGTTAATTATAATTATCGCAATCTTAAGTATTTAGGAAAATGAAAGATTCATCCACTGTTCCCTATTACTCATTGTTTAACTCTCTTCGCACAGTCTCTGATAAACGATTTGTTTAGTGTTTTATCAACGATTCTATTTATAGGCGCTTCCTGCTCGCTCTCTCTACAGTCTCTATAGAGCGATGTATGTATTACAAAACGTATCATCTTATTCTCAAATGATAAGCTCAGTGAATCTTTCAATAGGCTTCTAATTTTGCTTTAGTTCCTTAATTCAAAAAGTTTGATGGTAAAGAAAAAGTAATAATTAGTCTAAATATAGCTTATATAAAAATACGAATTCCTAAATAAAATATTTTTAATCATATATCAAAATCAAATTTGATAGTTATAGAACCAAATTGAATGATAAAGATGTACGATACAGTCTCCAGTCTTACGCTGAAATATTCAACTTATCGTTCATTTTTTAATATTTACTATTGACGGCTTTCATATTTACTTCCTCGCTTTCTAGAAATATACATATCACATCATATTTCCTCTATAGTCTATATTATAAATTTGTATATCTATTTAAAGATATTAATTAAAGTTATATATATAGTGGAACTTGCCTTCGAGCTCCTGAGCCTAGGTCTACCGTCACTTCGATCACTTCCCTATTATCTTGCCAGTCTTCCGTCAGTCAGCCTAGCTTTACACTTAGTCATAAATGTAATCGTATTTGCATATTATGAACACATAATTTCTCGATGATCTGGTTTGATATTCAAAGCGTTGTCCCCCGTAGCTAACTGTAGTCGAGTCGATTTCACGCCCACATCCAAACAAAATACAAATTATCTTACCTGTGGAGTAAAAACAAGTAAGCATGCGCAACTCTGTTCTTTGATGGACTACCAAATACCCTAGAAGTGATCTAAGTCGAGCATAATTATCGGATTTGATGATTAATAACTTTAAAACCTGTTGATATAGTTTTTCCAATCCCAATTTTCAATATATATGTAAAAAGGCGATTAGCGAGAATTTCGTTGAGTAAAGTCCCGTTAAAGCTAATAGTCGAACGGTAACAGACCCATGCGAATCATACAGATCTACAGCAAATGCTGCAATCGTCATTCATTAAGCATTTGGCAGGTGATTCATTTGAAGCATTGAATAATAGCGCACGTTCCTCAGTTGAGTGTTATTTGAAACTGATTTGGGGGCGGGTCGGGAATGAGGCGATGGCTGCCTGCAACACCTTCTGAAAGCTGGGTTAACCACTGTGCACTTGTGTGTGTGAGTGTGGGTGGGTGGGTTGGTTGGTTGGGTGTGTACACCCCGTTAGCTGCATGCAAATCACAGTGAGTCCGACTCTCAGCAGAAACCGAGAAACCGGTTTTATATCTAGCACGACTCGAGCTCTTGGTTGACCGAGGCCCAACTGCCACAGTGAGTCAACAATGAGGTGACGAGCCGACTCAATTTTAAACCAAGAACAAAGTATAAATACGATGAAACAATGCCACCACATAATCGACCCTCGCTTTGATAAGCGAATTACTCTTATTCAAATAAGAATAATAAAACTTCAGGCGGTATTATGAAAAAGCGAGAGTTTTTTGTTTTGTTTTTTGTGTTGTGCAGTCCAAGTGACAAACCAGGCAAAGAACAATGACTTAGACGATAGCCAACTATTTATATAGACCGATCGATACCCTGCAATCAGCAAGATAAAGCCACTTTGCATTTAGATAAGGTTAAATTGATATGTTAAAATAATTGAATAGATGAAAATGGAATGGAATATATATTTAATACAATATATAAAATAAATATATACTTACATACGAAATGAATATATGCCATATTATATCTAAACTCTCAATTATTCATGTCAATCCAAGATATTTGTACAGATCTCTAATGAATAGAATCTCAAACAAATCATTTTCCGCACGAGCCCAACTATACTCAGCATATTTAAGGCAATGTATATACATTACATATGCAAGCACCACTTATTATACCCTTTCATCTACAGCTAATAAGTGCTGGGTGTGTGAAATGACATGAATCAGTCAAGAATCAGTTTTTTTTTTTTTTTTTTTGCTCCAGGCGATTAAAAACGCGCCGATTATTTGCTTAGCACACGCGCCAAAACGATTGCTCATACAAAAAAAAAAATAATAAATAAATAAAACTGCAAAAATACCGCAAATTAATGATAAACATTAACATTTGCCATTATCGACTCCAATTGAGAAGTTGCATTTGTTGCTGTTGCAATTGTAGTCGCGATTTGCTAATTGTTGCAAAATGTGCTGCATAATTTTGCGGTTAATTGCCACGGCAAATCGCGCGCTTCTCAAAAGGTGCCGACTACGAAGCGTTTTAGCAACGATTTGCACGCGTTTATCTTCTGTTTTGTTTTGTCATCCAGCAAAAGGTCGTGCTACTTAATTGTGGATGTGTAATTGGGGAATAGTAGTAACCGTAGCTCTACTCACCTGATGCGCAAGGTGCCTAGATATATCTATGTGTAATTGTAATATGGGTATTTATGTTTCTATAATGTTGCGTCTAAGTGTCTTGGGAGCGTTTTTTCTGTGCTTACTAAAGGTCAGACTTCCTCAACAATTTGCAATGACAAATTCGGCACGTTCGCTGAATATTTATTTAGCAAGCTTTCAGGCATTCTAGTTATTCTAAGTTGATTTTTTTAGTTCTTAACTTATTCGTAAAATTGGGTTTGCCGACTTTCTGAAAGTCCATGAATTATTTGTATTATTATTATTTATTTGTATTATTTGTAAACAATAGGCTAAAAAATTAACTGACGACAACTCGTTCTTTCAATGAAATAGCTGTAAAACATCTTAAAATTATTCAATTTTCCTGGTACCTACGCTTCAGAATATTTTCTAATATTTCCTTTTGGCTCCTGGGCCTAATAACAAATATAAAATAGTTGATAGATATTTTAAAACTGTGAGTGATAACGATAGTTATGATATGAACAATAATAATGGGAGTGTAAAAAATCTAATAGGCCCAAATCAGATCTGATGCCATTGATAATTAACGTAGCTGAAAATGCTTGCACTTGCTGTTTACTAAACATCGATAACACCATCCGTATTATTGATGAACATCAATTTTTGCGATAGATCGCTGGATATTATACGATGTTCCGTTAGTGAGCTGAAAAATAGTTTTTGATATTTTTTTGCGTGAGCTAGGTTAACAAAAATAAATTTAATTGTCTCTCGCATTGAAAAACTTGAAAAACTAAAGCCAAAAGTATTCTTCGCGTCGTCGAGTAGAGCCACTATCAGTGGTCTTGCAGCTCGACCTCTGTCTCTGATCTTAAAAGTCAGTCTTGGGGATGCTCGAATTGCAAACATTCCTCTCTCTAAGAGCAAAAGAGCAATGAGAAAGGAACGAATTACTACAGAGTAATAAAAGAGACAATGCCCATGATATGGATAGTGCTCATACCCAATGTAAATTTTAATAATACCAAGATATTAACTAGAGCAACAGGCAATTATTTGTAAATAATTATAACGAATTTCTGTTTGCAGACTCGCTAACCGACAGTTCAAACACCACGAAAACGCCATTATTTCCAAAGGATCTATTCACGAAAGAACAGCTTGAGAACGGCGCTGTCATCCTGCACATTATCGGAGTTATTTACATGTTTGTGGCGCTGGCAATTGTCTGCGATGAATTCTTCGTGCCTTCCCTTGACGTAATCATTGAAAAGCTCGGCATCACGGACGATGTGGCCGGCGCAACGTTTATGGCGGCGGGTGGCAGTGCACCAGAGCTCTTCACGAGTGTCATTGGCGTTTTCGTGTCGTTCGACGATGTTGGCATTGGTACGATTGTGGGATCGGCTGTCTTCAACATCCTGTTTGTCATTGGAATGTGTGCGCTGTTCTCGCGAACGGTCCTCTCGCTGACCTGGTGGCCTCTGTTCCGCGACTGCTCATTCTACAGCATCAGCCTGCTGGTGCTGATCTATTTTTTTCGCGACAATCGCATCTTCTGGTGGGAGGCGCTCATCCTATTTACCATATACATTGCCTATGTGACCTTCATGAAGTGGAACGTGCAGGTGGAGCATTGCGTCAAGAAGATGATTACCAAAAACAAGGTGACTCGCGTCCGAAGTACAGATCAACTTATGCCTGCAGTAAGTAGTTGGGAAGTTTTTTTGCAAAATCAAAAATCAAATGAAAAAATTAAAAAAAAAAGAAAAAAAGAGAATACTCAAAAATTTGTAATCAAAAAAGTCGTTCAAGAGAAAGCGAAATTGCAAAATGTCTGCAAAATCCTTTGCCAGGAATATGAGTTTTTCTTTACTTAAACGCCTTATCGTTTCTCGTTTGAATTCTCGTTTGCTTTGGCCTAGTTACTTTCCATGCATTTCCCACAAGAATGGGGCCAAACAGTCGAACAGGTGTCTGCTAGCCACTATGACTAAGGGCGAACGATCGAGAGACTGCAGTCTTATATATACAGTACATTTGATAACTGCATGACTAACACCTTATTTAGCTTTGGCTTGGCATTGAAATCCACTTGCTGATGCTGATGATGCTGATGCTGATGCTGATCATGATGATGAGTTGACAATAATTGAATTTCACCTTTGAGTTTTAACTCAAAAACAGAATAAATTGAGTGTAAATGGCTATTATTTATTTTCGTGAAACCAGTTCCGGGAACTGAAAGCGATCAATGTCTGTCAGGGTCAACCAGAGAGAAAGAGGCTGAACGAGAGAGAGAGAGGGACAGAGAGACTGCAGGTGAGACGTGAAGAAACTGTTAGCCAATTTCATGACATTACTTAAATATGTAAGTTGGCTCATGCCAAATGACGCATACTAATAAGGAATTTACCAACACTGGTCGACTGTTTGGTCTTACGTTTAGCGTATCTCATTCTGAAAACTATCTAGCCACATATATGCCATTCTATCTCTAATTTAAGCCTATCTATAGCTCTTAACTATTCTTTAGTTTCTTAGTGCTTAGCTTCGTTTAGTATTTTCTCTTATTATTTTGCCTCTTTCCAACACTTTCTCATTTGCTATGCCTCTTACGACTGGTTTAACCATACTGACACATTTATACACCTACACATACACACAAACACACAGCAGCTGTCACACCTACACGCACACACACAGCAAACACTTTGTATGCAGCCAATCGCAACTGTGCACACACACACACACACTCGCACAGCATGAACCTGAAATATGATCTGAACTTGATTCTGGATTCTAGCTTGATTTCTCTCACTCGCTCACGCATGTGCTCAACATTTTTGGACTCTTTATTAGCTGCACATACACATCATAAATCTAAATTTAATCTTTTGATCACACACAAACGAACAGAATGTAAAATGGCTAAACATCAAATGACCTCAACAAAATGGCGCAAGTATTCGCTTAATTTTTCAAGTCTCTGGAATATGTGGGATATATATTTATTTTATTTATTTATTTTTTTTTTCAATATCAATTTACCAAGAGCTTTGAAATGCATATAAATATTCAATAGAAATATCTTTATAATGAATTTTAATTATTCTTCTTAATAATATTAGATAAACAGTTTCAATATATGTAAATTATTTATTTATTTATTTTTTTTTTTTTTTTTATATATAAAATAATATTCAAACGGATTGAGAATCGCCAGCTCTTGACCAGGAATCATTTTATTTGATAATTTGAGCTTGATGGATCATTTGTGTTGGAGGAGGTGGGGGACCGTGAGGTGGCGCCATTTTGAGGGATAGGTAGTTGGAACAGAGTACTGATTCATCAAGGTAATCCAAAGTGTGTTTCGATTTCGGTCCGTTGAGCTCGCTGGCTTGTGGTGGTACCGATGCTTTACGTTTTGAGCTTTTGGAGTATGTAGCTGGCGGTCCATCGACGGTGTCCAGTTCCTTGTAGCATTCGCCCTCTTTGAGCTGCAAGTCCACCTCGGCTCGGATGATGCGATAGAGGACCAGATAGCCCACGATTAGGTATAAGATTTGGTCCGAATGCTTAAAGAAGTAATTGAACGGGTCATCCTTGACATCGATCTTGAACCAGACCAGAAGTAGAGGCACAAACAGCACCCAATAGGCGACTATTGCACACACTTCCACAATTTGCTTGCCAAACATTTTTGCAACGAGCGCCCGAACAACTTGTCCTCAGTTATACGATTGATCCGAGTGTATCGTAACAGCTTCTATATCGTGTATATAGGCAATGTGGGTCGGTCGATACGCATTCGCGATAAATCTACAATAAGGTCTAGCTATGGTCGATGAGTTGAGCAAGATTATTTATTCATGCTGATTACGAACCATCGAGCGAGTTGATTACTATACAAAAATAAATATTTCTTATGATGAACAATTTTATTTCCAGAGCCTCGTATATCCTTTAACTTGAACACTGCATTTTAAATAAGTTCAAACATATTTGAATTATATATTAATAATTCGGATAAAATATAAAATAATACAAGTTTAAACAGGATTGATGCTCTGTTCATAGGGCGGAGGCGGCGTTCTCCCATGACTACCCCCATCGCCACAAGTGTCCCCATTTTCCAGCTCCACTGTTACAGGAGTGTTCATCGGCTCCAGCTCCGTCATTGCCGGAACATTTGTATCGTTATATTGTCGCTCGTGATTGATCATATTCGCTATTGCGGGATTATGAGTGACCCACATTTTCATTGAGTAGGTCTTGAGCTTCAGATAAATGAGCACGATAATTATGTAGACGACCAGATAACAGGCGGCCAGTCCCAGCGCCAGGGCACAAGCATCCTTAATCGATGAAAAGATTTCGTTGTCATCCCATTTGACCCATCCCCACTCAACGCACTGCACTACTATCATGGGCGATAAGACAAACCAGTACAGAACGAAGATGAAGATCTCCACAATTCTTTTCTGTATCATTTTTGGTTTTTCACTTCGATCTTGCTCAGCGTCACCCGTGAGCTGCACTCGGTCCCCTTTAGACAACTAAATGCGTGGAGCCATTTAAATTTCTTTCCTTCAGCTTGAGTAAAATGCGTTTACTCAGTTTATGGTTGATGCCCTCAAAGCAATGACTAATGATTGCTTTCTGCGGCTGCTGGAAATAGCAGAATGTCCAATATGACGAAGACAAACACAGCAACGATTGTGTTATCCAGATTCAATCCATCATAATATATCCAATTCTTTTCCCTAAATATCCAATACATAAAGGGCGTAAAATTAAACCAATAGGCGTGTACCACAAATATTTCCAAGAACGTTTTCTCAAACATCCTTGAAGCTTGCTTAGCAGTTGACCGAGTACTTCGAACTGATTCAATGAAACGAAGCTGCACAGCTCACGCATTTATAAGAGCTATTATTAACTGCGGCTGACTCCACTTTTTAGAAACAAAATTTGTTCTTCTTAGTAATGCTTGACCGCTATCGATTTCTACTCTATCAATATAAATAATAATCGTGTATCTTTTCAATTTGCCACTCCCCCAGTGGGCGTGGATATATCATTTTAACCAATCCATATTAGAAAGTAAAAAATATTGTTTACATAAAAATTTCAAAATATTTTATTTGTATTTTTACTCTTTGTTAACGAATACGATAAAACATTAAAATCCACCTCGGATCTTGGATATTACATTCGGCTTCTTCGTTTTATCCGCATTGTCCTTGTACTGTGCTTCAATATCCGGCGTATCGGATTTATACTTTGCATAAACTGCTTCTAATTTTCTCTTATAAAGCTTCTCCAATTCCTTGAAGCCATACATAACTAGCCGATAGAATATAACATACACTATAATGTCCAGTAATACGAATATGAGCACAGGCGTTAACGTTTTTCCCAGCTGACCAAAGTTTAATGTCAAATAGTTTTTATTTGTAAATACTCTATATATGTAGGCCGTGAAGTGCAGCCAATATAAGGTAACGATAAATAATTCTATAAACTTTTTCTCAAACATGTTTGGCACTTGCTTTGCTTTGAGCGAATGTCACGAACTGAATTTCTTCAACGATACTCACTTCGAACGGGCATATATAATAGTTCCAGACGGAGTATTACCATCAAAGAAATCATGTGGTTGTATAGAATGCTGCTTTACGTAACTTGTTATTTTTAGTTTAATAAATATATTTTATAATAGCAGCTCGATGTTGAGTTCAACTCCAAGGGCACCATTAGCATAAGAGCTGGACGTAAACATTTTTATTGTATCGATGTCACAGATTTAGTCGTACTCACTTTTGCTTAAAAATAATTCTTATAAGCCATTAGGGAATATGATTCCATACTTATCGATTGTAAAAGCCATTTCTGTTTCCCCACCATATAAGAAAATATAACTACTTGAGTAACTTTGAATCGTGAACATTCTTTTATTATGGAGTATATCTCTTTATATAACATAACATACGATATATGTATATATAAATATTTCAATGGATAAGCAGCCAACAATTTAATTGCTTTCTGAACTTAGAACTAGGTAATAAATATATATCTATGCAATTACTTTTCAAACATGACTCGCAAAAACTATTCGTATTCGTATTCGCTAGCTAATATTAAAATATGAAGAAAACATAAAATATTTGTTTACATTGCTTTAAGATTTCACTAAATGATCTATTCCTGTTACAGGAACAGCTAACATTAGAGTTGCTTCGCGTCATTTAGATGACTTGAATTGAGTGAACGGGACTCTTGTCCTATCTATATCGTCATAGTAGTTCATATACTAGACATTCTAGTGAACTGATTGAACTTTTCATTGCCAAATTGAAAGGATCGGAATAACTGATCAATAAACAATGTCGATCTCGACTCGAAAAAGAAAACAATCGGATTTCGCACATCTACGTAAATAATTGTCCTAAACTTGGGTTGGTCTTTGGTTCTTTGGCTAATGCTAATACTTGATGCGAGCTACATTTCGCTCCTCCAGCTTCTCCATATTATATCTTGGGTCTGATCTGCTGGGAGGTGCCCATCAGGACGTCGGGCGACATGATGATGCCGTGGCTCAGCTTGCGGGCCAGCCCAGGGGTGCGGGGCGGCGTCGAAGGCACGGGCGGAGCGCACCTCAGGCTGGGCGTGGGGCTGGAGATGGGCTGCTGTGGCTGCCGCAGATGCGGATGGGGCAACGTGGCGCTGCGCAGCGGCCGCGTCTCGTGCTTGATGTGTATGCGTGCCAAATCGCTTTCCACGAGCAGCGGATGACTAATCGTGCGTATGACCTTTGGCGTTTGATCCTTGACTGCGACGGGGCCATCAACCGTATCGATGTTCTCCGTGGATACGGCCTGATAGTGTGACTTATCCTTGAGCTGCGATTCGGGATCCTCTTGGGTCTTCTTCAGCTTATGCCACATCTTCACATCACAGACTTTCAGCTTCATATAGATGAAGATCACAATCCGATAAAAGGTCACGTAGCCAGCGAGCAGGCAGAGCGCGAAGGTGGCGTGATCCGAGAACGATTGAAATGGAATGTTGAGATCCCAGCGTATCCAATTTTGTGTCTTGCAATATTGATAGATGGCTGGCGTAATAACCATCCAATAGAAGAGCAGTGTGAACAGTTCAATAATCCTTTTTTGAAACATTGTTGCTATGTATCTATGTGTACACGGTTGTATTCACTGTTAGTCCAAGAAAACCCGCGCGAACGCTTCTTGTTCCGTTTCGAAAATGTATTCGTTGCGTTTGGGTTCAGATTCGTTACTAAATGATGTGCACAGAGCGCATAACCCAGCTATATAATACAAATCAACGATCAATGCAGCCAGCCCGTCAACCCAGCTGAAAGCCCGACTTGAGCAGACAGAGAGCGACATACGAAGTGTGTCTGTACGAGAGTGGGAGAGAGAGGGAGAGAGAGAGAGAGAGAGACAGATACAAAGACTCTCTGACTCAAACGGCAGCGATTCGCGAGTTATCTGTGCTCAGTGTTAGACAAGCACTTGGATGGCGCTGCTTTTTGTTGTCGTTTTGCTTTTTTATATTTTATCGATATCAGCTGGCTATATATATACATTAGTCGTATCACTATATCGTCGTGAACGTAAACAAAATCCCTGGAATAAGTGCATTAATTCTTGGAACTGGTTTTTGGGCTCTACCCCTTAGAGACAGGTGACAAGTGCACAGATACATATATATGAATTTAGTATGAAAACAGGTTGAGTGACAAATTGAGTCGTGTTGTGAGTTTTTTATACTTGGTATATTCGAGCAGGTTCATTGTATATTTTGCAATTTACATTTCTTAGATCATTGGCTCGACTTTGTCTTCGATTTGTTTTTAGTTTTATTTTGCTTTTGCTTTTGCCTTTGCTTTTGTGACGTGTTTTGGCGAAATTTTTCAAGTTAAGCTCAGTTTTTGAAATTGTGATTCATGCGAGTTTAAATTTAATTTATTATACGATTAAAACACCTGTAGTAACTGAGGGTTGCGCTAATGATTTTTTATTTTTTGTTTATCTTTTTTCTTGCTGCTGTAGTAACATGCTTTTGGCATGATTTCACAGGTCTTGAAACACAAAGAGAGAAAGATATCAATTGCCAGCAATTTTCTTGTCAAAGTCTATCAAAATAAAGTGTTAATTCGATGGAGCTGCTTTAAACGCACTCGTTAGCTATCGCTTTAGCTCAATCTATAACTATTTATACACAGCCGAGCTGTTTACTTCATAGGTCCTCGTCTAGTTGGAGTCATTGCCGAGCCGTTTTTGCTCGTGTATCGTAGCTGGTATGAGTCGTAGGCTATCTATCTATCTCATTCAATCGCTCGGCAAAAACAACATGACTTGCCATTAATTAGCATTACAATCAGCATTGAGGTAGTTCACCTGGGCACGAGCCAACGCGCTAATTGGCCAGAGGCTAGTTAGTTGGAGGCTAGTTTTTGTTGATCTTGAATTGCCCTACACAGACCCAGTTCTGCGAAGCACAGTCGGTGTTATATAAGAAATACATATATATATATGTGCATATGTTTGCTCCACTTATTATGAATGGGCTGCGTTGTGGCTGGACATGCTGCAAACAAATACTCTTTTCATTATATATTTATATCAAAGCACTTCTGTAGTCTACAAATAGAAGTTCAGACAGTTCAGAGATTGAAGTTTCTTTAAGCTGGAATTTCATCTGCACAAACGTGTGGGTTAAACAAACGCATACTATACCATACCAGATAGCTGAATAGAGAGCAAGTCTTGAGTCTTGAACAAGAATTTTCTAATCGCGAATTACTCTCAGACTTTATATAAGTATCTGCTTCGGTAAGAATTTCTTAATCGTGAATCGCTCAAGACAACATGATTATAACATCTATGCATAAATTTTATTATCATATTCTTCTGCAAAAAATGTGTATATATATTTATAATCATATAAAGAGAGAACAAATTATTTGTATATGAATATATACATTCGAGAATAGTTTAGCAAATACATGTCTTTTTTGATCTGGCATTTAACAAGAATTTTCTGATCGCAGATTGCTAAAGAGCTTATAAGATTCTTACCAGAATAATAAAACAAGTAATTTTATCTATTATTCAGTTAATAAGATAATATGACTTATGATCATGCTAAACCGTATGAGGATATAGATATTGTAAGAATAGTATAAAGAATTATCGAAACTTTTTATAATTATGGAATATTGGGAATAATTTGTATTTATTACATTTCACTTGTTTATATATGTATATATAATATATCGATTGTTATATTATTACTAGAATCTTGAGCTTTTCAATTTGAATGGAATACAAACGGGCTTAGTATTCCCTATGTACTATCTATAGTATATAAGATTCCTATAATCCCCGCTTGGTTTTTATGAATGAAATACGATCGGTATAAACCTGTTCCGTGAATACTTCAAGAAATTATCACACGTGCCCGTCGATTTTATGAATGGAATACGATCTGGATAGACGTGTTCTATAAACGTATGCACAACACTTTACATATCAGTCACACGCACACACACCAATACTTACTCACACTTGTTTTGTATATAGTACCTGTAATATATGTATTTATAAAGAATTTTCTTATACGTACTTGACATGTATCTACTATGTATATTTTAACTAATTATCACCCGATAGCTATATACTAACTATATTAGTCATTCAACATTTTCATATGTATATTTAGCTAGCGATAATTTTGATTATAATTTTTCTAATATTTCTTGCTCTCGCACTTCTAGCGCTTTCTTTGGCCAGTCTTGAGTGTGAACTTCAAGTTTTTCGTTTCCTTTATTTGAATTATATTTCAAACAAACAAAAACAACGTCTAATGTTTCATTTGAGTTTCTGTGTTTACTTTTTTGATTATAGTGAAGGCAAAATGAAATACAACAAAACTTCCCACTGCGCTTTGATAAATACAAAAAAAAAAGTACATATGTAAATTTTTTTCCAATCAACCAAAAAATATACGAAAAAAAAGTCATTGAATACTGAAGCTTGTATGTATACTTAAAAAACAGTTGCAAAATCTAAAAGAAAAAAACTTTAAACTTTTTGTATGATATTTTAGTTGTACTAAAAACCGTAACTTTATTTTAAATGTATAAAAAAATTGTTTATTTTTACTTTTGATTTGAAAGAACTAGCAAACCAAGCCACCTGAATATGTACCAGAGTTAGTGGAATGCGAAGCCACACAACCCACTGTGGTACTTGGCCAATGGCCTCTGAGCCTGCTGTTTCACACCCGATGCATCCAGCTGTATGCACCCAAGCTATCCAATTCCTGTTGTACATAAACATCAATTGAAACTTTCCTTAAAAGTGTTCGCACTCTTGCCATGCATTCATCTTTGCTGCACTCGAACCAGACTTTCCTTATGCCTAGCAGACTTGTAAGTTTCCACTAGAAAACCTCTCGATGTGGACATGACGAGACCTACGACCCTAACGGACCCGGTACATGGCTACTCCCTGAGCTGCTCAGAGTAGAGATCCCCCAGCTGTAGTCGGTCCGCTTGACTGTGAAATACTCTCTTACACGTTGCTTGAATTTCTGTGTATTACGTGTTGACGTGTTGTGGTTATTTTACACGAACTTAATTTCCTGATATCGTTTTTGGTTAACTTTTCGTTGTTTATGGTTTCGAAATATTGGCTACATTTAATTGCACTTAACAATTCGATTAGCCTTTAAGCAATACAACAGCTGAAAACAACAACAACAACAACAACAATTACAACAAAGTACATACAGCAGCTACTACAACAATCTAACATCAACGCTCTCTACACTAAACTGTAAATTTATACAAATTGCAATAATAAACTTTTCTTCTTCTTCTTTTCACCTTTTTCTCAACAACAACAACAATGCTTACCATCAAAATAATATTGACAAAATAAAAACCAATCGCATTGCTCTTAAAAAAAAAAAAACAAAAACAAAAACAAAAAACAAAAAAAATCAAAAACAAAAATTAATTAAATTGAAAATACAATTGAAAAAAACATTTCAATGCTGAAATCTCTCAACACAATGCCTAAACGTAACCAAATAACCGTTAACTGTTAACGCAAACGTAACCGTAACCGTAAACGTAACCATAACCGTAACCATACCACCCGTTCCATCGTTCTTCCTTCACTTCAGGGTAATGCGGCCAACTCATCGGAAACGTCAATGGCCACACAGCCGGGCGGTTCGGTGACATCCCGGGCGGCCAGCGAGACCCGCTCGGGTCCAGCCGGATCGAGCAATGCGGGCGCTACAGGTAATAGCAGTGGTGGGACCGCTGGTAGTACACAGACCGGTGCAAAATTCCGTCATGGCCTATTACAGCTAATGATACACACCATAGATCCACTACACGATGGTAAGTTCGTTTGAGTTTGTCACATTGTGTTTTGCACAAGCCAAAAGAGAATCACAGAAAATGAATCAAATTTAATAATGTGTGCCTAAAATCCCGCCAAACCCCATCCTAAATACCCCAAATCAAAGAGCTCCCACTTCCCCAAAACGTACAAAGCTCCCCACCCATAACGCTTACATTTAAAAACAAAAGCAATTACATTATACCAACTACTTATACTATATATAATTTACTTAATTCCTTAAAAAAGAAAAAATGTTGCCTTCGGACTACCGAAGTCTCGAATACCCTTGCAGAAGATGGACAGTTATTTTTTAAAGCTGGATGTATTCAAATATTCATATGTGAAGCAGCCGTGCAGCATTAAATAGTATCATATATGTGGGGAAATAAATAAATTTCATGAAATCCGAATATTAGTTGTAACTCACCTGAAAAATTAAATTGTTACCAAAAATACAAAAAAAAAAAAAAAAAAAACAATTCTCTTTAATTTTGATTAGAACAAATGTGTCTGATATGAATAAAGTTTATTCGATAGTTCCTGAGGTACTTCATAGGATTTTTTACATATTGCTCCGTTATGCATAGTTCTGCATTTTAGGATAAGCTGCTTAGGCTGAATAAATCTATAATAATCTTCAGATATAAAGAAGCCTAATCAAATAGTTTCTATGGCTTTCCAATTGTAAAACTTACCTCAGTCAGTATTATCTAAAAGTTGTCAAAGTGCCCACTGCAAGGATATTAAAAAATAAAAATAAATTAAACGTTGTACTCAGTTCCTTTAAAGTCTGTGTATATTCTGTGTTCCTTCTAATTGGATGTTTGACTTGCTAGCAAAAAGTTACTTACACCTTACTCTTTACTCTCTTTACTCTCTCTCTTTCTCTGTATATTTATGTATTTGCCAATTGTTTATTGTTGTTGTTGTGTTCCTTTTTATGTTCGTTCGCTTTGTTTGTTTCTGTTTGTTCGTCTTTGTTGACTTGGCTTTTGCGCTGGTTAGTTTTTAATGCCTGACCTTGAGGCCACTTATCGAATTACCAGGGGCTAGTAGCTCGACCAGACTGAGCGTCGCGTCGTCTCTTCGCGTTCGTCAATTTACAGCTGTGCGAGCTCTTTGCACCCAGCCCTATGCCGCCCTGTGTGTACCCTACCAAGTTCTTCGTGGCATATCAGAAGGGGGCACGTATTCCACGTCTCCGGCTGCGGCACCGGACGTGCTTGCATTGATTTATTATGTATTAGGCACAGAGCCGACTGGATTGGACTGGGCTGGGTTGGGCTGGGGCATGAACATAAATATGTATGGGGCCGCGTTGCCACGGCAATGGCCCACAGCCCAAGACCAAGACAAACTCGAAACTCAAACTAAAGCCAAAGCTTAAACTAAACCGAAACAAAGCAAATCAAAGTAAGGCAAAGCAAATCAAAGCAAACTAGCCAGAGCCAGTGCGGGCCGTGCCGTTTCGGTATCAAGGTTTTCCACAGGTACAAAGTGTTAAAATTCTTTTACTAGTTCTCTTTTTTCTTATTCACACATGAGGCACACTTAATTGTCAGCGGATATTGCGAGCTTGTGGGAAAATTGAAAATAGAAAATGCGCACAAAAGCCTTAACCTAAAGGAAACTGCATTAGAGTTAATAACTTCCAATATAGATAATGTGACTTTGATATCAATTCAATCTAAGAGATAGAGACAAAATTTTGTACAAGTTTGACAAAATGTATAAGAAATATTTCTAGTTTTCTCAAGGATTAATTTTATTCATCTGAAAATTGTCTGTCAAATATATTATTCGCTAGCTGATATTGTCAAGGTTCTCTTACTTCTATCTCAATTACACTTTGCTCTCACCCAATATATTTTCGATGATATCTTAATAATATCAATTTGATATTTTAGTAAATTTTCATTAATATTTGAGTTTTTGTTTTCCCTTTTCCTCTCCTCTTTAGTTAATGTTAATTCATTATTAAATCTTAAATTTGCTGCTAAAGTTTCAATGCCAATATATTGAGTTGTGCTGCCTCATTAAATTGCAATTTACTTGTCTATATACCATATTATTTTCCGCTTAGTCATTTCTTTATATAATTTTGCTACAGAAAATTAAAAATAAACAAAAAAAAAATGAAACCAAGTTACGAAAATATTTTATGTTGTTCAATGTCAGTTTGGAGTTACATTTATATACTATATACATATGCGTTATATATTAAACTATATATATGTATCTAAATATTTGATAAATTGTATTCGATAGACATTCCTAGAATGTTGTGTGCAGCTTAGTGCTGACGAAGACACTCGTTTGTATCTATGAGTGGAATACCTGTTCACATCTGGAATTCGTATCTTTTGATATCTATATAACATAGTAGCTGTAAGATTGTTTCTGTTGCAAACGTTCCATTGCTTCGCTCGAGCATTTGTTCACTCTTTCAGCATCAGTTTTGACGCGTGACAATAACTAAATAATTCATATTGTACATATGACTTATGTATTTATATATCATTATATATATATTACATATTTATAAACAACGTGTGCATTCAATGTTGTATGTGTTAATTGTAATTACTTAGCAACTAGTACAATTGGCCTACAAAAATGCTGCTCGAAATTGGCCCGGGCCTAGTACGCAGCCACAATCCATCAGATATTCAATTGTACTTAATAGCTACGAGTTATTAGCGAGGTGCCTGCATGTATCAAGTTGACGTCGACTAGTCGAGCGGGTTGTTTGCTTATTTCTCTTGTTTTTTAATTTTTCACTTCTCATTTGTGTTTAGGTCTGAACGTTTAAACATTTACCTATACCATTGGAATGTGCATTGTACTAACGATGTTTACATCTGTTTTCAATGTGCTTTAAAGTAATATGACATTGTGAGGTTTATCATGTTGGATATACCCTGAAACATTAATAAGACAATATTTGAAAGCGCAGTAACAAGAAATTTTATTTCCAATCAACTTAAATCACATATGAACAGCCTTTGCCATTGTCAATGTGCATAAATTGTTTAAAGTAATTAATTGCATTTTTATTACTTGTGATAATCTACAGTTTTCGAAAAATATTTCCCTGCTTTAATTTGTCATATATACTTATTGAGTTCAAGTAAAATAATGCAAAGGAAATTTATAAAATATAAAAATATGATTATCCCATATTGAATATGGAATTCAAAATGTTATCTATACGTAATTTTCGTGTGGCTTACAACACTGGAAATATAGCATATAAATAATTCACAGCATAAAGCTTTCTATACTCCAGTTCAAAAATCTACTTCATAAGAAGTTTGTTGATTTGATATCTGGGATTCTGCTTGCATAAACTGTAACTGAATTTCACAACACTAGCAAAATAGGCTGATCTGATATCATTGTCTTTGTGAATAATGTTTCAACGCTATCCGAAATGCATAATTCCCAACAAGTTTACATAATGTCGTATGCCTGGTTCATATGAATAGCATGTGGTTAACGTGTTTCCGATAGATAATACTCGTGTAAAAAGTTTGCATAATACAAAAAAATATATATATGTATATATACATTTACTAGATCTAGCTAAGTCTAAACTCTTTAGCGTATCTTAACTGTAAGCTAAGCCTAAACCTAAGTCTCTGTCGATATGAACACATATGTATATGTATATACAAAATGTTAGTGCCAAATGCTGTAATATACATGGGGTACGCGATGAGCAGCTCTTTAGCGGCAGCAGGCGGTTTATGTAGCCCCAGTACGTACCACTTCATGCCACATTGACAACAAACAACAACCAGAAGTACTAAAAATTTAAATAAAATAGAAACCTGTCCGTGTTCCCAAGCCAAAATTAATTCGCATTCGCATCAATCCAAAACCTCAAAATTTTTAAAAACCAAATCGGAAATGAAACTCAAAATGTTCCCAATTCCTAGTGCAAAACACAAGATTGCTGTCACACTCAAAAGAAAAAAATTAAAAAAAAAAAATTGCTAAAAAGTTAGACCAAAAATCCATGAGACTCTGACACGGTAAATATCAGTAGTGTATTCGTTTAGTTGATATATCTAGATTTATTAGTCTTAGATGTAGCTTACTAAAGCCCCCAAATCCCCTCTCTAACTATCCCCCCTATCACACTCTCTCTCTAAACACTCATGTCCACAACTATTGCTTCGATTTCAATACTGCTCTATGTGCGCGCGTGTGTGTGTATACGTGCGTGAGTGTGTGTCTGTATGTCTGTGTCTGTATCTGTATTTATATGCCTATTACACTGTCCTGCTAGCTTTCCAAACTCTCTGAATCGCTCTCTAGTCTATGCCTCAACTCTAGTTTAGTCTCTAACCTACTAGCTAATACTCTAACTACTGTTACATGCTACTACTATTATAATCAACCTCCAAAATGCTATATCGCAACTGACATCAACATTTTGTATAAAATATTTTCAATATATCTAACCCAAAATTTTTAATAAAAGGGCATTTAGCTGCTTGTAAATTAATTTAAAAAAAATCTAATTTAAACAAGAATATGCGAACAATATAATTAACTGGGTTAATTCGTTTTATTCTCATTTTAATCGATGCAATTTTATTCTTTCTTTCTTCTTCTTTTATTCTTTTATTTTTTGAAAAAAAAAAAAAAACAAACAAACAAATATATATAAAAAAACACTTGGATTTTGCGTTGAAAACTCAATTCGTATTGTGTGAAAAAAAAAATCAAACTACAAAAACACCGCCTACTACTCTACTCTGCTACTGCAACAACAACAACAATCAAACCAACAAACAACAACACACACACGCACACTGTCTCTGTCTCTCTCTCTCTCTCTCTCTCTCTGTCTCTCCACACACACTTTGTGTATGCATATTTTGTTTTCTATAAAAATCGAATCGAAACACCTTCCTCAAAAAAAATTCAAAACAACCCAACACACAATTACAATGACAAAGATGATGTTCCAGGCAAAGTGGACGAGAAGGCAACCCAGCTGCATGCCATTGCCTCGCTTAAGGTGCTGCTGGATGCCACAAAGCCGCAACGTGGTGGCGCCACCACCTCGGCGGCCAATCACGTCAAAATCAATCTCAAGGAAACTACGTTGGCCGATCGCCCCAATGGGAATATCGACACGACGCTCGACTCGGTAAGTCCAAGATGTTGCAATTTCTGTTACGATATACCCCGATTATATATATACCTGATATGATAATTAAATTTGATTATACTAAAAAAGAAAGTGCTAATGAAATAATTGCTCATGATTTCTAGGCATGGTTTACATTCAGTTTTCATTTCTTTTCAATTGTTTTATCGTATTCTGATTTTGATTACGAATTGAACTTTGTCACACACAATGCGCTGCATTCTTCATACAACAAATCGCAGATGAATATTGTATAATTTGAATATCGTAAAACGTTGAAAGTCGAATACTGTAAGCGTCGAATATCGTATTTTTGAAACAAACCTACCTACTGTTTAATGTAGTATGTGGACCACATTTGAGCTACTTCTGAAAATTACGATATTGACGATAGTTTAGGACAAGGTACCAACCATATCGTAAAATGTTAATTGGTTTTAATTGATGTACTTATATTTATATAAATACATATTTTTATTTCCATCGTTTATTGGCCCGACCCCAGTGTTTAGAGCATCAGATTCAAGCGCGTTACAATATTATCATTTGGATCATTTACAACAAATTTAATCCATAACTGTTGGCATGTTTTCTCTACATTGCTACTTGATTGATAGATTGGTTAAGTAATTGATGCGTTTGGACTGATTCTAAACCAAAAATTTAAAACACGTATGTTTTTTCCCAATTTGTAAGCCCAGGCATTACTTATTTGTGTGTATTCTTTATGTGTTCTCTCCTCTTTTGCGCGCTTCGAAGCTCAACTTTAAATGTGTAGACAGACCCTAAAAACAAAAAACAAAAACAAAACCATCAACAATTGCGGTCTCTGTGTACCTATGCAACGTTTCTGTGTGACTTATAAATTGATATATATTTTACATTTTACTTTCAACTTATCTATATATAACTTTCCATACACCTTCCCCCACAACCACCTTTCGTTGTGTATGTTTACTTATCCTTAACCGTTATTCTCTATCGTCCATGTCCACCACCATCCATTCATATCTCTATCTCTATATCTCTATCTATCTCTCTTTCTCTATGTGGCTCTCTTAAATTCTAACTCTTTATCTCCATCTATCTCTCTCTCTCCGTCTCTCTCTGTGTGCGTGTGTTTCTGTGTCTTGCCTAACCATCAACCAAACATTCCCTAAAAGCAAATCTGAAAATTAATGAGCTAATCGGAATTGTGAAGTTTTTCACCCATTTACGATCATCGTTTTTTGCGGACGCCATTTGGAACAAAAATCATTTGCTTTGTATCTTGAATTTTGAAACGTACTGCCTAGTGTTGAACGAATGCCGACAGCTCGCATTTAAGACTAATCCAATTGAAAACAAACGTTAAACACAAAATTTAATATTCACAATAACGTTTTGTTTGTGTTTCGGTTTATTATTATTTCGTTTTGTTTGGTTCACATGCTGCTGTTCGATTAAATCATTCCAATAATCAGTTATTCAGGCATTCCCAGGCACTCATTGCTAATTTGTAGCTGCCACGCGCTGTGCCAGAACTCTCGCTACGCCTATGCAAATGCCAGTTCACACACCCACACACACACACTCACACCCATCATAGACACACACACAACCATTACGCCCACATTTCCATCCATATTATAACACTCGGAGCGTGCCTATGCCGATTATCGTAACCTGTTATTGTTGAAAAATGAACTTTTTAATGCAGCTGCTCATAAATAATAATATACATCACTTTTTTAGTTTGTTTTGGATTTGTGAAAAAAGATGACAAGGCAAAAAAAAAAAAAAACAAAACAAAATTCAAAGACGATTCAAAAACCATTCAGCAAGTAAACATAAGCCCATTCAATCTGAACATATTTCATTAGAATGCGACTCACAAATGACACTGAAAAAAAAAAAACTTAGCCCGCTTCCGACTTGGAACTGATTCACAAAATCGAAACCGAAACTGAAATCAAAATCGAAATCAAAATTGAAAAGCCTCTAAATCGAAATCTAAAAAAAAAAAAAAAAAAAAAACAATTCCATTTTTGCTCTCCAACAGTCCCACACTCAAATAACTGTAATTGTGTTAAAAACCCATTCAGTATGTGTTTGTTATGTAATAACCCCTCCAACACTCAACTTCTTATCACAATCTCTATCTATCTCTTTCTATCTAACTACTCTATCGCCCAGTCTGTCTATCTGTTTCTAAACAGTGTTTGGTTTTTTAATCAAGTTTTATTTCCATAGCTGAAACTAAGCAAAGGCAAAATTCCCACCGAATAATCTCAACAAAAATACCATAAATATTTAAATTTCTTTAACAAATATTACAAAAATACATGCAAACAAAATGAATTGCTAACCTAACTTCAATTTTATATCAAAAGCCATCGTTAAGTGGTCGACGTCCTAGCTGGATTGAGCAGAGGGTCAAAATTCAGACACGCAAATTTAGCATCAAAGTTAGTTTCATAAACAATTTTTATTGCTCTCTCTTTCTATCTCTCTCTATCTCTTCTCTATATATTGCATACCAATTTTACAATTATCATTTTTAATTTCACAAATATCGTAACAATTAAATTGATATATAACCATATACACATCTGTGCCGTGTCTCGAGCGCGACGTCAGCGACTCGGAGCTTCTAAACCCTGACGTTGCCTCAAAGCGCACGCGTCTTGATTCGCACTCTCCTGCACAGTGGAATGCAAGGGTAAATGGCGAATAGCAAATGGCAATTGACGATTGGCAACTGGCAATTGACGATTGGCAACTGGCAATTGTCAGTGGACTAAATGTGTTCCTCGCACCCAAATGTCTAGAAGATGAGGCAATCGACATTATCGATTTGCATATAATCGATTTGAATATTATAATTGCTTATGTCCGTGACTATAGAGTGATGGCAGACAGCTCGTAATGCTAGGTGGGGCCGGTCTTCTCAATTGCCTTAGAATATTTGAGAGAAAGCAAAATACAACGCAAAAATATGAATATCGTAAACTGAATATCGACCGTCATATGGTGCATACAATATATTTATTTCGAAATATCTTAAACTTATAAAGTAAACTTTTAAAGTATTTGTATTTACTCCATTAAATGATATTCGAACACAGCAAAAATTTAAAATAGATATGATTTCCTAAATACAAATTTCGAATATCATAAGTCTATATTGAGGTGAGACTTGTCTGTCCGTGTAGCACCTGTTGTTGCTATATTTAAATTTCAAATATCGTAAATAGTAAGTCTATATTCGGGGGAGGCTAGTCCATCCGTGTAACACTTGTTGTTCCGCCTACTCATAGAACAATCCGCAGTGTGCAACACCTTCCGACTTAATACTAATTATGACTCACTTATACGTAACTTAATATTCGAACTCGATTTGGCATGACGTCAGTGCGTAGCTTGTCATCGACCACAGCTCGAGCATTGCCCAGGAGCGTGAAGCAACAACCGCAGTCGCCACAGCACAGAATATATCAATCAATGAAGAGTATTTTCACACCCGCATTGCTTTCGTGCCGCTTATACGAAATGTAGCCTTACCATTGCGCTTACTTATGTAGTTGAAATAGTATTAATTTGTCATAAATCACCTATGTAATACTTAACGAACTTAACATATTTTACTTTCTATTTTCGTTACACTTTGATCAACTTTAGTTCGGATTGAGAGTCTGTGTGCGTGTGCGTATGCGTATGTGTGTGGGTGTATGTGCGTAGCCTATCTTTGTATGTGTAGCCGAAAAAAAAAATACAAAAACAAAGTACTACATTCGAGCATGCCTCTAACATAAACTATGAAGCTGAAATCTGTGCACGTTACAATACTCGTATAGCACCCACTTAAGCTCGTATAACTAGAAAGTAAGTGTATGCACTTTGTTTGTACGTTTTTGCTAAATAAACACATACACGATCTATTTTTTAACTCTGGCCACACTTGAACTCTCGTACTACTTATACGCACCATTTGACTTTAACTTTAACTAGTGTCCATCTGGCTTCGCCTGTCTGTGAGCGTGTCCCCACAACTCGAAATCAAGCGAAGAACTTGATCTGATCAGAACTAACATACCCCATAATGTCGAAAGAAACTCATATAGCCGAACTACATACATACATCAGACAATATTACCCATATCGTACTCATACACATTTATAAATATATATATTTTTTTAACATACTAACATACATACGTTATACATATATATAATTCTATTCTTAACCGAACTTTATTGTATAAACATCTGAAGAGAACAAGTCTATTAAAGCACTGCAGATGCTTTGACCTTAACATTTTGTAATATATATGTATATGTATTCGCATATGTAAGGCGCCTGAAATAATCGAGGATGAGCCGGAGCCTTTGAGCATGGCTTGGCCGGATACGGCCCGCAAGCGGCTCACGTACGTCCTGGTCGCTCCGCTTCTGGTGCCTATGTGGCTGACGCTGCCCGACACCCGGACCCCCCGCGGCAAGCGCTACTTCCCCGTCACCTTTATAGGCTCCATCGTGTGGATAGCCGCCTTCTCCTATCTTATGGTCTGGTGGGCAAATGTCGCAGGTGATACGGCGCGCATACCGCCAGAGGTACGTAGAAGGCATGAAGAAGTTGAGGTTACTGATATAGACTTTTTTCATATTGGAATTGTCTGTCAATTTAATTTTCATTGATATAAATATTAATAATAATAATCATAATAATAATTTTCAATCATCCAACTGAAAACTGGACAATATCCTACTATGCTATATAGTTTAACTGAGAACTGTCCCCAATGCATTGTGTGTCCACTTTATCGTATTTTCTTCTTTGCTTTCCCCCAGAGATACTTTCGATAGTAAAAGCATTTTTGTTAAATTGAAAGATGTGGCATCGTACATTCTTTTCATCGAAGATGCTTACTGCTAGGCACTTTCAGATTTAACTCTCATATGACTCACTCTGCTCTGCACATCCGACTATATCAAAGAATTCCTATTTCGCCAAAGATCCAATATCTTCTTGAGCATTTTGTCAGGATTTCGACCGGTAGTCCTGGCACTACCGCCGTCTATTTGCGGTACTCCGAATTTATACAATTCTGATCTTCTTGTTAAAAGAGTCGAATAGAACTGCAATACTTGCAGCTGCCTTTGGAGCATCGTATTCTGTGTTTTATTTTGTATTTCTTGGTATTAGGACTTCCAAGCATCTACATTACCTTGGATGTACAGTCCCTCGTAGCGATCCCCATGATTGTCCTTGTAGAAACCATCCTCTAGAGCCAGGACCCTTGAACAAATTAAGGACATATCTAAACTTTAGTCTATACCACCAAAAATGAATATGAATTGATTCCGAACCATGATTCAAGAACTTATGGTTGTATCTTACTATCTATAAACAAATATTAGACGAGTTTTCCCATCGCTTTTTTCCAGATAGCGTTGTCTTTATATGTGTAGTCCCACCTGATCATACTGATCAATACAATTGTGTTTAGTTATGTTGAATTCTAAATGAATTCTCTCTTATTGTACAGGTTATGGGCCTTACCTTCCTGGCGGCGGGCACATCCATACCGGATTTGATTACGTCGGTGATTGTGGCCCGCAAAGGCTTTGGCGACATGGCTGTGTCTAGCTCCGTTGGCAGCAACATATTCGACGTGACTGTGGGGTAAGTGCTCAAGCTCAGATAAGCATTATCCATTTATATGCCTAATGATGGACAGTTGAGACTAATGTATATATCTGCCCATTGGATATGCAGCTTGCCGATACCCTGGCTGCTCTATGGGATTATCTACGATGCACCCGTTGAAGTGAATTCGGTGGGCATGGTGTGTTCCATAACCATATTGTTTATGATGCTCGTTTTTGTGGTGCTATCAATTGCCTGCTTCCGTTGGCGCATGAACAAGGGGTTGGGCTTTACCATGTTTCTACTGTACTTTGTCTTTGTTGCCGTGTCGCTGATGTTTGAATATGATTTCATCACCTGCCCCGTGTAAATCTGCACCGTTGCAGATCAGCGACTCTGCAACAAAGACAAAATGACAAACACCATCTCACTTCCACACACACACACACACAGAGACACACACATACACTCAGAGAGACAGGCGAACACTCGCAAACCAATTAGCTAAATTTATACACAAAACAAATCAATGAATTAAATTAACAAATTGACTAAAACTAATCGAATTGTTAAGCAAATGCATAAATCACAACACGAATACAGTGAGCATAACAAATAAAAGCCAAAAACCAAATGAAAATAATGAAGCAAAATACGAAAAAGATAACGAAAGCGAAAGCGATACCGAAAAGCAAGGTAAAAACGAGTTAGTTAGTGCTATGTGCAGCGTTTTTTCCTTTCCCCACAAAAGAGACATTTACTTTAAATGTTTAGCCGCAGCTTTTAAGCAGTTTAAAATATGAAACTAAAGCAACACACCCAAACTCACACACGCACAGACATACACATACCCATACACTAAGCTCTTCACCTCTATCTATCTATGAATCTATCTTTCTCTCTACTCGAACTATAAACCTTTACTAACTTTATCTATTATTGAGTATATACTATTTAAATACCAACAAAAATTACCAAGAATAATGGCTTCCCAATCAATTACTTTACTTAAGCGTTTGCGTTTCTCAAATTACTATCTATTTACGAGTATATCAAATCTAAGTACTAGCTTGGCACAAGCACCTTATATACGTTACGATCAAGACAGTCGGCAATTATGTTGGGTATATGTTTTACAAGCTTTTGCAAGTGTTGAACAAACTCTTTCGGACTCATTGCATAACTTTCAGTCTCAGTCGAGCTGAAATCAAAAACAATTCTCGAACCAAATCAACACTTATTTCAACCCTTAAGCAATGTAATATGTGCTAGAATTGCTTACGACTTTTTTATTGAAATTTTTCAGCTATTTTAAGACTTTTTGGTGTCTCAATTTGTGCTTAAACTTTTTGAGAGATCAGATTTTCCGCTTTTTGGACCAAACTTTCCGTCAATTTCAGCTCATTTCCAACACTTGCCGCTCTCCAACACTATAATTTGCGTGCTCTACCAACTATATTATAAAATGTTCTCTAGTAATTTTCCAAGCACTATTAAGATGAAATAATGAAAGCTTTACGCCAGATAGAGCCTAAATCAGTCTAGTTTTTACGAAACTTATACTATATATATATATATATATATATATATACATATATATATATAAAACTTATATACCACACGCACACTTACATCGCATATAAATATATATATACATATATCCCCATATATGTATATATATACTTACTTATATATTGACCTATATTAATTAAGTGATAATTTGCGTACTTATTAAACGACAAAGATGATAAGCTACAACTATACTCAAAAGGAAATACTAACATAAAATCTAAAATTATATAAAATATAACACTAGGCATACTTTAAATCGAAAAGAAGAGGAAAACATTTTGCTAAGCATTTGCCAGACATAATTTAAAAAATGAAAAAAAAAACACAAAAAAACGATGGAAACTTTATGACTAATCGTCATTCTTGTATTATGATTATGATTATTATTATGATTAACACTTATGATTCTTGTTTGCGTGCGTAAACGATGCAGTTATTTCAAATGAAACAAAATATTTCTTATACTACACATGAAGGAAAATTAAAAACAATTTTCAAAAAAAAAACAAACAAAGAAACAAACAAGCAAACAACAATATTAATAATTTCATATACTTTTTGCTTAATAAATCCCCTATAAATATATATATTTATATAAACACATATATACACATAATATATATATATATATATATGAGCATATAAACATATTTATATGTATGCGAAAGAGAAAAACAATATCTTAACAAAAACAACTTGCTCTCTTTATTTAGAACGTACGTAACATTTTTCTAAACTAGACCTAAACAAATCTTAAAACCTTAAACCGTAAACCATAAACCATAAACCGTGAATCGTGAGCTCGAGAACAAGAAGATGAAGAAACCCAAAAACGAGACGCATTACACATATACATACTTATATATATATATATGTTATATATATAAACGGCAAATGACAAACAAATATATATATATATATAAGTATATATGTATGCAACCTTATCTTAAGTAGGCAATATATAAAAAAATATATATCCCGAGAAAACGTTTGCATATTGAAGTTGAGCAAACAAATAAAAATACTGAAAATACTAAGAAATACTATAAATAACAGACACATACATATATACACACATAAAAACTAAAACAAAAAAGGAAAAGATAAAAACAAACCATACAGAACAGAAAGCAATAATTTTTACAAGTCGAACGCGAATACATTTAAATGAGAACTAGTGGCAGTGACATAACTTTATATATAATATACTACTATATAAAAATACCATGGTATTAAACCAAAAACAAAATACTGTTTATCAAAGCACGGCCAAGATGAAGAAGAATAAGAGGAACAGCAGAAATCATTGCAAGCAAGGCATCCCAGTCAGACTTCAAATAGAAGTCATCAGATATGTACATATGTACGTATATGTACCTTGCAAGGTAACTAGTGTGTCTGCTCTTACACCCTATGGGTGCATACACATACATATATATTCAGATTATATATGGAGGACATACATAGCAGTATAGAAAATGAATAGAGAACACCAAAATAAAATATATTACGAAAATACAACAATGTATAAATACCACGAGGCATTAAGTACGTCACGCTAACTAACGTGCTTAGCCAAATGCTCGATAAGCCGCAACTGGAAACATGGCACTAAAAAACACCAAAGGAACACCCCCAACATTCCACATTATAGCCTCATGTAACCACAGGGCATACATTCATATAAAATATACGCTTTAAATGCTGGACACCTGGCAACGGGCGGCACTGAGAGCGATTAAGCTTACCGCTAGGTGAACTTGTTTTCTTTTTTTAATGAGTTTAATTAAGGTTTACGGAATTTTTGCTTTACAAAGCTCATTCCGATACAAGTTTTTTCTTTTTTTTTTTTTTTTTTTCAAAGATATTATACATAATACATTATACATTTCAACGTAGCCCCACTAATCATTTCGTTCCTAGTTCTTCATTCTTGTAACTATACATTTTATACACCTAAACCTTCTAAACTTGAACATTTAAGGATAGCAAACAAAAAGTGAAAAAAGAAATTTTTGAAAATTTGCAGACTATTGAAATAAGTTTATTTCTATAGATTTCTCACACTTCGTTCAAAAGCGAGATAGAAATATTTCTACAGTTTTAGGTCTATAACAAAAAACCGTTAGTACCGTTATTATCTTATGCCAGTTGAACAAGCTTTTTAATATAGAATAAATTTGTAGAAAAAGCATTTTCCGAAGACTCAACATGGCAAGGATAATAAAGAAATTTTCTGGTGATATTTGTTAGAACATCTGGGACGTTCTTAGAAGCATTCGAAGCATTGTCGCAACAAACAACCTGTTAACTGCCCTTGAAAACTTCTGTTCCATATATCCCAGTTCAACCTAACTCTTGATTACTCACTCTTTGCGAAGCATCGCTCTCAAGTCTAACTTCAGTACCAGCTGATATATATCTTATATATTCAATATATGGATTGGAACTCAGAAGTTGACACTCAACACTTTCTGTCTGTCAACATTTTTCGACTCGAACGCTCAATGCACAGGCAAATGAGCGCGAGAGAATAGAGAAATCGGAGAAAAAACAATGAAATTGCTTTTCCAACAAAACAAGAAAGAATAAGAACAAATGTAACTTCCAGTACTTACAACATAAAACAATTAACATAAACTTTTATACATGCTGTATATGGTAAAACTAAACAGTAATCTTCCAAATTAACTTTAAAAACAAAGTGCATACGACATACTACATATACACGACATATATAAGTTAACACAATCGACCAGCAAAACATAAATGTTCAGATTGATCACGCGCCGTCAGCATGAATGTAGCCGTTCCCAGCGGATATTGCACAACAGCAGCAGTGGCTCCAACGCGCAACAATGTTGTTGCCCGAAGTAATGCGATGCCTCGCGTAAATATGCAATGTCAGCATAATCAGGGTTTAGGGCTAGCTTTGGATATAAGAATTTATGTCACTGTACTTTAGTTGATTTTTGATAATAAAGAACGTCGGTCGTCGCCACGGGATTATTGAAGTCTACTCATTTTGTGCAACACCGCACACTAACATCTAACAACTACAGCAAAAAAGCTTAATTGGCGCCCAACCGAAACGAACCCAAAAAACAAAAAAAAAAAAAAAAAAAACGAAATTAAAACTTCGATTAAAACAAGCATTCAGTGAGATAAATACCCCACAAGTGCAAAAAAAAAACAGCAAGACAACTAAAACGCATAACCAAAACGAAAAAAGGAAAAAAAAAAGCAGCATTAGACGAAGCAGTACGCAGCGAAGACACCCACCACGAAGCGGCTCATCAGCGAAGAAACACACAACATACAGTCTACTAACATAATATAAGAACATGTGAGTAGAGTGTTCATTGCAAAAAAAGAAATTAAGGAGTAAAAACAAATAAAAATACAATTTCAACCTTTAAATATTAATTATTAATAACAAAAAACGCAGCACGCAAAATTCCCTGTCTTTACTTGCCCTATGAGTGATAGTGAAATACAAGATTTAATAACAAATTTTCGAAAAATTTACAACACAGAAAATTTAAAAATGGCTTTGAATTCAGATCAATTAAAAGCTATAGTAGAAGGCGCAGTCGCAAGCGCTTTAGCTGCTCAAAAAGATAGCTTTGATAGAAAATTAAACGAAATTGAACAACGTATAAATTCAGTACAGGTTAGCGCACCCGAGGTAGAAACTTTCAAGGAGGCAGAAATCAAAATAGGTGTTATTTGCAACGAAACCCTTGACATCATGAAGTCCCTCCCGGACTTTGAAGGAAAAAGCGAAACTTATGTATCTTGGAGAAAGGCTGCGCATATCGCATACAAGGTATATGAGAAATACGATGGTAGCTCAAAGCATTATCAAGCTTTGGGAATATTAAGAAACAAAATTAAGAACGCTGCTGATATGGTACTCTCTTCTTTCGACACTCCTCTAAATTTTAAGGCCATTATAAATCGGTTAGATTTCACGTACTCCGACAAACGACCGATATACTTAATTGAACAGGAGATGTCAACACTCCGCCAAGGAAATTTGACACTACTGCAGTACTACGACGAGGTAGAAAAGAAACTGACTTTACTTATAAATAAGACAATCATGACCTACGACACCACCGTTGCCTCTTCGCTAAATGAGAAATATAGAGCAGACGCCCTGCGAGTATTCATCTCAGGAACCAGGAAGGCCTTAAGTGATGTCCTATTCTCAGCTAGACCAATTGATCTTCCCTCTGCATTGGCATTGGCTCAAGAAGTTGAGTCAAATCATGAACGTTATATGTTCGCCACAAATTTCGCCCGCAGTATAGAAGAAAAAGCGCAGAAGATCGAACAAAGACAGCAAGTCAGAGACAAGACTCTAGCTCAAGACCCAAAACACAACCAACCAGGAAAAAGCCCACACTACAAAAGACCAGAATTCTCACCACGACAAGAACAGGTAGAACCAATGGACGTTGACTCATCTTCTCGCTTCAGACAGGCTACGCAACACCAACAAAACGCGACCTTCTCGAAACAGACTCAGTGGCCAAATCAACAACGACGCACTCAATACGAAAACTACAATAACCAGGGACAGGCAAACAAACGACCAAACAGCGGTAGCGCACGGTTCCACAGGACCGAAACAGCAAAGAGTTAACCACCTAGGAACAGAAGATACAGAATACGAGCAGGACAATAGCGAATACCAAGCGATCGCAGAAACCGAGACAGAAGACGTTGACAATGAATTGGACGAATACGACCAGGTCAATTTTTTAGGAATAAATCCCTGCTCCCGTTCATAGAGAGAACGATAGCAGGGAAAACCATAAAGTTGCTAATAGATACCGGAGCCTCAAAGAATTACGTGAGACCATTAAAAGAACTAAAAAATATTACGCCGGTAGAAAAACCCTTTCGATTAAAATCAATCCATGGCCACAACGTAGTTGACAAGAAATGCATAATGCACCTTTTTAATACCAAGACAACATTTTTCTTATTACCAAACCTCACGACATTCGATGGTATAATCGGACTTGACCTACTAAACCAAACCAACGTTTTATTAGACTTCAAAAATAAGAAACTAACAACAAACTATGGTTCTGAGACCATTAACTTTCTAAAATGCCCAGCCGTAAATTTCACAAGTGTCAAAGAAATAGAAGCCCCTCAGGCTATAACAACGGAATTTCAAACAATGCTCAAAGCCCGAGCAGGAGTATTTGCGGAACCAAATGAAGCGCTTCCGTATAATACAAATGTCATTGCAACTATTAGAACAGAGGACGAGAATCCCATTTATTCAAAATTATATCCATACCCAATGGGCGTATCAGAATTCGTAAACACAGAAACTCAAGATCTGTTAGAAAACGGTATAATACGTCCGTCCCAGTCACCATACAATAACCCCGTGTGGGTTGTAGATAAAAAAGGTACCGACGAGCAGGGAAGAAAAAAGAAACGTTTAGTTATAGACTTCAGAAAACTAAACAAAAAGACAATAGATGACAAATACCCCATTCCCAATATAGCCTCCATTTTATCCAACTTAGGCACAGCAAAGTACTTTACAACACTAGATTTAAAATCCGGATTCCACCAGATTTTACTTGCCGAAAAAGATAGAGAAAAAACAGCCTTTTCTGTAGGAAGCGGAAAGTATGAGTTCTGCAGGCTCCCTTTTGGCTTGAAAAATGCACCTAGTATTTTTCAGAGAGCCATTGACGATGTGCTCAGAGAGCAAATTGGAAAATCTTGTTATGTTTACGTAGACGACGTAATCATTTTTTCTGAAAATATGGAAAGCCATGTCAAGCATATCGCCTGGGTCCTAGATAAACTATACGAGGCCAACATGAGAGTTTCACCAGAAAAGTCGCACTTTTTCAAAGAAAGTGTAGAATACCTAGGTTTCGTAGTCTCAAGTAATGGTATAAAGACATGTCCAAGTAAAGTTGAAGCGATTCGTAACTATGAAGTACCAACAACTTTGTTTAACGTCAGATCATTCCTTGGGTTGGCAAGCTACTATAGGTGTTTCATCAAGGACTTCGCGTCTATAGCAAAACCTATAAGCGACATCTTAAAAGGCCAAAATGGCAAAGTGAGCGCCGGACAATCCAAAAAAATTCCAGTAAAATTTGACGAGAGTCAACATGCGGCATTCGAGAAGCTAAAAGAGGTTCTTGCATCCGAAAATGTAATGTTGCTCTACCCTGACTACAAGAAGCCGTTTGATTTAACAACGGACGCTTCATCCTCTGGTCTTGGGGCAGTTCTGTCACAAGGTGGAAAACCAATCACCATGATATCAAGAACATTAAAGGATAGAGAGCTTATCTTTGCAACAAATGAGAGGGAACTACTTGCAATAGTTTGGGCTTTAAAAAACCTCCGAAATTATCTATATGGGGTAAAAAATTTAAATATCTTTACGGACCATCAGCCTCTGACGTTTGCAGTATCCGACCGAAACCCGAACGCAAAAATCAGGCGTTGGAAAGCTTTTATAGATGAATATAACGCAAACATCTATTACAAGCCAGGGAAGGAGAACTACGTTGCGGACGCACTGTCACGGCATAATATTCATGCCCTAGAGGACGATGTACAGTCAGACAGAGCCACAATTCACAGCGAAATATCGCTCACATACACCATAGACACAACAGACAAACCAATCAACTGTTTCCAAAACCAAATTATAATAGAAGAAAATAATATAGCCTCTGATCGTACAGTTATCCTATTTGGTAAGAAAATCCGACATACAATTCATTTCTCAAACAGAGACTCGTTAATCAAAAGAGTTTGCGATGTAGTCAAAAAAGATGTCGTAAATGCAATCCATTGCGAGTTACCAATATTAGCATTCATACAACATAAACTAATAGAAACTTTTCCAACAACAACATTTCGATATACAAAGTACATAGTAAATGACATTTTTGATAAAAACGAACAGAAAGAAATAATTGCAACAGAACACAATCGGGCTCACAGAGCAGCCCAAGAAAATGTGAAGCAGATTTTACAAGACTATTTTTTCCGAAAATGACAAAATTAACGAACGAAGTTGTTTCAAATTGTAAAATTTGTAAAACAGCTAAGTACAATCGTCACCCACAAAAACAAATACTTGGAGAAACACCCATACCTTCCTATGTGGGCGAAATACTACACATAGACATATACTCAACCAATAAAAAATACTTCCTTACGTGCATAGATAAATTTTCAAAATTTGCAATTGTTCAACCCATCGCTTCAAGGACAATAATTGACATACAATCAGCAATTTTACAACTTGTAAATTTTTACCGGCATACCAAGACGATCTATTGCGATAACGAGCCCTCCATAAAGTCCGAAACAATAAAATCTCTGCTAAACAATCAATATAACATTCAAATCGTAAATGCCCCACCACTCCATAGTACATCAAACGGACAAGTCGAGAGATTCCATAGCACCCTCGGTGACATTGCAAGATGCCTAACAGCTCAAAGGAAAATTACTGACACTGTTGAAACGATACTTCAAGCAACTATCGAATATAACAATACAATTCACTCAGTAACGGACAAACGACCAATCGATATAATCCACTCATCCTCCCCAGAACTCGAAATAGAGATAGGAAATAAAATTCAAAAGGCACAACAACTCCTAACAAATAGAGTAAACGAAACAAGACACAATAGACAATTCCAAATAGGCGACACAGTTTTGGAAAAAACAAACAGACGCTTAGGGAACAAACTGACACCACTATACAACGAAGGCAAAATTGACGCAGACTTGGGGACAACAGTCTTAATAAAAGGGAGGGTGGTCCACAAGGACAATCTAAGATAGGCAAAACATTAAATTCCCTTTTTTATCTTTTTAGGATTTGGACTATACTTCTTTTTGCTACAACGATAACAGCGAAATTGACTGACTATACTAACATGGACTACATACCGATCTTGGACGGATACGTAACCATTTGGACGGATTTCCAATACTTGAAGCACTCAACCAACCTTACCCTATACTCAGAAATAGTAAAAAATACGAAAGAATTAGCAAACCATTTCCCCCGATCACATATGAGAATGTTATTAGACGCAGACATACAACATATAGAAACATTAATAGCTACAGTAAATGTCCACCATAGACATGCTAGGAGTATCAATATGCTAGGCACCGTTCTAAAGGTCGTAGCTGGCACGCCAGACCATGATGATTTCGAGAAACTAAAATTTACACAGAATGAACTTGTAGAGTCAGAAAATAGGCAGATAACCATAAACACAAAAATGCAGGAACAAATTAATAAGCTAACTGACACCGTAAACCTCCTAGTAAAAAACACAAAAGTAAAACAAGTAGACACAGAGCATTTATATGAAACGCTGCTAACAAGAAATAGAATAATTATCTCAGAGTTAAAAACCTTAATACTATCAGTAACACTTGCAAAGGTTGGAATTGTAAACCCCTCCATTTTGGATTCCACTGATTTAAAAAACATTGTTAATGAACACTCTATAAATATCACTATTACTGACTTAATGGAAGTATCTCAAATTAAAGTTTTGTTAAGCGAAAATTTTCTACATTTCATTATAAGATATCCTAAGCCTAGCATAGTATGTAAAAAATTAACCGTATACCCTGTCCAACACAACGGCATCATAATAAATTTCGCCGAAGACTACAATTTAGCTGACTGTGGAAATCATGTAATATCAATAGGAAATTGTAGTACAGCCCTCACAATAACGTTCTGCAAGAAGTCACCCTACACAACATGCGCTCAACAGCTACACTCAGGTGACACCGCACATTGTTCAACTCGGCCCAGCCACCTCGAACCTCTAACCATAGTCGACGATGGAGTAATCATCATCAACGACGGAGCAGCTACAGTCAACGAGCAGATGGTAAAAGGGACGTTCCTCCTTACCTTTGACGACAAGATAAAGGTAAACAACACCGTATACCAAAACCAAAAAAACTACGTGAGGAAATCCCCGGGACCAGCGGTATCTGCGCTCTTAAATATAACAGACCACCAAGAGATACCAAGCCTGCCATACCTGCAGAAGATAAGCATAAAAAATCTGCGGGATATTGCTCAACTAGAGGAAGGGCTAGTAAGAAGGCCAATAGTATCTGGGCTAACCGTGGCCATCCTTTTACTCTCCTGCTACGCTTCGATGAAACTCTATCAAAGACATCAGAGGAACAAACGTCAACGTGATCTTCAAACATTAATTAACAGTTTCAAGAAAGCCGAGGACGTCATTCATCTAAGTGGGGGAGGAGTTAACACAATCGACCAGCAAAACATAAATGTTCAGATTGATCACGCGCCGTCAGCATGAATGTAGCCGTTCCCAGCGGATATTGCACAACAGCAGCAGTGGCTCCAACGCGCAACAATGTTGTTGCCCGAAGTAATGCGATGCCTCGCGTAAATATGCAATGTCAGCATAATCAGGGTTTAGGGCTAGCTTTGGATATAAGAATTTATGTCACTGTACTTTAGTTGATTTTTGATAATAAAGAACGTCGGTCGTCGCCACGGGATTATTGAAGTCTACTCATTTTGTGCAACACCGCACACTAACATCTAACAACTACAGCAAAAAAGCTTAATTTATACATATATGCTAAAAACTATTTATTTAGAATACATAACATTTAGCACATACTCATACCCACAGACTCACACACACACACATATTTACAAATACACATACGCACTATCACACATTCAAAACATATCGCGCCCACTTTTCTCTATAAAGTACTACGAACGAGTACAAATAAAACTTTTGTAGAACTATGATAAAGCATATTCAAAAATGAAAAGAAACTTACCTAAAAAAATGTATCGAACAAAATTGTTAATCAACTAGCATTTCGCATGGAATGTTCATATACTACTACTATATACTTTCCAGGCACTTTCTCTTAAAAAAAAAAAAAAAAAAAAAAAAAAAAGGATCCCCATCCATAGAGCGCAGTACAAATGCCCAGCGTCTGTTAACATTTACAAAAGACAACAAAGAAATCAAAATAATTGACACAGCTGCATATATACACACACACTATATGATAGTAATCCAAGTCATTATCAGTACCAGCGTAGTTAGCATCAATTGTTCAAAAGGCATTCAAAGCTCGAAACCCTCTCAATTCCCAGATCCTAACTCGAAACGCACATAAACACGCACTTGTCAAGTGGAAATCGTTGAAGTCTTGCTTTAAAGCAACTTATATAAGATTATATATATATTTATATATATGTATGAGAAATTGTTATGGTTATAGATTTTTAACAAGTTGAATAATTGCGTAATGAAAAAATAAACAAAACAAAAATACAAAACATTGTTGAAAAATTAGTAAAACTGTTCAGAAGCGTAAAACAGAGCAAATAATAATAATAAAACTAAAACAAAAAATTTACAGATTAAAAAATAAAATACAGTATATACTTTATGAAATATATAAATTACAAATAAAAAATCATTGTTTGAAATTAAAGTTAAAAAGAAACTGAAAACCAAAAAGAAAGCAAATTTCATATGCGTAGAATTCTTCTGTCTGCTAATTTTATCCTCTGACCAAAATTTTTAAGTTCCAGCTTAAAGTAAGTATTAACAAATTTTAATATTATTTTTCACTTGAACAATTGGCATTTGTATTACCCGATGTACAAAGTTTCTAAAATATGAAATTAGCAAACACGAACAATTATTGGACGCTACAAAGCTCTCAGATCAGAGATCATCGAATTGAATCGAATCACCTGCTAATAATACCCAAGCACATGATCAGTTCTGCTTTAAATAGGATATATAATTATCACAGTTATATACATATACACAATAAATAATATATAACAATATATATATATTCATTTTTATAAGTATATATATATATGTATATATATATATGTATATGTATATAAATTATGTATGTACCCACAGAGAGTATGCGTAACTTTCTTTCCTTCCTAATTTCATATATATATTATACATATAGGGTTTATATCGAAAATCGTTTCAAGTTGCGTCCGTTGTATAATACAAGCAAAAAAAACGAAAAACTAAAAATACAAAAACGAACCAGAACACGAAACAATAAAATGTGTCTACTATGCGTACGCGCTTAGCTTTTCAGCTGTCGTCTGCATAGCGCAAGTCTAATCGATTACCGATAACGATTGTCGCTTGCATGCGCTCGAACAATTTCCGCAATTGGGATGGACGCGTGTCGCATGAAATCAATGAAAACCGTCTGACAAAATAGAGTTGAAAATGATCCATGAATCGTCGCTTTAATAGAGTCGAGAAATTTGGGTATTGCGATGAGAGTAAATGAAAAGAGGGAAAAACAAAACGACACGAGCCCAACTGTTTTTTTTATTAAAGCAGCTAACGACAACGATAACAAAAACGATAACGATAAATAATAAGCGAATCCAGCAAAAAGTAATAGTTAACATATTGGTAGACTAATTTAAAGTTTTTTATAGCGTTTTCAAATTTGTAAGTATACAACAACAACAACAACAAGAACAATGCGTTTATTATTTTTAATAGGCAATGCAATTATCGATTGTAGATAATATCTATCGAAAACGAAAGAGTAACCGTCGTATGCGTAATACAGCAAAAACCAAATAATAATATAATATAACAAAAATATATTTCCTTACCCACCAGCGATTTTTGTGTTGTTGAGTTTGAATTGTTGTGCGATTTTTACTTTACATATTTTTTACATACATATATAGTGCGTAGTCGTATTAAGTCAATATATACACATGTATGTATGTGGTTTATTTTTGGTAACGGTCACGGCATAGACGTTGAGCATGTAATGTAGTAAATTACTGTTAATTTCAACATACCTACACACACATATACATCTATATATGAGAGTATTAAGAAAATACCACAGATAAACGAAAAAGTATAAAAAGGAAAATTAAAAAAAAAACCAAAAAGTAAGAGAATTAATTTTAATAACTGATACGCTTTTAGCACATAAGATTGTACAAATAATTTATATAAATACATACAAATACGCACACAAAAACACACATACAGTCAAAGACACTCAACACTCACAAACAGAATATTTAGTAAATTACAGTTCATATATATAAAAACGAATCTTGCAATAAACGAAAATAGTTTTTAATTTTTTATTTTTTATTGTATTGTTTGTAACAACATTAATCATATGGTTATTTCGTATGCCCGATTTGTTGTTGTATTTGTATAATATAAGCCTTACAAAACCACAGAATGCAGATCTTATGGATCGCTGCTGTAAACGAGTCAAAGGAACGTGATGAAGCCATTGGAATAAAATGAACAAAAAGCGAAAACAGAAAACAGAAAAATAAAATTAAAAAGTTAAAAATGAAAGTTAAAGTTAAAGTAAAACCCGGGAATCCCTAAAATTGCTGAACATATAAATTCGGCTTTACTTTAAAATAAAAAAGTTGAAAATAATACAGCAATACACCTATAATACAGAATGTTATTTACTTTATAGAAGTATATGGATATATATATATAAATATATTTAAATACGTATATATTTAATGGAAACATTTAGATTTTATACAAAACACAATCACTATCACTCCTCCCCCTCCCGGACATCAAATCAGAGCTCATCATTAAAAGCAAATACCGCATGGACTAGAAGCAAATCAAATAAATAGTCAATTTCGATATATATAGAAATATATATATGCATATATATATGTATGTATGTATGTATGTATGTATGTGTACTTGAGCATGGGCTGGCACGCAAAATAAGCGAGTAACACAATTATGACAGAAAGTAAAAACTTTTATAAAAAACAAGCATTTCGATGGAAAAAGGGAACGACACTTATGTAAATCAAAACGAAGCTAATAGATACAATGTTAACTAGTTATTTAGGTGAAATATACAAAAAATCACACTCAGATACATTTGAATCGTAACGCTTAATAGAAACACTTACACAACAACACTCACTCTCACACATACACATACCAGGAAGCAGCAATGTGAATTACCGTTTCATAGCCAAGATGTTGCAGGTCCGCGAATTAACGTATACCAAGATCGTTGAATCTGGCATTCTGCATATTGCAACAAACAACAAAATACACAAACACACACACATACAAAAAATATATAAAGTTAATGTTCAAACTAACTAATATATAACAAATATTATATAATACAACAAACTTAGACTGTATGTTATTTTCTCAATACAATACCTACCTATAATAAAAACAGATTCAATAAAATGAGTTATCGAAAAAGCACAATATCGTTGTTTGAATTCACGGCGCATTGCAATAGTGATTTTATGAGTGTGGCAGCACTAGCAGCCAGTGTTACCCATTAAATGGAAGCGCGTCTTTATTGTTGCTGTTACTATTTAATTACATCAGCTGGTCGACAGTGCTGCCCATGCACGTGTACACGTACCCTGTGAATGCCGGCTATTGAGATTTTTCCGTTTTTAGTGAACGGTCACATCGTTCCTTTCCACGCGACCAACAACACAAAAACGTGTGTTTTGGCTACGGTGCGTGTTCTTAATAAAATAAAACATTTCGGAACAGAGCAGTTCAGAAAAATTTATTCTTTTTCACATATCTAACTGCTGCACTGCAAGACTTTCACAATGAGGCGTCCCAAGAAGGTATGTTAACATATTAACCAAAAGACGCAATTAGTTGCGATTGCGAGGTTATTTTTTAACCGGAATATGCATAGACTCTGAGTTTTCCACAATTTAAATTGATTTTATTTGCAGTACGAAGCCGGTGAGGCCACACAATATATAAGCCGGCGCGCAGCACTGCGCAAGCTGCAGCTGTCGCTGAACGACTTTCGCCGTTTGTGTATTTTGAAGGGAGTTTATCCACGCGAGCCAAAGCATCGAAGACGTGCACAGAAAGGCTCCTCAGAGATAAAGATATTGTACCACACCAAGGACATACGATTCCTGCTGCACGAGCCCATAGTGTGGACGCTGCGTGACTATAAGGTATGGTGTAGGATATTTGATTCATTGAGCTTCACCAATAATCTTACCAATCTCACCTTAACAGATCTTTGCTAAGAAATCGGGTCGGGATCGCGCTATTAAGGACTTTCGCAATCTGAAGCGTCGTTTGGCATTGTTCCCCGAAATCAAACTTGATCACATTGTGAAGGAACGCTATCCGACATTCATCGATGCACTCAAGGATCTCGATGACTGTCTCACTTTACTCTTTCTGTTCAGCACATTTCCGTCCTTGCACTTAATACCGCGCGAGCAGTCGAATCTTTGCCGTCGATTGACCATCGAATTTTTGCATTATGTTATTGCTTCCAAGTCGCTGCGCAAGGTGTTTATATCTATCAAAGGCTACTACTTCCAGGCAGAGATCAAGGGCCAAAAGGTCACCTGGATAGTGCCGCACTATTATCCGTTTAAGCCGCAATCCAGGCAGGAGGTGGACTTCAAAGTCATGTCCATATTCGTGGAGTTCTATACAATTATGCTGGGCTTTACGAACTACCGCTTGTACCACGGGCTCAATCTGGCGTATCCACCACAATTTCCCTCTAGCATGCTTCAAGATAACGAGGAAACATTGAAAGATGAGACGAGCTTTGTGTCAGAGCGAATTGCTGCTCTGAACTTTGAGCTGCTGCGTACTGACAAGGTGCAGGAGGACGAGGAGGAACCTGATATTGATATGGAGCTGCTAGAACAGGATGGTGACTCGAAACGCATTATCAAAATGAAACAGGAAGCGCAGGAAATAGCCCGTCTACGCAATCTCTTCAAGGGATTAAAGTTCTTTATAAATCGTGAGGTCCCTCGCGAGCCTTTGGTCATCATCATACGCTCCTTTGGAGGCAAAGTTTCCTGGGACTCGTCCGTCTTCTCAGGGTCCACATACGACGAGAGTGATGAGACCATCACGCATCAGATTGTTGACAGACCTAGCCTAAGTACCCAGTATATATCGAGGGACTATATTCAGCCCCAGTGGGTCTTTGACTGCGTGAATCAGCGACAGCTGCTGCCCACCAACAAATACTTCCTGGGCGAAGAGCTGCCGCCGCATCTATCGCCATTTGTCGATGCCAAACGGGATACGTATGTACCCCCCGAAGAGAAAGCTCTTCATGATCCCTCGCTGATTGAAACGCACGGTAGGTATACTAGAAACTCTTAATATGAACACTGTTTTTTTGAACCCCTATCTCTTTCCTTTCCACAGCTCAAAGCGATGATGAGTCGGACGAGGAAGAAGCTGCACAGAATGAAGATGATACTGTGGATCAGGAGCTGCTAGATGCACAGCTGCAGCGCGCCTATCAACAGGAAACAGCCGAGTACAAAAAGTATGGCGGTCCAGACGGTGTCAACGAGGATGAAGAGGACACTGATGATGATTTCGATGGCGAGCAGGAAAGCGACGAAGAGGAAGAAGAACTAGATGAGAAAACAAAGCGACTGCAGGAAGAGGTCCGCCCACGGAATATACAATATATGTTATATGTATACATAAAAATTCTTAATTTTTTGTAGAAGAAGAAAATGTCCGTACAGTCGGGCAAGGTGCACAAGGTGAACAAAAGGCAGCTGCACAAGGCCGAAGTTGATGAGCATCGTCTGCAGGCACGCATGGTCAAGCCACGTCATCGTAATCTGTTCCGCAAACTGATTCGCGAAAAGCAGAGCAAGGAAAAGGAGGAATGGCTGCTGCGTAAGAAGCGACGAAACATCGATAACGATACGAAAGAAGCCAAAAAATTAGTCAAGCGGGAGGCAAAGAAAGCAGCCGCCGCTGCTGCTGCTGCAGCCTCGCAACTGGGCGTCAAGTGAAAGACCATGCCTTGCGCTATTCCACAACCTGTGTCTTCTTAGAATTAGTCTATGCCCAACAACAATAAAAACCAATATATAAACGCAATTAAAATGTCGCGTCCTCACTAATATATAGAAATGCATAGTTAGCTTTGGGTCGAGACTGTCAATATTTACCATTGAGCTTAGGGGGTCTGATCAATCATTTAATGATCCATGAATCTCGAGTTCATCTGCAATATGGATATTTGAAGGACTAGAGTAATATCACGAAATTATTAAATATATGGAATCACAATTAACATTCAACAGGAGACTCAAAAGGCCTTCACACAGCTGAAGTAAAATACCAACATCTATCTAAAATTGTTTATGTTGCAGCTCATCTGATCAAACGACAGGGAATGCCGTTTCAGAAAATATCTAATGATATAATGAAAACATGGAAGTATTGAAGGGAGTCAATGCAATATATCGGAGTATTATTATATATTCCTTTGCATAAACCCAAGAAGCACACAAACCAAAACAACATAAGGCAAACAACAAATTAAAAGAATGTTAAGTAACGGAAAGGTCATCTGCAAACGGCGAATGCAGCTGTTAAGTTGGCAAAAACCATGTTTTGCTAACATTGAACTTAAAATACTAAAATTAATAACATAGTATTTAATCAAAATTGTTGCACAGTTTATCGGTTTATTTTTTAAGCTTAAACAAAATTTTGGAACAATAAGATCTTGCATTAATTGATTGTAAGACATATGTAGCAGGATATAAAAAGAACACATGAGCATAATATATAAAAACTAATATTGTATAATCATTAAATACAGTATAACAAGAAAAACAGCGGTAAAGCATTATAAATAGAAAAAAGAACTAGAGCACGGGTTACTTGAATTTTTTATAAGATTTCTAAGATTTTTGTTGATTATAGAGATGCCAAACCATAGTAATTGCTTGGCTATAGAAAACCTAACTTTTTTTTTTTTAATTTTAACTAACAATTTGTCGCTTGCATCGTTTAACCTAAATATTTGTATATGTATATATAGTACTCGTATATTGTATATGCCCTGACACAGTCCAAGTCTGTCATAAGTAGTACCTATTACGCTATATATATTTATATTTATTATGTTTCGTTTTTGCCTTTTGAATATGCGTTCGTCGCCCTTTTTCTCGAGTATGTAAAATAAACCGTCTAAATAGAAAAATGCTACAGGATCCTTGGGATACATATTTCTCAATCGCTATCGCTGTTGTCGCCGCCCGCTGCCCCGTCTTCATCGTCATCGTCATCGCTATCTTCCAGTTCCGGCATGGGAAAACGTAAAATAGCCGCAATGCCCGTTAATTGAGAGAGTTCTGAAAAGACAATTAAGATATTAATTAATCACGAATACTATTGACGAAAATGAAATGTGAATGGAAAGAATCTTAAAAAGAAATCCCAGAGAAGTATCTGAAATTTGATTTGAAAAAGAATCTGAAATACTATAAATAAAAAGATTTTAATGGGAAAATACTAATGCGTATGTAATTAGATAATAGAGTAGCATGTGGGGAATCAAAAAACTCCACATTTTAGACATACATGTAAGTATTTATATATTTATTCAAAAAATTAAATATGTTTTTAAAAGTTAATAAAAATTTGTAATTTGCACTTGTTATTAGCTTTTATGACGTTTTTGCTTTCTGATTACAGGAAAAGTTGTTCAAAAAACTGAACTCAAATTTACCAAATTATTCATATAAATAGAATTTGTGAGTTTTAAAGAAGAAATAATAACAAATTCGACCTTAAAATATGTTCCCATTATTAGGATCGAATTATTGTATCATGTGGGACTCAATTGCGGTCAACTCGAGTTAAGTAAAGCAGGAGGCTGACATTAACTGATCTACATATAGTATAGTAACCAGTT
The DNA here is from genome assembly GCF_018153725.1 of Drosophila mojavensis. Lineage (NCBI taxonomy): Eukaryota > Metazoa > Arthropoda > Insecta > Diptera > Drosophilidae > Drosophila > Drosophila mojavensis. The sequence continues at coordinate 4,002,228 of NW_025318872.1, forward strand.
CTTAAACGGATATATAAAAGCTTTAATATAAACAATAGATAACACAAAAAATTCATGTTTTGAAATTGTAGCCCAGAAATGAACTAGCTGAGGACCCAATCATGTTAATTGCGCAATTTATACATCCGCTGCATATGCTTAAACTTTAAACTAACTAAAGAAGTTGGGCTGAAATTCTAGGTTGAGGTGAATTTCCCACAGCTTTTGGCCAAGCTGTAAGCCAAATCAATGCCAGTGCTCAGTCCAAGCAAACCAGTTAACATGTTCTCTTAGGTTATGCACCGGGCGTAGGAGTTGCAACTGACATAGTCAAGGCTGCCCGCTTCTAGAAAAGTGACTCACTTTTGAACTTAACATTCAACATGATGGATATTCAACTTACAATTTACAATTTTACAATATGTAAATGGCAGTACGTATCTGAGTAGCATATAACCGGAACCCACCACGGCATAATATCCAAAAATTAGATAAATAGTTGGTCACATTAACTCATCGTTAGTAACAAGAAAGGTTTGGACTTTATGGGGTCGACAAAGCAGCTTCTGTAATCACATAATCTAGACTAAATATACCCTGCACGTCTATTATCGATGTGCAATGCAAAGTGCTCAACGTGCTAGAGTTTAGCATAGGTTCTGCTCGGGTTGCTTTTCAGTTCGTATTCATTGCTGCTCAATAATGGAAATTGTGGACTTGCTTTATCTGCACACAATTCAAATCAAGTACTCGAGGATTTTGTTTTTGTTTACACTTGTTCTACAATATTTATATAAAAGCAATTGCGAGCTGATTAAAGCATTCTCTTGGCAGCGAAGCAACAAGTACTTGAGGAGGCGGTGCCAGCGATAACGAGTTAAATGAAACGCTGAGGAAATGTTCGAGTGGGAAGCTGAAAAACGGACCAGATATGCAAAATCATTTCACAAGCTCTATCGAGCTATAATGCGTATTACAATAGCTGCAAAGCATTCTAGTTCTATTTTAGACTCAGTGTCGACCCATTTATGAGCAACACCCGCCCAAGTACGCTTAAACCGAATATAATGAGCTAGAATATACGTCTTTATAATATAATATAATATAATATAATATAATTTTTAAAGTATTCCTTTAAAGTTTATTAAGAGGATCGTCTCTATTTATATTAAATGTTTTCGATTTTGGATATTTGTTCATTGGCCTATTCAAATACATTTCATACATGCCTTGAAACAAGTTCTGTTAAATAACATTTCTGTTAAATAATCAACATTATTCGAATTGGTAGATAATGTTAAAAATTGAAGAGTTGACAGAACCTAAGATAACTTCAAAAATATAATTATAAATTATACAATTTGACTTATAAGCATATTATATTACACTATATTATAGCATATCTTATCTTTGATAAATAAAAAAAGAAACTAAGGTATTTATGAATCCTTATCAATTTTGCCAATTTTCTCATCTAGCTAATGCCACCTACAAAAATGATGGAATTCTCTCCAGAATTATATTAATAGATATAAAGAAAAAATACTTCACTTTTGTGTTATTTTTCAGTATACTCTTTTAATTATGAATTCATTCATCATGCGTTCCATTCTATCTCTGTCTTAACGAGTACATTCGTATTCCATTTGCCTTCTCTTCTACATTTTCCACTACTTATACCGCCAATTGTTCAGTCTACAGGGTATACAAATTGGCAAAATGTTGCCAAGTCGCAAATAATTGATAAGAACGAAATAAGAAAAAGAAGAAGAATAGACAAGACGTGAGTCATTTACCAAGCAGCCAACAAATTGCTATTTAAAGCGACCCAAAAATATTTCGAAGACATGTAAAATGCAATTTTAATTAACATCAAGTTAAATTTATAATCAACATGAAATTGAAAGTGTCCCCGAGCAAAATGAAAACAAAAGAGGTAGATGAAAAGCCTCGGCCTAAAGTCCAATATAAACTAAATTCTGCAACGCGGGAGATTCCTTCAAGAAAAACAAATTTGAATATATATATTCATATATGTATATGTATCTATATATGTATCTGTATTTATGTGCGAACATATGCACATGCACTGCACGGCGCGTAAAAATAGAATGCTTAACGAGGTCATTAGACAGGGGGAGGCCTGTACCCTGAAACTTCTATACGAGACCAAAAGAACATGAGCCATAGACATTTTGCTTGCCTTCTCTAGAGAATAGTCGAGCGAATTCATTAGCTGGCTTAATGCAGAATCAGATACAATGAACGTCCAAATTAATAAGAGCTTTTTTGTTAAAACATAAATAAGAGAATAATATTCATATTTAAATATTTATGTACATACATGCATACATAATTTATAAGTAGAATTTAGAAATAACTTCAATTGATAAATGTAAATTCTAATTTAAAATAACTAATTTATTATATCTAGAGTATTCACTGTACTGTATCAAACTTCATCATTTAGCATTTTACTTCTATGTTCATTCCTAAAGCTTTCTAGCATTAGTTCATATGCAATACTTACGTTCGCCCGATATATGCATACTGGAGAATATTTTCACCTCACCACCGGCATCGCGCACTGATTCAACTAAGTTAACATATTCTTTCCTGAGATTTACGTCTTGGCATCTGAAAAAAGGCGAAAAGGACTTTAGGTTAAATTTGAGTAGAATAGTTCAAGTATACATATATACAACAAAGGCAATAAATAAGTTTGCTCATATAAATTTGTCTGAGGGCCAGAATTTTCGTCGCAATAACCGTACAGCGCTATAAGCGGAGTCGTTATAACCTGATTCTAATGTAATAAGTTATATACTTATATACATCCCTTGATTCCCATATCGCTCGGAAAATACAAGAAAAATAAGCGCAGTAGTAACTTTTACAAAGGAAAAGCAAAATACATGAGAAGTACAAAATTACAATGTTCAATTATTTGTTAGGATCAGTTACAAGTGCTATCATCCGAAACATGCAAAATAGAGAGATATAAAAATACCTACACGAAGTATTGCATGTATCACATGAAACCCTGAAGCCGCATTTGCCATATTGAGTGTACAGGCAATTAATATCTATTTCGATTCGAAGTACGTGAATATTGCACATCCACAATTCGATGCGAAGCAAAACGCTTAATCATGAGCGAAAAATTCATTTGTTGGGTGCACACATAGTGTACAAAAATATAATAATTATCTATATACAGATACACATATATATATATATATATATATCTATATCTATGCATAATGCATAGCGTTGAGCTTTAGCTGGAATTTGTGGGATCGCAGGTGTGACACAGAGGTTACAGTTATAGTCTATGGACGAGCTGCGATGAAAATGCAAGTTGTCAAGTCAAATCAAATTAACAACTCCAGAAACAAATGTTAATTCAAAATGCCGGCATGCGGTTCAAAAACCTTAGCAAATGTTAATGCTACAAAGATAAAATTCGCAAAAAAATACTGCGCCTTTCCATTAAATGAGAAATAACAAAAACAAAAACGAAGGTATGCAAAAAAAAAAAAAATTAAGCACAGGTAAAATATCAATTATCATTTTTTATTGAAGGCACGAAAAGCGGCTTGATTGTGTTTCAAGAGCGCGAGAGAGTGTGACCAGAGTATCGTGACGATCGAGCTCTTTAACTAATCTCTCTCTCTCTCTCTCTTTCAGCGAGTCTGTGGATGTTATTCATACGTTCCACAGCACGTGTAGCAGCCGGAGAGCAGTCAAAGACTTACTATGAGTACATGACATATGGATGATTGCTTGTGAATACCCTATAAACAAGTCATATGCACAATCTATGAACACAGATCATTAAAATACATCAAACATAATAAATAAATTATCGATATTTATCATAATACTACTAATATAGTGATAATAGTGAAATATGCGTCTATGTATACAACAGAAAAGAGAATACCTCAAATCGATATACCCATTAGGAGCTTTTATTATAGGGTATTTGAAGAGAGCTTGAGCGAGTGTGAGTCTGTTCGTGTAGAATTAGTTGAGAAGCGGCTTTCTAGCGACGCGCACGTTGGCGGACGAAACGAGAAGAAGAATAGGGGGAAATAAGAACCGAGCCGCATCGAGTCAAAAGAAAAGCGCGTCGCGTTTGCCACGAAAGAAGAAATTGGTGCTAAGAGAAGCACAAGAAAATAACAACAACAACAACAAACAGAAAGCAAAAGGTGCGTACAGGCCAAAGTGAAAGTTAATTTGTTTGTCATTGGTTTCGTGGTTTGTCCATGTCAAGTGCAAAAGTCTATAAAATGAATGAAGAAGAAAGAAGTAAAAATCAAGTTTTGCGTTTTCTCTGGCGGAATTCACGGCTTGAGTCAGCGCTGGCCACGCAGCTGCAACAAATTGATCGGCGTATCTGTGAGATACCTGAGTAACTGTTTTACTCATCATCCGTTGGCCGCAGTGAATTAAATCCATTGTTGCTATTGTTGTTGCTGCATGACAATGATTGCACAATGAAATCAATTGTTATAATGGAATTAACGGAACGTAGGTGAAAGAGCCATGAGCGTGCAAGGGGCAGCCGCGGGCGGAGGCCACTGCAGAAAGAGACAGCAAAAGGCCAATGTAGCAGGCCTCAAGACGCGCCGCGGGGGATTGGAAGTGCATAATTAACTGTATCGTATGTCGTTTAGTCTCTAAATGAATATGAACTTTCTATGACAACGAAATCAGATCAAGAACTTGACTACAGCTATGACAAAGAGAGCGAATAAGATCCACAAACTTTTAAATATTGCACAAACACGTTAAATATTTCACCAAACACCCAAAAGACTATTTGATCGTCATCATGTTTTTGCTGGGTAGAAAAGCATTGAAAGAAACGAATTCAAAGGGAAAGGTTTAGAAATGAATAAATTTTCGAAATTAAAGTTTGGGAACTTTCCTATAAACGATCAAACCGGAGACTTTCATTTTCGCAAATCACAAACTGGTTTAAATTCTTTTGGTTAAATGCAAAAAAAAAAAAAAAAAAAAACTTACTAAATCGAGCAATTCACATCAAAACTCACTTTACGTGTTTGAAACGGGGACTATATATTTCGTACCTATCTCTAATCAATTCGCTCGCTTTTTATGGAGCGTCATTCAAACTCACATTGATCAATCAATGCTTTTTTTTTATGTCACCACGTCAACTTAACCCGAATACAACTCGACTGCGGATGAATTCAAAGAGTGGAGCACATAAAAGTTAGCCTCGAGCTGACAAACAGCAGATACTCTGTAAACCTAAGTGCAACCGTTGTGAATATACTTCAATTATATTAGACCTATATATGCTGAGAGTGTTTCAAAACTGGGGACCTTTCATTTGTTGCACAATTCCAAATGCAAATGAATTATAAAAAGATACAACCAAAACAGAAACCAACTTACAAAATGTCCCAGCAGCGCGTGCCCAAAATAAAATTCCAAAAACAAAAATAAACAATTATATATCGAGTCAATATTTATGCAGAGCCAACAAAAGGCAGCAACAACAGCTGCCGCTAAAAAGAGGCATGAAACGTGTTGCACAGAAGACGGCCCTAAGACCAGAGACTAGAAAAACGGGTTGCAACAAGAAAATATGAGTAAGATAAAGCGAAAAACAACCATAAAACAGCAGAAGAAGAGCAAATGGAAGACAAAAGCCGGACGATGAAAATAGAGTGGCTGGGGGTGGCTGCAGGCAGTCAAAGACTTGATGCAAGTGGATCGTATTACAGTACAGAATATTGGGGCATGTGGAAACCAAGTGGCCCAATCAAACAATAAATACGAAATAGAATTCCAGAACCCAAACAAAATAAACAAAAAGTGTTTAGCAGCTAAGATCTACAAACTTGGCGATGGCTTAAAGCCACATATATACATATACATATGTATACAGATGCATATCTATATAGAGGTTGCCTACATCGCCCACATACGTGCTAATAATTAGCGCAAGTTAGCAGGCGACGTAGAGAAATGGAACAGACAGCACGCAAATAAAGTGGAGATACAAATGCAGATATAGATACAGCAGAATCTCTTCGGAACGAACAGCTACGGCTGCTACTTGCGGCATTTAAATGTCATAGGAAAACCGTATTCGATGAGTTGAGTTCGTAGTAGATGTAACTTCCTTCCCTTTTGTTAGCGTTCACTGTACACAAATACAGCAACATAAATATATCATAGACGGCTACAGATACAGTTACGCTTGCATACACAATGTAAAGATTCAGATACACGATACAGAAATAGATACAGTTACTTGCACAATGAAAAGATACAGATACAGAAGTACAACTAAACTCACATGGCTATCAGGGCCTGTGTAAATCTGGAAATTGAAACTGCTCTATAAACAAAGTTTTCCGACACTGCCAATCAAGCAGCAATAAATATATAAATATATACCTATTTAGGCATATATAGAAATGTATATGCTGAATTTGAACAAACGGATACGATCTGAGCTGCGTATTGAGCGGAGCTTGGCACACTTGATACGCGTGTGAAAGACAAACAAAATAAATATAAGAAAATAAAGTAAATGCTAAAGCAGAGCTATGTGGCAAGAGCTACCCAACAATGAGAAATAACATAACAAAAACAAAAACTAGAACTGGAACAGAAACTGTATTTGTGCTCTTGACGGGTCAACTAAAGGGAGACAGCAGCGAATCAAGAAATATTGAGAACTTGAGGCCAGACTTTAGTATATCGACTTTTAATATATTCTATAAACCATTCACTTCCACACGAGCATTTATTATAATTTAGAGGAGACTCAGATATTCATATAATTTAAATATACACAAATTTAAATTATTATTTTAAGATTTAACAATCTTATTATTTTAAGTTGATTCCGTTAAAAAGTGCAAATTGAAACGTCATTACTAAAACGATTTGCATGTTTTTTATGCAAATAAAATCGAGAAAAAAAATTCTTTAAGTTATTATACTAAAAATATATAAAATATATATGTACATATGTATAAATTAATTAAAATACGAAATTTTTTAATTTGCATATTGTTTATGGAAATAAAAACCAAACTCAACAACATAATTTATGATACTCAAAATATAAATTTAAAAAAAAAAATAAAATAAATAAAATATTTAAAACAAATTTTGTTTAAAATATTTGTTTATTTTATTAATTTATATTTTGAGTATCATAGATTATATAGCTTTATTTGGTTATTGTTATTTAAAATTTAATTATAAAAAAAAAAAATAATATGCGTAATAGAAACACTACAGTTGAATCAACACTTAATATTTTAGAATTAGACACACTTGTAAATTGATAGATATGAAAAGAATTTACTGCTTATAATCAATTTCTGGTTCCTATAGACAGATAAGTGAGAGCCGTAAGTTGGGGTAATAATAAAGCCTACTAAGCCAATAAACATACAATATAAAATGAGATCAGCAGAAGTATAGCCATATTTAATAGGCAATTATGTTTGGTTATGTTTACATTAATTTATTAGTGACATTTTATGATTCCCTTTCAATTACAGTTCCTATAGAATATACACAAGAAATATGCTCACGAAGCAACCCGACTATACCATCTCAGAGCTGGGCTATCCGCAGCTGCAAGAGCAGCTGTGCTCCGATAAATGCTATAAGCAACCTCGCCTACTAGAGCCCTGCTTTCGTCACAGTCCCAGTCTGACCCCTGGTCGGAGTCCGAGTCGTCTATTGCCGTTACGCGAGACGCTGGACGATTACAACAAGCGGCTGCTAAGTGAACAGGCGGCGAGCTGTGAAACGAGTCGGCAACAACAACACTGGGAGGCAAATGATAAATTGGCACAGCAGAAAAGGCAGAAGAATCTGTGGAACGAGCAACAGCAGCAGAAGCAACAACAGCAACTACAGTGGAACAGAACGAGGTAAAACAAATCGTAAATTATAAAGTTATCAAGGTCTCACTCTTTAATTATATCACTTCTCTGTTCTTTCATTCGTTATCAACAGCAATCAGAAAGGTCGAGATATAGCACAAGTAAAACGAACAACGTTGCTGACTTACGATTTGAATAGCTTCTGATAGCACTGAAGAAAGGAATCGCATTGGAGGTGGAGCTTGAGAGCTGAACTACAATAATTTAAGGACTGATTAAACGTGCTAAATTTAATATTAAACATTGTGTACACTCATTTTTCGCATAGATCTTTAAGCTAGTTCTAAGTAAATCAAATATGCAATAACATTTATCATTTTATTGCATGCCACGCAAATCGTTTTACCTTTTAAATGGAATTTCAACGGCTCATTAAAAATGTAAACGGGCTATGGCAACGGGCACTGTTCAGATACAGATACAACTATGAGTATGCGTCTATACAGACACAGAAACAGATACAGCTTTATACACGCAGCTACAGCTACACGAGCTTCAGATACAAATTCGAATTCAACCAAAACGTAAACAAAACAAAAGCGAAAAAAAGAACACAAATTAAAGAGCCAAAAATGGCGACGACTCTACGGGCGTCCAACCTTGATCATGAGCATGTCACAGTCAAGAGGCGACTGTCTAGGGGCGTGTGGCCCATTAAATTAGCGTTTTCGGACGTGCTCTCTTTAAATGGCTTAAATTGTGCACACAAGTTGCGTGCCAACTGAAGCATTAGGAAGCGCTCGAGAAGAGACAACAAATTATATGCTCTACAAAATATAAGTTCACTGATTAGCTTTAGCATTTAACAATAATGTATACAAATTGATTAAAGAACATTTTGAATCAAAGAGCTCAAATTAATAATTTAGTTGTAACTAAATGATCTCCCATGTTAAATGGGTTCAGGCTATAAGGTGAATCGAACACAATCAACATGATCACGATAAAAACAATTAAATATGAATTCCCATTATTTAAATAAGATATTTTCTAAATAAAAGCCAGAAGGAAATGGATAACAAAATTTAAGATCATTGATTAAACGATCAAATGAACGTGATGAAGATGATTTGATTTAGGATTAATCTGATTCGAAATACGAAAATGACCTCAACTAATTGAAAACTTCACAAAAGATAGCACATTTGATCAAAGTATACCCGACCATCAGTTTATTATTATTGATCACTATATATGCTGTCATATAGATTCTCTAACTGATATGATTCATCAGATGTCAGTACTATTACCAATCATCAAAACGAATATATGAATAAAATAAAATAAAATAAATATTGAGGTATATAATATATTCACCGAGTTCATCTAGTTCCTAGCTCAAATACTATGATTGGTTTTGTTGTAATTTTAGCGTGTGTTCATGTATACTTCATTAGAGCTAAAAATCGGCGTTTTATGACGGTTCATCAGATCAATGACCAAAAAATGAATAAACCCCTTTATGCGCTAAAGTAAGGTTTAGCTTTACCAAAGAAGATATTCTTTTATATTACATAAACCTTCCTTTAAACTCAAAGCATTAAGTGCTTATAAAAGTCATTGTAGTGCATCGTATGGCCTATAATAATGAATAAAGAAAATGTATGCTATAAACTAAATTGCCTGTGAACATGGCGGCAATTCGGCTAAAGTTAAAGTTTTGGCGCTGTGGGCTTATCAGCTGATAATGCTCTTGACCTTATTGCTTAATTGAATTGTATTCGGTAAAGCCGTCTTACTTCAGTGGATAGCAGCGGATACAATGTGATCTAAAAAAGTGTTTTTTTTTTTTTGGGAAAATAACGGACAGGATGTCGAATATGTGATGACGAAAGCGAACGAATTACCAAAGATTAAGTGCACAAGAAAGCAGACTGCCAATCCCTATATACCTGACAAGTTTTATTGACTATATAGAGTCGAATAAGAATTGTAATTATAATGTCGTCTCATTGAACTCACCTGAATAGATTGTCGGAAATGAGCAAGGTTTCAATAGCTTGCGCCTCTGCAGCGCGCAGCACATGCTTTTTTCCATAGAAAGCCTTGGTTGGCTCACATTGTAACATCATGTAGAACGTCTCTAAAGCCTTCACCTCACCCAGGGCTTTTGTGTCAGACATTTTAGCTATCACAGCGGGATCCTGTAGAGCCTCTGTGAAAATAGATATTACTACCTATTCAAATTTCAATAGTTCGATCACTTACGCACCTTTGAGCGAATGCTTAAACCCGGAAGATGCATGGACTAGCATGAATCTGCTTTTATTATCCAACAGCACTTTGTAGTCCATTTTGACCGCCTGCTGGAACATATAGTCGTAGAACTGGTCTCGCACAAAGCCCGGAGACGCAATGAGTACACACTTGACTATTTCGAAGTTGACGTGGCGTAATATACTCTGCATGACTTGTTCGTAGAACTTGGCCAGGCCCTTTTCGTGCTGCTGCACATTGCCCTTGCGCTTACGCGGAATGGACACTTCGATTTTGCTTCGCACCAGTGTCATGCTGGCCGTGATGAGGCAGACATGGGCCAATCCCTCTTGCATAACAACCGCCGCAACATCAGCCGATTGGGTGGGATCGCAGGCCATATCAATCCGCTCAAGAGCGATTGTATCCCACTCTGGTTTACGCAACTCAAATTTGCGATTCAGTTCCAGATCGAGTGTATGATAGGCGCCCATTTTAACATACTGATTCTCCTCGATGTTGCGACCCTTCAGACGCAGCACACAGGCCTGCGTGTCAAAGTCGATGCTCTCCACGGCAATGGTCAGTGTGGTGCGTACTCGACTGCTGGTGGATGATCCGGTGGCCGTTTCATTCTGTACCTTTCGTATGGTGGTGCTACGGACGCTATCACCCTCAGCAATCAGATTGTAGGCGTGCCACATGTCCTCCGGCTCTTCGGGCACGAGAGTTACATTACTGCATTGGGGTATGACATTACAAGCTTTTCTTTACATATACGCATATAAATATCAGCAGCACTTACCCCTGCATGCCCTTGTCTACATATTTGCCAAGCAACTTCATGTTGCAATCCGTGTTTTTTGAACTGAGCCGCCGCCGTCTGTTACCAGCAGACGTTGAATTAGTGCGCTGCTCCTCTTATATTTGTTGTTGTTGGCGTTGCGTGCTTTATGTTTTTTGCTTTTGTATGCTTTTTGTCACTTGCATTGAATTAAATGTTTCCTTAAGTAAACCGAATTGTTAGGCATTGTTATTATTTGTGTGTTTGTCGTTAAACTTGACCAACAAATTATTTCAATGAAAATTGCCAAATTCCACACGGCGAACTCTTTGACATTTTATAACAGCTGATCGACCAGTGTTGCTAAATGGTTGTAGAGTACACCATGCGCTCAACTATCGAATGGAAATTTGTCCATTTTTGTTATTAAAAACCCGTTTTTAAAAATATGTTTCCTTTATTGATACAGTTTATATATTTGTACGCATTTTAAGAATAATCTTTTAACTTAAACTAACAGCCTTTCTATTTCTTGCTGTATGGATGTAATCTGTGATTTCAGCTGACTGCCCTCGTTGGTGGTCACAGAGCAGGCCACAATGGGACGAGAAACACCACAGGCACGGCCCAATGCCTGCTTGGAGCGCACAAACACATACGGCACATTCTTGTCCTCACACAGCAGCGGTAGATGCAACAGAATCTCAATTGGCTCTGTATCACCAGCCAGCACCACAATATCAGCCAGACCACGATTCAGTGTCTTGGTGGCCTCGTTAGCTCCCTTCCTCAACTGATTATAGTTGAGTGCCTGCTGTAACAAATTCATAATCTTGGCCGTCAACTGGGCATCGGCCAAGGGGAATGCTTTCGGGTTCACCTCTTCGGTCTGTATAGAATTGAAGTTTGCATTAGTGAAACACGTTCTAATTAATATTAAGATTCACACACATACCATTTTCTTGAATGTTCTTTTTGTATATTTGTAAAAATACAAATGCAACCTCTCGGCTTGTGTGCTTCACTGAGGGGCAGAATTAAGAATGAAACGTTTATAGAAACACGTGCGCTGCCGCGATTCTTTGCATCTTTCCAGCACTGAAAAATGTGGGATATTTTGAACAAGTGGCAGCGCTACATATACACCACTGAGCGATAACATTGTTATCGTTTTACTTAAGCGCCAAATACAAACGAAAAAGACATTTGCATATCGTTTTCCAAATTTCCGTCGGCCCAAAAATTATACTAGTAATTGATGTAGATAACTTATTATGGTGATGTCGATCCACTTCGAATACCCTCTTACCTGACTTATTGTTAAAATGAAAATAAAACAAAATTGATTTCCAAAATTCCCGTTTTATCTAATAAGGAAATCGGGAGGTGGAATCGTACCTTGTCAAGCTACCGAGTATTGTCTGATAAGATAATCATAGAAAACAGATCCAGGATAAATAATTGGCGATGCTCCTCAGTGGCTTATCCTCAATAACAACAATTCACTAACAATAATACAAATATGAATCGATTTCACTTAAAATCCATTCGTTGTTTATTGTGATTCGTAAATGTGAAGCACAATTCCAAATTATTTAAACAAGCCAACACACACGTCAGTGTTCATCCCGCTCAAAACAAAACACAATTTTGGGAATCTTACGTTAAATACAAAGGGAATTCTCACTTTTTATTACCAATTCATCTTGTATACAATTTATTTAGAAGTTCCTGCAAGGTAAAAAGGAACTAGTTATTGAATTGGCTATACGGACGTATTAAACAGCAAAAACTTACTTGGTAATGAGACCATCCTTCTTGGCCAGACGCACAATGCAATCGTCGGACTCGCCCATGCGACGGATTTCTCCGCAAATAGCATAAGTTTTGGTTCCGTCGGTTTGGCGGCCGGTTTCGGGATCCACAACAACAATGCTCAGTTGCACAGAGGCGTGATCCTTAGCGTGGATGATTCTGTTTGATGCCGAGCTGTAACAATACAAAAAATTATCCAATTGCCAAAATATCGGCTGCAATTGCTGGGCTGTTTGTCGTGGAAACACGTGTTCAATACTCACCATTTGCGGGGCACGTATAAATCAACATTCTCACCGGCGTCGTTCTCCATTGTGCTGCAACCGAGAGTAAGACATTTTATTAGTATTTTAAAATTGTTTTCATTCGTATAAATGGTATTTGACGTACATTTTGTAATATTTTACAAATTAGCGACCCAACACTCGTCAATGGAGGCTGAAAAGAGAAAGAGTGAAGTTGGCTGCGCTACAGGGTTGCAAAACTATCGATAAAAGTTCAGCATAATTGTTCTGGGAGGAATTTTTTAATAAAAATAAATTTAAACTTTTAATATTTCATTTTATTTTCTGCAAAGAAACAACTGTTTTTCTTTTTTTGCTTGTCTAAATTTTTCAATATATAAGTAACGGTATATATGGGTTTGTATTTACGTATTTAAGTTCTTTATTAAGGTTGCCGATAATATTATTTAGTTTCATACGTAAAAACTTCGGTACCGATTTAGCTACAATAATTTAATATTATAAAGTAGTTTCTTTAAATCTGAATATAAATTTCCATACAAAAAATTGTTTTTTTTTCTATCGCTTGTTGTTGTGGAGGCTATCGATGTTCCTTATCGAATATATCGATTTCTCGAAAGCCTTTCATAAATATTTATTAGTCGTTTGGCAATGTGAAAGAGAAGTGCTGTGCTGCATCAAATTTGGCGCCGGAGCTTTCACGGCCTCAGCGCCCATTGCTAAATCGGTAGCTATTCAACTATAGTGCTGTATCGATAGAGTAGAATAATTAAATTAGTGGCAAAGTGTTTGTGTTAATTATAAATTGGATACAAGTGAACGCGCTCATTGGTTACTTTAAATGTAAGTATTGATTTTGGACAGAGGCTGTGGCGTCGGCGTCCTTGATCCGGTGTCAGCGCTGATTTTCCCTCAATGGGGCTTCCGCAGGACTTTTTTGCTACTTTATGTGTATTTTTAAATGTATGTACATATGTGCGTGGGTGAGTTTATGTGGGTGCTGAGTGCGTGAGTTTGTTATTATTGCGAATCAACGCGTCTGGCAAACTTCAATATTTGCTCGTGTTGCGCCGCGTGCGACAGTAACTTTTAACTTTTAAATGCTTTAAGTAGCTGAATAAAGCTTAAATTCGTTTTAGCTATAGACAATACCTAAAATATTATTATATAGATTGATATTTGAAATAATCCAGTTAGATGATTCAAAACTAAAAAATGTAACAGTTTTTCTGTTAACATAAAACTGCGATTGATCACAATTTGCAAATGTTTAACATAGCCAATTGAGTATGAGATCTGTTTGTTCAGTTAATTATAAAATCTTTCATTACTCGTGTCATTGTTTCTGGAGCTGATTAATTAGGGCACATATTATTTATAATGAAGAAATGAATGAGGAAAAACTAGAAGTCAGTTAGTTTTAAATTTGCGCCTCAAAGGTTAGCATTAGCATACAATCAAATTAAAATGAACATAACACAACACTTCAAAAATCTTAAAATAGGTTAATTGAGCGCCTTAAATTTTAAATTTGTTCTTTTTAACCGTTAAATTTAATTTGGCATTCAGAATTTTAAGGCTTTCGTTGTTGACTAGTTAAATAGTAACCAACTTGAAGCTAGCTATGTACATTGGCTCGCAAGTTGCTTAGCTCAATAAAGCTTAAATAACTTAAGATTCTTTTTATCAGAGCGAAGCTGGTTCTGCAATACAACTTTTTGCCGTGCCCGCTCAGTTGCAGTGTTGCCAGATTAGCTATTTAATAGCATTTTTAGCTATTTTTGAACCCTAAATGCTATGAAAATTTTGAAAATGCTATTAGCTATAAATTTAGCTATTTTACAAACGAATATTTTGAATTTGATTTTAGTATTTAAAGCAAAAAAATAAAAAAAATAAAAACATTTTTCGATTAAGTCCCAAATTGTACGTAATGATCTGCGCGATACTACCACCACGACTTTGTCGTACTTATACCATCACTAGTTGTGAATTTATACCATCGCTAATTCTTCTTGCGCAGCAATGGCAAATGCTGCCATGATTATACCGTGCCTTCCAAATATTTAAAAATGATTCCAGTTAATCAAAAATATAATTCTGATGATGATTTGGATGTGGACCAAATTGTAACATTATTAAATAACATTTAAAAATAAAATTTAAAGTAAATGCATAATGCATAAAGGTTTCAGCTATTTTGTAAGCTATTTTAAAATTTGTTTAGCTATTTTCAGCTATTTTTTAGAGACGATTTTGCTATTTTTATGTCTCAAAACCTGGCAACACTGCTCAGTTGGCTTTCAACTTTCGGCTCGTTCGGTTGGTTCACGCTACTTGCTCTGCCAAAAGCTGTGCGGCGTGGTTGTCATACATATGTATGTATGTACATGATACAGACATACATATGTGTGTAGTAGGTGCTCTGCGGTACGTTGCAGTCGTAAATATCTGGAAGACAGTTCATAAGGCGCCGGCGGACAGCCTCTTGACCTTTAGCGCGTATGTGTGTGTGATTTTTTGCATATTGTAGTAAACGGAAAAATGTAAATTTAAATGAGATCATTTAGCTAACGTGTGATGCTATTTATAAATTACATATATAAAAAGAAAACATGATAGAGAAAAATATAATAAATAATTGTCGCGAAGGTAAATGAAAGTGAAACCAATTTTAGGTAAAGACACTTAATTAGCTTCAAATAAATATGCATAAAATTCAATAGTTTTTGTTAGGAAATAATCAAAAATGTGCATGGTTGAGAGTTAGCTTACAATTAGAGAGTACAATGTTATTATTGCTGACCATATCGACGGCCTTATGAATTTGGGCAAACAAAACCATAGTAATTGTTGGCATAGCTATCGAATCAACAGCTTGTTAAAAGCTGTCAACAAAAAGCATTTATTGTATCAAGTACTTATCGCGGTATAGATAAAGCAATCAAAACTATTTATTATAGCCCAACAATAGATTAACGAACAAAATAGCTTTGTAAGATTTAGTGATACTAGGATAACTACAAATTGTATTAGGAATTCGTTCTATAAATATCACAACTAATAGGCAACTAAAATGATATCAGCCACGCCCATAAGGGGCGAAACTATGAAGTTGATGTCTGGAGACAGTAGATGGTGGTCTATAGTAATTACAGACTATATAGGTATTTAAATTTCTTTAGATTTGCGAATTAGTTTGTGCTTACACAGACAGAATTGCATAGACCCAATACACCTTATTTTGTCTTCGGTAGCAAGTGTAATATTCAACAGCCCACGTTTACAGTTAGAATCTGATACGACAGCATATGAATATAAGCAACGACAAAAAACTATGCCTCAAAAAAACTAATATCAAAAGAAAAACTCAGAACGCGTAAAGCAAAAGTAATTAAACTGAGCCCACATTTACTGTTGCAATCTGATATTCCCGCGTATAAAAACATAAAATAGAAGAACAGTACGACCTCGCTAAAGCATACACCTCTATACAGCTAACATTTTCGTTCACTTCAAAATATCTAATATGTGTTTGACATTTTTTAACTTTAATAATTTCAATTACAAAATGTGTTCAATAAATTAATCCAAATATGTCCGCAACAGCGAAGCTTCACTGTACATCTTAAAAAACCGTGATGTCAGCACCAAAATGCGTGCCTGCTGCGCCGCATGTTGTTGATGACGTCTAAGAGTACATGTAGAAAACTTTAAGTAAAGCACTTTCTAGGTCAAAAGTTGAAAGGCAACGAGTCGCTGATGATGATGCTTGTAGCTAGAAAAAAGTAGCATCAAAAGAGAGATGAAAACAAAACCGAAATGTGGTCTGCCTGTGAAGCAAACAAACCACGAAACAAAGTAAATGTGCTGGCAGACAAGTCCATTGCCCCTGCCCTGCTTAGACCCGGGCCCAGCCGGGCCACCTGTCAGCTGTCGATAGGAAAATTGTAAAATTAAATGAAAATAATAGTAATAATAATTGGCCGCAACATGCAAAGTCTTAGAAAATTGCAGGGCAATAAATGAAATTAAAGATAATTGCAATGCATTTAACTCAGCCAAAGTAACTAAGAAATTGACGTAAATTCATTTCGCATAGATGATGAAGATGTTCTGGTCATAGGCAAAACTTGCTACTACTAAAAAAAGTACATCATTTCTTTAGGGCTCTCAAATATTCTTTTATATATAGATTGAAAATGAGAGTTCAAGGTATTATGTGTTTGCTGAAATAAACCTATAAATAGCGTAAATGCATTCGAGTTGACCGTAGTCTTATCTGTCTACATATCTGTTAGCATATCCATCAGTTTGTCGTCCGTGGCATGCCAAGGCCTAAGTCAGCTGAAATTTTCCACACTCAGATCGATATCTCCAAATATGCAATGAAAAATGCTGGAATGTTTCTAGCAGCA
This sequence comes from Drosophila mojavensis, assembly GCF_018153725.1. Taxonomy (NCBI): domain Eukaryota; kingdom Metazoa; phylum Arthropoda; class Insecta; order Diptera; family Drosophilidae; genus Drosophila; species Drosophila mojavensis. The sequence continues at coordinate 4,019,620 of NW_025318872.1, forward strand.
GCTAGGCAAATTTTCAAGATATCTCTAGTCGGACACTCCCGATTCGAGTACTTGTTGTTTTTTATAAATATTAAATAAATATTAAAAATTTTTATTTAATTCGTAGGATTAGATTGTTGCGTTATATGGCATTCGTCATATTATGCCACAGTTGGATTTGAAGAGTTAAAAGATAACAGCATACTCCGGGTCGTTTCTAGCAGCTCTATTTTCTTTAAGTCTATACTAATTATTTTATATTTGTGCAAAGAAGTTTTCTTTATTGCATGAAATACGAATCAAAAGAACTTTAAATACCTTCCATTTTTATTATTTTAATTTTTTATAGTCGTATAACTCACTTGACAATTCGCAGCAATTATCCACTAGAATGTAAGAAAATAGTTGTGCAAACTTTTATCTGAGTTCCAGATATTTTGATCAGCTGATCAACTCAGGATATTTGATTACAGAGTTAGCTCAAATGAGGCAATATATTCATTCATATCGTGCGTCTGCTCTATTATTATAGTCTTCGTTCTAATTTGATTGCAGTGCCATGACCCTTAATTCCCAAGAATCAACTGTCTATTCTGTTCACTCTCGCTACCCAATAATTATTTAAGGACCTACTATAATTAGATCCTTTGGGCGACCACTTGTTTTCAATTGCATGCCAATCTTGTTCTTTTCTTGCCTATTCCCTTTTGTACTTTGAAGAGATTTGCTGGTTGGGAAACCTGTCGTTTGCCAGCTATTCCCCACGTCTCACTCCTCTGCATCTTCATCTCCTGTATAGAAGCCCAGCTATCTGTGCAGCTTTATTTTGATGTGCCCTCTCATTTGGCTGGCTTGAATTTTCCGATTTTCTTATTTATTTTTTCTTCATTTTTTTTTTTTTTTTTTTTTTGCAGCGCTTGAACTTGGCAAACTTTGAAACTGACGGGCGGTGAGTCGGACGGTTCCTCGATGGCGATCTCTGATGTTGTTGTTGTTGCTGCCATTGTTGTGATTTGATTGGTGCCAGTTACTGTTACTATTGTTGCTGTTGTTGTTGCTGCGCTATTACTGTTAACTAGAAGTTGTTGGTGCTGTTTTCTGGTGCTCGACCTGCAGCTGGAGTTGGAGTTGAAGCTGGAGCGACTGCGTTACACTTTGTAAATCGGTCAATGGTAACGGGCTTGTAAGCAGGTGCAACTGCAACTGACAGAGAGAGAGAGAGAGAGAGGAAGAGTTATATAAAACGGCTGAGAGGAGACAGCAATCAAACCATGTCACTAAAGGTGAGTTTGACCTATAAAAAGTTGCTTACGGGCAAGTTTGCAAAGTCATTCGGGCGGCTTCTAGGGTGCATAAGCTATAAGGAACGTAAATACAATATACATATAAATCTATTAATATAATATAGAAGACAGACAGTTCGGGCAATAGGTGAAGTAGTTTACCGACCTAATTAACCAACCATCAACCAAATAACTCAGCACTTCATTATCTTATAAGCTCTCCATCTATTTAGTTGAACGTCATTTTAGTGTACAGAATACGCTTCGAATTAGTAGAAAAGATATTCAAACTATAATACATATACAATATTATTAGGGCTCCAGAAAAATACTTTTAAAAAATTATGTATGGTTTAAGATCTAAATCCTTAAAAATTTAGCAATTGTACATCAAGGAAACCTTTCAAAATGTTGCGTGATTCCATATAAATAAATACAAAATATTTGATATTATTTATCTAAGTCTAAGAGAATCCTGTTCTCTTAGAATTACCTACTCGAAAAAGGCCAAATATGCGAACTTTTAACTTGAAGAAAAAATCTTAAAAACGGCGTGAAGATCTATCATTTAAGAGGATAATAATATTTACAAATATAGATCATAACTTTCTCGGATGTAAGCCATTGGAGCAGAGGCAATCCAATTTACTTCATAATATAATATTGAATATGAATTTGATATGATATTATTAAATATAGAACATTTCTCATAAAGGTTGACTTTTAAGTCTTCCAGACTTATATATGTATGTAACTTTGTTTAAGATTACGCTTATCTAATCTTAATCTAATTTACTCAAGAAGCAAGATGAAAGACCAACGCCATGCATCAATAAAATATATAATTCATACCTATAGAATGGTGGCAGTGGGAAGTGGAATATATACTATATTTAGTATACGAATGTATCAACATCATTTAGCTATATTTGGAATTTTCATTTTTCCATTACATTTCTCAATAGCTTTCAGCTGTTCTTTTACAATCGACTAGCGCATACTTCATTGTATTTTCTACCTAACTCTTATACTCTATTGGCTAAGCTGATAAAGCGACACAATAAGTCACAAGAAGGCATAACATATTATCTCTTATAAAGCATCTGTTTATCCCATACCCAATAAAATTATTCTCTTAGATCTCAGAATAACGATCCAGATTCTCATTATTTTGATAGAACTGATGACATCTCGACATCTCTGAAGATTGTCATGCATAGAGCATCTGTCTGTCTGTCATATCCGACTGCAGTGTAGTGTACTCACTTATTTGTCTGGGCTCTTAGTTCTTAGTCTTCGCCCTACTTTAATTTAAGTCCAATAAAATGGCATTAGTCAAGCTGATAAAGCGAGTGAATATATTATACTTGACTGTAATTGCAGAAATATCAAGTCAACGGCCCATCGCAGGCACTCGTCACACACACACACACATACACAGTCAGGTGTGTGGCACAATCGTGTTGCAAGACGTGTCTAGTGCTTGTCTGAAGACTAACAAGTGCTTCTCTCACCTGCTGACATTTTGGCTTGTCTATAAATATTGCAAGCATCATCATTATCATCAGCGCCGTCATCATTATTATGCCAGCATTTGCATTGTTGCCACACTCTGTGGCAGCTTGAGTGATGTCATGTGCCACTTGGCCGTCTGTCTGTATTGCCTTTGTTGTCTGCGCTCAACAGGTGCCTCGCTGCCCCTTGCCCCCTCGCCTAATGCGCTTCATTTACTCACGAGTGGACAGTCTAAGTCTCAGTGTCTATTTAAATAGTTCAAATATTTATTGTACGTTTATTTCCTCTCGTCAAACAGATTTGTGAACAGCACATCAGTTAAGCCCCGACATTAGCGCAGTTGAGTGAGTCTTAACCCTTGGGTGTGCCAGGCGCGAAGAGCCCCCTAAATAAATAAATAAGCATAGTTAAAGGTTAACTGAATTGTGCTTTGAACTGAAATGTTTCATATAAATTTTGCAGCATTTCAGTTGTCATTTTAATATACTAAAAGTAATATCAAGAAAAACGTTCTCTTTTATTAAATAAAAACTTAACCAACAACGATAACCCAATGAATGTATCATATAATAGATTGATTGTTTGAGGAGAACAAAAATAATCTTTTTTAATAAAATAATCATTTAAAATAAAATAAATAATAATAATAATAATAATATTTACAAATGACTTACCTAAAACTTATTTACAATTTACAAAAAAGTAAAATTAATTAATTAATTATCAATTAAGTAGATAATATTTTTGTCTAAATTTTTTCTTTGAAATGAAGTATAATCAACGCCAGCACCTACGTCAATTTAGCCCACTTCATCTGTATCTCGCTTCGTTTTTTATTGTACTCCGAATCGATAACAAAGTATGTTAAACGTCCTAAATTTACACTCCGATCAGTATCCAGTCTCATGCACTATATAGCTATTTGTTCACTTTCCCAACACCATAGGTTAATGTTTACTTTAATATTAATTAAAAAATAAACTCAAATCTAGTTTTCTGTATAATGATCGTATATATGTGGATTGTGTTTCAAATTAAAAATTGTTTAATATTTTAACACAGCAACATATCTCAATTAACAATTAGCATTTTGTAATTATCTACTTCTTAAGTAAACCTCAGATAATACAATTCTTATTGCTTTTAAGTCACCAAGCACCCAGCTCTAATAGAGTGCATCCATCTACGGGTTAACACATCCACATATTGTCTGTTTGTCAAAGCGTCCGCAAAGCATTGTAAAAATGCATCAACATCCGCTGGTCGAAGTTTCCCAGGTCTTTTTGCTGTTGTTCGTCTTGCTGAGCTGCCCCCCTGGCCACTAATTACTTTAATTAGCTGTGTGGGGAAACTAATTTCCTACATAAAAGTGACTTAGGAACTACTGTGTGGGTGTCGAATACCTCACGGAACTCCGAATCGAGCGGCGGCATCATTAGTCAAGTGGTGCCTCCCTTTTGACAGCTGCCCCAGATGAAGTTGTTAATCAGTTTGTTTATGATTTTCTCTGTTTCGATTTGGATTTATCTTACAGAAGGAAACTCCCTCGGATGTGATGCTGCATCTGGCGGCGCTGCGAGGCGACGTTGTCGAGATGCGCCGCGTGCTCGATACTGGCAAAGTGCATGTCGACTGCAAAGATGAGGTGAGTAATGAGAACTGAGTAATGCAACAGGAAATGAAGAGGAATGTGTCTAAGACTTGGCCATAGTACCCAATCTAGCGTATACAGTATATCCGCTTGGCTGAGCCGAACGAGACGATCTGGACTCTAGGAGTCGGCGTATATCGAAGGAATGTGGGATTGGAATGTATACTAGTGGGACCTAATATGGAATATCTGTTTATAAAAGACATTGTGACAATTGTCGATAAATAGAACAGAATGATCGAGAGTCTTTTGTGGGGCATGTAAAACAAGTTTGTCTAGAAAATACAATGCAAACAAATGGAAATTTTTATACTCCCAATATTCATTTATTATATTGTTTTTAAAAATATTGTGAAAACATAAACAAAATGTGATTCCTTAAAGAAAATTTGAAAAAGAAGAGCATTTAATGCGACTATTTGTTATCAATGAGAAAACATCAGCTGAAAGATAGTGAAACAGAAAATCTTGTTAATTCAATGAACAGTCTTAAATTATATAATTGATATATCATTAACTTAACAGATTAAACGCTCGAGATAAATTCATTGCCAGCTGGTTGAATTATTTAATTGAGCGTCCAATGCATTTAACTGCAATTGCGATTAGTTTTCACCAGTCAAAGCGAGATTCAAATTATATCGTTTCGTTTTGTTATACCCTCTATTCAGCTGAAATGCAGGTATAATGAGCTGTGCTAGTCGAAAGGAACTGGCCGTTTACTCTGTTGATGCGATGAAAAGACAGAATATCTTTTGGCTTACTTCGAAATTATATATATATATATATATATATATATATATATATAGATATACATTACATTTTTTTTTTTTTTTTTTTATTTCAATTTTTGCTAGTTTTTAAATACATAATAAATTCATGAAAATTATTTTTTTTTGCGAAATGGGGTTTCTAGCTATTAAATCAGATGGCAAGATTTTTCCCTTTAGGCAATTGGTAAAATAAATGAATGAATTCTTTGCTCAGATTAGATGAGAACAAAAACTCGAAAAAAAAGTATAAGAAGAAATCCTTCAATATTCTTTGTAGATGTTTCTAAGCAATTGGGTTAACACGTTAAAAAATTCTTCAATAATAAATTTTGTATTTATTTATTTATTTAGTAGATATTTGTGTAAAAATATTGAAAAATTTTTCAATTATAAATTTGATAGATCTACATGCAGATTCTTGCAGGGTATCTATCAGTCTATATACGTCTGGTTTGCTTTGCTTTTCGTTTCATTTCGTGTTGATTTGCATGCGTGTAGCTGAGCGAAATCGGAGCGAAAATCACAAATCTCTGTCCGAGCTGCAGCTGCCCCATCGGGGAAGCACAGTCACGTAGCGGGGTGTTGGGGCGTATTTGCCCTTGTGTGTTGTTTGAGGCCAACTCAGAGAATATGGCCAACTGACCAGGCCTGGCGAACTATGCTTTGGAATTTGCCTGCAGCTCATTCAGCTGACTGCGCCTCAAGTGAAAATTTATTTTTATTTAATTTCAAGTTTTATTTATTTATTTTTTTTTTATTTTTGCATTCGTTTTCTTTGCCAATTGGTGCGTGCATTTGTAAACAACGTGTTAATTTGTCTTTAAGGTGAAAATGGGTGTTGAAATATATATATATATATATATATATTTTTGTTCGTTAGCTGAAAATGTTGTAATATTTTGCGAACGATTTCATGCTTTAGTAGATTAGATCCCAATCATGAACAGCTTATATAATATCATTTTGTGTCACTTTACTTTAGTTTATTCATTCCAATGTTGGCTAATTTTAAATAGCTGTAATTAGGAGAAGAAGACTTTGAATCCAATATTAATAAAAATAATAATGCTGATTTAAAGAAAAGTTATATTAATAAATAAATATAAAGAATATTTATTATTATGACATATATAAAAATTTGACTCAGATTAGATATCATTTTGCTTTTAGAAATTTGTCCATAAAGGAATAAGTAGTAGAGCTCAAGGACATCAGGAGTAGTTCCGAGGAGCAAAATTTCGATGATATAGTATTTATAGTGAGGATATTATTCAAAATATTGAAAGAACCATCGTTTAAACCCATTATAAATATTAAACTAATATAAGTACAATTTATAAAAAATACATTAGGGATTGCATTCATTTAATAACAGGTTAATGTTATTTGAAAAATAGTCTACGATTTTATGTACCCCGATCACATTAACTAACTTAAGTATCTGAATAGAAATGCATATAGTTGAGGAGAGTCAGAAATGTGTGATTCCGAGTCTATATATTAATGGATACAATCTAGTAAAATGCAGATAGGCCAGAGTTCCTAGCTAGGCACTGCCGATTAAAACTTTTTACTTAATTTTGTATATAAACTATAATAATATTCAAAATAATAATGAAAGCATATTGACGGAATTAAAATATAGCCAAATATTTGTATAAATTCTTATTTGAACTCTGAGAGAATATATCGTATAATAGATTAAAAATTAGGCAAAGGACCTATTAAGCAGACGTTTTTTGTTGTCTTTCAAACTGGAATGCGAAATGCCCACTGTAATTTAGATGGCTATACAAAAATTAACTGTTTTCTAAAGCCATCTAAACGTATTATCTCTGGTCTATTTATAGGATGGTACAACGCCTCTTATTCTAGCCGCAGCTGGGGGTCATATCCACTGCGTTCTCGAGCTCATCGAGCAGGGAGCCGATCTCAACGCGCGCCGCTCCACTGGCACCACCGCTCTCTTCTTTGCCGCCCAGGGCGGGCATTTGGACGTGGTGCGCATTTTGCTGAAAGCGCGCGCAAAGGTCGACACGCCCTCGCTCGACGGAGGCACGCCCCTATTTGTAGCTGCCCAAGGCGGACATGTGAAGATCATCAGAGAGCTGTTGGACTGTGGCGCGGATGTGAATGCCAGCATGAAGGTGCGACTGTTTCAACAGGACTCGCATTGCGTACAATTTTAATAAACTGTTTGTTTTCGCCTTTATTCAGGATCGTGCCACCCCCGCTTTTATAGCTGCGCAGAATGGGCATCGAACAGTTTTGTCGCTGCTGATCCTGGCCCACGCTTCGACGGACATCAAGCGCATCGATGGAGCCACCCCACTGTGGATAGCGGCCCAAATGGGGCACGATCACATATGCAAGGTGCTCCTGCAGAACGGAGCGAATATCGATACAGTGCGCTGTGACGGTGCCACGCCTCTGTTTAAGGCCGCCCATAAGGGACACGCCTCGGTGATCACAGTGCTGCTCAAGTATCGCCCGAATCTGGGTATATTGCCCAATGGGGAATCTGCTCTGCATGCGGCTGCGATGTTTGGTCACATGACGGTCTGCAAGCAACTCGTGGCAGCCGGAAGCGATGTCCTGCTCAAAAATCAGGACGGATTAACGGCCATGGAGTTGGCGCATCATGAGAACTATGGCTCCATCTGCGAATATCTGAAGGAGCGAATGCGCGCGGTAATGGAACGCAATACCTTGGCTATGGCCCAGATGCGTTTGTCAACGTAAAGGCCAGCCCATAGAGAGATATACACACACAAGTATATACTACTATATATGACCAAATCGAATCCCTTCAAAGTACCTTTTCTGCACAATACGTTGAATTATTTATTCACTTAAACTATGATTAGAACTTATGATGAAACAGCTAAGTTCTTTCGATTGCCACGGAGTTCGATAGAATATTCTGAATTTAGATACCGATTCAGCCACTGATATACACTGTATATCCTTTTTCTTTTGCAGATTACACAGCTAGATATCCTTTGTAGTGTTTATCTAAGAGGCATTATGTATGTAATAATCTGAATATATTATATGCGATTTATGCACACTTTTCATTACTTTTTGTACATATATTAAATGCAGAACAATTTAATTTATTACTGCTTCAAAAGCGTTTGATATCAATTTAAGAATCTACACTTTTATGCATATCTCTGAGAACGTTTAGTTTACTTTTGTCTATACTATAGTTAGGATATTTGAGTTAAACATATATTTTTATATATGAAAATATTTAAATTAATTCAATTCTTTAAGCTTTGAATCTGATCAAAAGTGGCTTAGTAGAGCAGCATTGTCGGAACTCTAAACTAGACATCAGAATATCATATGCTTTCGACTTATAGAAAAAACAAAAATATAAAAATGTAATCATATTGTACATGCATACCGAACCGATCCATTAAAATAGAATCTTTCAGAAAATATTATCTATAACTATATACATATGTATATCTATTTAAAGTTGATACCTCCGTGGCAAAATAAACTGTTTCATTTTGTTGTGCAATCAAATTATAGAAAAGTATAAACAAGTAATGGTAAAAAATAGAGAAAAATGTGGCCAAGCTAAGCGAGGGCAAAATCACCGATTACATATATATAAATAAATACCCAGATATATCATTATAATATATGTATTTATCTATACAACTACTTGGAGCTTGTATTTGAATTTACGATTACGATTACTTCTAGCAAATAGCTCATATATATATGATATGAAAACCTGTTAACATGGACCGCATCGTCCTTTGTATATAAATATATATTTAATACATTAAAATTATATATTTATGCATTCATGTAACCCTAAGCAATTGTTAACAAGTGCTTTATGTTTATTCGCCTTTTTGTCTTATCCTAATTAGCTATATTTATATAAATATATATATTTTGACTTAATTAGCTAATAATTATAATGAAATGATTATGTCGATTTTTCCCTATTGATTTATGCTCGTGTACATTAAATAGCAAATTATCACAAATTAAATATAAATATAGAATTCACTTTGAAATTTCGCGGCAATTTCAATAACATTATGTTATTCACTTAACGAAATGTTATCTTAACGAAACTGTTAAGCTGGTTCTCTGTAGAGTCAGCAGATGCACGCACCAACGCTTAGTACTACTAAGTTAGTACGGACACAGCTGTCGGAGAGGGGTGTAGGTTTGCGCGCGCTTTATTTACTATATAATAGAACTGCTTCGGGTCTTATATTAACATATAAAGTATTAAAACGTAACGTTCTTTTAATTCAATTACATTTAGTTCATGTGCAATGCAATGCAATAATTAATCAATTACAGTGTGTACATTACTACTATCTTATTCATTTGTGTTCAGTTTTATTTGCATTGTATATCAACTTAGTGTTATGTCCATTGTGCAATTATCTACATACATACATACATATGTGCAAGAATTGCAGGGAATTGTAAGAGGGCTGTTTTAAGAGTTTCGTATTCGTTACGAAGAGCGAATGTTGCAGAATTTGTTGTTGGTTAATTTGGTGGAACATGTTGCCAATGACGAAGAGCTTCAAACGTACTGCAAACGGATTTCAGTGCTCAGTTCGCTTTTTCTCACAATAGCGCGCGGACGTGGGGCCCGTCGTGTTGGCTCTCGTGTCATTTTTCCCGTTTCATGTTAGTATGTGTATGTAAGTCCGAGCGAACGCGTGCGTGCGTATGTGTAGGTGTAGTCGCGTGTCGTTGAATTATACAAAAGCAGCAGAGGCGGCAGCAACAACAATAGCACTACAAACGGTAGCGGCAGCTCCAAAAGCAGCGAAGCAGCAGCAGTAACATAATCAAAAAACATAAAAACAAACAACATAAGCACGAAAAAAAAATTGAGAAACGGAACATTTTTGGTGGCAAGTGTTCTCAGTGTGGCAGGCGGGCGGCGAAAATGCTTTAGACAATAAAACAGGTTTGCACTGTGGTATGCGAGCGCAAGACCAAGAGAGTAAGCGATAGAGTGAGAGAGAACGATAGAACGTTCTCTAAGAGAGCAAACTTTTTGCGAAAATTGACTGCATATAGCGATGATTTGAAGGGTGAAATAAGAGAAGTGCGAGGAGAACGTTAAATACATTTGCCACTTATTGTGTGCATCCTTTGGCAAGGTCTTTCGCAGACATACGCGCTTAATGCTTTCGCCACACTGTGCGTTGCTGCTGCAAACCAGTTTTCATTGCATTTGTTTTACATATTTTCAATTGTTTCAATCAATTGGATAAACCGTTGGCCGAGAAGACCGTTACTTCTGGGTTGCCAAGCTAAATAGAAATTCCAGGCAAGCAGCAATCAGTTGGCCCCCCTTTTCCATTCCCTATCACCCTGCACAAAACAGCTGAGCTTTTGCAGTCGAGCCCCTAGCAACAGCGCAGCAGAAGCTTCTCAGCTGTGCAGCCGCAGCGCAGGCGCCAGCACACACACACACGCGCATACATAGAGACATGTACTTCGAATTCGACCAGTAATTGCATTGCTGCCATCTCGCTCACGCATACATCGCTATATGTGCAGTAATGCCGGAAAACATTTTTTTATTCTGTTTTGCAGTCACTGTCGACAGTGTCGCTGCCGCCGCTTCTGCCTCTGCCTCTGCCTCTGCTGCCGTCACTGCTACTGGAAGCTTTACATAAGTTGACATTTTGCCAACGTTTTTAGAGCTTGGCTGCAGGTCCTTTGCACAAGTTCTAGTAACGCGCTGCGCAATCAGCTGCTGCTGCACCGCTTCAGTTCACCGTCGACGTCACTTGCAACCAGACTTTGACGTTTTTTGCAACTTGTTTCGCGTATGTAGTTTTTTTTTTGTTGCGTTTTCGTTTTATTTGAAACCGGCTCTCCAAAGGTTTGACAGCGTCTCTGCTGTTGCTGCTGCTGCTGCTATTTTTCAGCTGTTTCGTAAAGAGAAACGAAAAAAAAAGAAACAAATATAAAATGAAATAGAAGAAAAAGCAGAAAGTTAGAAACAACCAGCAAAGGTTCTCGACTACGAAATTCCCTGTATTCCGTTTAACAGTTGTAACTAGCTCTGTTGTAGTAGTGACTCTCAAACTGTGCTCGATTTGATCACTGAAATCTTGCTTTAATTATCGCGAAGTTAATTCTATCGAAGATCAAAGAGAATTTTCACAGTATTGATTGACACACTGGATATGTAAATGGACGCGAAAAAGAGGAAAATGGAAATCAAATATAACGCGGTTAATATCCAAGAATTTGAAATTATTCAAACTGTCAACTGTTCAAAGTATTGATATCTTGCGACATAACTGAAAACTTATCCACCCGATGCTCCCTTTGCGTACAGAGTATGAGCAGGGAGCCAAGTGGTTTCACTACTTTTGTACATTACATTTTAATTTGTATACGGTTATTTTTTCTCCCACTTTATTTCATTTAACTATTTGCCGTTTGGCTCTTTATTTTTTTTTTTTTTTTTTTTTTGCTTATTGTCAGTGCGTGGGGGCCTTTCGAAAAGCTCAAAGAAAATTTGATTTATAGCGCACCCGCAGCCAAACCCGCGAGCAAATACCGCTTAGCCTGCAGTCAATAACAAAAACAAAAAAACTAAAAATAAGTGTTAGAAATAATAATATTAATATATACAAAAAATAAGCAATGCAGCTAAAGTGGTAAATTAAAACCCGTTACTTTGACTAGCAAAACAATAAAAAAAATAAACCAAAAAAAAAAAATGTGAATTTAGACGAATTGCAGAACTTAAAGTCAACTGCTGCACAAGTACAAACAAAAAATGGCCGTCAGGATATACAGCAACAACAACTTCTAGCAGCAGCCGCAAACACAACTACACAAACAAAAGCACACACACACACAGCCACTCACATGTGAGGCACACACACAGATGCAGAAGCACACGCAACAAGAACGCAGGCAGATGGCATTTAAGGTAAGTCGTAAAATCTTTGCTTGAAATTGGGATCCAGTGTTGGTTAATTGCCTCGAACAGAGACTAATTTAAATACCCTGTATGTGAAATATCTTTGAAGTTGCCAGTCACATGTGGATAGCCTTGCATTACCTCGATACTTAACTTATTGATTATGTATTATACATATATATTCCAGGCACAAACTTAAATGTGCCATAATTGCATTATCTCTGAATTTTATCTTTGTGAGCTGCCAATTTTCATACGCGTGTTCATGGGGTGGTTAACTTCTTAAATAATTGTATTATTATTATCATTTTTCTGATGGCCTACTACTTAATTATTATTTATATTATCGACTCTTAACTCTAAATAGTCTATATAGTGATTTGCTTGTTGTGATGTGTCGTTGCATGGTTTTATAGTCGTGTGCCAAAGTTGGTCAACTTTTTAAACATTTTCATTTCAATTTCTGAATTACAAAATATTTTGAAATTAATGAGAGTGTTTATTAATCTTTTTTCTTTGTACGTGATATAAAATATCCATTAATCCTATTGATTATCTAAAACCAATTGAGCCAGCAACAAAGAGTCTTAAACTTCTCTCAAAAATCCTTGCCGGGCTAACGACCTCAACTTTAATTTTGCTCTACGTCAATTATTTAACGAGTGTCCAAATAGGAATACGTCTTCTACAGCTCAGTTTCGTGCTATTTCTCTATTGTCACGCTCTGAGTCGCATGATGAATTGCTTCGGTGTCTTTAATCAATCTTTCCGTGGATGTCAAGAACTTTTAGAAGCTTTTGCCAGACGAAGAATTCGGCATTTGATGTTGAGAATTTTTGTAACATTTGGAAAGAATCATTAGAAATTTGAAATATTATAGATTGTTGTAGATTGTAGATAACAATCTATACCTGTCTAGACTAAACTAATGGTGTCTACATATTTTTAGTATATCAATCGAAAACAAAATATAGTACACTTGCGTTAAAAAATAAAGGATATAATAAAAGTAGAAGAAGTAAAGACAATTAATTTTACACCAGGCTTAGTTTCTGTACCCGCCATAGAGAAAAAATCCTGCTCAGAGAATATGAATGAAGAATTCCAGGGTATGTGCACGTCACGCATTCGTTTGCGGCATGTCACTTGTTTTTCTTCAGAGCATCGCAAAACTTTAACAATTGAGTGTTGTGCATTTTTGTGTTATTTTTTTTTTATCGGTTTTCATTTTTTCTTTTCTTTATTTTGCGTTTGCGTTTTTTTCGCGAATCTTTTTTACGACTATTCGGCTGGGGTTCAACAGCGAAGTGAGGGCAAATTGTGGCCAACAGCGACCGCGGGCTCATTCAAAAGCCCGTCAAACCAGTCGCCAGCCATTTGGCTTTTGCCTAGCCCAGCCGGACGGATGGATGGCCGGACCAGGGGACTGGCGCGGGGGTACGCTATCTCGGGCTATCGGGCTGGCCAACTGGCTGACTGGCTGACTGACTGGCCAACTGGGCCGTTGATGACTTTTTACATAGCCAAAGAAGCGATGGCCCAAACCAAGACCCTAAACCAAAACCAAACAAGTAAGCCCGCGCTCATAGAGAATGCTCGACTGTCAGATGCTCTGTAAATAATATCCGCTCTGGATACATTTGACATAGACATTTAGTTGTTGCTTAAGAAAAGAGGAAAATAATTTGAAGCTAACAAGAAGTTTGTAGATCTGTATTTCTCATCATTGTGAATGGATTATCGAAACTAAATAAATTATTTATGTTTATACTTATTCCATCGAATAGAAAAAGGATTCTCTTATGCATCTAACTATTGCAGGATAAATAAATATACACCTTCTTCCTAGTCCCTACCAACAGTTCCACAAAATCAGCATACCCCACTCACGCACTCATTTGCAATGGGTATGGGATATAAAAAAGATACGAGCGCCGCACGTATCTAAACTTGTTTCAAACGTGTTACATTTAAGAACGCTCGCCGCTAGCGGCAAGTGGCAATAATCCTTTCAAATTGACAGTGTTGCCATGTCGCAGCAGTTGAAGAAGAGGAAGAAGCTGAAGAAGAAGAAGAAGCAGCAACACCAATGGCAGCGGCTGTAGAAGGGCTGTCAAGTGGGTGTGGCACATTGACTGAGTTTTGCTTTAGTTCGCACAGCATATGTGTAAATTTTGAACGAGAGGCGTTTCATAAGTTCATTGACAGCATGAAAATGAAACATGTCATATAACAGTGAATAAAACTGTATTAGGCATGCGAGAAACTAACTTATTTTGCTTAAAATCTTTTCTTCACTTATGAAACACGTTTTAAAGACAACATATATATGTATATAGGGTATATTGAGAGAAGTGGAGAAACGAATATAAAATAATACAAAAAAAGCTTTTGAAAATTCATTGATGTTTTAAGATAAAACTTATGTCTAAGATTTTTTGGAAGATATTGTCACATATTTATAGTTGTTTCAATGTCACATTGTCTCTAAAGGTCTTAAGTTTACTCACCATTTCTTCGCTCCAATCACTTTTCTTGTTTCCTGCTAAAGTCAAGCTAAAATTTATTCGATTCAAAGAATGCTATTTCTTTAGAATTTTATAAGATAATTGAATTGATAAATTGAATTTATAGTATAAAAATTTCAGTTTAATTTTGAAAACATGTGGATTTTCTTTTCTATTTCTTGAAATGAGAAATAAATATAATTTCCATTACAACTTTTAAAGCAGCCTTCTGTCGTGTGTCTATCCTGTCCATATGCTGTCTGTCATTGTCTGGTTCGAGCTCGCAGACATTTTGATTGCCTGTTGTCTGTATTGTATACCCTGGACCCATTGTCAATGCGAATTAGGGGTATAATGCTTATGTTTAAAACGCATGTACAAAAGGCATAGGGGACCGTGACCGACCAATCCAAGTATATATATATGCTTTATCAGTTCCAACCCTATTCGTTAGTCTTTTATCACTCTTTTTGGAACTTTAAAGTCTGACTGCAAGCGATTTAAGTCATTTTCGGAATGTAGTAAATATATTTTTCATTATAATTTTCAGATATTTGTATTAGAAATACAAGCTTTAAATGTATTTAAAAATTTTTAAATTGAAGTGCAGCTTAAAATATAACCAATATGAGAAAATTATATTTATAAAATACAATCTTTATGATACGATATTTATTATTTATTTAGCGACACATTTAGTAACAGAAAATAATATTTGAGCTAGCGTCAAGCGCAAGCATTTTCTTTATGCATGAACACAGATACACTCAAGTACTCAAGTAGATACATTAAAATTCGTATTCCATTCGCAAAATCACAAGTGCGATTGGACTGTGTTTGAATTAGATGTCAGCTTCTACTTTAGTATCTGATTAGCTACCTCATAAACAGAAAATGAACTCCTGTGCATGGTAGACGAAATTTGCAGACTCAGCCACGATTGCAAGCCAAATTAGAATACAAATTATATTACTGAGAAATTTGTACCTCAGTTGAAAATGATTTGAAGGCTACTCATTCTGAAGTCATTTGCAAGTTCGGGGTATCTGTGAATCGGTCACTCCCTGCGGTAGAGTTTTTATTCGTTTATCGTGTGTTATCATTTATTTGTTTATAGCGCAGCCATGTTGTGTTCGAGTGCAGTTGAGCTCTGCCGATATGGCAAAAGATGCATATATATAATAACTTTATTTTTACTCATTTTCATTTCTCGTTTTTCCAAACTCAATGGAAAATGAAAAAATAGATGCAAAAAGTGAAATTGATATTTTAGCTCAAATTGCCGTTAACAAGTCGGCAGCCTAGCAACAAATATTTTGGCTCCCAATACCACTAATACAAGCCCTACTCCATCCCCCACTCGCTAGCCAGGTGAACGGGAAATTGTTTACCGTGGTTCCAAAATGATGTAATTTCGCGTGCTCGTGCAATTCAATTTCCTGCCAGCGGAAACGCGCGTCGCTCTCTGCTCACCCAAATGCAAAAAAAATAAAAAAATAAAATAAAAAATAAACATCGGCACCTCCATCTCTCCCTTAAAAAAAAAGAAAGAAAAGCGAGCACCCTCGAGCACACAACTTGACAAGCAGTGTTCAAATTGTTTGGCAGTTCTTCTTCAGTGCGCTCCAACTTTAATTGTGCCCCGCACAGTGCCAAAAAATAATCGAGAAAGAAAGGAACGATAGAGAAGCATACAAAATAACATGAAATAATAAATAAATAAGAAATCAATTCTGTAAAATTCGCTATCTAAACAGCTTATCCGTTTTGCCCATCTGCCATTCAGGCGGGAGGGGCGGGGCTTTCAATAAAATATATCACATATCATTTGTGCGCCGGTTACATGAGCCAACAGCTGCCTGACTTTGGCATGGGCTTTGTCAGTCGGTTGCAGTGTCGGATATTTGAAGGTGGAATTTGTACACAATAAGATTTTCATCTCAATTCCTTGTTTATGTGTGTGCCAAACTCAGCTTAGTTTCAATTAAAATTACTCCATAGCCCCAACAAAAATATTTAAATAAAATCAGTGTTCGAGGCAAATTATATTTATACAAGCACTTGAATGTTTATTTCCATTATTTCGATCTGGATCAAATTGGAAGAGTAGAATTCGTATATACTTCAGTTTTCCTATATAATATATATCACATAATATATAATAATTGTGATTGGGGGAGTAGACTTCGTATTCGGCCCAGTTCTCCCATTTAATAATGTTTATATAATCATTTACTTATTAGAGAATAGATTCAATCTAATTTTTAGACTAACTATAGAATTAAGCACTGGCAACTGGGCCGTAGGCTTGATATATAATAGAAAATTTGGAGAACATATTATAGAATATTATTCCAGCTGGATTTCAAAGTAGAGCATAGCACTCAAGTCGTTTTGTCATAAATATGAGTATATGATTCCCAGGTGAAGTTACTTTACGATGTGCCCGCCATGGTCACTATTTTAGTACGATCGTAGAAACTATATTGCTTATGTCATTGGGCCATAAGAAAGAGAAACATATAAAAACAGTCAGAGAGCGTAAACATTTAATTCTCAGTCCCAATCTCCACGTTCACCTGCGCCACTTAGTGTCGGCTCGGCTTTGAAAAGCTTCAGTGTTATAGCTTTTATAGTGTATATTATGTGCGGCATTTGCGATGTACGTCCATGTTATGTGTGGAGTGTTGAATTTTCAAAATGTTTGGCATATTTCGCATAAATAAATTACATTCAAAGCTGGTGCTCCGGCCAGGCAGGCCAGGCGGCCCAGCCAGCCCAGCCTGCCCAGCTCAGGCCGGCACCGAGTCGAGGCTCGACTCCGGCTGTCCGAGCAGCCTATATTAACAATAATTCCTTAGTGCTTGGCATCTTGCCAAAAAGTTTTTGTATTTTGTTAGCCCGCACAGCAGGCGACGAACGTTTTGTGGCCAATTTCGGCTGCAAACGGGGAGCTGTGGCATGTGCCATGGACGCCGTTTTGTGACCCATTGTCAGTTGAAGTTAAATGCGACGCCTGACACAAAAACCAAAATAAACTGCAAAGAAGCAAAAAATATATATGTATGGCGGAGAGCGCTGCTGGCAAAGGACAACGCACAACTTACGATGGGCATTGCACAATGAACACCACAAAGTCCGGTCCGGACCGAACTGCGAACTCTTCAGTTTCAAACGTGACGTTTGTCAACCATTCAAAATGCTGCGGCATTGCAACTGTCCTGTGAACTGGGACCGAAAAGCAAAGCCGACTTTGAACTCCGAAAGAGTTCTTTGTCAGCTATATGTAAAAGATGATGCCCGGAGTTCACTAAATTCAACAATTATTTGCGGTAGCTGCCCCGACTTCACTGGAGAGTTGCCTCTCCGTTGTCAGCGATAAATGTGAAGGATTACGAGAGCTCCGTTCATATAGAAGCTGTTACTTTGATCAAAGCTAACATTACTTTTCCATTCGAATGAAGTCATTGTTCGTAATATACTAAATTTATTTTTGATAAGACTTCCATTAAAAGCACAACATTGTTCTGCTCATCTGCTTTATAGGTAAGAAATGAATCCAAAATCTTTTGGCTTAGGGATCAATTTGTCAGAGCTTTCATCTATACGCTTCGATTCTATATACATATAACGTTTAATAAAACTGGTGATTTCATATAAATGACATACACAATTCGTAATGGTTTGTTTAATATATATTCTATACTTATCAGTTTTATAATATATTCTAAATTGCTGCTTCATCCCTAAATCTATTGATTTATGAGCAATATTTCTTGAGATTCAAATACAATTTTTAATGTAAAGTAAATTGTTTTTCGAAAATATTTATGGGCATTGAAAACCTTATATAATATATATGTATAGCCTTTTATCCGTTTATTCATATACTATATGAAAAAATAAGTATATTGAAATATTTATCTAATAATAATTTTAATGGGCGAAACATATATTAAAATTCAGGCTGGACGAAGAATTAAAACGAAATCGTTTAAGCCAGATCAATATTTTCTCAATACATTTATCGATTCTCATTGAATCTGTATTTATATGCCTGTATATATGCAAATGATTCTCTTTTAAATTGATCTCTAGCATAAAGAACTCTTAGATATTTGGTATCCAAAACAAAATGGAGCCTGCTTTTGTTTTTAATAGTATTTCATACGTATGTGGGAGAAAAATACGCGACTAATACTCTAGGGGAGTTTTCAAAACATAAAATAAAATGTTAATTTGCACCTTTGACGCATCTTGAGTAGATGACTCCGACTTATAGAAAATTCTGCCGCTGGCTGTTGTAGATGTAATAATAGCCGCCGTTGAAACGCAGTGTGACCATATTGCCGGGCGTTGCCGCAGAATCGCCGGAGTCAATGGGACTGGGCCGCAACGACTGCGTCAGATTAATGGTGCGATAGAAGAACGCGGTCAGAAAGCTGGCACTTATCACAAAGGCTATAAAGAAGCCCAGACAAAATACACAATCCTTGTTCACCTGCAGGCACAGGCAGAAGGCACCAGCAAAGTCGCCCAGCGTATGCCCGATCCGGCCGAGCAGCGTGTTCGGCCGCGGACGTGAGGCATACGCCGAGGTGGTATTCGCGCTAATTGTGATTGTGTGATATCTGCGCTCACAGGGAGCGACTGCGGCTGTGGCTGTGGCTGCTGCTGCAGGTAAGGGTGCGGGTGTGGTTGAGGTTGTATCTGAATGAGTTTGCTGTTGCTGCTGTGATTGCTGTTGTGGTTGTCGCTGCTCCTGCTGCTGCTGCTGTTCTTGCAGCTGAATGCCTCGGGCATTGATCTTGGGTCTGATTGTGCTGGTGACATCCACTCGCAGGCTATTCAGGGGCAAAGTCTGTGTGCCCAGCTCACAGTTCTGAGTCAATTGTAGCTCCGTGCAGGTGCAAGTCTCGCCGCGTCTCACGCTCAGCACGTGTTCCTCCAAATTGCGGGTGTAGCAGTCGAGCAGTCGCAGAATGCGCTGCAAACGCGCATCGGTCGACTGCACTGAACTGGCAACTGCTTCAACTGCTGCACCTGCTCCTGCTGTTGTCTGCTCCAGCTGCACTATTTTGCTGGCTTCCTCTGCATCCTTTTCAGTTTCGCTTGCCGACAGCATATAGTCAATCATATCCTTGACGAGAGCCTTGGCCTCGTCTAGCTGCTGGCGCTGCTGCCAGTCGAAGTTTACAAATCTCGGCTTCACCCGAACTCCTTCCTCCAGCTCCAGTTCCAGTTCCAGCTGCAGCTGTTGCTGCTGTGACTGTTGCGGCCGCTGCTGCTGCTGCTGCTGCTGTTGCAGCTCGTCCGTCTCCGTTTCGTTCACGTTCGCATCGGGCAGTTGCACGTGCGTTTCCCGCTGCTTCGTGTTGTCGTCGTCCATTGTTAATTTTGGCTTATGTTTTTTGTTTCCTTTTTTTTTTTTTTTTGCCAGACCTCAAACCAAATACATTTTCAATATTTTTGACAGCTCAACGGGGATGCTTCATTTATTTATATTTTTTTTAATATGTTAGTTTTGATTTAAAAGTTTTTGTAAAAAATTCAAAATTTTATTGCTTCATGGCCTTTAGAGCGACAAGTAGTGCCATCGTCATAGACAGCCTGATAGCTGAGTTAGTTCAGGAGGTTATTAGCGATCGGCGTTTATTGACGAAGGATTCAAATCATATTGAAATAGGCCCATGCGAAAAGCTTTTTGAGGTTTTGGGCATCACACAATGCGGCCGACAGGGCGCCGATGACAATGTCAAGATACAAGCCGCTCACCTGGAGAGCAAGATGGCACACGAGAGCATAGATGCTACAGCTCCGACGGATCCCTCAACCGGCTACCCGGCCAACGAACCAAATCAGAAATGGCACAGTTGGCTAGAACAGGCTCTGGCTGCAGGTAATCAAAAGACTTATCGTAATTCAACCCGCTAGTTACTGATGTCACTAGAGAAACCGTACGCGGTAGCAGAAATTAGTATCTCCTAGGCGTTTACGCAAATAGTTCTAGACCTTTGCTCTTGTTCCTCATCCGTTAACATAAACTGAATTGTTGAGCTGTCCCAAAACCACGTATCAGATAGTATGATATGATATATGATGCTATTCGATTTTATTAGCTGAATCCATCAGTTTATATTAATACTTCTAAACGAGTAGAGCATAGGCGATCAACATATATCTATCTTAGCGTAAACATGTTTTCTTTTTGAATCAGCACAGATAATGAGAAGCTCTCCCATAAACAAAGATCAAGAACTAGGAACAGTCATAATTTAGTTCGTACCGCCAACTGCTTTGATTATCAAATATTTTCCGCAGATTGCTCTGAAGATGAGTTGGAAATTTATCGCAAGCAACAAAAGTCAATCAAGGAGTCTACGCATATCGCCTGTCAAACGGAACAGCCGCGTATCCGGAAGCGTAATCAGGTGCCGATAGAAACGTTCGGGGCTCGACAATTGCGTGGCGCCCCAGCAGCACCTTGTGAAATGAGTCGCCAGACAATATACATTGATACGATGTCCACGCCTACGCCCAGCATGCAGACCCGTCCGCCTCTGGCCGACCGGTTCTGCTATATGTTGACCGATTTCGCATCGGCCCTGTACTGTAGTCTTGCCATCATGTGTTGTTGTACCCCCAGTATGTTTCGATAAATATGGGTGGTGTTTAACAAATGTATCATTTTTCATTTCAATTTCATTTGAGTTATCGACAGCAACAGCTCCAGGAACAGACACGAGTGAGCCTATGAAAAGGCGTCGTGCTGTTAAGTTCTTCTTCTTTTCTTGAATAATAGGTACAGATCTTGCATCAACCGAAATTAATTTGATCTGTAACAGTAAGTTGAAAAGAAATCTTTATTTTGAAAACATCCTTATCAAGACAAAAATGTAAACAATCTTTCATCTACGGGAAATACCAGATCTTAACGGCATTCTTATAAATCCATTAATTCGACTTTCGAAAAACCGATGACATAAGGAAGGTGTCTCACTCCTCTTACATCATCGATCTTTCGTTTCAATTGCATTTTAACTATGGATAAATCATTGAAGGAACGGCTCATCAGTCAAGTGGGGGCAGAGGCAAGCGGCTACGAGTGGATGCGAGTGAGCGGGTGCTTCACACTCATCTGCTGGCCCATGTTGCCCTCGATGAAGCTGTAGTAGTGCGCGATGATCAGATACAGACACCAGAGGCAGAGCAGGACGAAGAGCACATAGGTGAAGTTCTCGCCCATCATGGCCAAGCAGGCAATCACCGTTTGACCCGCTTCGTGCAACACTTGCAACAGACGTTGACGCAGTGGAGCGCGCTGCAGGGCGGTCGTTGAGCTAATCGACTCTACTTCAATGTGCAGGGTATGCGACTGAGTTGGCAGCAGCTGTTGCGCAGGCGGCAGCTGCGGTTCCTTTTTCTTGAACTTCTCTAACTTTTCCAGCTTGAGCAGCTTCTTCTGCTCGATGGGATCCGTCCAATGGGTCTGGCTAGCCATCTCACAGAAGAACTTGGGCCGTGTGCAGCACAGCGTGGACTCCGACAACTGCATGCGGTTTAGACTGGCGCTCGTCTTCACCTGGTCACTGCAATCACCTGAAAGAGACATATCCCTTAAACAGGTTTTCATAATTCTAATGGTCATAATTGTAAAAATTCCAATATATAATTTAAATAAATCTCAGAGGAACATCTAAAATAATAATAGATATTTTTGATATGCGTCTTTTGATTGCTTTCTATAAATCATTTGTCGAATTAAATGACTGTTATATAACCAGTCACTATCGATATTTATCGATTTATTCAACCTATCTAACTGAAACTGATCCTGAACTTGCCCGATACTTCCCCAGTTTCCGCACTTACTGTTCGCCGGCTGGAAATGTGTCGATGTGAACTGCTCGGACTGCGTGCGCTTCAGCTTCGGCTGCGTTTCCTGCTCGCTCTCCTTCATGATTTTCGAGTAGTCCTCGAAGAGATTAAGCAGCTCGACAAACCGATCCGTAATCTGCTTGTGGCTCACTTGCACCTCGGTCAGAAAAGTGGACGCCGCTTGTGTCGCTCCAGTTGAAGGAGGCGGCTGCACAGTGGGTGCTGTGGATTGTGGATCTGTGCTGGTTGCTTTTATGTTCCAGCCAATGTTCTTTGGATCGGCACTGAGGTCTGGGCCACACTCATTCACCCCCAGATCGAGCGGCACTGCCGTCCCATTGTCGGGATTCTCGTCCGCCTGGGTGGGCATTTTGTCTGGTTTTGTGAGGATCTGCTCTACTTGGGGGCTCCTCTGTTGGTTGCTATTCCTGTTGCTGTTATTCTTGTTGTGTGGTGTAAGTGTGTGTGTATTGGGGTTAATTTCGATTCGAATTTTTAAGTGTACTTATACATATGTGTTGTATATCTCGTATTTTGTCTGTCATTTCGAATATTTACCCAGAGTCGGTATCAAATTGTCAACCCCAAGTTCAGCTTCGGTTTCGTCTACTGGATAATTCTCTGTGCACTAAATTAAGCAATTTTGTGGAAGCGTCTGCTGAACTCTACTGCAGCCAACACCCCCGGTCCTGCCTGCATAGCCGGTCTGACCATTGTCCAGGCTAGCCCCGTCCTCGCCATCAGATGACAATTATAACGGTCTGCTGCACGTATATTACATTATTTTGCATAAATGCATTTTGCTTCAGTTCTCTTGTCAGGCTAAGCATTGTTCGGGGTTTGTCGAATTCCCAACTTTATTCATGAGATGAGCTTCACCCGTTTTCAAATAAGTTTTAGACATTAAAGTATATTTACTAATAAGTTGTTACAGCCTCTAATTTACATACTTTGACTTTATATAATATAATATATATATATTATCCTAGCTTAAGCATCATTAATATTTACTTAAGCTTGTTTATTGTTAAATTTTAATTTCGTAATATTTTGAGCTTTTGATTAATCTTTTACGATTTTCATTGTGAAATATTTGCGGCAGTTGGCATGTTGATTTAAGTTTCAGAGAAGTCATAAAACTCTAACTTATTCATTGAATGCCTCCAGTGGGAGGGCTCAACAGGAAATCATTTGATATTCGTTTTATGCCTCAAAGCTTTGTCCACTCGCTTGGCTGCACCTGCCACTACAGGCGGCAGTCACTGTGGCAAGTCTGTGCTCCGCAGCCTTTTGGCATTGATAATGCTTAAAGGGCTAAAGCGCGCCGAAGATTTATATTGGCAAAAATCTACGTTTCGATGTAGAGGCAGCAACAGCAGCAGAAACAGCAACAAACATAAAAGAAAATACAATTTATTGATTTTTTCGCACATAGTACATTACGTGTGTGTGTGTGTGTGTGTGTGTGTGTGCTGTGTTTGGGAAGGTAAAGGTGTTGGTGAGTGTGTGTGCTCAGTGTGCTGTGTGGGAGGTAAAGGTGTGTGTGAGTGTGAGTTTGTGTGCTCATCGATGTTGGAGCAACGCCTGCATCCGTTTCATCTGCCTCTTTGTGTGTGTTCGTCCGAGAAGTGTTGAAGCAAAACAACTCAACAAGCCTGAGGCATGTCCCTTGCTGATCAATTGAAGTTTTATATTTCACGTTTCCCGTTTTCAAATGAAAAATATTATGGATTTTCATTGAATATAAGAGGGGAATCCTCCAATAAATACACGAATTCTTTTCAGTTAAGATTTTTTTTTTATGGTAATCTTTTAGTTACTTCAATTATTTGGGATATATTATGATGGAATTTAAGCAGAATATATCAGAGTTTTTATGATTATAATGCTTAAATTTTTGGGGACACGGTCATATGAGATAGAATGATAGCTGTCAATGCTTTAACTTCTTATAAGTGAAATGGACTCTAATTAATTTAATTTTACATACTATTAATATTTACATATGGCCAGATATATGTAAAATATATTATATATGTATGTATATAAAAAACAAGTAAGAAAGCTCTAGTCGAGACTGCTCGACTACGAGATCCCCTGAACCCTTGGAGCAATAGATATTTCAATACTTTTTCGCGACTTTCAGCTTACACAAGAAACACGCACACACACACACACGTACGCAAACACAGGCACACATACACACACACGCATACAGACACACATACACACACACACACGCATACATACACAAACGCATACACACACACACATACACACACACATACACAAACACATACACACACAAGCAACCACGCATAAACACGCATGGGCTGCAGTGTGCGCTTACTATGAGAACTTAATTGTTTAATAACTTTTTTTATGGACGTACGATCTTCATGAAACTTTTAGATTATGATTATAACATGAATATGCATGTAATTGCCAAAGCACAAGTCTCTAGTATTTGAAATACGCTTTTTACAAAAGTGAGGGTGAGGGGGAGAATTTAGAGGTGGGGGGTAAATTTTAACAAAAATCGAAATTGTATAAATTGCATATAAGCATACATTAAAAATTTGGAGTCTCTAGCAATAAAGGTGTAGAAGATATAATTTTATAACAGGGTTTCGATAAGGTTTTTTATCGATAAAAAAAGATCGAGATGAGTTATCGATTTTTAATGATAAACTTGATATGCGCGCTGTAATTACGGACATTTTAAAAAAAATTTGAAGTCTCTAGCTCTTATATCTTCTGAAATCGACGCGTTCATACATACGGACAGACGGACAGACGGACAGACGGACAGACAGACGGACAGGGCCAAATCAACTCAGCTCTTCGCCCTGATCAAGAATATATATACTTTATGGGGTCTGCCACGCCTCCTTCTGCCTGTTACATACATTTCAACAAAACCATTATACCCTGATTTCCCATTGAAAATGGGTTCAGGGTATAAAAAGTAAGAAAACTCTAGTCGAGACTGCTCGACGAGATCCCCTGATCCCTTCGAGCAATAGCTATTTCAATCATTTTTCGCGTCTTTCTGTTCACACAAGAAACACGCATACACACATACACACATACAGACTTATGATTATAACATGGATATGCATGCATTTGCCAAAGCACAAGTCTCTAGTATTTGAAATACATCTTTTAAAAATATGTGGGTTAGGGGATGGATATAAGGGTGAAGGGGTAAATTTTAACAAAAACCGAAATTATATAAAATGCATGTAAGTATACATTAAAAATTTGGAGACTCTAGCGTTAAAGGTTTAGGAGATATTATTTTGCAACTGGTTTTCGATAAAGTTTTTTATCGATAAAAAATAACGGGATGAGATCGATTTTTTGTGATAAACTCGATATCCGCGCTGTATATACGGACATTTTAAACAAAATTTTAAAGTCTTTAGCTTTTATATCTTATGAAATCGACGCGTTCAAACATACGGACAGACGGATGAACGGACGGACAGGGCCAAATCGACTCAGCTCGTCGCCCTGATCAAGAATATATATACCTTGTGGGGTCTGCCACTCTTCCTTCTGCTTGTTACATACATTTCAACAAAACCATTACACCCTGATTTCCCATTTTCAATGGGCTCAGGGTATAATAAACATCATATCTGAAGTCTCGCTTTATATCAAACTGAATTTAGCAAGAGAAGAAACTGTTGTCCTGTAAGCCAAATTGCTTGTTGCCTAAACACTGTTAAAAATATATTTAAGCCGCACTTGTCTCGTTAATTTATGAGGTGTTGCCTGATTATTCTCTCGACTGGCTACATAAATATGTGTAGATATATGTATATGTCTTAAAGCCAGCGCTTCGTTGCCAAAAAATTTCGAGCTGCTGCCCCAGTAGACTCTAAATCAGTTCTATCTGCTGTGCTACTTCTACTCCCACTCCCAAACAGCAGGCCATAAATATTGTTTGCTTATGCTGTGCTAGACTTTATACATATATGTATACATAATATATAGAATATTTTTGGCTTAATGCTGGCTTGTTTTCCATTGCTCGCCTCGACTCGACCCGCTCGTTTATCATCGCGTGGTGCAACTCGGCGACTGCCCCTGCGGCATGCCATCTAAGTTTAGCAACTCGCTCAGCATGCATTCAATTAAGTCCTGCCACAAGATTTGGTGCCGATTTCAATCCCGCGCTATCATCATGATTATTGCCACAAGATTTTTTGGCAAGCGCGCTGCCTCATCAGCCCAAGATTAGGGATGGAGTCATTAGTGTTGCTATTCGGAAAATCATATAAATAATAATAATGCATGTTAATTTCAAATATGCCTAAATTGAGGAATGCCTAAATGCATGCACTCTTGTCAAGTCTTGAATTTATTTACAGCTCTCACTATCCTTAATTCTTTACTAACAGAAATATAGAATGGAACAGTATTGAAAAAAAAGAAAAAATAAAAATATAACAAATGAATAATAGTTTATTGTGTATATAATTTTTTGTAAAACTTAAGCTTGTATTTCTGTGAAAAGTAAGAAAACTAAAATGCTTGTATGAAATGAATAACATTTTATATGAAGAATACTTAAGTAAAAAGAAATTCATTTAAATCGTATATGCTGAGGTATTATGTAGTAGAGCTGGGAAATCCATCGAGGGCCGTATCGATAGTATCGATGGAACTCGTGAAGTGCGATTAATCGATGGAAATTTTTTGATTTCGATCTATCGAAGTTGTTTCGAGCGTGGTAGCGTGTAAGGTACAACAAAAATAAATTGCAATCTTTTTTTTATTAATTGTAATTTTTTAGCTTTCAACAGATTAAAATAGTTATGTGCATAATATACAATAGCAATGAACAAGTTCTTACAGTCCTCTCGTAACTATTTCACACGGATATAATTGTAAGCCCTTATGAATGGTAAAATAATATTTATGTATACCAGCAAGTTCTGCCGAATCGGAAAGAACATTTGGAAAAACAGGAGCGATTGCTTCGGACCGACGGTCGAGTTTAAAGTCAACTATGGTATTTATGAACAAAAACCAATAGCTTATTAATTAAAAGACTTATTTTTGACTTATTCTGTCAGTATCCACCAGGTTAAGTTATCAAAATAAAGCTATTGTTTTTTTTTTTTTTTTTTTTTTTTTTTTTTTTTTGTTACACAATAAGTGATTCTTGTTGATATCAAAATGAAGTTATTTTTATTTAAGCACATGTGATTCTCCTAACTATAGATATCATGTTAAAGTTATATCTTTCTTTGAAAAGTTATAAAATTTCTTCAAAAACATAATTAATTTTTTTTTTTTTTTTTTTTTTTAATTTTATTCGCGGGGCTTAAACAATTTTAAAAAAAATGTTTAAAACCTTCACTAGTTTTAAACAAACCCTTTTAAATTACCGATGAAAATTTCGATGGTATCGATGGTTTTTTCCATCGCTGCAAAATCCATCGAGTGGTGCCAACATCCATGGATTCCCAGCTCTATTATGTAGATAATCGTCAATTGGAATATATATTCTCTAGTCGTGAAACTGAGACAGAGGCTGAGATTAAAATTTCCCTCATTGGTTTCGTTTTTTTTAAACATTTGTAACTGTTTTCTATTAAAGATCTGTATATACATAAGCTGAAATAATGAAATAATTTAAATACTATTTAAATTTATCCTAAAAATATTAGAAACTACATATACTACATATACCTGATTCTAGGACTTTGAGAACAGCCAAGACTTTAACACCTGATTCTGTATATTGATATAAGCCTTGAGCTCTTCTACTCATATTTTCTTAGTTTTGTTTTCTATTTCCTTTTTTGAGCCATCACCAGCTCGATAATATTTGAACAGCTACTGCTCGTCTATTTAGATAAGTTTTTTTGTGTGGATTTTGCCACACCCATGACACATGCCGGCTTATTCCTCATTCTCCTATGTACCAACCACACCATACACGCATACATATAGACATTAGTTTGTAGTAAATATGTAGTATATATATTCCATTATATCTGTGTGTGGGTGTGTGTGTCACAATCGCTTACACCTGCCAGAGTCGTCAAAACATTTTCAGAGCGTTTGCCACTTGTCTATAGACAATGGTAAAAGGTAAGTGAAATATCCGCTAGCCTCCTCTATGCCCACTTGACTCCTTCCTTTCCGCCTCTGGAATTGCTACTGGCAATCAGTAGCTGGTGTCAGTCCTGCTCCCTCTTCCACTCCGCAACCATCTAACCGGACCACTAGCTCCTCTCCTCTGCTGTTAGTTGACATTTAATGGCATTTGACACTCTGTGCGGCGTGTCCGCAAGACAAGGCAAAAACATCAGGTGCAAATATTGAGAGGACGAAAAAAATAGGAGGATTGTCAATAAAGTCCGACTAGCAGATATCCTGTGTTCTGTTAAGCAGTAAAGCGAGAGAGAGAAATATCTCTTTGGTGTGGGATGAGGTCGTGTCGGATGAATTCCTTGGAAAGAATAACAAGGAAACAAGTTTCAATTTTAATTCCTTTTCAATTTAATAATTGTGATAAATTCTTAATACTGTAATAAGTGGCTTAGTCAGCTTGCAATTTCTGTCGCTAATTATATAATTATAGCTAAATGCTTTAATGCAAAAACTGTTACAATAAACTGTGGAATCATTTCTGGCATTGAATGACTAAGCAAAGAGTTTCATTCATGACCAACTTAAGCAATTATATTAAGGTTTTTGCAAATTATATGATACAGTACTTTAGATTATATATTTCTCAGTCTTCCCTCTTTTCCTCTCTCTTCAAACAAATTATTATTAACTTTGATAAACAATCGGAGTCTCTTTTAAACCATTAGGGAGGAAAAATCCTCAGAAAAATTTTCATATTTTTTACAGGGTATTTTAGAAAAGAACGAAGTCAAGGCATGCTTAATAGAAATATATCTAGAATGGAAAAAAATCAATATGAGTGCCGTACTACTTGATTAATAAAGTTAGAGCCGGGGGCAGTAATCTGCTTGTGCATCCTTGGGAAAGGTCTAAGAAAGCAGTAGAGAGTAGTAGAAAGAGCAACACTCTTGCACTTAATGCCTGTGTTTGCTTAACTTTATTTGGTGTCCTTGCGGGGATGTTGGTGTTTACGAGCAGCTATCCGCCAGGAGCCGCACATGTTGACCGTGCAGCACGCACAGAGCAGCTGAAGAGGGGAAGTATAGGAAAAGGGGGAGCGGGAAAAAGGTGTCTTAATGCATTTTGCGTTGCTTCAGAGTGCTCCATTTATATGCTTATATCTATATCTGTATATATACATGTACATATGGATATATATATAGGTATGTGCGCATACATATGTGCTGGCCGAGTCCTTTCTGCGGTCAAATTAAAGCCATATATTCGTATATTTTTACCCAGTCATGCCGAAGGGCGAGCGGCGAAGGGGTCTGAAATGTCTGCATGTATTTTTAATTAATTGCCTGCTCGAGCCAAGTCGACGCGCTTCGTATTCCTCAGGAGTCGCAGCAGGACGGGGTGAGGATTACTTCATACATCATATAAACAAGTATATGAGTCGGTGAGTCTGTGTGCTTGTGTGCAGTATACCCTATATATAATTGCCATGAGTTATATTTTCCCATTTGCGCACACTCTAATTAAGTTAATTCGCCTTTAATCATGTTTGTTATTTAATTGAAAGAGAATTTCGATCGAAGAATTTGCGAAAAATATTTCGAATTGCGTATGGTTCAACAATTTTAAATGGCGAATTCAAGAGAAAGGGAGGCAGAATGAGAATGAGAAAGTGAGAGGGGAAAATGAATAATGAACTGTAGTTATAATTTCGTGGCTACAAATACCCTCTTTATTATACCCTGGTCTCATTGAAAATGGGAAATCAGGGTATAATGGTTTTGTTAAAAGTATGTAACAGGCAGTGTATATATTCTTGATCAGGGCGACGAGCTGAGTCGATTTGGCCCTGGCCGTCTGTCTGTCCGTCCGTCCGTCCGTATGTATGAACGCGTCGATCTCAGAAGATATAAGAGCTAGAGACTAATTCAGCATATGTCTACTATATACAATATAACTTCGATAGCACTGACTTTCACTGATTCCTGTTCCACTCATAATGATGCCCTAAAATTTATATAATTGATAACCAATCTCTCTATATATAGAATTGGTCGCCAATAGAAATTTGATGTACCACAACTGAGTTTATAAGACAGTCGAGGGTAATACAGGTTTTGCCCCCATATTCTCGTATATTTTGTTATATATAATCTATAGAATTGCTTGCTTCACATTAATAATATATTCATGTTGTGCTTTAACCGCAAGGCCAAAACCGCAGTCGCAACATCATTTGCGGTTAATTGTAATTAAAGCTCAGTGAGTTGCTTTAGTGTGCACATGCACATGCATTCATTGCCACCTACAAGCTACAACCACAGCGCCCCTTTCATTCATTATATGTTTCGCAGCAGTCGTAGTGGAATGTGTCACGTGTTGAGCAAACAATTCAATACACTTTGTGTCTTCAATTAAAAATTCTCTCCATCTCTCTCACTCTCTCGCCTTCTATTAGTCGCTCTAACTAAATTAGTCACTTTATTAGCTTTACAATGTCCGATGTAAGGAAGTCGCACAGCAGAAAGACGAGCTCCAGGACCAATCCTAATTCGAATTCAGACTTCAGCTCAAATCCCAACAGCGATCACTTCAATCGACCGCAGGCGACGGACTTTACGACCAAACAACATCTGAGGTTGCGAGCTGGCGATCTACGTCTGGCACGCATACAGATCAGCCTCTCCAAACTGCAGCATGAAATGGAGCAATCCGGCAAACAAATCGCTGCGCTCTGCCAAGATGTGAAAATGGATAAGAACCTGGACAAGGTCCTGCTTCAGTAAATGTTGAAATGTAGAAAGATTCCCAAATTATTTATACGATGAAATTATAAATACAAGTTGAGTAAAAAAGATACGCGAAATATGTTTGATTAATTTGATAGCTTTCAGTCGTAAATAAAGTAATCGGTTTACAACAAATCAATGGTTCTGATTGGCTGTTTGCTGACGGACGTATGGTATAAACTGCGCTTAGACACTCTACACTAGAGAAGAAACAAACCAGTAAGAGTGCTGCTGTCTAGAAAGTAATCTGAACTCTGCAAAGAAATGCTATTCCATTCGCTTTCGTTTTATACTTGGCATAAACTGCGCATAGATATTTCTGAATAAACCTTTCTTATTTATATTGATTATATATATATGTTATACTATTTTAATGAAATATAATAGGCGGAATCTTTTAGAATGATTCACTGAATGCCACCTTTGAAAATAATCGTTTTATAGATGTATTTTATATAAGCATTCGTGCTTTAAATTCCAGCTAAAATTCTTTAACAATTTTTTGACTTGCTATCAACCTTCGTTCATTGCAGTTGCTAAAAATCGAATTTAGAGACTTCGGGGAAGACGGCGCCATGCTTAAGGCCATTCAGCTAGAATAGAGCCTGCACCAAGACTGCGGCAAGTGGAGCAGAGTGACGCAGTTGAGACAGAGGTGAGTGTTGCACTCGTATGTTAATAAATTGACGCGCTTTGCATGAGAGGAGGGCGTTGGCTTGATTTAAATTAAAAATATATTGCATACTTTTTTGCGCGCAGCCATTGCACTATGGGTCAAAAGCCCGTTTTTTTTGCGATCAAAAGTCAAATGCAAAAAAACAAATTTAATTATCTTGACTAGTTCAAAAGTTATTAATTAATTCCAAAAAAACGGGCTTTTGACCCATAGTGCATTGGCTACAAAATAAATACAAACACACACACACATGCACCCACACCTGCACACATTCTATATATAAATTAAATTGTTGTGCGCCCCGACGGCAAGCAGGCAGTCAGCCAGGCAGGTGGGCACAAACATGGCATGTTATGAACTCCAATTTAAAAACCTGAACGTACGGGTTAAGGACTCGCAGTCTCGCAGCTTCTGGGGCCGAGGTGCAAGGGGGCGAAGGACAGCACTCGGAGTGTAGAGTGTAGAGTGGGCCATGTGAAAAGTGGGAAGTGGAAAGTGGAGTGCGGGTCGTTTGGTGCTTCAGCAAACCGTTTTTGATTACGCGTGTGTTTTTCGCGTGCAACTAAATTAGCGCACGTGTAATCAAGTTTTTCAGCTTTCCATAATAGCGTTACAAAAAAATAAAGGAAACAAGCAAGAGGCGGCGGTGCTCGACTTGCAGATACTCTGATAATGTGAGGAACAATGAGAGTAAAGTATATTGAAATATATTATTGATTACCATCTGAAATGCTTTAAGAAACGTGAAGGAATTGTGTATTCCAGGTCTATATATATTTTCAAACATGGTATATGGCTTATATACTTAAATACATACGATCTAAATATTTCCTCCAAAAAAATATATGATATTGACTTTCGATACGACTCGTATTGAGCTTTCGCTAGCATAAAGTCATAAAGTCTCTTTAAATTGCTATAATACTTTTTATGACCTAACAAATTCTAAATCAAATCAATCCAAATTGTATGTAAATATATTATATTTATAGAATACGTAAAAGTCTTCTCATTTGTATGCATGCGTTTGTGTTCCTGTATAGATCGATTTTCAATAAAATTGACTATAGACTATAGACTATACAGACGTCTTTGGTCAGCAACCCGAATTCAGAATGTCAAGGGGTCAGCCAATAGTAATTTGAGAATGTAAAATCAACTATATTATTGATTAAGATAACAACAATATAATATAAATACTTTATGTAAATTAATAAGTTTTAAGAATTATCGTAAAACCAAGATACCCATTTGACAGTATGTATTAAGCTTATTAAGTGTTAACCACGATGCTCGCCTGCCCTGCCCTGAAAGAATCCTGAAGTAAACTTTTCGCCAAATGTCAACATCGAATAGGGACAATGGGAGAGACACGCGATAATAACATAAATCACACGATAAAGAATAGAAGGTCTATAGAATAGAGATATTCGTGGTTGCAGGTAAAAGAAAATCATTTTGCATATATACCATAAATCTAAACGTTATGCAGCACTTGTACGTGTTAAATCGAAATTTAGTCACGCTTTGCCGTGGCAACTTCTTGTTGCATTGATGAACAAGGAAATAAAGAACGGATTATTCTTGTATCTGTATGCCTTCATGATTGAGTCCGTAGTTTAAATATTTTAGGTTAGTTTAGTAATATTGTCTGTCTTACTCCCAGGTCTATCCGTCATTTGAGTAGCTTCCCAAGGTCAATGTTTGGTGTAAAGTACTAAGCATCATCAAGGCTTATCAATCGACCGCTTTTCCGATGGATTATTCTTCTATCTGTATGTCTTCATGATTGAGTCCGCATTTGTATTTCAATAATCCGCATTTGTATTTAAATATTCGATCCATTTTTCGATTAAGATTTCATAATTTTTATAGCAAGATATATATGTAATACATATTATGTATATGCATAATTTAATAACATAATAAAATGGTGTTAATATGAAGATGGCAGAAAGGGCGTGGTTCTCGTTGATTACGACCTTACGCCATATAAGACATTTCAATATAAATCAAAATATTTGGTTTGCCTTTTATCAATGTTATTGTTATATGCCATTAGTAATACCAATGTTAAATTGTTAATGGCTTATTACCATTAGCCATGGTTACCGACCCATTAAAATGTATAAAATTACTACATTTTAGATCCATTTATGCTTTTGACTTTAAATGTATTGTAATTTTATATTATTATGTTATTTTTTTTATATTATCTAAAATTTTATTGTTGTTTGTTAATATTCAACTCTGCCACGTACCAAAATGCGAAATGCCTTTTTCTTTTCGATTGTATATTCAGTGGTGGTTTGAAAAGTGCCTCCAGGAACATAACTGGGAAAGTCTTTTTCGTTAAGATACCAACTATCGAGCGTATAGTTGAAACCCTATATATATATAAAATACAAAAAACAATATTTTAATTTTACATTTTTGAGTAAATTCAGAGGCATGCCAAATCGAACAAGTAAGAAGGCTCCAGTCGAGACTGCTCAACTAGGAGATACCCTGAACCCTCCAAGCTGATATTCTAATCAGTCTGGACTTCTTTTATGCACACATACATACACATGCACTTATAAGCACGCGCTCTGCTGACTGCGCAGTAAGCAGCGGCTGCGCTTGGGCTGCGCTGCAATGTGGGCAATATTATGAGAATTTATTTGTTGAATAATTTCTTTTGTAGACATACGATCTTAATGAAACTTTCAGAGCGTAATCATGTGGCTAAAATATGTGTACATTCCAAAGCACAAGTCTCTAGTACTTGAAATGCGTTACAAATTGGGGGCGAAGGGGGCGTGGTATCCAAAATCTGTAAATGGCAAAATCTATGTATCCATTAACTTTATATACAACGCAAATTTGAAGTCTCCAGGTCTAAAAGTATTCAAACTAGGCTGAAAAAACCAAGTCGATTTTTCGATTATTCTCGATAAAAAAGTTATCGGATGAGTTATCGAAAAAATAAAGCAAACTTGTACTGCCTATGGTATACACGAGTATGCATGCCAAATTTCAGCTCTCTAGCTCTTATATCTTCTGAGATCCTTTTGCTCATACGGACGGACGGACGGACGGACGGACGGACGGACGGACGGACGGACAGACGGACAGGGCTATATCGACTCAGCTCGTCGTCCTGATCAAGAATATATATACTTTATGGGGTCTGCGATGATTCCTTCTGCCTGTTACATACTTTTCACAAAACCATTATACCCTGATTTCCCATTTTCAATGGGTTCAGGGTATAAAAACGAGTTATAAACTTTATGGCGAACATTGAAAATATTATTAATATATGATTAATAATAATCACTTATCAATGTTTTCGGATGTGCATTTACTCACCGCATTAAATGGACATCTACATTTGCAATTCGAATATTCCTGAAAGGTCCTCATTAGTGTTTTCATAAACTGGTTCTTGTGTATGTTCGAGAGAAACGCGCACGCGTCCCCACGCAAGCTATACAGGCGCACCTTTGTGTTATCCGTTTTCCAGAAGTCCATTTTCGACGTTACATAAATTTTGCTGGTATTAACTTTTAGTATGAGATTTGCACTGATATAACTGCGATTATTCAGGTGAACTATCCAACAGTTCAGGTCTTCAACAAGTTCCGGTGCATAATTTTTGCAGCTAACCGAGTCGAATATGATTTGGAACTTGCATTTCTCTGTGGACACAGCTCCAATAAGCAGAAGAAAGCAGAAATAACCAAACATAACGGAAGCGCAGCTCAATTACCAATGAATGTTGGCCAGAGCGAATATGAATATATATGAACTAGCTTGAAATTATTTAATTGGTGTGATACTCATCACTGTTGTAGTGTTTATGCTAAATGCAAACTACTTAAGCATTAAATAATGTTTATTTAACTCTGTGATCATGTTTTATCCCTTTGTTTATATATTTATTTATTTATTTATTTAGGATTACATATTATTTTGTTCTTTTTTTTCTATTTTTTTTTATAATATGCGACTATTACTGGCGAAATAGAAGCGGAACTCAAAATTACTTAATTCTTTAAAGCTTTAAATTGAGCGAAACCAATCGCAGCCGCATGAAATCAATTGTGTGTCGATATAAAAATTATATGAACCTGATTTTGAATAAATTTACAATTTTTACACTCATTCATGAAAAAGAAATTAGTATATTGGTTTTGAACAGTGTCCGCCTTGCTGTCCGCACGTCTGTCACCCGTTCGTCTGGCGTTCTCAACGTATGTTGAGATAAGTGTCCCGATTGGCCTACTGGGGGCGTGGCTAATTGGAAAATACGTTTCCCGATGTGCCAGAAATCGCATTAGTTAGTTACATCGCATTAGTTTCTAGCTCTTTAGCTAGAAAGCTGAAATTTGAAATATGGATTCGCGTTGGCCACTGAAGATCGAAAAGGTATGACGGATATATCTAGTCTCATAGGGGCTTGGCAAATCGGGTAAAACTGTATATTCTATAGTTTTAAAGCTAAAACGCTAAAATTTAGCTCGTGAGTAATGTTACAATTCTATAAAGATCAATGAAAAATCTGTATGTCCACTAGTTCAGAATTAATAATATCACATTGGAATCAGTTGCTTATCATTTTATTGGTTTATAGTTCGTTTATGTGATTGTCTTTAATCTACACGATATATTTTCGCAAAAAAGAGGAGAGAAAGAAATTTTCGGCGTTTTATAAAGACCTCAATAGGAGCTGTAATGTCACAGTCGGGTATGAAAGCAGGTATTAGGTTTTCATCCAAATTCCATTCAGACAAGGTGTAGTTAAAGTTCTGAATATCAATATGAATATATATAAATAAATATAACTTCAATATAAAAATGAATATTTGGGCAACACTTACAGCTTGCAGTGGACATATTAATTTGGTGGCAGCGTGCTCTTGTACAATTTTCAGGAATAAGTTAATGACCTTACTCTTGTATCCTCCTCCTAAAAATTTACACCCATCCAATGTGACTTTTATTAGTTGCATGGTTCTATTGTTTTTTTCTCTTAAGTTCACCGAAGATTTTATTTCAAAACTGTGTACAAAGCGTTTGAGACTCCCGAACGCGTTCAAGTAGCTTCGATTATTGTGTTCATAAAAGCGGATCTGTGCTTGATTGACTATATCTGACGCCACGATTTTAGTGTCAATTTTTGTGAATTTCAAATGAGTGGCACCATTTGCATTCTGACACGTCAATATCAACAGCAGACAGATCGATTTATAACAAGCCATGGTCAATGCTGAATTCCGAATGGCATCGCAACGTGCTGATACTCTCTGTTAAGCCAAATCATTTTCTATATACATATATAGAACATCAATTTCGAATCAGATATTTTTAATAAGTTTTATAATTTCGCAATACTTGCGTTTATCGTAAATAAGAAACGGATGCAAAACATTAAATATTAGTCCAGATTTTCAATTTGTAAATATGTACTATGATCAGTATGGAATGACCATAGAATTGAAGAGTAATTTTTTGGTATTCCTCGAACCAATTAAAAGGGGGTCTTCGTCCGCCAAAGACTGATTGCAATGATAACAGGCAGTAGGAGATGTGGCAGGCCCCATATATATTCTTGATCAGGGCGGCAAGCCGAGTTGATCATTCCATGTCCATCAATCTGTCCTAAGAACACCAATGTGTGAGCATATAGGAGACTAAAAATTTTGCATGCATACTCGTGTATACCATACGCAATACGAGTTTATCGTATACCCTGTTACCCTGAACCCCTTTAGAAAGGGAAAATATAGCCCTGTCCCTGATTTTGAATACCACGCCCCTGTTAAAAGCTAGAGGTATGTGAATGTTTTGAATGTGAATGTTATTCTGAATGTTTGTTGAAGATAGATTTATTTGCTGCTAGCTGCGCAGATATCAGAGTACGTATATATGCGTGCATGTGTTTTTGTATGTGTGCATAAATAATCTTAGAATGGAGTGTCATCTCTTTGCAGGGTTCAGTGTATCTCCTAGTCGAGCAGTCTCGGTTAGAGCACTTTTATTTGGATATGATTCCAATTTATCCAGTTTAGTCTTCTATGTATATCGAATTCATATTTACGATGTATAGTCGTGGAGTACTTCCACACTGGTTCTAATTTTGTTCACAGTTAATAATATCCGATATTAATCAGTTTCAATATTTTATTGGTTTATATTTCATGTATGCGACTGTCTTTTATCTAAGAACGGGTTATTTTCCCAAGGAAAAGGAGAGAAACAACTTTTTGTTTTTTTGAAAAAAAATCAACATGAGACGCAACTTCACAGACGGGTATAAATTCAGGTAACAGGGTTTCATCGAAGTTCCATTTAGAAAAGGTATAGTTCCAGTTCTTGAATGAATACAAATAAATGTGAATATTATATAAAATGCATGCTTGGGCAAAACTTACCGCTTTCAATGGGCATAATAATGTAGAAGAAGAATACTTTTTCAGAATTATCAAGAATATGTTTAGGAAACTACTCTTATATCCACCTCTGAGATATTTACACCCATCCAATGTGACTCCAAACACTGGCTTGGTCTTATTATTTATTCCTTTAATTTTCATGGAAACTTTTGTTTCAAAGCTGTTCACAGCAAGTTTAAATCTCACAAATGCATTGAAGTAGCTTCGATTATTTTCTTCATACATGTGTATGGCCGCATCATCGACAATAGATCGTTCCAGAACTTGGGTGTCAATTTTTGTGAATTTGAATTGAACATCACTCGATGCATACCCAGACATCAATATCAAGAGCAGATAGAATGATATATAACTCGCCATGGTAAATGACAAACTCCGATTGGCACCTAATCTCTCCGGGCAGAGTTTAAAAATCAATTATTTGGTATTTTCTGGTTACATTTATACAGTAATTATGAATGAGATATTTTTGAAATGCTTAAAATTAAAATTGAATCATTTCCGGCCCCTGCAGTTAATAGGTATAAGAACCGGATGCTGAACAGAAAATATAATATTTTTGAATATTTTTTATTGCCAAGTTCAACCAACCTACCGAGATTTCAAGTTACGTCATATTTCGAAATATTGCAACGATCCTTCAGTATATACACATAGGATATATATGTTTTTGATCATGTCACGACGAAGACCTGAGAAATTGCACACATATTTCAGTTAATCTAAAGATTTTGCAATCCTAATAGGATTATATTTTGGGAAATAATTGCAATTCCCATCAGAAACAACTTTAAATTGATTTATGATAACCTTAGTAAGAGATTTAATTTTCATTAGAATACCAGCTAAAGAAATTTTAAATAACTTGTACATATGTAGATCTGGATATACCTTAGCTAAATGATTTTAAGACCTTTATAGTAATTTCTATTTTGCATACCTAATATGCAATCGAAAATGTTCAATATATTTTAAAATTACGATGAATAGTTTAAATGAATAAACTCAGACTTTTAATTTTCTTAATTTTCATACCCAAATGATTTCCGATCTTATGTTTGTATTACATCTATGTATATTGTCTGAATGTGTAGTTGTATCTCCACTTCATTAAAATTAATTTGGAAATTGGTTGCACAGATTACAATAGTTGAATATTTATTTAATAATAATAATACTATATTTAATGTTTTTTCTTTATTTTCCGATAAGAATATTGTCATCCATGCATCTGAAATCAACTCAATTTTTAAAAGGCTCTAATTGTTAGAGAGTAACCTTCCAATATTTAGGGCTGTGACAATCAATTTGGAATAGGAATAAAATTTCGTGGATACTTTGTATTTACATTCAGGCAAATAGTTGGGCACATGTTTCTCGGCCATATACCAGTCAGTAAGCGTATAATTGAAGTTCTGCAAATCAAATATTAGTTCAGAAAATATTGGTTATGTTTTTATACATATATTACTGATCTATGGATAAATTTTTGATAGATATAACGCGCGTCAAAATGTAATATAGATTATATTACTGAAATTTAAAAAAAATGTGACTTCATATCGATCACCAATACACTACTATTAGTGTATTGGTGATCGATATGAAGTCACATTTTTTTTCAGTAATATATACATTAGCTAATAACTATCGACTACTTACCGTTTTCAGTGGGCACTTGATCATTTCGCCTAATCTAGTTACAAAAGTTTTCGCAACTTCCCGGTATAAACGCACCTTATGCAAGGCAGTAAAGTACTGACAAAAGTCCATGCGGTTGTTGTAAAGCTTCATCGTCTGATTGTTTGCCTTTATGATGTCGAAATTAGTTATCATTTCAGCCTGGTCGATGCTACGCCGTAGAATCATATTACAACTGAGGTAACTACGATTAGCTTGGGTCACCACACATTTGAGCTCCTCAAAGAGGTCAGGATCATGATGCTTCACATAAAACGTATCGATCACAACTTTAAGTTTACGTTGATCTTTCTTAGCATCTAGCCCAAGGGTTAGAAGTATCAGAAATAGAGACAGCTTAAACCAACCAGCCATGGCTGAAACTCGATGCGCAATGTTTGCTGAACTCTGCTTCGTATATCAGATTCATAAAGTAATAATAGGCTTCGAATCACATGCTTAAGTAGAGTTATTAGAGATTGACAGATTGAGATTAACAGACCTATTAAAAATAATAGTACAATTTTATAAAATTGTTGCTGTTGTTGTTGTTTATAAAAAACATTTTAAAAATATTTCTCTCTGTGCTCAAGCTACTCATTTTGGTCTCACTCTCGATCACCAAGTTAAAATTATATATCGGTTTTCTGCAATGCCCGAGTTGCTGTTTATCCGAACGAAGTAAATAAGAGTGGGGTAAACGGGCTTACCCGATTCGGGGATTGCCTGATCACCTCGTAGAGAAGATATTCCGATTATTCCCATCATGGACGTTTGCTCCGAAAATGTACGAAATATAAAAGAAAATTGGTATTAGTAATCGATTTCATTAAAACGGAAAGAGTCATCGATTATTTATCGATTAATTCAAGTCACCAGCTTTTTAGGTTCTGAGATCGACTAGCAGACAGGTTCAAGAATACATATAATTTATGGGTCTGTCACGCGTCCTTCTGCCTGTTACCAAAATTTTAAGAAACCCCATATGCTACGGTATACAAAACCCTTTATCTAAAAACCCAGTTAGGTACATATTCAATACATTTTATAATATAATTTAGGTTGTAATAATTTATTATTGTTTTTTTTTTTTTTTATTATTATTATTATATGTCTTTTTTGTCGGCATAAATATTTAGTGCTTATAGTCGACTTCGCCTTCAAGGAGCATGCGTACAGCCACTTTCTGATGAATGTAGAATTTAGATATTGCTTTGAAATGGCATTCAGGCACGTATTGGGGGAAATCGTCCTCACTAAGGTGCATGTTGCTAATAGTATAGTTGAAACTCTAAAAGTGGTCCATTATTGTAGATTATATGCAATATATACATAAATATACATACATGGAGACATGTGGAATGAATACTTACTGGCTTCAAGGGACACTTCAGGTGCTCATTGCTTCCTCTATTCACACTCTTTGCGAGCAGAGTGAAGATGCGATTTTTGTGAATAGTTGTTAGAAACTTACATGCGTCCAAACGTATGTGGTATAAACGCATTTTCTGTTTATCGGACTTGATTATGTCCAAGGATGTCTCCAAATCCATCTGATCTATTTGCCGCTTGAGTAT
Source organism: Drosophila mojavensis (assembly GCF_018153725.1). Taxonomy (NCBI): domain Eukaryota; kingdom Metazoa; phylum Arthropoda; class Insecta; order Diptera; family Drosophilidae; genus Drosophila; species Drosophila mojavensis. The sequence goes on from NW_025318872.1 coordinate 4,061,425, forward strand.
CCAAGCAATACTAAGCGTGCTGCGATTGGGCTGAGTCCAATTGATGCTTTCAAAGATGTCTCGAACGGTGGGCCTAATGTAAAAGTTGTTGACTTCGAAGCGAAAACTGCGATGATGAGCCGCAATTGAAAAACCCAAACAGACCAAAAACCAGAGCCAACCGGACATGGCGACAGATGAGTCTCAAATGGAGTAATGGACATTGCATGAAATTATTACCAATTATCTGATAACTACGAATACTGAAAATTACATTAAAATTGCTAATTATGATACGCGCCTGAAATTGTTTGTTTAGCATTAATTATCTGCTCAGATCTGTAACCTTTGTTCTAATTTAAAGTCAACGCATCAATTTTATCATTCGGATACAATTGAGAAAATTTCTCGATTTACATAGAAATGGAAACTATCGAGAATTATTGAGAACGAATTTCTTTCAAGGTGATAGACATTTTTTCGATTTATCGCAATTTAGACTGTATTTGATCCCTGATCAATTTGGTCATTTCTATCCATTAGTAATGAAGTTTTAAGCAAAAGAATGGAGCTTTTTGGATTAATCTATTTTTCCATCTATCCATCTATCTAAAACTATATGATTAACATAACGAGAAAAGAATCTATTAAAACTGTCAAACACATTCCAGAACTCTTATTTTATATTCCACGACAAGATCCCCCTCAATTGAACAATATTATATTGGACATTAGCCAGACATTAATGGACGAATAATTGAAATTAGTTTCATAAAAATTCTGTGCCAAAACAATTCTTCCAAGCTGAATGATTGACTGAAATAAATCCATAAATAGTCAATTAAATTAATGTCCGACTTATTGAAGGTTTGAGTAGATGGTGGCAACTATAATTAGATTTTGGATACATCAGACCAAAGGTTGGACAATTTGTATGCGCTCTTTATATTAAATTCCCTCTGTGCTTTCGAAATGTCATTGTCTTAGGTAGTGTCTCAGTCGAACTGAAAAACATTGGCTGGAATCCCGCTTTAAAGTCATCTGATTATTTATTGTTCAAGCTTACATGTTCACATTTAAAGCAAGATATTTTGTATTAGTTTTTTAAATTATATAGATCACTTCTATATTTTGACGCGATTCTTTGGTCCCCTTTTCTTGTTAAGAACTGGATGTAATTGGCCAGAAATATGCAAATTGGCTAGTGGCTTGGTCTTTTCTCGAAACTCCACGTTGAAGAAGTAGCTGCACTCGGGCAGCAACTCGGGCAGAATGCGTTCGTCTATGTAGCTGCGTTCTAGTGTATAATTCAGATGCTAAAAGCAAAGATTCGTTATGCAGTAAACGAAAAGGGACTAGAAGTTAGTGCCGAAAACTCGACTTACCGGCTTAAGTGGACAAGACGGTTGCACATTAGTGAAGGTTACGAATCTGTAGTGGAACTGCTGAAGAAATTTGCTTTTGTAGGTGTTCTTTAAAAAGCTGCAAACATCGAATTTGGAATTGAAGAGACGAACACGTGGCAAATTTGGACGTGATATTTCCAAGGAGGCTAGTGCAATAACGTTGTCTACTGATCTACCCAAATACAAGTGCCCAGAGAGGTAGCTGCGATTGCCAACATGCTCAATGGTGGCGCTCTGCGAAGGAATCAACTCCCGATCTATGGGAGTGAAGACAAACCGATCCACGGTCACCACATACTCAGCACACCCACTCCCAGCACAGTCGAACACCAAGATTAGAAGAAAATATGCCCTGATCCGCAGCAGCTTCATTTTTGGCCAAGTTGAACGATGCCCGTGCAACTAGAAACTATTCTCTGACTGACCCTAATTTTCAATTAAGCGACATTGGAATGCGACAGGAAATTGTTTTATAATTGATGATACAATACAATTATCTGTAAAGCTGTATATATTGTAATCGGTCATTAGCCAGCATTTCACAGCATTTTTTTTTTACAAATATAGCCATTAGTAATTACATATTTTAATGTGAGTGTTTTTATTTATACCCTGGGCATTACTTGAATTGTAGGTTTCATATTTCTTTAACTATTTGAACATACTTCAGGAGTTACTTTTGATTGTGTTAAGGGCTTGCAATATATTCCATGATTTCAGTGGAACGTAGAACATTTGACAGATGTCAAATATGTCAAGTCGATGGATAATTAGTATATATATCATACTATTTTCGTATACTCATTTATTATTCTATTTACGAAATAAATAATAAAATAAACAACAAGTAAGAAAGTTCTAGACGAGACTGCTCGACTATGAAATCGTGTGAACCCTTCGAAGAACTGATATTTCAATAGTTCTTCGCGTCTCTCTTTCTCTCTCTCTCTCCCTCTCTCACTACTGTAATCTTTATCTAATTATACAAAATCAAATTAAAACACTGTGCGTTGAAACGACTTAAGTCGTGCACGTTTAATGAAAAAATGCTTCGTATATGAAAGATTCAGCTGAGAAGGCGGCTAAGTACATATGAAATAATATTAAAAAAAAAAAAATGCACACACAAATGCACACCCAAAAAAAAAAAAAAAAAAATAAAAAAAAAAAAAAAAGGATGGAAAAAAGATGTCAACAGAAATGTTAATAACACCAGCGTCAGCAATGTTGTTATTCTTGTTGTTGCCGCTTTATGTACGGTCTCTATTTTACGCCAAGTGCTTCAGTTCGTCCTCCAGCCCGTTGCCCGTTGCCCGTCGCCCGAAAGCGAGCACCCGGACATCCAAGGATAAGCTCCGGTCGTGCTTTTTGGCTGAGCCAAGTGATGCAAAAACATTTGCCCGTTAAAATAGAAAAGCAAAGCAACCAGCATCAGCAAAGTAAAGGAGAGCGAAGAAAAGCAGAGAAGAGCTGGGCTGAGTAAAGTAAAGTAAAGATGACTTGAGTGTAGTTCAAACATCACACCTAGCACAGACGATAGACCCACAGACACCACAGAGTACAGGGTAGAGTCTACAGTCTGACATCTGAACAGAGAAACAGAGAGAAAGAGGCCGTAAAGAGTGAGAGAGAGACGAAGACAAAGATAGAGACTGAGATGGAAAGCTATTGTGGTTCGCATTATGTAAACATTTGTAGGCAAGTTTTCCTCTTCTCTCCTTTTCTTTGTGGGAGGTGATATGGGATATGTTGCTTGAAAAACTTATAGTCGGAAAAATACTCACAATCGTGAAGCGACTATTTGTGACATGTGAAATAAACTGAATTTGAGAATAAATGGAGTAAGGCTATATTATTGTAATACCTATTAAAGTCGTACATTATATGAATGGAATAAATAGCATAGGGAACTTTGAGAGCAACTTTCTTGAAATTTGGCAAATTTAAATGAGTCCAAATAAAATTAAAACAGTTTACTATATAGAATTAACCGAAAGTCCATTGCTTCCATTTGTGTTGCTACATTTATATATATATATATGTATATATATAATTAATTATATGAAAGACTATTGATTAGTTCACATATTATATAATATATAAGATAATGGAATTCTCTCTCGGTCCCAAATGAGATAATCTAATTACGCAAAATATTGGTTTATTGAGATTTACGAGTGGAGAAAAGTTTTTATTACATAGCATTAAAACCGCATAAAAATGAGGGTAGATGCCGCAACTGATCCAAAGATTCACTCTAAATTCTGAGTGGGAGTTGAAAGAGTTACTGAGAGAGAATTACGAACACGTGAAAACAAAGTATTAGACAAATTTATGATGATGGAATTTTAAGTGATTTTTAACGAGCAACGGTTGCATAAAAACAAAGATATATTTAAATGATATATTGTATAAATATATATTATTAAAAAAAAAAGTATATATATACATATATATATATGTACATATATATCTTTAACAATATTTGCTGTTGCTTGACGTTGAATAAAAAGCAATACTGCTGGCTCAAATATATCCCACGGTATAACGCACACAGTGAGCAAGAGAATATAATAAAATAAAATTTAAGAATTAAATAAAAAGATCTTAAATGATGGAATATCAAGTCAATCTCAAGAATTTGAGTCGACAGAGTCAGCTGACTGCTGACCATATAAAGCATATTAGTAGTAGGAAAACAGTATTAAGAATATAATATAAAAAATATAAGTTTTATTTCAGACTTTACAATGCAATTTTAAATCAGCTACTTTGTAAATGTATAAACTGTGATCTTATAGAATTTGCGACTAAATCAATCATCAGAAAATTCGAATGACCTAAATATCTATTAAACCGTTTGCATTTGAGACGTAATAAAGTTATCATGATTTTCTCATGATTTCTGACCACTGTGCGCTGACAGAAAGGGGTTGCAGTCAGGTGCAGCTGCTGCTGGGTCGAAAGGTAGTGGCAGCCCACTCCAGAGAGCAGCAAACATTTATGAATTTATGTTGAGTGCACACCCACACACACACACATACGTATACACATACACGCAGACGGAAAATTTAACAAAAGGCCCATTTAGCTCGCTCGCTGCCAAATTGCTATGTCTGCAGCGTAGCACCACTGGCCTCCCACCCACCCCCTCTTCAGAGCCAAGCGCCACCTGTGCATCCAACTGTGAAATTTATTGATTCGAGCAAATAGGCTCTATCGAGAATGTCGACTAACTAGCTATAATTAGAGAGCTCTCAGTCCCCATATACGCCATATGTCTGATCAATATTGAAATGACCAACTAGCGCATACCCTGTAGGCAGTTGAAAGGAGTATATATTTGTAACTTAAGGGAAAAATATGGTATCCGAGTAAAACTTAATCGTAAATTATAGCGCCATCTTCATAGTAATATATAATAATAATTATCGACTTAGCTTTCAAATTATTGTTTTTCTTAAATCTGTGGGGATTGCACATTATACTTTTATATATTATCTTTGAAATTCTTCAGATTGAAACTTGCTATATTTCGAAAGCTATATTATAACTGGATGATAATTGGTTAAATGTGAAAATAATTATTTGCGAGTTAGACCAAGATGTAATTCCCGAATTCAATTTTATTCATTCTTTTGCGAATCTCAACTTCTTTTATTGCTGGAGGAGATTCGTTTTAGTTGAGCTATACATGATTGTTTATAGAGTTTTAAAGGGCTTCTTAGGTTCACTGCAAAGTAATTTGCTTTAAGATTGTGAATTTCTACTAATTTACATAGATATAAATTACAAATTATTGATAATAATGATATTTCACAGATTCGATCGTTGACCCTTCTGTATTACCGTAGTCTTTGGAATTGTATTGTATGTCAAATGAAAACTGAAGCTGGTTTCTTGAAAAAATCTTTCAAAATTTCGCTGCAATCAGAATATAGCTGTCCATCAAAGCGTTTACTAATACATATCTTATACATAAATATGTATATATTTATATATACATATAGGAGAGTGTATATGTCTAAAGTGCAACGGCTGGCTTCTTGCATGCGCTTGATTGACATGCACATTTTCATTGAATTATTAATTATGTAATGCGAAACCAATCGTCTACAATTTGCATATGCAATGAGCTCCGATCCCACACCCACTCCCACACACACCCACACACACCTACACACACACATGCTAACTCGTGGGGTATTCATCAGCCCGCTTTCCATATAATATAGTTCACCTAACCACTGTCGATTCTTGAGCTCAACCCACTAATCGACCCTGAAGGCAAATTATTCAGATTTTCCTTAACGATTCGCATTGCTCTGGGTGTATTACCTATGCAGTAAATAAAGATAATCAATAATAATAATAATGATAATAATAAGTATATTAAGTATTCATAGAAATGAATAACAAATCCAATTTAGTTTAAAAAGTCGACTGAAGTGCAGTTTAGAATTTAGATAATTCGCCCATTAAAGCCCTATGTCGCAGTGGGGAACTGTGAATATGTTTGGTATGCAATCTATAATTACATTTATGGCGAGTGTTTCTGCGAGTTGGCTACTAAAAACCAAAAAGTTTACTGCCAAATTTCTTGTGGCAGCCTTTTGGTTTATTAGTTTGGCTGGATGCTTTTGCGCTTCGCTCGGTCTCGCAGCTTGCGATTTTTGTGGAGCGCACAGCAGGAGGCAGAAACGGGTGGCAATGGTTGCCCCTTAGGGCTTGAGACACGGCTGGCTCCAACTCGACTTGAAAATATATAAAATCTTTTATTTTAATTTGTTATTCGCTGGTTGTTTTTAGTTCCCCATTAAACGCAGCCAAAACTTGCTGCAACAGCAGAAAAAAGGCAAGATATTTGTATATATGTTTGTGGAGGGTATAAAAATGGAGCCCTAGGCAAAGGCAATAACAAAATATTATTATCAGAATCATTCATCATGTGGCTGCAGGCCATAAATTTTTCGGCTAGCTGCGAAATGCATCAACAACAACAACAACAACAGCTACATATAAAAATAACAACGACAGCTAACTGTTAATAAATCGCAGCTGCAGATAGCAGCGACCAGCTGCCGGCGCCGTAGACAGCACCACGTTTCCTCACCTCCCCCTTGGATCTCCTGCCCTCCCTGACAAACCCGTCCCATGTCTCATGAACCATCCGAAAGCCATTACAACTCCCTTTCGCACTGCCGAGCCCTTGCCACACATACAACTTCCTTCAAAAACTTTGGCTTAACAACTTTTCTAGGGGCGTGGCTTAGGCTCAAGCACCGCCCCGAAAGAAAAGTCCAATTACTGCCAGGCATTTCTTCATTGGCTCCATTAGTAAGAGCTTGCACTTCTATATCATACAATTTTCCTTGATCTTTCATGATTATATCAGCTGAGCCTTTTAAGCCATGTCCGTCTGTCCTACCAAGCCTAGCGATTTGCTAAATATAACTATAAATTTATCACCCAGAAGAAATAGATTTGAGTAAAATTTTGAGAGCAAGTTCTAGCCGTATTTTCAATCCAAATACTAAGTAAAATTTATATTTTCTGATATTTAAAGTTTAAGATCCGAAAGTTTATAAATCGCTCTCGACTAATCCTACATAAATTGGATTTTGAAAGAAATATGCTCTGAAGTTACCAGCATATTTCGGATATTAGAAAGTCTTTCAACTATATCATTTTAAAATAATAGCGTTAGAGGCTCTTCAAAAATTGTAGAACAATAACAATATTTATTAATTTATGTTGTACATATCAATATACAAATATGTGCGCAAAAAGTTACCCAATTCGCTAAAACTCCATTCCAAAATCGATACAGGCTGCTCGCTATTGAGCATGTCGTGAAAATGATCAAGGACCGCAAAAATCATTCCAAATAAACTTAAATAGCTTAGAATTTCGTATATCCAATCGCATCGCCGATGTCCACTCGAATGGTTTACTATGGGCTTCGAATATAGCTCTGTTTCTTTGGCTATGGTAGAGAGATCCATACCACTCGCTAGACTCAAACGCAAGAATGAATTGTCGTCGCTCGGACTCATATTCCCCAGCACCAGCATCCAATAGGGATCGAAGGGCTTGGGCAAGTCAGCCACATCATCCCATGCATAAAGGCGTCCGGTTACCGGTTCGTGGCCGTAGTTGGCAAACTGGACTAGGGGCTCCTCGTACTTAATGTAAATGGGTGGATATGCCATTGCCTTCTTCATCTTTGAGTAAACAATAGCATCAATATAACGGAATAGGGCATCATTTAGTACAATTCTGTTTTCCGTTTGAGTTGCTTTAGTCTGTGAAAAATAGAATTTAGTGACTACCGTAGGAGATCCTATTACTCAAGTTACTGGAGAATAGACCTATCACTATCTTCTACTCCATACGATATGCTATCTATTTGCTAACTATATTTATATTTATCTATAGTGTAAGTGAGAACTCTTTTTGATCTCATCGCTCTACTTCAATGCCCTATCGATAAATCTTTTTCCTAGTTGCCGTATTTAATCTTTCCTTAATTACCTTCTTCCGCGCTTGCCTTACTACATGCTTTGCTCCTTGTGCTTCATGGACCAAACATTTTGATTTTTTTCTCTCCAATTTCCGCTTCTTAGCATTGTTCCCTGGATGACCCTCCTGATCATTCTTCTTTTGCAAAGTTTTTATATTGCGCTTTTTCTTTAATGTCTGTGTTTTTGGGAGTTTTGGCTTCTTCTCATGCATTAAATGTCCACTTTGTGAGGAGTCCACAAGAGGTGTTATCTGTTAAATAGTTAGAAGTATACTTCGTTATATTATCAATCTTTTATTACCTCATCCATTTTAAAATATATAACTATACTGATAGAATTCTATGTACTGAATGATTGCCTTTACAGAGTTCTAAAACCCTAAATATTATGTTGGTCTTGAAAACTTTTGCTTAGATACTACGATTTATGAAAACTGTATACATATGACATAATTTGCATTGATTAATTATCTCTTTTTTAATTCAAGTCTATGCATTCATCATGTCTGTCAAATGAAAAATCTCTCTTGACGAAGTTGAATTTATTTCACATTTCCGTTTCGCATTACTTGCTCCCTCGACCCACCTCTGCACACATAAAATATAAGTTTATATACATATATATTTATTTATATATGTATATGTATATATCATATATCTTGCATCATCATTCATCTTCATCCGTTCACATTGTCATTTGCTTTACTCTTATTGTGTTTGTCTCGACCCCCTCTCGCTTTCTAGCCCCTTTGCTTTTCTCATTGCTTGTTTAATAAATAATTGTCCATCGTTTAATGCGTTTAATACATAAACATGCACAGCTTACGACCATATCGCATATAAGCTTACCATTTCCCGATTTCCTATAATTTTGCCCACTTTAGAATCAAAGCACGAGACAAAAAATCTACAAGAATACACTGAACGAATATTTGTATCTAGTTTAATATTTTCGTTTCTCTGGAAAATCAAATTTGTAATTTCAACAGAATCCAGGATTCTAATCCTGATTCTCAGTCAATCATGCAAACAATAACTATGAAGCCCCATAACTTTTGGGGAAATCGTAGGTTGATATTTATGCTTAAATCGTATCATTTTATATATTGTATTCACAGTTTATATATTCCCATTATTTTGCTCTATTTAACAGTTGTTCTGATCAGAGTTTTGATTTCCTGTTCCACTCAAAACCCAATCTACTACTGATATTAAAAATATTGTTTACTGGTATTTTCTCTCAGTGCAGTGCAGCATATACATACATATGCATGCTAGGTGACCACATGCTGTTCTCGAATTGACCTCCCATCACCGCCCCTCCGCTCTTCGCTCTTCGCTCTGGCCACGTGTCCGTCCGTCTCTAACGGCGCATTTCCAACCGCATAGGCAAGCTGCCTGCTGCCGGCTGCCTGCTGCCTGGCTGACCACATCATCAAATGCGAAATGCAAAAGCGACGTAATTGCCACTGCACCACAACCTAAACCCCCCCTCCCCCCTCCCTGCTCCTTACTCCCTCTCCCACTCTCTCATTCTCCTTCTATATATCTTTCTATCTCTCTTTGTCGTTCGGTCTGGAAGCCGAAACCAATAAACCTGCATACGTCGATTAGTTGCACATGAATGCAATAGCATGTCCCCAAAGGTGGATAGCAGAGGGGCATGTGGTTGGGAGAGGGGAGGGAACTGGCCGTTGGAGGCTTAGGGCAATGCACAGACATCCGCCGGCGAGCCCATTTAAGCCATGTCTTAAGAAGCTTTCGTCTAGGCCCCTTACAACACAACGGCAGAGGTATTCACATTTAAATTTATGCGATGCTTCGTTTAACTTTCAATTTAATTAGCCAATTGTTCCCAAAATAAATCATGAAAAAAATGTATATGTTTCATGAAAATTATTTGAGCTATATTGCTCATATTTATATTATTATTAAAAATATATTTAATTATTCAACAAATATTTCTTCTTAATTTCTATTTCATTTAAAAGTGTTCAATTTCGTTCCCCCCACTTTTTATTTCCTTCTTATAATGAAATCAAGTAACCTTTTTAAAAATATATTTTTCATATACCTCTCGTAAAATCTTGAAATATTTTTATAATGACAGTTTTGGTAGCATAAACGATTCTATTGTCATCGTATTCATTTGAATCTTGTTTTTATTGTTTATTATCGCATATTATGCAAATATTTGATGTCAATATGATAACCAACTATTATCTCTAATAGATATTGATCGCATTATTTGTATATTTGTATATGTTTGTATTTTAGTAGTGGAGTTTTCAATAAATAGCAAAAATGTAGATATTTCACAAATAAAATGTGAAGAATTCGATGACGGAACTTGAATAGTAGAATTATTCCAGAATAAAACAAATATTGTTGGTGGAGAGGAAGTATGTGAAAATACTATTTAATACTAGGTTAATCCCTTCAATACGTAAAGTCGAACTTCTAAATTCTTTTCCAATCATCCTTTTCTGCCTCCTGCCATCTTCCTCAATAAAAAAAAGTAACCTCTGTATCGTCCTTTGGTTTTCTGCAATAGATACAGTCGGTCGGGATTTTTCCAGATCCTGTGAAGGTACTTTCAAAATGAACCCTGATCAGGAAAAAGATTTGTCATATAGGAAGACGTGTGTCGGTGAATAAGCGCCAAGTTCAGTCCTGTTCATCTCCCATAATAAAATAATTTGTGTAAAAAAGGATATGTAATATACTTATGTTTCGTTTGCCGGCAATTAAATCAAGTCCGCCCACGGTATGTCGCTCATTCAAGGGTTGGCCGTAGCTTAATGTGCGGCGAATTGGTCAAATAGCCCAAACTATTCATACACACATATAAACCTGTACATATGTATACAGATTTATATCTATACATATGCCGCTTGCTGGTCACCTGACGCCGCAGCTGCTGACCGCTAACTGTGGATCTGCGACGCTTTCCTGAGTCACAGACCGCAACGGAGCGTCGCGTCGCCTGGCAACAGATTGCAACTTTTGCGTAACCTAAGCGGTGCTTGAACCTCTCTCTAAACACATATTCCGCTTTGCCTTTCGCTCCGCAAATGTTTAGCTCATTTGCCAGTTTGTCGTAGATGTTGGAGCCGCCTTCACCGCATTCCACGGGCCGGCGGCCATGAATTTTGCATTTCAGCGTGTACGCAAGTATTTTTAGCTGTGTGTGCTTGGCCAGGCCTGTGATTCATCAAAAAGAGCGGCGACAGCTGACAGGGCCCCGACGGAGCACCGTCAGAGCCGGCAGCAACCGCAGCGGCAACGCATGGAAATGAGATTAGCAAAACTACGTAAAGACAATAGCAACAGAGCAGAGCGGTCGACTGAATCCCCCTTGACAAGCAAGCCGCGCTTCCATGCGCCAAGGGAAACACCTGAGCTGCTCGGCGAATTGCCGATGCTCATTAACTAGAAACCGAAGCAGTTGACAAAGTTGACAGAGAATCCACATGAGAATGGATGGATAGCACCCACAATAGAAAAGCCGACGCTTTAATGCGCTGTCGAAAAGATTAGCTTTAGCTCGAACGCATGCTTACACACACAAGTACATACAAACATAACAGCATACAGACAGTGGACTCTTACAAACGAAAATTAGCGCAGCTACAAATTTGATCCCGTTACCCAGAAAAAACTTACGTGCCATAATGCAGGCAGATGCTTACGCTACGTAATTGCAAAGTACAACGTAAATAGAGAGCGAGAGATGTTTTCAGCAAACAAGCGCACACTTTTCAATAAAAGCTGTCGGTGTGTTTCCCTGTATATATGTATATGCATATATATGGGTGTGCTCGTGTGTATTTTAGTGTCATTAAAAACACTGTGGTCTATAGTCACACATCATATTAATATGTGTACAAATTAATTGCAAATGTGCGTGCGTGTTCCAAGCGTAATAAAAAAAAAAAAAAAAATAAAATAAAATAAAATAAAAAAAAAATATATAAAAAAAAATAAATAAATAAACGCTAGGGGAATTTCGCATACTCTTAAATTTGATTTCGAAAGCAATGCAAAAAAAAAAAAAAAAAATAAAGCTTATATAGGCAGCAATATAACTAATATTAAAAAATTTTAAACTTCATTTATTGTAATAAAATAGTTTTACATTAAATATTATACCCTTTAATCATATATGACGTAATTTTTGAACAAAACTATTTTTATTAGAAAAGCATGGCACAGTCTAGTGTGGAGTTCGAATTGATTTCCGGAAGAAAGAAACAACCTTCAATACATACACGCCATTTACCTCGAACTTTGTATACACTTACTCAAGGCTTTGATCTTTCGATTAAACTGATATATAATATAAATAAAATTAAAATAAAACCTGCTTAGAGTAAAGCCCATGATAGCCTTAAGATACAATTGTCAATCAAAGATCTTAAATCAAATGTTTCGCGAATATTCTTTAAGCAAAAATATAATTTTGCTTTCTTACCAGAAGCTTAGTGCTTTGGTATCGCACTTTCCTACTCTACAAAACAATTGTATCTTTAAATAAATAACATAAAAGACTGGGAGATAATCAACATTAGCAACCATTTTATGGGGTTGTAAAAGAACAGTTGCTTTTGACTTGATTTGTTTTGTGTTGTATGGCAACTCCAAAGAGAAAAGCTGTAAATGCAGTTTTATTCGAACAATAGCCAGATATTTGACAAACTGTACTTCCTCCATAAGAAAAAATGAGACAGATGTATTCGGCGAACCACTGTGAATTGATGTCAGCAAAACGTCACTCAAAGTGCACAGAACTGATGCTGAACAGCTGTTTCCTACGTACATATGTATATATGTATGTATGTACTGTATATATTCTATATTATATGCGCTTTATGTCAAATAAAACTGAAAGTAAAGCATTTATTTTAATACATTTTAATGGTATTTTGTAGAACATTTTCAACATTTTGACGGTTTGTGTTTTTTCGCGACAGGCGAATTTGCAAAAAGATTTCAATTATTCGTGTAGTTTGTTACCAAATGTATGTATGTATGTACGTGCGCACGATGTATGTATGTAGTTGTTGGTATTACTTTGTCTAGCAAGTTTAATTGATCTAATGAAAAAAAAGTTGCGTTCGCAACAGACGCTGAATGTCGACAGATCGCTTAATTCAGTCCGTCATGCGGAACAAATACATTGTATGCATATAATATATATACACATATACATATATATGTATGTACATATATACTAAGAAATATATCAATGAATTTTGGCTACTTGCCGTTCAGTGCGCTTTGCCAAAATTATGACAAAAATTATGAGACCCTTTCTAAGAAAGAATATAAAAACAAAAGCCAAAGCAATAGCAATACATACTATGTACCATTTACTATGTATTCCTACATATACATACATACGGCTATGTATGTATGTATGTGTGATATAAAGCCAAATGTCTCGCCTGACACAGTGACGCCCGCAACATTGCCGTCGCCTATGCCCCCTTTTCGTTACGTACATTGTCGATTTTTTTTTTGAAGATGACGCGCAGCGGTCGTTGCGCTGCTAGACGTTGTGACTAGTCCAATTGGATTGTTTGTGGATGCTATAGATGTAGTAAGGGCAGAGGGGAGAGCGCGCACAGTGATAACAATTAAGGTGCGGGGCGACATTGAACAAGCTGTGACAGCACAACAAAGCAGGAGCCAAGAGAAGATATATATAGAGAGAGAGAGATAGAGAAAAAGAGAGAATTTCAATCGCAGCTGGGTGATAACGTCGTCATCGTTGCCAGTGTTACGCAGGCCAATTTTAATTTATGCACAACACGTACACACATATGTATGTATGTATGTATATACACACAGCACATACACATGTATATTAATACATTTGTACATATACGCATACATACTGGCAGCACACACAACTCGTTCGCTTGCTCGCCAGCTCGCTCGCTCTCTCATTTATTATCAACATCTTTTTATTCACTTTTGCGCTTTGCACATTTCGACATTGTTGTTTTTGTTATTTATTTGAGCGCTCACTTATGTAAACTTTTCTCTCAATTTTTTCTCTCAATGACTCGTTACAGAAGCAGCAACAGCAGCAGCAGCAGCGACAACGAGAGTCTGCTGTGAGCGTGGTGGGCGATCTGCAGTTTGGTTACGTTACTCAGCTTTGCGTCAGTAAGCTTTCGACAGTTGACAACGCGAGACGTGTTAACGCGTACGGTAGTAGATAACCGACGGCAACGCGTCGCTGCTGTCGGCGCAGTCGACGTAAACGCTAACAATAATTGAGGAATTATACGTTGCATCGACAAAAAAAAAAAAAAAAAAACAGAAGCTAAAATGCAACGCACTAATATTGAGTTCGAGCGTCAACGTCATCTGGCCAATTGGCTTGTGAAAAGCAGTCCGCACATGGCAGCTGCTGCAGCAGCGGGCGCAGCGCCACCCACGGCAGGAGTGGTCAGTGGAGCTGCTACAGCGGTTGGCGCAGCTGTTGTTGGCGGAGGAAGTGTGGCAGCTGTAGTGCAAGGGGTGCCCGTTAATGGCTCTTCAGTTGCTTGTAACGGTAAGTGAAGAAACAGGGGAAGCTATTTTTTTTCGGTGTGGGAATTGAAAAGATTTACCCATACATTCATAAATACATTTGAATGTATATGTGCAAGTAGTGCATACAATCGAAATGGATGCAAGGCAAGGCACGCGCTATAAGCAAAGAGTACAGCAGTCCGTGATTGAGAGAGAGAGAGAGAATAAGGGAGCGAACGTGAATGAGAGCAAGCGCAAGAGAGTTGTTTTTAGTAGATTTGTTTGATTATGCCTTTCTGGCTGTAGTTGTTGCTTTTACTGCTGCATGCATTTTCTGTTCTCTGTTGCTTCTGCTTCTGCTTCGGCTTGAATAGCGCGCGCGCTGTTCGCTTCGCGTAATTTCACAAAACGTGACGACAACGCAGCGCACGCCTCGTCCGCTTCGTTCACCGCTTGTCTCTTGCCCACCACTGTCGTCTGACGGGCGAGCACTTGGCACAGTTGCTGTGTTTGTTGCAAATTGCAATTGATATTTCACAAAAGATAAGCGCAATTGCAAAACGTTTACTTTTTCTCTTTCTTCTGCTTCTGCTTTTGCTACTTCTTACTCTTTCACTGTTATATTGTTCAATAATATCGCCGTGGTTTTGCCTTGCTTGCAGTCTACAATCAGCTGCGAATTGATGAGTATGTGTGTGTGAGAGTATTTACAAAGCAATAATACAAAAAAAAAAATAAAATAAAAAATAAAAAAAAAAATAAATAAATAAAAATAAAAATTAAGTCAAATGTGCGCAATTAAAGTGAGTAATCGCTTCACCGACCTATAAAGCAACAACAACAGCAGAAGCAGCAGTTGCGAATCACCATCATACAATGGGCGGCAATCGAACTATAAGGAATCAAAATCAAGATATAACGTTTAATTGAGCTTTTAATTTTATAGATGATCAAATCGTGATCATATATGAATACACAATAGCTGTTTCTATGTTCAGTCAGGTAATACCAGTTGCTTCGAAAAATTATGTCTACGTATATTACGCGAATTTGTCCGGCTTCTAAATCTAATCAAGTCAAGTTAAGCCTATTTACTTATTATTTACTCTCGATTTTAAAGGTGAATGATCGATCAACTTAACAACACAAAACTCGAAATAATGAATATTTAATATGCAATATATGTCTTTGCTTTAATGTATAAATTAAATAAATTAACATATTTTGTACTCGGCTTACGCATAGACTGGAATATCGGGTTTTATTGTAGAAAGTTCGTTCATCGCGGCAGCAATGAATGGATTTGGATTTGACTGATATTCAATTAAAATTCAAATCAGAACAATTTAATTATTATAATGTAATATCATTGCTTATAAAATACAATTTTGTATATAATTGTAAATAATTTATTGATTTGGTCGGTGAATATTGACTTATGTAAATTAATAGCTTAATATAAATATTCCTTTTATGAATCATTATTATTAAAATTCATATAGATATCACTTTCTATAGATTTATATTGTTAATAAAACTAAAGTAAAACCACTCGAAACCTAAAAAGTCAATTTATTGATATATACATATATGTACATTAATAAATTGCTAAAATGTTAAAAAAAAAAAAAAAAAAAAAAAAAAAATATATATATATATATATATATATATATATATATATTTATAGAAAATACTAATTTAAAAATATGTCAATATTTTTAAAGACAAGATGTACAAGGATGTTGACATTTAATTAAGAGCTGTCAAAAATGTTTGTTTCCATTTTGCGCTCTTCTTAACCACTGTGCAACTACTTGGGCTAAAAAACTGTTAAACTTTTCAGCGCTTGGCAACAGTTTAAAATTTCACTGCAATTGCATTTGATTGTACGTTTGTGTGTGTAAGTTTGTTGTGTGGGATTTTCCCCAATGCAGGGCGGCGACAATTAGATTTATAAATATATATTTGCTTCCACATACATATATAGATATAAACGAGAATATATATAGATTATTAGCTCACTAATGCACTGTGTGGTTGGGCTACCTGTTTCTAGAGCTAATACCCTTGCCCAGAAGGTATACGAGCTATGCTATTAAGTGTGATACAAATGGTATTTATTTATAAATATATGTGTGCATGCATGCATACATCGACTCGGAATCTGATTCGGATATCCGAATTAGTTGATTGTTGTAAGCATAATATACATATATGTATGGATATGCCTGAATTTTAAATATATTTAATTAACGTTTTAAATTTATTATAAAAAAGGTTCATTATATGCATATATATTAATGTGTATATATTAATCTGTATGTTATTGATGTTCAACTTTAGTATGTTCTTTACTTACTTTAGTTACTTATTGGCTTGAGCCGTATAGCGATAGTTCATTGTGTGTATCCTATTGTTGTCATAGATATAAGCGAACACAAAATGAATTAACATACATATATAACATTACCTTAGCAAGGGTATTTTATCTTCGACTGGCCAATATACATTTGATTTCTTCCGTTTGTGTTTATTTGATATAATGTTTTTTTTTTTTTTTTTTTTTGTATTTCAGGTGCCCCACCTGGCGTGCATCACGGCCACAAGCCAGCAGCGTTTGCTGTCGCTGCTGCTGTCGAGGCACGGAACCCGAAGCTGCGTCGCTTCAACTCCCACGACACCAGCTCCAATATGTTCTCTGTGGCAGATTTCGAAAATGCGCGACTGGCGCGTCGTAACGAGATTGAGTTGAAGCAGCGGTTGGCACGCAGGCAGCGCAACAGTGCTAATAGCAGCTACGGCTTGGTCAACAACAGCTCCAACAACAACAATATCAACAATGCAGGTGTCTATATGGCCAGCAGCACCGCGGGCTACAGCGGCTTCTGTGGGGGCCTCAATGGGAGCGGCGACTACTCTACCGGCGACAGTCAGAACTCCAAGTGCAGCAGCAGCAGCGAGGCAAGCGCCAAGATCTCAGTTAATCCCTAGCCAAGTTCGTCTAATCAAGTATTCCTTTAGCAGGACCCACTGCCCGCTGATGTATTCCTGGAGCGGTACCCGTTGCCGCGCGTGGTGCGCATCTTGTACAGCAGCAAGAGCTCCAACGAGACTCTGCAGTCCAGCTCATCTAATGGCTCCTCAACAGCTGCATCGAGCAACTCCTCGACAGGCGTGAAGCAACAGTCGCAGTCGCAGTCTCAGTCTCAGTCTCAGTCGCAGTTGCAGTTTCACTCGCAACAGCAAGTGAACGAACCTGGCACCAATTCATCCTCTAGCGCCGGCAGCTGCCCCCAGCCTGGCCACGACGAGCTCTTTCTTCTCTATAGGCTTGTGCGTCATCGTATTATCTATCATGGACACAATGCCAAGACGCAGCGTAAAAAGTGGGTACTAATACCCCAGGAGTTTCCAGGTGAGTCAAGGAAAGATCTCTCCCCCTCTCCCTCCCGCCCCAGCGCCCTCTCATTAGTTGACTTTAAATATATGCGTGACTAGATTATTCATTAGCCATGATTCATACTGGCAGGCAGGCAGGCAGTGAGTGACAAATTGAGAAAACACGACTGATTTAGCTAATTTATTCGGATAAATTTTAGGGGACTTGCAATCGCATGCAATAATACGATGATTACTAAAGTGGCACAAAAATGACCCCATTTAAAATTCTCAATTATTGTGTGTAAAGATATATGTAAGCATCTTGAAAAATACTGTATGTGCTGTATGCTGTCGCAGTCGCAGTCACAGTCACAGTCACAGTCACAGTCACAGTAACAGTCACAGTAGCAGTCACAGTCACAGTCACAGAGACAGTCACCGTCACAGTTAAAGTCACAGTCACAGTTAAAGTCGCAATTTTAATAAGTCGAAATCAGCTCACAAACTAAAGTTTGTACTATAAAAAGTCGTAGAATTTAAAG
This sequence comes from Drosophila mojavensis, assembly GCF_018153725.1. Classification (NCBI taxonomy): domain Eukaryota; kingdom Metazoa; phylum Arthropoda; class Insecta; order Diptera; family Drosophilidae; genus Drosophila; species Drosophila mojavensis. The sequence continues at coordinate 4,079,781 of NW_025318872.1, forward strand.
CATATATAGAGCAAAATCATAATAAAATTTGAACAGTTGAATAAAGTTAGATTTGCATCAACAACCGTACAAAAAGAATTTAGTAAATGAGCTCTACAAATAGAGTTAGTCAATTTAACTTACTCATAGTTTGAGTTATTATCAGCTCAAAGTTGTTAAGGGTTTGCCTGCATTGCCACTATTTTATCTTGTAATTTGTGAATTTCTTCTTTTTTTTTTTTTTTTTTTTTTTTTTTTACCTGCGGTAATTACGTAGCTGTCATACATTCTCATGGCTAATGCACGTTATGATAAAGTTGGCTAATATTTGTATTTAGTGAGCTATTCAAGCTTTTAGTGGCCCAGAGTGTATTGATTTAGAGTTGGGTTACGGTTCGCTTTAGCTTATATGCGTGACAGGCTGTCTGTCGGTCATAGACAGTGGGACACACTGCTTCGGAGTTGCACTAGAATATAATCAAAACAATTGCTCATCGGGGTATTATGTAAGCGTAGCGACTGCCTCTGCCTCTGCCTCTGGCTCAGTCACTGTCACTGCGACAGCAATCCAACCCATTGTTGTCGAGTTCGTGTGACTTTTCACAGCCGAACTCAACAAAAAAGGCGAATGCAATGGGCAAAATCGTAATCTCCCAATTGCGTAATACTCTACGGCGCAGAGCTAAGAAATGAAAAAAAAAAAAAAATGAGTGTCTAATTAGTTATTGCAGTAGCTCTGAATCTGGGCAATTGCCAACACTGTAAAGCGATTAAAAGAATTTTGTAAACTAAAACTAAACTTAATTTTTGAAAACTTCAAGGTGTGTTAAATTCTGTAAGATCAAATAAAATTAGCTATAAATTCATATAATATTCAATGATATCCTTACATAAATTGATAAATGATTGGATAATCTTCTCAAAAATTAAATGGGAATAGCGTCGATTTTGTGATATGATAATTATATTATTTATATATATAAAGTAATTTGCTAATCAATTATAATTAGCCATACTTTAAATATGTTGACAAATGTGTAATAGTGGTATTTTTCGTAGAGCACTGAGTATTCATTTTCTGAAGTGGACAGCCATCAAAGACAGGTCTTATAAATAGTTATTGATAGTTATTTTAAGCAGAATATAAGAGCCCATATTCAGCTTAAAATAACTGTGCCATTTATAAGACCTGTCCATCACAGTTTAAACAGTCCAATAGGCCTAAGCCCTCAGACTATTAATTGAGCCATGAGGCTTGACTGGGTTTGTTCTCCCCTGGAAACTCCAGTAGCTTTAGGTTGTCATAACTTACCTATCAATGTGTATATGACAGCTGTTTAAGGTAAATGCATGGTAGATTCTTCATTATTACACATTGTATAGAAATGGAAGTAAATCGATTTTAATTTCTATAATATCTTACAGGGTATTTCTCGCTGCTAAACGAAAAGGGACTGCCGACAGCCACGCAGTATGTTTCGCTAATGCAGCTGGTGCGTGAGCGCGTCTACAAGTTTGCGTCGGTGGACAATATGCCCGCCTTCACGGAGTCCTCTCCGCCCGGCGGTGCTAACGGGGCGACCAGTCCCACCCACGAGGGTTGCCTGCCCAGCATGAAGCAAAGGCCGCAGTACGTGAAGACGACGGCGAGGGGAGGGCAGGTGTTCAAGCTGCTCGCTGTCTTTGAGGACGGAAAGCAGGAGCATCATGGGATACAGCAGCACCATCATCATTCGAATGCTCTGAACAGCATTTCCAAATCGAATTTAATAGCTGGTCGAGACAAGGAGAAGGGCCGGTATGCGCAGCTGCTGAACGAGCAGAGGCAGGTGATGTATGTGCCGCTGGCAACCAAAGGGAAGTTCTACGAGATCGAGCCGGGCATTCCGCAGCTGCTCCAAAAGATGGGCGACACGCAGCGTAAGCTGAATCCGGAGTGTGTATATCGACTAGGCGCCTTGGTGGCAGCGGCCAAGCAGTTGCCTTTAACGCTGCGCTACATCTCGGGGCCCGCGGGCGCTGAGATACCCGAACAGCTGTGCATAAGCCGAGTGAGCCGGGAGGATGTCATCATTGGCTGCCCACTGGACGAGCTGGACGGACATGGCCAGGTGCAGCAGCAGCAGCAGCAGCAGCAGCACCAGCAGCAGCTTCAGCTGCGCAAACTCTATGTCAGCCGGGAGATGCAGTTAACCAAGTGTCTACTTGGCTTCGATACGGAACAGCGAATGCTGGCCAATGCCCAGGTGCAAAACATGCTCAAGTTTTGTCAATTCAATTGCGATCAGTTTCTGAAGCTGGTGGAGATTGAGCTAATGCAGCCCAACGAGCGCTCAGGCAGCAAAACGCGCGAAGGTCTCAAGATATTGAAGCCTTTGCATCTGCCCAAGTTGCTGCGCCGCGAGAAGAGCAGCATGGCGGCCACGGCGGCTCATGAGAAGGAGGACTCCATCATTTTTCTGAGCAAAACGGACTTGGAGCAACTGGAGGCTAAGGAGGCGGCCGCAGCAGCTGCTGCAGCTAGCGAGGCATCCACTCAGATCACACCAAATCGTATTACAGAGCGCATGAAGGTCTTTCAGTCCACCAAAAAGAAATGGTTTCGCAAGCAGGAGCACCAGCAGCAACAGCAGCTGGATAAGTCCCAGACGGAGCTGCAGCTGGATGCGCAAGCCAAGCGCTTGAGCATGGAACGCTATACGGATATGTCCAAGCTGTTGCAGGAGCGCTTTGGCAATGAGGAAGCAGTTGCTGCCTCAGCTGACACGCAATCGCTGCACAGCGAAACGGAGACTACAACCTTAAGCAATAGCATGGAGCGCAACTCTATGCCCAAATCGTTGGACACGCTGCTGCAGAAATCGATGTCCCTGCAGGACATTGAGCTGTTGAATGGGCAACGCGGTCAGCAACGACCTGATCTCCTCGCAGCGCACGCGGACGCCATCAGCGAGGCTGGCAATGAGCTGGAGGATGTGGAGAATCAGACGCCGCCGCCGCAATCCTTCATCACCGAGAAGCTCTACAATGAGTTTCATGTGAAGACACGGCAGTACAGCAAGTCCTCCAGCAGCTTGCATCAGCTGCGACACTTTTCGTTGCCTCAAAAGATGCAGCTGCACGAATCGGAGCCCGAGAAGCGCAACCAGACGCAGTTCCGGGCCCAGCAACAGCTTCAGCTGGCTAAGGAGCCCGTCACAGGACGCCGTGCAGCTGGCGGCGTTTCCTTGCTGGGCGGCTTAGTTGCCCTCTCGCCTGCAGCGCTTGTTTCGCCGACATCGCTGGTGGAAGACGACCTGCCCTACTCTAGTGTACGTGATTCTCTGATCATGTCCAGCTTGGAGAGCGCGGAGCAGCAGAGGGAGCCAGTGCCCATTTTGCCTGCCGCTGTGGACTACGCCAAGGAGAATATCTATGCTGAGATCTGCGCATCGCACACCTGCGATGGCTTCTCGGGCACTACGCAGCTGACGCAGCTGCCATCGCAGCACGACGATAAAGGGGAGGATAGAGATGATGCAGTGGATGATGATGGAGATTACGCTTCGCTCAAATATCTGCCGAATGGATCGCAGTCTGTCAGTCGGGTGGAGATTAACTGCCCCACTGCCAACACCTCGATTAGCTACCACACCGTCTACCTAGGCGAGGAGCCACTCGGAGAGCAGCATGTGACCACCGTGGAACTAGCTGGAGAGGATAACATATACAATACGCTCAAATGATGATTCTTGTGATTTCGGAGGCAACGGCTAGCCGGCGCCCAGGGATTATTCTGAATGTGAAAGGACAATGCGAATTCTATAATATATATAGAAGCATACATATATTTATTTATATGTAGTAGTATACATATGAATATATTTATGTATATATATATATACATATATATTTTATTTAAAATAACTCGTTAAGCGAACAAAACTGAGAAATAGTATGTATACACATATATCATTATTGTATATAAACAATACATGTGGAGCAAACGCTCTGCAGTGCAGGCAACATTAGAAAGACCCATATAGTAAATAGGTGTATAATTATCCGAATAGGAAAGAAAAGTATTTTCAAGATAAACAGAATGGTATTGCTTCAAACAACACACAAAAAACAAATACTGGAATGTGCAAAAAAAAAAAAAAAAAAAAAAAAGAAATGTCGAAAATGTCTTGGTGAAGGCAAAAAATGAAAAAAATAAGAAGAGTCAATTTGTGAAAAGTCTACATATTTTCAATGATTTTCTAATTCGACTCTTTGAAATATTTTGTTTGGAATAATTGAAAGGAATTTAATATTTTGTAACTACAAAGTTCACGAAACTTAAATTGTAATTAAAATGTTTATTAGAGTTTATAATTTTCGAAAGTTTCTAGTTGAATGTAAAAGCTTTATAGATTCCATTTTATTTAAATTTCTTTTTTAATTGCAACTGAATTTATTAATATTCAAAAAAGAAATTAGAATATACAAAAAAAAAAAAAAAAAATAGTTTTGGTCTATTTTACTTGATTTCAAAAATATTAGAAAAACCATTTCAGAATAATTTTCAAATACTATATATTTAATTCATAAATTTTTGTGAGTACTAAATTCCTTTCACTGATTCTTATGATACATCGTATGTATTATTGAGTAGACTATAGTTGTAATCGATAAACCTGTCATTAAATTGAAGAAGGTTTTTCCCTGCTTTATAAGCAGCCATGCCCCACCCCCCCTGCTCCATAGACTAAATGTATACAAAAATACACAAAAAAAAAAAAAAAAAAAAAAAAAAAGAACAAACAAACAATATATGAGATCAAGAAATGACAACTCAATTTGTAATATTATATTATATAAGGAATGGAAGACAAGCAATTGTATTGTATATAGGTTTAATGCAACACACTCGAAACACACGCATAAAATGTCAAATGAAACTGAATGTTGAAAACTTGCAATATTATACGATTGTATACATTACTAACAAATATCATATATACCATATACACACACAAATGATACGTATGCATACATACAGATATATATATATATATATAACTAATTTAATGTATGATCTATATGCTTAGATATTAGATATATCATGTGTAGAAATCTTAGCGCAAAACATAAGGTATTATTAGCTTGTAGGCAATCAACAAGTCAAATCAAATCATAAGCGCTATACATACATATGCGTTGATATACATATGTATTTATATATACTTATTTATATATTTATATATATATATATATATATATATATATATATATATATATATATATATATATATATATATATATATATATATATATATATATCAGTAGGGTATAGCGTCTATGCGTATGTAATATATAGCTTGCAATTTAAGGACTAACCACATTTTGGTCCATTTTTAAACGATCTCTCGTATTTGTCGCTCTGTTTAATATATACACATAGATATATCCTATATTTTTTGGCACTGGCGGTACGGCATGTTCTAAATTTTCCGTATATAACAGTTTTAATAATTTGTCTGTTTGTCCGATGATGATAATTTTTTATTTATTTTTTGAGTCATGAATAACTGGTTAGAAGTCTCAAACGAAATATGTTCTAGTCCTCAGTTATATATACATTAGATATATGTTTATATACATTCATATGGATATATGTTTTATAAGACATGCCTCACTGTGCGAGCGTTTCGGCCAGGCTGAAAGATATGCAAATTGATTATCGATTCTCGCTTATTTTAAACTAAATATTTAGCAAAGAATTTATTTTTATTTCTATTTCAAAATTAATAGTTATCGATTAATTTCTATATGGATCTACCTTATAAGATTATGTCCACTTAATACAAGCATAAATTATGATTTACAAAAGCAACAATCATGTTTTTTCCTTTGAAAGCATTGTGATTTAATATTATTTTTTTTCAGTTTCCTTTTTTTTATGAACAACTGCAGTCACAATCAACTGTAAATAAGCTTCATATTTAGGATATGTAGACTACATATAAGATATGTATTTACGAACATGAAAACCCTGTAAAAAACTAAAGCAATACTCACAAAAAAGCTATGATACTAGTTGTAAAGCCGATTCAGCTAAATGCAATTTGGATGCGTTTACGAAACTGAGAGAAAGCTCTATAATACTACAGTTATAAAAAGCATACGTATAGGTATAATACTTTGGGCACGTGTGTGTACTTTGAGTACTCTGAACATGGCATAGTGTTTTTTTCTTGGTAGATACTAAGTCAGGCTTCACTGTAGCGCAAGGGTGATACAATGTATGTTTGTGTGAATAGAAAGTTAATGGAATATAAGAATTGTATCTATATAAAAAACTACCCGCCAGCATATATATCTGTAAATTGTATATGCATATATATACATATATGTATACATATATATATATATATATATATATATATATATATATATATATATATATATATATATATATATATATATATATATATATATATATATGTATACAAATTGGTGTGATAAATCAATGTCTAAAAGATTATTTAATCTAGTTAAGTAAACGCAGTTTTGAATTTGCTTTTAGAGCACATGTACGTATGCGCATAAATTATTCACCAATTCTTCTAATAAGACCAAGAATATGATGAACGGGAGATAAGGAGATAAGAAACAAACATTGCTTTAATGTGAAACATACAATACATATTTAATGTCATCTAAAAAGATTATACAGATTAAGAATTTTTCGACAGCTATGTAAAAGCAATTTTCAGGGATTTTTAAATGGAAAGGCGTTAAAGACAAATATGTAAGGATAGTTTTTTGGTCAAAATGAAAAACTAGCGCCCTTTATGCCGCCCGTAGGCCTTTTGAAGCAGCTAAGATAATTATGAACCGAGTTAAGATCAAGTTCCGAGATCCATGCAGAAGCAATATTAAATTTTTCAATAGAGACATATATACAGAAATATGTATATGTTTATGTAAATGAAACAAACATTTACGATTTAGTAATCATGTTTTATTCGGTGTCTATGCTAATCCCTTGAAATGACAATTAATCAATTTAGAATTCAAGCATTAGTAGTTCTTTAAATGTCAACAAACCACAACAAAAAGAAAAGAAACAAACAAAATATTACACTATATTAAAATAGTTCAGGATATATACATATAACTGTGAAATCTGAGCACTTCTTGGATGCTGTTCCCAAAGTTTACGTATTATTCACAATGTGTAAACATTTAATTGAACATGACGATAAGTATAATGATGATGTATTGAGAAGCCAAGTCGTGTGACAAGGCAAGACTGAAATGAGACAAAAAGAAATGTATGGTAATGGGTACACAAAAAATATAACTGATACTGATATTATTGTTGTAGTAGATCCTTTGATAAGTATAACAAACACACTCACATTCATTACTACATATGTAACATATATATATATATATATATATATATATATATATATATATATATAAATGTGCAGATATATCGAAATCCTTTTTTAGTAGCTTGCGTGAGTCCCTTTTAAACGCCTCCAACAAACTCTTAGCATACTGAAATATTTCTATTCGACGTTATACCATATGCATATAAATATATAAATATTTATATATGTATGTAAAACTGAACTTTGGCAAACACAAACAAATTTCGACATATATAAAATGGAATGCATGAATACAGTAATAAAAAAAATTTGAATACTTGCGTTTACATTATGGAACTTCTGCCCTATTATAGCCGGTTCACATAACAGATTTGGGGTGACCATTCTGCTCGAAATATTCAATAAAGTTCGCTGCGCCCATCAACTGCATTTAAATTATAACAGCGAAATACTATTTTCGTTGCATACTTGGAGGGGTTTTAACTTGATACTATCAGTAGTTTAAAATTAAACGGTAAGATGAATAAAAAAAATATCCGTTCTCATCGAAATTACCGGTTCAAATTAGCATTTCATGTTTTAGTTTAATTGCTTAAAAGAAGTTGAAGGGACTTTCCTTAGTGCGCGCAAACATTTTTAAAAAATAACACGAAACGAACAGAATAGTTAGTTAACAGCACTGCTAATTGCATAACCAATTGAGCAATTTACAGACTTATCGAAATTTAAATTAACAGACTCTGTTATGTCTGCTGCTAAGTAGCGGGATTTTCTAATGTTAGCCAGCACGATGAGTGATTGAATAAGTCCTTTAACAGTTGCTGTTAATATGATTCCCATTTGTAACGGCTGCTAAAAGTAAAATTATAAATATATTTATATGTAAAGACTTGTGCGTTAGGTATTTTGTTTTTATTCTGCACATACATTTACTGACATACATACTAATTCATATATTCTTTTCATTATAGTTCTCTAATAGTTTCATCTGTTGCGTTTCTCTCTTTCGTTTTACAGGTTTTGCTTTTATTATTTGCCCATATTCATAGCTTTTGCTTTGCTCTTACATTTTCTTTTATATCCGATTGTTGGGTACAATTGATGATTCCTAATCTTGATTACTTTCGGATTTATTGTTTAAAAGTTGCATTAGTTGATGCTCTTAAAAAATTGCCTTAAGAAGTGAAAAAGAAATTATCATAAAATAGAGTATATGTAATAAACATAAAAAATTTCTTAAATTTTTAATTATTGCATTGCGATTAAGCAGATTAAAAACTTGTATCTGCTTGCAGACAGACAACTGACTGTATTGCCACTAACCAGACAACAGTGGTATTGCTTAAGAGCTACCATTTAACATAATCCGACACATATGCATTTCTTACATCTCTGTTAGATCTGGGCCTTTTGTTATAAATGTATGTTAATGTTAAACGAGTTTCATCCGCTGCATTCAACTACATCGACATTCAATTTCGGGTTGCATACAAATCTAATTAGTTTCACATATGTACATATGCATATGTTATATACACATATGTATATATTTGTATATAATGTTCGCTTCTACACGGCCATGCACGAAGAATTACCTATTTCTGTATGAATATTATGTTAGTTGATCAACTGGACGACGGCTTTCCTTTTTTTTTTTTTTTTTTGTTTGCTATCAATTTCATTTCATTTCGTTTCGATATTAATTATTGTTTATAAATATTTTCTATTATTTGTTGTATATTTTTTGTAACGATATGTTTGGTATACAAACTTTATAATACCCTGAACTGGCTAATTAAGGTTTTAGATTTTAGACAGCGCGCGAAATGTCAATTTGGAAAATTTATCATTTGCTGAGCACTTCCCATACAGAAATTGAAAAAATATATTGCCAGAATATATAGATATATACATTTATAATTGAAAAATAGACACTGAAAGCTTCTTGTAAGGGCTTCAGTCACGCTCGGAAATACAGGGATATTTAGAGAAGCCGAAAGATCTGGGTATATCATAAATTGCGTTCGGAAAGTAGACAAGAGATTGTTTCTTGTATTTAGAAATACTATACGTACATACATGTATATGTATATATAGCTGAAGGATCTTGCCAATCGGAGCATGACTGATGGGCGTTTATAGGGCATATTCTGGTATTTCCATTCAGTTTTGTTGTGGCACATTCAAAATAGAGTGCTAGGTAGCTACAGATACGCACACACACACACACACACACACCCGCACACACTCGCACTCGGACTCGCGCACATACACACACACGCACACTCACAGGCATACCGAACTATATATATGTACATATATATAGCTTATTTGTGGCTGCATGAAATCCTAACTAAATCATAACTAATATTTTGTTTTACTGGCCCAGCTTTGAGGGACTGAGCACTAGCTCCGGCTCCAGTTTGCTGGGCAGCAGCAGCAGCTGATTGCTACGCCCTACTGTGAGGCTGTCGGATGACGGCTGTGATTTGTGACCCGCTGACGTCGCTCTAGCTGCTGCTCCGGCTCCTGCTGCTGCTGCTGCTCCTGCTCGTGCTGCTGCTGTTGACGAGTGGGCCGTCACTGGCCTGTGCAATGGCTGCAATATGCTCAGACTTGTTGTGGCCATCCTTGACTGGGGCTCCAGCACCTGGCCGGGTATGCTGGTTGTTGCTGCTTCTGTTGCTGATGCTGCTGATGTTGCCGCTGCTGCTGCAGCTGATGGCGGTGCTGGCAGGGGCAGCAAACTGATCGTCGTCGTGGTCGCAGTGGTGCGGCTGGCAGGCGAGCCATAGGCGCTGCTGGTGCCAGTTAGAGTCATGCCCAGAGGACCACGCACCGTGGCTGTCGCGGAATAGGTGTGCGGTAGCGCTGGGGGCAGATCGTAGCTCATCGGCTGCGACTGGGAGCTGGTGAGGCGTGTCATGTAGCTGTTGCTGTTGCTTGTGTTGCTGGTGGTGGGCGTTGTTTTGGGCGTGGCGCCCGTCGAGATGCCCGGTCGAGCCGCACTGAATGTTGCCGTTGAGCTTTTGAGCCGGGGTATGGCGCCGCTGCTGCTGCTGCTGGGCAGTGCTGTGGGCGGCGGCAGAGGCTTAGCTGCCACTGTAGGCGTGGCCGTGTCCATAAGCGAGGTCTCCTCCACAACGACGACGCCATCGAGCGAGTCTCGGACAGTAGACGAGGAGGACAATGACTGCGATTGTTCCAATTGTGGGTGCTGCAGCTCCTGCTGTTGCTGCTGCTGCTGTTGCAGTTGCAACTGTTGCTGCGACTGCTGGCGTTGCTGTTGCAGGGCAACGCGTTGGCGCGACAATTTGCTATTGGGTCGCTCGTCCACGGTGCTCAGGGCTGTTGCTTTTGTTGCTTTGGTGGTACTACTCGTAACGGCAGTTTTTGTTGTTGATGCTGTGGTTCCTGTGGCTGCTGCAGCTGCTGCGACTGTACGTTTAGCAGACTGCTGCACATGTTCCTCCTGCTCCTCGTCGCTCATCTCGCACATATTCAGCGCCTTTTGCAACTTCTTCATCTCGAGCGGCGCATCTGTTGTAAAATTAACATTATAATCGATTTATGTATATAAATTAATTTTATTTGTTCACTCACCTCCCATATGATCCATGCTCTCCGGCTCGTTTATAATGGGCACTACGCGGTTTATGGCCGTCTTCTGTTCGTTCTGCATGAAGAGCGATGTGGTGGCGATTTGACGCAGTGCCTCCATTCCCTCATTGAGCATCTTGCTCTGGCTGCGTTTGTGTGCAATTGGATACTTTGGCTGAAAAGTCACAAATGAAAATGATAAAATTGCTAACCGAGAAAAACGAAAATAAAGATTTCCAAAGGAACATATAGGCTCTGCAGTATACACTTGAGCACTGTTAAAAGACTCACTCAATCGTGACACTTGATCAGTACGCTAACAGCGCTCTTACTGTTGTTCAACTGACCGACGTTAAAAGTGCACTTTTAATGTTAATTAACAGTTCTCATGTTATAAGAAATAAATGGCTAACACGATCGAGTAATAGTTTAATAGTGTAATAGTTTAACAGTGGATGGCTAATTGCAAATTAGCTGCGATCTGGGCAAATTGATTGAGACTCTCAGTAAATTATCCATTTATTGCTTTCCATTAAATATTTAGACTATTGTAAAATACAAATTGCTCTTATTTTGTCTTTAATATCATTATCATTGTATTATCATTAATACAAACATCAAGATCGCAAGATTTGTTACTATGCACTAGAATTCTCGTTCAAGTTCATATTATCTGTTTAGTTTTTATATATTGATGGCAGATCTCGACACTATCCACTGATCAAGTGTGAGCCAAATGTTAAATGTATTAGGTAAATAGTGTATAAAATGAAGTCTAGTTGTCGGTATTGTAAATTTATAATAAACAAATATGGTAAAAATAGCAGAAGCCAATGAATAGACAATTTCATTTTTGCGGAGTATACCGATAGTGTCTATATAATTAATTATTTTTTATCAGATAAAATGGATTACTACCGTGCAGCAGGATGACTAGCATGTGGGAGAAAGTAGGCCGTATTGCAGAACAAAATTGGATTTACTTTTCATATATCTAAATTGATTTTTTTTATTTCGCAACAGATTTCTATAACTTGAGCTTATCCCAGTGCTTTGTTACCACCTACCTGAATAGAGGGTCCACGCGCTATGGACACGCGTTTGCTCTCGTTGCGGAGCAGGGAGGTCGTGTGATCCGCATCGATCTTGTTACCATTTTTCTTGCGGGCCTTCTTGCTGGATGAGATGCAGTGGGATGGGCAGATGCAGAAGAGAATGCGTAAAATGCAACAGATCAGACCCAAACCTGGATAAGGAAAAGCTCAAATGAGACGGATTGCTTTATGTAGAATCGATGCAACAGTATATTGCCTATTAGAGAGGGCCCTATAAGTCTTAGTTCCACTGTTTTAAAACCCTTCTCGCCGGTGCCGACGAATGCGATGACCAGACCCAAGGCAACGGTGCCCAGGCCCACATAGAGAAAGGCATTCGCGAAGGTACTGGGTCCACGTAGTACACCCAGAAAGTCCTCATCGTCCGACGAACCGCCCAATGAGGCATCTTGGATCTGCCGAGCGAAACACATGAGCATACATAGACGTATATATATTATTAGTGGTACTTCCAATGATATTCGAGTGCTGTCCCAATGCATCTATAATTGTGATCTTCTAACTGATGATCAGCAAAAACGTATGATACTATCTAGGATGTTAGTAATAGAAATGATAAATAACTATAATTCTATAATTTCAATTCATATAGGCATTTCCAGCTAGACATAAGAAATGTTTATATAAATATTGGAATAAATCTTAGATTATAGAAACACAGATTTGCTAGACTCTAATGATGCAAAATAATGTTAATCATATTTGTTGATATTTAAGAAACAGATTGGACATTTGTTTATATTATTTTTTTGTCATTTGGAATTACCCATATATCAATGTTTTTATAGAATTTTATAGTTGATAGGGACAGCACTCGGCTGAATGTATGAAAATCTTAGTTAAATGAAAATGTGTATTTTTTTTTTTTTGCTATTTGGGGCTTGATCAAGTAAATGGTTAATGGCTATTATAAGTTTGAATAATCCTGAAGCCACCTGGCGTCCAATGCGCTGAACAATTGCGAGAGAGGTAAGAGAGAGAAAGAGAGCGAGAGCACAAGAGAAGGAGCGAGGTGTGATCGAGAAAAAGAAAATACATAAATAATGCGCTTGGAAAGGGAAAAGGCTGTGTGCGAAAGATCAAAAGAGAAGAGGAATTGCACAAATTGCTGATTGGTGATTCGGTGAATCGGTGATTGCTGTTGTATATATACATCTATATAGAAATATAGACATACATATATAATTAAGTATATATATAGGTTGTTGTTAATGGGTATGTACACGGCGCTATGTGAGTGGCTCTACGTGATGAACTTACTCGATTGCGCTTCACCCAGCGTCGATGGCAGGTGGCCTGTTGCTGTTGCTGCTCCTGGACGCTGCAGCGACGGCCGCGCTCCAGCCAGGCGGCCCGTCCCTGAGCGCACTGTGCAGATCGACATACATAGATATATATATGCGTGGGCACATATATGTATGTATATATATCGATCGGGTGGTGATCGGATGATCGATTTTGAGGTATATGTGGACAACGAGAGCATACGAAACATCAAAAGGCGAGTTTATCGTTTATCGATTACAGCGATGACGACGTATACGACGCACATACACAAACACACAGCCACCCACATACAAACACACACACACGCGCGCACGCACACGCAGATTGTGGTGGTGGTGGTGGTGGTGGTGTTGTTGTTGTTGTTGACGGTGGCAGTGGTTGGTTGGTTGGTTGTTTGGTTGGTTGTTGTGGTGGTGTTGGTGGTGGGCAAATGCATAGAAAATATATACAGTTACTGTGGTTAGTTCGACTGTGAGAGAGCGGTGGTTTACTTCATATTTATCTTTCAATCTTCTTTCAATTACTAATATATATAAATATTTATTCAAAAGCATACAGGAAAAGTAAATCAAAATAAACTGAATAAGTACAAACTCATTTCACAAGTTCAACGACTAATGCAAAAGCAATCAAATTTAGATATATGTATATATATGTATATATATATATATATATATATATATATATATATATATATATATATATATATATATATATATATACTTTTTTTTATATATAATTTTCAATCCAATTTCAAAATCTTATTTCATAGTTTTGCTTGCGGTTAAGAATTCGCCATCAATTACAACAACAATATAATTTAATAAGAATAATAATAACAAGAATAACGATAATTATAGTTAAAATACTGAGCTGAGCCAATTGGATAAAGATTTTCGATTCACTTTCCTTTGACTTCTCACAGTATTCGTAAATATTTTGTCGGTTTTCTTAAAAATGCATGAACACACATCGATTAGGGTTAAACAGTAAACAGTTAGGAAACAGATTAAGGGGTAAGCAGAGTAAGACTTAACCTTAGGATACTTTGGTTAGGTAGAAAGAGAGAAAGTTGTCAAAATAAAACTTAACGAATAATCAATGAAAATAACAAAGTTTGAGGGTAAAGAAGCAACATGAACTGCATTCCAAACACTATTAAAGTAACCATAGCTCCATATGCATAAATCTTGTATTATAGAGAAACATAGACATCGTCATGCCGCAGCTGAAATAGCGTAAATCTTATACGGTATATGGTATATAAATGTATTTACATTTCATTCATCATATCAGTCATGCAAAGTAAAAAAGAATTGAAAAATCATAGCGAAATATATTTATTGGCGGCTTTCGGCAAAGCGAGCTTCACCAAGGCTCGACAGGATCTCTTTACACATTTCCCAGTATATTTCAAGGAACGTTGGAATGAATCTCAACTTGAAGCACGTTGAGACACTGTAGACATGACATGTAATAATCGTGATATATGATATATATGATTTATTTATTTGCTTTTTAAAGTAAGTTTGCTGCTAAAATCAGACAAACAGAAGTCAATGCCATTTTAACCTGCACACACAGCAATATCTAATCTCACCCACCCGCAAACACACACACACTCACACACACCTACTAATGAGTCGCGACTTGCGGGCGCTACAGAAAGCCTCAATACTCTATAGACTCTGCCGATAAACAAGGCGCTGCCTCTAAAGCAGCTACAAAATATGCTGCGTGTTGGTAATAAGGCAAATAAAATGTCACACAAATACAGACACAGACACACACATACGTACCGAGTGCGAGTGTCCTATATATAAAGAAGAGATATATAGGTGTCGCCTCTATATACACACATACACACATACATAAATAGCGTTCGGGGTATGCGAAAGTCTCAGGTTGCACGCTCGACTTTCGTTTCAGTTTTTAAGGTTTTCTGGATACCCTATACTATTTTATGAGGTATTTAGAGCAATGTCGATAAATACATGTAAGAAAGACTGAATAGGGATGTGGAATAACAAAGACCTTAGAAGAAGCCCACATTGCTTGATAGGGGTTCTTCATAGAATTATATTCGTTTTCTTGGCTTACATGTTTTTCTCTTTTATATTTCGATTATCAGCAAGTAGTATAGTATATACGTGTTAAGCCCAGAAATATCAATATATCTGTATATTAAATTATCGAAGAATTTGTAAAATAGATTTTATTTATGAAATACAGCGAAAAAGAGAAGAAATCGATATTTATCGATTCTTTGATTGCTGATTAAATGAAAGCACACAAAACTGGCACACATATACACTAACAAAAACTCTTCCTAATTCGAATTTATGAATTCTAAGATGATCGCATACATACTACTATTCGATACTGAAGTTTTCCTCATCGGCCACTTCAAACAACAAAGTTATGTAAGTGCAACCGAATGACGGGGCATCATACAGTCAGGCACTGCCGTTTGCTTTTTTAGTACGATTTCTGATTCTCATTTCTAGTTTCGTTTGCTTTTCGTGTGCAAAATCGCAGCCACATGGACACTATCGATCGGTACTGGCTGGAACTGTGTGTAATGCCCCGACTGACTGCCACATACATGCATACATATGTATATGTGTAAACATATATATGAGAACCGTAGCTATAGCTGTCTGTAACTGGAACTGCCCTTGACTCGACGTATTCCCGTTGTTGTTGTTGTCGTCGTCGTAGGTGTAATCAACAATTTGCGACTCTGATTGACGAATGACGGTGAGCACACGGCCCAACCTCTCATAACTAGCTGACACGCATTCACGCAGCCGAAAAGGAGGTTCAATAAACTAAATCTTGTTCTATATGTATGTAGGTATGTGTGGGTGTGTGTAAGGATATGCATATGTATATGGATATGGCAATATTGTGGGCAATTCTGCAGCTAACTTAATATAATAATAACAACTCTTCGCCGGTCCACGCGTCGCTCGAACATTTCCCTGGCCATATTTTAGACTTGACAAATGAAAAGAATATTTTGCACACACTTTACAGTTGACACGCCAGTTGTTCATTAATCTTTGACCTTTGGCATCTAATCGTAGCGTATATTAGCTCTGTGTACTCTCTCTATATATATATATATATATATGTATATTTAGTGTGTATATGGCAAGACCCCGACTTGTAGTAGCTAACGCATGCGGGTTCTCTGGTAACGTCGCCTGTTTCTCTCATTTACCTTAACCGTTCGTAACGTGGAAAGCTGCTAAAATTTTGTTAGCTTTAGCTAGATTTTGTTACTACCCATTCTTGTCGTTGTTGTTGGGTGACAAAACGCTAATGAACAGCGCACACGAAAGCCATTGCCAGTCAATCTGATGTCTACAATGTCGCCGCTGCCTCGAAAGCTGCCCTACAAAATTTTATGTTGAGTTTTTAACGTTTTTATGGCTAATCGAAGAGCTGTCGGCAAAGCGGTCACGCCGGGGTCTAACAATATGTATAAGCTCGCTTTAGTTGAAAGGCCTTCACATTTACTGGCGAAAATTCTTCTGCAAGTTATGAGGCGAAGAACATTTTATCATTTCATAAGGGAATTAAAGAAAACATGAATCCTCTTAATTACAAAGTGAATCACGGAAGTATGACTGAAAGGCTGAAGTATTGCCTAAGGCAGATTAAATAACCTAAGGAGCCAAACTTGAAATGACATTCATATGCTTATATAGTTGGAAATATAAAATAAATGAGAAACTTTCCTTGAAGGATTGTTTTTAAAATATCTCCACGCTGTTTTGAATTGCCAACAGATTAAATATTATATATTATTTATTCAAAAATCTAAATATATCGGAAGTAGAAATCCTCTCTCATTCATTTTCCGCTTGTATACGAATTTCTGTTTTAATAGAGTTTTTTTATTTGAGCAACTAAATTAGGTTTGAGTATTTTTCGAACTTAACCTCGAGTTGATTACAGCGAAACTTTTGTTTAATAACAGTATGTAATTAACATACTTGTAGGCTGTGACATTTGTTGCTGGCCCTGATGGTCGCCATTGATTTTGTTGTATAATAATAAATTGTTCTGTTGCCACAAATTAGCATGTACTTGGAGCCTACTCCTGCCGGGAGGAGTTGGCGGGGCTCGCCCACAGCAGGAAATGTCGCACATTTATTGTGGTTCATTGATTGTTCCGATTGCTCAGATTGGTGCTGGGGCTTTGTTGACTGCGCACTTGTCGTAAGCAGACAGCCAGAATATATAATGAGCTCTGCTTGATTTAAGACTTAATCATTAATCAACATCGTGCGCCTGTCGACATCATAAGTTAGCTGACAATTGTGACTGTAATCGACCCGGAATCTGTCTGACAAAGCTCGGGTTAAGTGCTCGATATTGTTAGCATGCTAGGCGTCAAAATGCAGCCATTGAAATTTCAGATTGTTCTGAAGTGTATAGATGTATGTACATAACTGAATTGATAATCTAGTATAGGTATTCTATATTGTGTTTATGAATCAGTCAGTATTTGCAGGAATCTTTTAGGCACTGTGAATAATAAATTCTTGCTGTTGTTCAACACTGGCAATATCCCAATCATATCATCGTTAGTTTTAAGTGACAAGGATATTTTTGAGACTTTCAAAAAAAGTTGTTGGGTAAGTGAAGATCAACTGTTCCAGTGTTGCCATATAGAATAGTAAACTATTCTTTTCCTGATATTCGGGAATGTTCTGTACTTTATACTTATACATAACTGAATTTATATGTTAGTGTAGGTATTCAATATTGTGTAAATCTTAAAGCTCTTATGAAAATGGCTTTGCACAGTTTAAAATGATATATGTCAAATAAACTATTTAATCCTCAAAGCTATTTTATAATCCCATTGATAAATGGAGATGATTCGAGTCGCAAGCAGAAAATGAACTCCAATCAGTTCTGATTTGGCAATTCGCTTTTATGTTGGGTGCAAATGTCTATTGCAGGCCACAAGAGCTGTCAAGTAAATAGATATATTTAGATATACGGACAGATTAGAAGGCCCTAGTTGGGCCCATAACTTAGCATGCATAACGTAGGGCACGTAGTCCAGGTCCCGGTTCGGGTCTTGGCATGTGTGCAAACTTTATTATGCAGACTCGAGGCGACTCGTCTCGACTGAGCTGGGAGCAGGAGAGTTGAATCGAATCAAGTGTAAAACGCACTTGAAAAACTCAACAATCAAATGCGCTGCTGGCACAGCTAGCGTACAGGTGGGCTGCGAGCCAAGCTCTCTAGTTGCGCAGGCTAATGAAAAATGCAACTGCAACGGCAGAAGCTGAAGCAGAAGCAGAGGCAGAGGCAGAGGCAGCGGAAAGGAGCAGAGTAGAGGAAACAGCCGCAGCTGGCTCTGACACACGGAAAAGCGCATAAAGATGGAAAAACGTAAAACTCACGAAAGGCGCTTTAGACAATGCGGCTGAGTGGAAAGTGGGGTTAGGGGCTTGTAGAAGATGCTGCTGCTATTCAGGGACACACACACACAGAGATAGACATTACGGGCAATTTCACTAAATGACACTGAATACCACGCCCCGTGCCGCGTTGATGCTTCTTTTGTTTAGTTGTCGCAGCCCTGAGGCCGGAATGCCTTCAAGGTGTTCGCAGCTCATGCGGCGAATGGGTTTTGTGTCTCTACAACCAGCTTACAAGTGGTCCAGGCGCAAAGGAAGCGTCGGTCCTGCAGTGAATACGCTATACAAAGCAGCATTAAAGCGAGGTCCAGGCATAGCCGGAGCTTTTGCTACAGGGGAGCAGTTCATTATGGCCAATAATAATGCTTTGGGCCACTTCAATGGACACAACCGCAAGGTGACCCACTCGAAGGTCCTTCAAAGGCTGCAGCCGCACATGCTTGACCCTGGCTCAAGCAGCGCTCGCAAAAAATGTATCCGGCTACACACACATGGAGCCCAATGTAAACGCAGGCCAGAATTGATCCTTAAGACATCAGTCGAAGCTTGGTTAGACGTCAAATAAAGACGTTCAATCCGTATATATTTTGTTTCAATGCATTGCACTGCTTATCAAATTAGCCCCACTGCCAGTCGCTTCAGCATTTCTTATGCTCCCGTAAACGCAATCGCAACGAAATTCAATTTGGACTGTGTTAAACGCATAAGGCCCTAAAAACGCATGCAACACATGGGGCAGACACATGAAGGCCGCACACTCGCATCGAAATCAAAGCGGAAATTGCAAAGAAAAACTGCTCACAAAGGGAAAGTGAATGTGAAAGAGAGAGAGAGAGAGAGGGATGCAGAAAGTGTGTAAGCAAGCAGAGCAAGTCAAACCGAAAACAATTTTAAGGAAAAACCACAAAAGAATGAAATGGTCCAAGTTCGCTTACCAAAGCAGGAAGCGCCGGCAAAAGCTCAGATTGTATAATGAAATCGGAATCGGAATTGGACCAGTGGCGCATGGTCTACAGATACGCTCATAGGGGCCCGGCCCCAAGGGGAGCTGGAAAGGGGGCCAAGCATCTAAGCCGTGGGCACCGCAAATTAAAGTCGTTTTGCGGCTAAATGCGCCGCAGACTGTTATACAGAGAGTGTGTGTACTCTATGCATATGTATGTGTTATATATATATACATATACACCGCTCTATTTGTGTGTGTGTAAGCTCTCTGCTGTAGGGCGTACGCCCAACGGAAACGAACGGTTATTTTAGCTTTTCTTTTGTGGCACTTCCGACTATGGAATGCAAGCGTCGCGACGTTTTAGTTTTGAGTATGAATACTCTCTGTTCTAGTCGATATGTAAAGGGTATAATAATTCGAGGACCCAAAATAAATCTGAAAATTTGCATTTACTTTTAATGATATCATTCAAATATCTCTGATTATTTACAAATTAGTTTCAATATACATATAGAGTGAGAGAAGGAACAAAAAAAAAAAACTAACTCAGATGTTGACTAAGAAGTCGAAGCTAATTGAAGGCATATCGCAAGTTGATTATCAGAGGAAGACAAATCATACCGGAAATAGAGTGAGAGAGAGAGAAACAAGGAGCGAGTTTGGCATGTGGACCAAATGGACTTAAGAACTAATAGAAAATGGAAAAATGGAAAAAATCAGTGGCCATTGATCAGGAAACCCTCGCATTTGGCTGCGCTCAATTTCACATTAAAGTGGAAGCGGCTTTCATAAATCACCAGGCAAAGAGGATGAGCGGAAGACTGTGACGAAAAGAGAGACGCAGAGAGAGAGAGAGAGGGAGAAAGAGAGAGAGAGAGACTGGAAGAGCGCTGAAAAATATGCTACATAATTTGTTCGCAATAAAATTTTTAAGAAACTGCTGCGCCAAGCACTGAAGCTCACTCAGCAGTTCTCAAGCAGAACAAGGCAGCATGTCAGAAGGATGGCGGGGGGGTGGGCGAGTTGGGGTTAGAGGGAGTGGATTGTGCAAACCGTCCTATTTCAGTTCCATTTGATTGCAGCTCTGTGCGGCTGTTGCATTTTGCCCCAGGAAAAGCAGCAAGCTTCCAAAACTTGTATCTTGACATCGCGGCAGGCTGTAGTCAAGTTATGGGTGTTACATAATAAAGTCTTACATAGAAGTATCCATATTAATTACTTACTTGAAATACTCTTTAAAATCAAAAATAAATATTTGTTGATTTCACTTAAGGCTTACCACAATGTTTAGACACGAACATAAACAGGCGCGAGCAAGAAGAATTACATCGAAAATTTTAAGATTTTCCTCAGATTCTATATAGTCACGAGTACATGGGATAATTTATACGGATTCGATGGAAGACTGGAGCTAAGAGGCATATTGTGTAGGCCTAGCATAATATGTACTTATATACTTATTCAAAGTGTGTGCCTACCAGAGTGAGGCCTAAAAATACCCTAGAATATTTCAAGAAAACGTTGCCAAGGCCAAGGAAATAATATAGTTTATCGGAAAGTGCATTAGTTCAGTTAATTGTGAGTGTTAGCTTTTTTTATTGCATCAGCAGGTTAGCAGCCCCAACGTCGGCCTTCATATAAATCGTCATGCAATTACTGACAGGCCTCACATGTCAAGCCAAAAACAAACAGAAGTGGAAAAAAAAGAAAAGAAAGGGGGAAAAAAATGACAATTTCGTATAATAAAGCGCATGCGAGCAACGCACAAATAGAGCTAAGAGCGTAGAGATAGAAATGCATATAAAGTGAGAGGATGATATATTTAGAGAGAGAGAGAGAGAGAGATAGAAAGAAAGAGAAAAGACAATTGTTTGCACTTGTTTTCATAATAAAGAAGAGGCCAGCAATGCAAACATGCAAGAGACACGATAATTGTTCTGGTTTACGATAGTTCGATAGTTAATTGGCCTGAACGATAGTTGTGATAGGCCAATACGCGCATACAGTCACGCACGTATTCACCCACAGACGCACACGCATACATACAAGCAGATTTAAGCTATACTACTAGACCTAGCTAATGTCTTTGATCACATAGAGCATGGGCCACAGCACAGCACAAGTAAGAGAGAGAGAGAGAAAGAGCGGGTGAGAGTGAGAGTGAGATACAGTTAAGAGTTTTACAATACTTATATAAATAATTAATATTGAGAGCTAGACAGAGAGAGATAGAGAGTGAGAGAGCGAGAGAGACAGAGCGAGAGATATAGAGCGTTGCGGTTAGACGTTTAGACACCAATATATATAAATAATAATGATATTTCTTTAGACTGTACCTAATTCTCACTTCGATTTATCTGAAATTTTTGATTCACGCTTTGCACACATTAAGTGAGTGAGAGAGAGAGATACAGAAAGAAAGCGCATGATAAATTGCAATTTGATGTAGCGTACCTGCGTTGATAACAAATAAAAGAGTAAGGTGATAAGTGTGTGTGTGTATATGTAAATGTGTATGTGTATGTGTTGTGTGAGTATTTACTTGACTTTTTGTATTCGATTTTGGTGCGTGCTTCGAATAAGGAGAGCGAAAGGGATAGAGAAAATAGTAGAAACGATAAGCAATTTGTATATTGTGTCCGTATATGTATGTGTGTGTATTGAAGTGTGTATCAAAGAAGAGCTTCAAGATGAGCGCCACAAAAGAAAAGCACTTTCCATTTAAGCGCAATTTGTTTGTGCCACAAAGTGTCCATGAGGCAACATGAGTTCAAATAAGAGAAAATCAAAAATTGCAGGGTATGTTAATGTGAAGTGCACAGTATGCACCATCAGTTAATATGCCACAGATTTGAATGTAAGGGTATATGCGCCCAAGAGTATGCTCTATAGAATTCTATGGCCCAGAAAGCTCACCAACTCTTTGTGAATTGAAAACATTTTGGAAAATTTACCCAAGAAAATGTTTGATTTGAATTTTGTTGAATAGCTCTTTCATTTGCTTAAATATGTAAGGCGAAACTCAAAATTAAATAAAGTTTAATGTAGTTTGTATAATGGGCTGATTTTTTAAAGATTTTGCTTGGTATGGTTTTTGATTTGGAAATTTTGTACAAATGGTTGGGGCCGGCAAAGCTAAACTGAAAGGCTTGCTAGATCTACTAAGAACACAGTATATTATGTGATTATTATGTATGTAGGTAATACGCCATCTCCGACTTACCCAGAGTGCTGCAAAAGAACTTACAGAACCCACAACTAAAGTAAAGGCAATAATGATAAGAGAAAACAAATAAAAACCAAAATAAAACAATCCCCGAATCTCTTAAACTAACGCGTATCGTTGCGGTATTTTTGGTATTTTGTTTGGTATTTTTGTTTGGTATTTTTGTTTTAGTTTTTTTTTAGTTTTCAGCGCTTGCTTCAACATGTGAATGTTCCACAAAAATTCAATAAAATCGTTTTTCCATTTCAATTTGGGTCAAAATATTCCATTTTCTCTTTGACATTCCCCAATCGAAATGTCAAAGCGAAAAGTATTTTGTATTTCTTATGCTTTTTGTAAAACATTCAATTTTTGTTTCATTGTTATATTTGTTCTGTTTTGGTGTTTTAGATACTTTTTGTTTTATTTGCTAAACTTTGGCTTTGTGGAACAATTTTCGCAATTGAATCAAGTTGAGCTCCTAGATCGAAAACGGGAATGAGAGGCAAGTAAGCTTTACAGAATCTTGTTGGGAAAACTTGATACCATTTGTCATATTTTATAGATTTAAATGCATATTTGTTTGCTAATGTGTGTGTGTGTTACTTGTGTTTCTTTGTATTCTCTAGGTACTTTTGGTTGTTTTTGTTGGTGGTTCGTTCTGGTTGTTAGTTAATGTGGCATACTTTCTTTTCGTTTATCATTGGATATGTTGATTTGAATGTTGGGTGTTTTTCAGTGTTCAGTGTGTTTCTTTTCGTTTCGTTTCGTTTCGGAATGACTACAAATCAAACAAAAGCTTTAAGATGAGCGTCCAACTGAACTGAAATGATAAGCTCGTCAGCCCAGTCGCAAAGCGCACACAAAATACTATTGAAATATCATCAAATACTTAACACACTCAACTTGTTGATTGCCCAAATTGATTTATGCTAATCACTGCACTAATGCTAAATTAATTCAGCCACGCCGCATTTGCATGTGGCTATAAATGCACGAATTTATGGCTACGTTCTCTGCACAGGAGCGGTTTAGTGGCTCAGTGGTCATTGACTGCAATTAAATAGGTTTTGTTTATTCAAATATGTTTTAGTAGTGTAAATATGGAATCGACTACAATGGATCCATACCAAGTTTTTGCTTTTGTATAAGAAATTGCTAAAAGAAGTCACATTTAACTAGATTTTAGAAGATTTTAATAGTTTATAATTTTACCATGACCCAAGAACCTTCAAAAGATGGTAAACCCTCGTACATTGAGCTTGCTGTATAAGTCCCAATTTTATATTTATTTAGCTTCCTATGCATTTCATTTGTTCGTTTATATATGCATAGTTTATATTGCAATATTTTGTGTGCGATTGCTCGTCGGCTTATATAAATATAATGTGTGAATGGCATGAGTTGGCAGTCTCTGACATATTGTTTCGCACGTGTGACTTAAATTAGGTTGGCAGCTCTTGCAGTATAGTCGCTCTTTGCGCACTCTACGGGATGTGGCAGGATAAGGTTATAACGTATATTTATACGTATATATAACGTACTCAAATATACATACATATATATAGTATAATAATATACATGATGAGTGGCTCGTTTAAATCAAAGCAATGAAAATGCCTGTAAATATTCAATGCAATCTTAATGCTCTTTCGCTTTCTTGGCAACGTCGATGCAGGCATGGCCCTGTTTTGCAGTCTATAAAATATTTAAAATATTTTATTGGCCTTTGGCACAATCCGGAAACAAAAACAAAAAGATTTAACAAAATGCAGACCAATAGAATATTTTAAATATTCTATATGCAAGGCGTCAAAAATAAAATGAAAGTCAAACAAAAAATGTGTGTAATTATTACATTTAGAGAGAGAGAGAGAGAGAGAGAGATAGAGAGAGATAAATAGAGAGCGAGGTGAGAGTAGTCCAGGCAAAAGCAATGGATTTATTTACAGGCATTTTCATTGTACTTTCAAATTACAACCAACTGCAAGACGGCAACGTGAATGGAACAACGCTATTGCGTCACGTAAGTGTCCATTACGTTACGCACACATACAAATTGAAATAATAAGTAACACGTAACGACAATAAGAGAACTCATGTTGCATATGTATTCTTTTACTTTTTTTGTGGGTGGTGAATTTTTGGGTGATTTGTCACTTACTTCCGGCGGTGGCGGCGGCGGCTCCGGCTGTGGCGCCGGTGGCGTTGTCACGTATGTGTTTTTCTAGTTACGCAATTTTATAGAAGGAGTTACGTAAACGTAATGTGATGATTGTTTTACGTTTTTCGCAACGACAACGAGACGCAAAAGATGGGTGTCAGTATTTGATTTTCGATTTTCGATTTTATTTTATTAATAGAAATGTAAAGAAAACGTAAAAGATTTGCGTGTTTATTTTGATAGAATTTAATTTCGTGTCATTTAGAGAATGTATCGCAACGCACATTACGTATGCGTAGCACGTTACGTAAGTAGTAGCAAGCGAAAGTGACAGCGCGTATAGAACATAGAACAGAATAGTAGATGTACGAGTGTGAGTGTGAATATGTGAATGTGAGTGAAACCAAAACGGAAAAAGTCGAGTAATGTGTGTAGGAAACTTGATCAATGGATCGCTCTGATCAATACATCAAGTTTTGTGAAATAATAAGTATGTGTTTACATTTACGTGTGTTGCTCACTAGAAACTACAAAAGAAAAGTTGGTGATCGTGTGGGTTTTCTTTTCTTTTTTTGTGGTGTTTGTGTTTCGCAAATTGTTTGATGTGCTTTATATTCTGTTATGTAGATAGTTTGTATTTGATATTTCATAGCTCGATTTTTATTACTAGTTGATTTAGTTTTGAGTTAAGTTAATGTGGAAAGTAATTAGAAGCGGTTTGCTTGATAGTTTTTGTTGTTTGAAGTACTACGGGGCTAGTTAATCAAAGGGAGTTTAGGTGCAACGTGTGTGTTAGAAAGAGCGCACTATATATATAAACGTATATATATGTATGTTTGTTTTGCTTGTTTCTGTGGAGTGAGTGAGAGTGAAGCTACACACGTTGTTGTTTATATATTTATTTAAAGAGATAGAAAGAGAGAGTGAGGGACAGAGAGATAGAGCGAGAGTGAGAGAGAGCGAGCTAGAGCGTACTCAGTTTACAGTTTGTTTAAAGCAGGTGCAATAGGCGAAAGTGTATTGGGATTGGGGTTTGGTAGTGCAGTACAGGGCAGTACAGTAACTACATATAAAGCTAGGAGTGAGGGGGTGGGGTGACGTGACAGACAGAGACAGATATATATATAGATAGGATAAACGGTAATAGAGCATTTTTAGAGTCATAGTTAGTTTACAGATAGATAGACAGTTGGAGACAGAGATAGAGAGAGTGTGTGGGAGAGATAGAGATAGAGACAGAATTGAAGCCGGAGAGGGACAGAGAAAGAGGTGGCTGGGTGGTGTGTCTTAGAAGTAGAGCAAAAGCGCTAGAGTTATATATAAAGATATATATATTAATAGATATATGTACGTATTTATAATTGAAAAATAGATGTGAATTTAAGCTAATTGTACAGCGCAAAAGGTAGTTGGCTGGCAGAGCGCTCAAGACTTGAAATAAAATCTGTGTAGGTATATCTAGAGTTTCATATATGAATTTTATTCACTACTAGACTAAAGACAGAGCAAGAGATAGGTTAGGTTCGTTCCAAAGCAGTTGATAGATCTACTGTCGGGTATACACTGCATATATTCTATATATGTTTATATGCTTTCATTGCCAAACAAACTTTTTGGATTAGAGAAAAACTAGTTGTTAAACCTAGCGTAGAGCTTGTGCTTTACCTCTAGGCACACTACATAAAATAAAACTAAGACAAATGCTCTGTGGGGAAGGGCTTGACGAAATCAAAATGGAGTGTGTCTAGGCGGAAAGAGATAGAGGCAGAGATAAGGAGAGACAGTCGTGGGAGAGATATAGTATACAGAGAGAGAGAGAGAGAGAGAGAGAGATAAAGAACTTGAAAAGATAGTCAGATAGTATAGAGAGTGGGGTTTTGGGTTAATTAGTATACGGCTTAAGGTATATCATTTAATTGTATTGGATTCAGGTTGGGGGCTTTAGAATTTTGTTTTAGCTGATGATTTTCATTTGACGGCTTTTAAATTCAGAGAGATAGAGAGAGATGGAAAGAGAGAGTTTAGCGCTCATTACTTATTCGTTTAGATAAGTTTTTAATTATAGGTAGAAAGTAATTGAACTGGTTTCTGAGTACTTTTCCTTTCTATTCGTTTATATTGAGGGAGAGAGTGTAGTATATTATTATAATTAAGTATAGTTTTCTTAAATATTTTTTTTTTTTTTGTAATTATTTGGTATTTTATATTATTACCCATGACTCAGGTGGATAACGAGGAAATGGAGCTATTTCTTTAGTTGCTACATTACTAGGCAACTCAAGTCTTCCACCTAATTTTCGTAGCTTTCTTCTTCTCGCCACCCGAGATTTCGATCTTAGCATCAATGCGGCCTGCATCTTGTTTGTTGTTGTTGTTCTTTTTTTTTACTGGTTGTACGGTTTTGAACGGTCAAAAAACTGTTACCGCGCGTAGTCGTTACAAAATATACATATATATCTATATGTCAATATAAATATATATATATAAGTGAATGTGTCTAGATAGTAAGAACGTTTACGTTACGTAAAACTTAGCGTCAGTACGAAATCAATGGGATGATACAGGTTACGTTTAGGAGCTTAAAAACGTCAAAACTAAAAGTCGTGTCAACAATATACAGTTGGAGTTCGAAGTCAATCAATAGCAATATCAATCAATCAATCAATCAATCAATCGCTTGCGTACGAAATTGTCACGTTTGGGGCTTAGATTAACGCAACGTCGTAAGAAATAAATCGTATAATGAGCGCACGTTCGATTAGGCACAAGGAGGAGGAATATAGAAATATATATAAGTATATATATTTTGTATATATAGAAGCAAAGAGTATTATAGTATATATTTCTTTTGTTGCTGTTGTGCTGTTATTGTAGTTGTAGTTGTAGTTGTAGTTGTGTTGAGCAACTGCGTCAGTGTGTGTGTGGGTCCCTGGCGCAGTTGGATGGCGGGCGGAGGATGTGCTGCGTTGATCGCCAGTGGTCGGCTCTGCTTGGCTAGCTCCGTTACGTCGTTGTCGATGTGTTATTCCAGCGATGCTCTGCCGATACGTAGTCTCTGCGGCTCCCAACGTAATGACGCGCGTAGCGAGATGATGTTTTGTTTTTTGTTTTTCAATTGTGTTGATTTTGTAACGGTAATGAGCCGGTGAATTGTGATTGCTCTGCTTGCGTCTATTTCTTTTGCTGTGTGTGTGTTTATTTTGGTCCGTTACGTAGCGTAGCGTAACTCCGTGTTGCTGCGTCGCTACGTTGCATTAACGTTACGCAGCAACGTATTCGTTGGTGATTTCATTTTCGTTTGTATTTTGGCATTGTAAGCTATAATCATTTATTGATCTCTATATAGTGCCAGAGGCCTTTGGCGCAACGTTAACGTAAGCAAACTATCACGTAACCGTAATTGATTGCCCGAGTGAGTCTATGCATTACCTAACTAAATTACACCTAATGCGTACGTAGAAAAACTGTTATTGCTATCAATTTAACGTTATCTCAAATCCTATCGATATACGATTGTTTTTAAGTTACGATTTCGATCTACGTTTTGCGTGTAAATGAGAGAAGGCAATGTCGTTGTTTTTTTTTTAATTATTATTAAATAGTTTTCTATTTTTATTTTTATTTTTTTTGTTGCTTAAGTAATTTTTATTTTTCGTTCAATCACATTTGGTGCGTTTGAGTTTTTGTTTTGTTTTTGGGTTTGTTTTTGTTTTTGTCGAACTTGTTTCGTATGAAATATTTGTTGTCAGTTTCCATGTAAGTAGAAAATATATTTAAAGCTTAGCACGCAGCTCTCCAGTGGTCAACTGCGTTTCGTATTTAATTTAATTAGACGATTTGATTTGTTTATTTGTTTCGCTCCGCTGCCAGCTGTCGTCATGTTGATGTAGAATATATCTTCATTTGTTAAATATTTTTAGTTCGTATCACATATGAGTTGCAGTTGCTAGTTTGCTTCTCTTGAATAGTAACTCTCTTTAGCTTTGCAAAACTTTTCTGTTTTGTGTAAGGGAAAACATGTTCGTTAAAAGAGTGTTCTTCGCTTTGATTGCCTGTCGACATGTGTTCATTTTAAGTCCTGGATTTTACGGATATTACCTAACTCAGAGTGCAATGAGATGACAATTATTTATTGACTGCACAGCTCTAAGCGGATTATTATTAACAGCCTGACATGTGCGTGATAAGAGCAAATGCATTAAATTTGGAATTCAATCAAGCAACGATGCAATTTCACAGACTAAAATTCAAAAATTAAGAGAGAGAGAGAGAGAGAGAGAGAGAAAGCTGTGGCAACATATTGGCCAACATTTTGATTGACTATTTTGTTATTTTTGAAATTCTTCATTTATATTAAAATTTTATATTACAATTGTATATTAAAATTTGTTTATTGATTTATTGTCAAACAATTGTTGATTTGTTTATTTTCAATGTCATTTTAATTTCATACATTTTGTTGTTATCATTTAAGCACTCACGTTTTTAAGAAATACATTTCCGAACAACATTTGCTCAGTCGCTGTTCAGGATATACTGCTTATCGCACAACTTCGATGAATTTTCCAGCCAAGATTTATTTATTGGTATTCATCTAATATTCGGCTCTGAATCAATTTGCAGCTCATTCGCATTCATCATCACGTGTAGAGTATTCATTTGCTCAAAGCTCGGAAGCCGAGACGAGTTGAGTGCAAAGTTTTGCAGGCCATTCGGCGAAATCTCGACAAGAATCTCGTGAGTAATGCAAACAGAGCAAAATATTTATGGCCAAGCCTCGCATAAGCCATGTTCCAGCACTGCTAAGCCATAATTCAAATGCCAGCCAGAAGAGATG
The DNA here is from genome assembly GCF_018153725.1 of Drosophila mojavensis. Taxonomy (NCBI): domain Eukaryota; kingdom Metazoa; phylum Arthropoda; class Insecta; order Diptera; family Drosophilidae; genus Drosophila; species Drosophila mojavensis. The sequence goes on from NW_025318872.1 coordinate 4,109,728, forward strand.
CAGCTACTAAGCACATGTGTGTGTAAGTGTGTGTGAGGCATGCCATATATGCATGAGTATGCCAGAGACCATTTCGCGGCTCGGAAAAATCGGAAAAGTTGCCGAGCAACTGCCACAGCTGCAAGAATTCATATGCAAATGCTGCAGTTCTTTTGTAGTTTTTGTAGAAGTTACTTTTTCCTCTGATCTGCTACAGCATTTTAGAGGGTATTCTGGCTTATACACTTAATATGTAACACTCTAGGAGTTGAAGTTTTTGTTTTATATTCATATTTGAATGGCAATTTTAAATGGATGAAATGAATGAATGGGATAAAGCACGTAATGGATTCTTGTAGTCATATAAGAGACTTTTCCTTACGCGGTGATACGATATAACAATAATACATGAGATGATAGGAGTTACAAGAGAAAATATCAAGGGATATTTTCAAAAGCCGCCTTTAGAATAAAGCACAGAGGCACGAAGATAATATATGAAGACATAGGTTAACAATTGATCCTTTACAATCTGCTAAGCAAAAGCGTAGTAATTGTAAACATTCTAATTATTATTATTATTTATCTGTTAGACAGAGAAGCACAGCTTCTCTTGTTTGGCTATTATTCATGTGGCATTCGTAGTAATTTTAAATGCTCCGCTCCTATTTCCTACATTCACAAGAGTATTCAGTTTGTCGACAATAGCTGCATTTACTTCAGAGTTATGCCTTTTTTTTTTTTAGCCATAAAGCCCAAGGGCAAGTTCGAAGCGTAACGAAAGCGCGCAGAAAGTGGCAAACGGGCAAAAACCCAACAAATTTCAATAATTCAACAGCGCAAAGCGGAAAAAGTCACTCGTTGAACGATGCAGATGAAATTTTAATGAAATACAGATTCATGCCACACAAGCATACACACACACACATACGCACACACACACACATACACAGAGACACAGTAACATGGCAGCAGCATTGCAGTCAGGGCCGTTAATAGACAATAACATGGCGCACAGAGACCTACACACACACACACACACACATTCATATGTAACTATGTTTATAAACATACACAGATGCAGCTGACATAACAAAAGCTGTTGGCTCGCACCGCCTAAAAGATTGCAACATTTCTGCAATTAAACACAGATACACACACACACACACAGAGAGAGAGAGAGAGAGAGAGAGAGAGAGATTTTTGGCACTGGGCACTACACATGTTGCAGCTTCACTTGTTGTTGTTGTTGTTGTTGCTGTTGCTGTTGTAACTTGTTGTTGCAGCAACTGTGTCACACGCTGACAACATAAGCGCTCAAAAGAATGCAATGAAAATTAATTTGCCACATAATTCTTGTCAATGTGTGCGTATAAAAGATAATTGTAGATATATATCTGCATACTCATACACACATATATATATAACTGTATATTTGTTGCTTTCATTTGTATTCCTTTGACAGTTACCAAGCATTGCTTTGCAGTTTCCAATTGGGCCGAGTGCATTAAAACGAAACAACTTTTCCCATTTATTAAAATTACATAAATCAAAGATTTAAATAGGTTCTGCTTGCACAATCAACTGGATGAGCAGAGACAACAGAATGGAGTGCAGTGCATTCGATGCAAGGATTCGAATAAAAGTCAGTCAAGTCATATTTCATTGTAATTAAATAAACGATTCGTATGAGTTGTTTCTATTTGTTTCTTTCTTGTTTTCAAATTAAAAGAAATCAAATCACCATACAAAATATAGATCATAGCTTTTTTCTTTTGGCTTTTAAGAGAATCCATTTGAGATTCTCCATGAAATAAAAAATTGATAAATGGGTTTCTCAGATAGAATTGAATTTAATATTGAAGAAATACTTCTATTAACATTTTTCTAGTTGTAACCATTTGTATTATTATTATTATTATTATATATATATATATATTTTTTTTTACTTTGGTGATGAGAAATCTTTCCTGTAGGAGCCTTGAAGAATGGTAAATTTAAATATATTTATAAACATATCTGTTGACTTATAAGAGGACTAGTGCTTCCGTTAAGACATTAGGGCACTCTCGTTGTAAGCACAAATATTTCTGTCAGAATTTAAGCGCATTAAAGCTATAGTTTTAAATGCTTAAAACTGCTTACTGTGTGTATGAGAGAGAAAGAGAGGGAAAAGGAGAAAAGTAGTCCATAGGTATTTCATGGTTCCGGCAAATGCAAATTTTTGTGGTGATTGCCACAAAGTCAACTTTCACATTTAAATACGAGTGTATTCTGGTAGGTGAATCAATAACAGCTCAAAGGTTGACTCTTGCATATGCAAGAGCTGGCCGTAAAGCCGCAGATGAGTTACAGGTGCTGTCGAACAGCCCATGCGACTCTGCCCCGCCTACTGGGGAAACATGTTGCACGATTGGGTCCGGTCATTCGACAGTCGACAGTCGACTTGCTAATTAATGCGAATTGCCAGCTCCCGTGTTTCGTATGCCGTATTCCATATTCCGTATTATATAGTCCGTGTTCCGCTTTCATTATTCCATACTCAGTTTTCGTCTTCTTGTTGGCGGCATTTTTGGCACGGCGCCCGCTGTCTTGTTCACATGTCTGCTGGGAGAGGGGCGGAGGGCGGTCGAGTGCTCCGGGAGTGTGTCGAGTGCCTTGTCTACAGGTAATTAAAGCCAGTGAATCGCCTCGAAAAATTTGCATATGCCACACGGCGCATGCCACATGCCACAAACACGTGAGAAATGGCAACTGTCCTCCATGAAAGCCATGTTATTTGATTGTCCAAAGCAATCATATATCTTGCGAGCTATTTGTGTGTGTGTGTGTGTGTGTGTGTGCTGTTGGGTGTTGGCCGTCGGGTGGTGGGCGTGGGTGTATTGAGAGTTATTTATTCAGCCGTATAAACCAAATTTGCACGGACTAACCAAGCGTTAAGTGAGCATACGCTATTGAGCCATTTCCATTCGTTTGATTTGCGGCGCGCTAATTGATAATATTTATAGCCACGAATCTGAAGCACTGAATAACGAGCTGTATTTGAAGTGTTGGCCAAAATCGAAGAGAATTGCGTTTAGTTAAAGACTTCTCAATAAAGCGTTGGAAATATCGGGCTTTAGATTTAACTTTCTGGACTTGCTAAGTAGAGACTGATAGAATGTAAATCAGTGTATGGATTGAGCTCACTGTGACTCAAGCTCAAACCATCCGGCTATATAAAGTTACATTGAAATAGATTGCAATATAATATATTCTTCTCAATTTCGAAATGATTTTATTCCTATTTCTACCAGATTTTTCTTGTTGATGAACTGTGAGAATAAAACAAATTCAAATTCAAATTTCTTGGAACAGCTGAAAATTTTAACTGCTGTTTAAGATAATATCTTCGGATATTTTGTTTTTGTATTTTCCGCACATTGCGCTGTTGTTGAAGCTATCCATGGCATAAAACTGTTTTATAGACGAATGTGATTTGCAGAACTTCTCGATTCGATAATTTGTGGGCCATAAAAATGTCAAATGCAATTGAGTTCTGTGGGCAAACGCGTTATAATTTGTGTCTTTTTAAATGCTTTTTATTGTCGTTGGCGGCGACAACAATCGAAGCGCATGAACACACACACACACACACACACCCACACACTCACGCTATTGAAGATAAATGTTTGCTAAAAGAGCGCCGCTACAAGAGCCAAGCAAAAAATCGAAAATGAATTTAAATGTGGTCATGTAATAAACGAGTTGCGTTTATCTCGAATCAAAGAAGGCAACAACTACACAGAGACACTCTCTGTGTCTGTGTGTGTGTGAGAGAGTGAATGAATTATGCAACTGAAATTCAATTTCGACCGCCGCAAAGTATGCAATAAAAAGCGAACTCAAGAGTCCACACTGATTGTCGCTTGATCGTGCGCCGTCAGGGGTGTTGGCAGTGTGCAGGGTATTCGCATCAAATGGGGTAAGTGGGGCTTCAATATGTCACTTGCAATTACTGCAGCAACAACAACAACAGCAACAACAACAGTCACTGTTGTACGAAAAAGAAACAAACGACAAGCCTGACAAACAAATACGACGACAACAACAACAACAACAACGAATCGTGCCCAACAAGTCTCCGTGGGGCTGATTTTAGTCAGCCAGCCAACAGGCTGACCATGATGAAGAGCCTGTGAAAAGCCAGTCGATGAGAAGATGGGCAGATGGGCGGATGGGTAGATGGGCCAATGGGGCGTGGTTCAGCAGATAGTGTGCCACAGGCGACAGTTTGAGTAATTATAGAGACTGCAATTTCGGAATGGTGTGCAGTTCGCATTCAGTCTTTTTTTTTTGGCAGCCCTCACGTAATTGAAAATTAAATTGCTGCTCGATGACAGTTATAGAAGGGGGAGGGAGGGAGCATATAGGGATGCCCTAAAAATGGCGGAAGGAAGAGGAAGCCGGCGTTTGACAAATGGACAAAACGAAGGCTGTGCAGTTGAGCGTTAACGATTTGATTCCATCGTAATGCCACAGAATCTTGTTGATTGGTCAGAGTTACATTTAGACTTGGCAAATTGCTTTGGACAGCAATGCAGTTGAATTTATCGATATGCTTGAACAATCGATAGGCAGAGAACGTCAAAATTGAACAATGTTTGGCGTGATTCGCACAAGACGCGAACTAAATCGCCTATCTCATTAACTAGTTCTAACTAACTAATGCAGCACTTCAGAAATGATATATATGCTCACGAGTTAATCAATACGTCGCTTAGGAGCTCAATGATTTCAAGGAACATATTCATAAATAGGGCAGAGAGTCACCTTTGTGATCGATTGAGATATTTATGTATGCATTAATTTAAGTTATTTCTAACGAAATTCAAGTTATTTTTACCGAAATCATGCAATCACGCATCCACCATTATCTTTTTTGCCATTGCTGCGATATTCTGAGTTATATTATCAAATAATTGCCATCATTAGTTATGATATGTTTCCATATTTCAGGAAGTCTAGGGAAGCCAAAATACAAACTTTTTTCTTAGTTCCACGATGTATTAGAGCTAAGTCTCCAAGTTCCTTTATTCAAAAAGATACTACATATATTGTGAAATCAGTCATCCTGTACGGGCTCGTAATTAAGCCTAATGCAGTTGCTTGTCGTAAAGCTGTCATCTCGCTTTAGCAGCTAATTCATGCTAGAGAACTAGAGGCCAACAGAGTTTTACACCTTTCGTTGAGCTTTTTACTTTCATAACACGTTATTTGCCATTTTCATTTTCATTTTCATTTTCATTTTCATTTTCATGTTGCTCTCCTGCTTTTATGACTTTTTTCGCAGCTACTGTTGTTGTTGTTGCACTTTTCGTTCTATTTTTCACATTTTCAGCGTCCGCCATTTTGCCGCACACTTTTTCCACTATTTTCCAGCTAATTTACTAGCTGTTGTTCTTGTGCTTGCTGTGTGAGGGAAGCATATATACAAACTTATACATACATATATACATCTAGCATGAATATAGTACATATATAGTACGTACTTGTAGTACGTACTACATATATATCTATGACTCTCTTAAAAACTTGAGTGTCCACTCAGCACGTGCAGGAGGCGGGTGGCACAAGGGTGGTGCATGGGTGGATGCGACGTGGGTGGGCGTTGAATATAATAAATTTTAGCCGCCGTTCGTTTTTTTCCTGTTTTGCTTTCCTTTGTATTTTTTATATTTTTTGGTGGAACCATTTTACTTAGTTGGGGTAAAGCGATTTTGCTTTGTGCAAAAGTTTTGTTTAATTTGTGCAATTTTAATACTCTGTAAGCAACGTGAGCTGCAGAGAGGCTGTGCGAAGGCAGCCCAGGCAGAAGATATGCCTTGCAAGACCTATACATGTTTTAGATATGTGCGTAAAGTGACGAGACAATAAGGTTGTAAGATATAGAGTATAAGAAACATGTAGATCCATCATAGAATTTCTCGACGAGCAGACAGGGAGAGCGAGAGAGAAGGAGGGAGTAAAAGAGGGAGATAGTAAGATCATAAATCAAGAAATTCCATATACACTTTTAATATGCAGGTATTTAGTAAAATATTAAAAGTATTTTTTTTTTTTTTTTTTTTGGTAAAATACTTTTAGCATATTACAAGTATTCATTAGCTAAGGATAGAGATGCATTCATCACTTATGATGTTACTCCAACATTTGCAACATTTCCAAGTAGTATACATATACAAAAATTCTTGAAGTAGTAGGTATCTGACAGTCGATCGGCTCGCAGCTAGCAAAATACAAGAAATTCTATATAGACTCTCAGTATGGGACGCATTCATCACAATACAATACAAAACAAAAAGTATTTTGCTAAATAATTACGTTTTCCAAGTAGTGGGTATCTGACAGTCGGTCAGCTCGCAGCCAGCCAGCTTTCTGACATGCTTTCCGCTTTTGGCTTTTTGTAGCTTTATTTTATAGTTGCTTATGCAAGTCAAATAATTGCACAGCGTTAAGTTTTTTAATTTGTTGCTTGGGAGCTCGTTAAGAGCGAAACTTTAAAGCCGCTACTCTGAACCGCTCAGTTTCTGCATTACCGCACCACTGATCCACTGAGCCACAATACCAGTGTAGCTCTGCACCACTGCTCCACCGCATGACACCACAGTTACACATCATAAGCCACCGAATGCTGCACTTTTATGACACACATTTGAGGACTGCCGTTTACACAATATTTGGCATCTGCTTGGGGGCGTGGCAAGATGTGGGCGCTCGTATGCAAGAGCTTGCCAAAGCTTTTAGTAGGCGTCGCATTATCAGCCCGATACAAAGGCACATTATGCGCTTCCGATTTGTTGTTGTTGCCAGTTATGGCATCGCTTCAAAACGAGGTTAGCTATAGGAAAAATATTAGACGAACCCAACTGAAAGGAACGAAAGGACACATTTTGTTGTGCTTTTCCGAGTGGGTCAATTGAAGCTGTTGACTTTGGCAGCAGCTGCCTTCAAAGATGAAGCAGAACATTTTTGTAGATATTCCAATCAATACAGCAATACACATACATATATACAAAGTGAAGACGTGAAAAGCCACGAAAAACAGGGAAAACTTTGAGACAGCCACTCCAAAGTGACCAAAGCGAACTAAATATCGTAATTCATAGTATATAGGGGAGTATAGTTCAGCATCGGAGTTCATCATAAATCGTATATCATCATAAAGCAAAGACTTACATTCTCACCCATTAGCTATTACATAATATATTGAAAGGAAGCAGAGTGTTGATCAAAGATTATAGATAGGTTATTTATCATAGAAGTTGAAAGATTTCAAATACAAAATATTTGTGTGTGAAACTCATTTCAGTTTGGCAGTATTTCTTCGATATGTCATGAGATTTGAAATGTTTAATAATTTTAATCAATAGATCAACTGATGCATAATTCTGGGAAACCAAAAAAAAAAAAAAAAAAAAAAAAAAAATTATAATAATAATAATAATAATAATAATAATAACAATATTAAATAACATATTACATATTTTTAATTAGGGCTTTCCGCTGTGTGTTATTTAGATAAGGTTGAGCTCATCTCTGTTTAAGCAACTTGCTTGTTATTGTCCAGTAAAATATAATTTAGAATATTCAACATATAGTAGTTTCCACTGTATAATAATACGCTGGGGCATGCCAACCTCAGTTAAAGCTCTTATAAAACTAGGTACACAGCTGATATTTAGAATGGGGAACATGCATTGGTTAGCTAGCAATAGATTACGATTACAGTTAAGATTACGCACACACACACACACACATACAGATACAGATACAGATGCAGATACTAGATAATATACATAGATAGTTGGGCAAGCTGGGGCTTGACTTGGACCTCATTTACCTCGATGTGCTCGCAGACGCAGATGCCCTCCTCGCAGTAGGCGCACAGCTGGAACTTGCGGCCCTTGAAGAGCAGCTGGGGCTCATCGCTGACGAGGGGCTCGTATTGGGTTTGCTGGAACTGGAGTTCGCGCAGCTGCCGCTTGAGGCCGCTGGTGACGCCGAGGTCGCCCTGCTCGAAGGCGTCGCTGCGACGCATGCGATAGACGCTGCACTTGCGCTCCAAGGGGCCGCTGGGCGGCTGCATGGCCTCGTCCTCGTCGTAGGCTGTGAGGGGCTGGCGCTCGGCCGAGTCGTTGGGCTCGTCGTCGTCGTCGGCTCGCCGCAGCTTCACTGCGGCTGCTGCCGCTGCGGCGGCGTGCCCGGGCGAGGCCATGGGCGTGGCCGGCGTTACAATGATCGCATCATGGTGAGCTACAAACATGGCCGCCGCGCCGGCCAGCTCCAATTGGGGCTCGGAGACGGCGGCTTCGGCGGCGGCCGCCGCCGCTGAGGTGCTGGGCGTGGCGTCTGTCTCCAGCATCGACATCGCCGTCGTTTTAACGCCGACCGCAGCCGATGGCAACGCAGGAGTAGCTAGCGGGGTCTCCTCCATTTGGGACACCAGCGGCAGCGTCGCCGTTGCCGACTTGTGCAGCTGTCCCTCTGCTGCTGCTCCGGGGGGGAAGCCAGCGCTGCTGCCGCTGTGCCGGTGCACGAGCTTCGGTGAGACGCGTCCGTGTGATGAGGCGAACTGCTGATAGGGCGTCTGCACGGGACCCCCGTGACCGTGGTGCAGATGGCTGTGCCCGTGGCCCTGCAGCCCCTGGGCGTGGCCGTGGGCGTGCCCGGGCATGTGCGAGTGTGAGTGCGCGTGCGAGTGCGAGTGCATGCGCAGCTGGAGCACCGACTGCGTGTCGGAGCCGCCCGTCCCCTCCTCGATGGGCAGCAGGGAGCGGGACTGCGTGTAGGTGGCGCTGAGCTTGCGGCCCTGCGGCTGCTGCGGCGCCCGCAAGTAGCTGGTGGGCAGCTGGTGGAATTGCCGCGACTGGCTGCGCGTCGGCGTCGAGGCGCCGCCATGATCAGCGGCGCCGAGGCCGACGACGGCTCCAGCTGGTTTCGGTGGATGTAGTTTCGCTTGTAGCTGTTGGTTCTTCTTCTGCTGTCGCTGGCGCTGGCGCGCCTGGCGCGAGGCCAAGGAGGCGCCGCCAGCAGCTGCATACATGTTGCTTACTGCTTAGGTATACAGGCTCTGGATTTACTCTATGGCTTACGCTTAACTAACATTCGGTTTCTAGTTTCGCTTAGCTTAGATCTAGCATCGATTTGCGCTGCGCCTTCCTAATTTGCAATACTTGGCAGTTGTAAACTAAGCTAGACTTAACTGAATCGAGTGGCTGCCTGACCTGAGTGTTGAGCTAGCCTCACTTCTTGGGCAGTTTAAGCGGACTGTTTGCTGGTTTAACCTCACTTTCTCCCTTTCTAACAAACAATTTCTCGTGAGACTATCTCATCTCACTTTAGCCGATTCAATTCTAAGCACAACTATTCTTATGCTATCTCTGTCAGCTCTAACCTTACTTTTAGTGTTTCTAACCTCACTTTAAGCAATTCTTATCTTCTTTCACTTTCGGTTTTATAAAGCGTGTCTTTGGAAAAATAAACGTTAAAATTCTTAGCAAAATTTGTTTGTTTATGTGGTAGTTGTTGTTGTTGTTCTTCTTCTTGTCTGTCCCTGTATATATGACTAATATGATGTGGCTATCCTCTCTAACAGTTTCGCTTAGGTTGCTTTAGTGTAGTATCTAGAATATTTGACTTCATTCGTTTTCTTACCGTTTTGTGTCTGTATTGACAAAAATGATTGTACTTTGGATTACTTGCTTAAGCTTCAACCGAGTGACATGTACAAAACGTTGTTTGAAATAAACCTCATTGAAACCATCAAAAGTAAATTTTTCATTGGTATAACAATCTTCAAATGCATATATACGTATATATGAACTAACAAAATCATACAAAAGCAATTCGCAGACTCAACTTAGGCTAGGGAATACATACATTGTGCATTGCTTGTTCTTGTTTTTGTTCTTGTTGTTGTTGTTGTTGTTGTTGTTGGCTTATCAAAAAATATATATAAGTATATATATGTCAAAAAATTGTATTTCGCTTGGTGTCTATTTTAAAAATGTTATATTTGGGCTCTGATTTTCTATAAATATGTGCAACGACTCTAACGATCCTCTCTGCCTATAAACATTTCAAAAATATGCTCTCTTCACAATCGAATTATTTCTGTTGCATACTTTTCGGGGCGTATTGTCTGTGTGTATCCTTTGTGTCAACTCTCCTGTCCACGCGGGCCGTATGATAAAAATAATTGAATTACTTTTCTCTATTTATACATATAGTTTTAAAAGCTAAAAGCTGCCTGGATTAGCTATGTATATACATAAACTGTACGTTGCTTATCTGCTAAATACATGTATGTATGTATGAGTATGTATACATATAAATATTTGTTTGGTAATTGTCTAACTAGTGTCCATTAGCGTACAAAAAGCGTCTAAAGCCTAACGCACACACACACACAAGCACACATACAAAGACATGTAAACAATTGAATAGAATATATATATATGTTTCAATTTGTATCTGAATATTTTGCTTTTCGCTTTATACTTCAGTTTAATATGGAAGCTTCCTAAAGCACGTCTTAAATTTTACGATTTGCTTTTGTTTCTGTTTTCAATTTTCATTTAATTTCTATTTTGTTTTACACACACAGTTGAATGAGACATGCACATACTCAACGATTGATAATCCTCAGTTCACATCAGGCTAGACTACATTTTCACAATCTGATTGTTGTTCTTCGTGTATTGTGAATTAAAATTAAAATCGAAATTTGTTGCATTTTAGTTGCATGTCGCTGATATCCCTGGCAATGCACAACATGTTCTCATAGGCTCTTCAATTTAATAATTTCTCGTTTTATCTAAACTTATGTATAAAGACGGATTTACTGCAAGGAACGCGACGATAATCGATAAACACAGTAACAGCATTCAAATCAATCTGAATCTTTATGGTAGACACGCATCCTTAATGCTAAAAACTATTTGCTAAGCTGCAAAGTGGATTGTCAGAGATGTAGAGTGTGAGAAAAAGTGATTTAGTTGTCAATAACTATTAATAGGATTCTTAAAAATAGATAAACATCGTATTGCAAAGTTCTCATTGGCATGCCCCAACAAATAGATACAACATTATATCTTATGTGGAAATCATCAAATATTCAAGAAAATATGTTATTAGAAGATACTTAAGCATTTCAAAAAGATAATAAAGTTTTATGGATGAAAAAAAAAATCTTTTTAATGTATTTAAAATATATATGTATATATTAAATATGTAAAGGGATTTTTTCCACACAATATATTTAAATAAAATATAATGAAGTGAATATATTAGAGATTCTTCGTTTCAATTATGTGTATTTCCATAACAAACGACTCATTCACACACACACTTAAATATTTGATATGCCACGCCACCTTCTGTCATTCCATAATTTGCCCATTATGGCCTGTATTTGAATTTTTAACGGGTTCAGGATATAGAAATATTTTAATATTAATAGAGTACAAAGGTTAAAAATATTTTAACACAAAATAATAATATCCCATTCAGAGTTTTATTTTCAACATTAAATATGGCAATACTTCAACAAGCAATATATCAAACGCCAAACATCGTTCAGCTGAACATAGCAACTCAAAACTTTTTATTACATATTAAAGATTAAAATTTCTGGTGCTTCGCTCCTTTCAATTGAATACAGCTTTACACTCATCCATCATTAATCAATTTCGCGACTCGTTATGGATGATTGTTGAGAATGTAAAGAGCAGAGTGGGAGAACGATGAAATATCCATTGAAAACAATTTTCACAATCGCCACACCCCATTCAAAACTCATCAAACAATAAAATGCGCAAACTTTTTATTTTGACTTTCGGTTGGAAACCTTCAAGTTCCGTCGAGCAAGAAAAGTAAAAAGCGAAATCATCTTGTAGCCAAAAGTGAAGAATAAAAAAATGAAGGGAAGGCAAACTTTTCTCACTCAATCGCACACATAAACACACACATATTTACATGCAGCAAAAATGACTGAACCATCGAATTCTGTTAAATGCGCCAAATATTGGAAGCACTAAAGTGTGTAGAGTATTTAAAGAGGATTCTCACAGGAGTTGTACAACCCAACAAGGTGAGTACAGTGAAACTATGTTAAGTAGCACTGTGTGCATTGTGCTTGCCATGCACGTTTTAATACGATTTCTTTTTTTTTTATTATTTTAATTCATATGCTCTATAATGGTATACATTACTGTATAATATTCTATAAATTATATTTTGTCAGTTACCCAACACTTGGCAATAATTGGCAAGTGAGAATAGAACTATAGATTAATTAGAACTAGAGCTGAATCCCCTAGAGTACACTATGACAATGATGGTGTTCGCTTTAGTATTGTTCTCTATTCTTGTCAGATCTTCATTATACCCTATACACAGACTAATGCATGTTCTCATAATTTCTTATCGTTGGTGTTGTAAGGTTTTCCTACCCATTTATAGACTCCATCCATGTAGCCCTTATCTATTTTGAGTAGTATAGTGGTTATATACAATATTTGTATGTTGGTATTTAAATCAAATATTTTATTTGTCGCGGGAATATTCAAAATATACAGTCGCTCGCCCTAATTATTGTAGCTCTTACGATAGTAAAATAAATAAGATATAATAATTCTCGATGGGGACTGCAGGGTATCTATCTTTTCGTACATTACTGAAAAGGTTAATTTACTGGTGGCGCTAAGCGAAAGTTACTTCTGACTATTGCGGGGTATCTGCATACCCGTCATTGCTTATCTTCGGCCTCGTCTGTGCAGCTTTTGCTTGAATGTGACTGCAGATATTTTCATGTATTCGCAAATATTTGTAATTTCACGATTTTTCCGCGTTGTTTCTTGCTGTTTTGCTTCTGCTGGATCCCTTAACGCGCTGCACATGCGATTTTGTCGTAAACACGCGAATTAAAATCCCCTTTGGCTTCCAGTTCTATTCGGCCGGTTGTACCTCGGCAACCTTAACATTTGCCATGACTCGGCGACCTGGTCTGCAGCAACATTCAGGGTCATAATAAGCGCTAACATATCCTTATAAGTCAAAAGTACGCCCGCGCGTTTGCTCAGCCATTTCAACGTTTTGCTCTTGCTCTTTCAATTTAATTTAAGTTGTTTTCTGTATTTTGTGTTTTGTGTTTTGTGTTGTTTGCTGCGTAAATTGGCCAATTGCAAATGCTGGCCGGGCCGAGTGACGACAATGTTTAGGCCCTTAAAGCGCTTTGTTCGCTTGTGGCTTATGTAACAATTTGTTGATGCCTTTTGGCGCAAAACACGCACTCAAGGCTAATTAAAACCCAGACCCACGGCAACGCCCCGACAATAAATGCGACGACCGCTAAACGGCTGCCATTACGGCCCAATTCCTATACACATAAGCCCAAACGTGGCTCTATATAGTTAAGTATGCCAGCTGCCCAGTCACGATAAATGACAGTAAGCCAGAAAGTGCGCTGACGTGTCATGGATCATCTTAACTTGTTTCTTTTGCTGAAAGCCAAATACTGGAAGTCAAGTGCTATTCCGCTTGGATAAATGTTCTATTGATCTTCCGGTAAAACAATGTCCATGAGTATATTTCCGAGAAATGTTCTGAATTCTAATTAAATATTTAAAATATAGTTGTAGACAGTTATATATGCATACATAAACGACTAAACTACTATAATGCTTCAGGTCTATAGAGCGCCTACGAAATCTTTAATCTTTAGGTGTATAAAGCTTTTCGGAACATATGTCAATTGATGTATTGAACTTGTATATTAGCGTTCAAAAATTCAATCAAAAGTTACAAGTTTTTAAGTTTACTAAACTTAGGAAAATTCAATACTCATACATGTAAATATATATATCTTAGTTAATGAACAAATTGATTCGACCTTAGTACAAAAATAAAACATACAAATATTTAAAACTTAATAAGTTTAATAATCTTAAGAACTTTAATTTCCTAATAATGTTGTATTTTTTATAATTGTACATAATTTATTTATAATTGTATATAATTACACAAAATAGATTGATTTTACTTTTCACAGTTAACCAAAAAAAAAAAAAAACAAGTAAGAAAGCTCTAGTCGAGACTGCTCGACTACGAGATCCCCTGAACCCTTGGAGCAATAGATATTTCAATACTTTTTCGCGACTTTCAGCTTACACAAGAAACACACACACACACACACACGTACGCAAAAGCAGGCATACATACACACACACGCATACAGACACACATACACACACACGCATACATACACAAACGCATACACACACACACATACACACACACATACACAAACACATACACACACAAGCAACCACGCATAAACACGCATGGGCTGCAGTGTGCGCTTACTATGAGAACTTAATTGTTTAATAACTTTTTTTATGGACGTACGATCTTCATGAAACTTTTAGATTATGATTATAACATGAATATGCATGTAATTGCCAAAGCACAAGTCTCTAGTATTTGAAATACGCTTTTAACAAAAGTGAGGGTGAGGGGGAGAATTTAGAGGTGGGGGGTAAATTTTAACAAAAACCGAAATTGTATAAATTGCATATAAGCATACATTAAAAATTTGGAGATTCTAGCAATAAAGGTGTAGAAGATATAATTTTATAACTGGGTTTCGATAAGGTTTTTTATCGATAAAAAAAGATCGAGATGAGTTATCGATTTTTAATGATAAACTTGATATGCGCGCTGTAATTACGGACATTTAAAAAAAAATTTGAAGTCTCTAGCTCTTATATCTTCTGAAATCGACACGTTCATACATACGGACAGACGGACAGACGGACAGACGGACAGACGGACAGACAGACGGACAGGGCCAAATCAACTCAGCTCGTCACCCTGATCAAGAATATATATACTTTGTGGGGTCTGCCACGCCTCCTTCTCCCTGTTACATACATTTCAACAAAACCATTATACCCTGATTTCCCATTGAAAATGGGTTCAGGGTATAAAAAAACACATATATGTTTTTGTCCAATTTTTACTTTTCGTAATAATTTTGAATAAGAATCACAAAGAGCTCATTTCATGGCTGCATTGTAAGTATTTGGAATAATTGAGAAAAATGTCAATAATAAATTGTGATAAATGAAACGGGAGCTTAGAAAGTTCTGGCAATTATTTGCAATGTACACAGTATTCGCGTGCTGGACGGCAATTAAAATGGGGCCACGTGTAATATGAATTTAGATGACAGCAATTAATGCTACCGAATGGCATTCAACAGTCCATGTGGCTGGCAAAAAATCAATACGATTGCAAACCAATAGCAGATTAGGGCGTGGGGCGTAGGGCGTGGCCAGACGCCTACTCAGTAAGCCGAACATAAAAGCACAAACAGAAAGGAGCAAAACATGAGGCCAAATTATGCAAGCTGGATAATTACAGCCTGATGCTGTTTTGGTCAGGTCAGTGAGGCATTATAGTTAAAAGAAACCCCCCACACGCAGCGTAAACACCACACAGACTCACCCACACAATCGCACCACCAGACCACCACGCACCCACAGAACCACCCACATGTGAATGAGTCAACTCGTGCATAGTTACGCAAATCGAGCGAACGGACGAACCGGCCACAGGAGACTTTATGTATGAGAGCGGCCTGACGTTTCCAGCAGACATCGCGGCGTATACGTCATGCGACTGCCAGAGGAGCAGTCAGGCAGCTGGGCATTCAGCTAAAGGTAGAAAGCAGCCCAAGCGATTTCGCTTTATTCATTCATGGCGCATGCATATCTAACATCCACACACACACATACATACATACGTACAGAGGGTATCTTCCCCTTTCAGCCGCACAAACAAGGCCCAGACTACTGGCCATTCCAAAAATCTCTCTGATTCTCATGAGGTTTTATAAAATTTATGAAAATTTGCATGCCAGATTATTATAGAGCTATAAATAATAAATTTTATGAATATAGATTTTTACTTCATAATCGTTTTTATCATATTTGATATAGCATTTATTCTTAGAGATTAAGGTTATAGATGAAGATCTCGAGATACTGTAAGAATTCGCTTACAAGCAGAGACAAATACATAATACGATTCAAAAAGTTGACTAGCCTATATTTACGTAGGGCTCACATAAATGGTTCACGTGGAGTATTGGGATACGAGAGATAATTTTGTATAGAAAAGACAATGTTTGTCGCAAGAAGAATTATACGAGTTTCTATTCAGATTGATTAAGGGGTCAGCATAAATATCTGATGAGTTACTGAAAAACCTTCGCCAAAAATGTACTGAATTTCGATAACGATTTTAATCGATTAAAATTAAACGTATATTAATTAATTAATTAAAAAAGTAATTCAAAATAGAGCCAAAGACCGAGCAACACAACAAATTACAAGTCTCTAGTTCTTATAGGTTATGAGATCGATGCGTTAAAAAATATTGACACACGGACAGGGTTAAATTTGCTCAGCTCGTCATCCTGAAAAAGAATATGTTCATACGATCTGCCACTACTGCCACATTTATTAGGTTTGTCTTCTTGTCTTCTTCTTTATCAAATTATTTCATTTCCTGTATGAAAGTTAGGCAAATCTTCGTATTAAATTCGGCGTTTTAGCAGAGTTTTGTGCTTCTGGGAATGGCCACGATTGAGTCATTTATGCGCAAGTTTGGCCAGCTGTGCAATATGCATGCAGAGATATGCGAGCAGGCGGCGCCCGAGCAGGGACCTGCCAGTGCGTGCCACACACAGCCAGTGAAGCACAGACACACACACAGAATACACACACACACACACACAGAGAAACAAAAGTGGCAGCTGTGGCACGTAAAGTTGTCTACGCAGCAAGCTTCGCCAATCGACGTTGGCTGGCTGCCGCATTTGGCTTTTGTGTGTGCGCGTTTTGTTGAGATTTAAATTAAAATTTAAATTTATTTTCAGTGGACTTTTGTGGCGTGCGGCCAGCACTTTGTTTGCTTCCGCTCCCAACGAAACGCTGCACACATCACGCAGCTGCTGAGTGCCACACACAGCAGCAAAATTAGCAATCAAATGGATTGCTAATTAAGAGCTCCAAAAAAGATAATTATATATTGTGAATGGTGCCGGACTGTGAGCACTCATTGCTGATAAATTAACATATTTGATATGTTTAGGAGTATTGGATTAGTTATGAAGCAAGAGAAGAGATCTAGAGCCCAAAGTATCTCATCTTAGTTTGTTATCGATGACTAAAGCTTTGTAAGTGACTCTGAGTCAGCATGGATGGACAACTATATTTTAATATAATCACATCTTATTAGTGAATACAAAATTGAATAGGTTATCCTTGTTTACGATATGATGGCGATGGGAAGGTATCGAAAGGCATAACAATCAATATATACCTTATCGATAGGCACACAAAAATGAATATGTTGCATAAGAAAAGTTGATGAAGGTGTAAAAGTTACCAATAAGACCCACTAAATTCTATTTCTCTTCTCAGTATTTTCATAAATTTGCCGCTAAGCTCGACCTATTTATGGTGCAATATATTTGTCTAGAATTTGATTGAATCATATGTCTGGCTTTTAAAAGGAAGGCAATAACAGGTTGATGACATTCCCAATGGCTATTTGCATACATTTGTGACTAACTGTCAATTTGTCAATATTATTTTGCGAGGGAGAGAGACAGAGGAGTGTAACGTCAGATACATATTGAGAACATATTGAGAAGCACTCGAGGGCGTTGGGTTTTCGTCGAATTTACTGCAAAACAATTTCAAAGCCATTGCCATGCAAATGTGTCAATAGAATTGGCACACACGCATACACACACCCACACACACACACACCACACACACACACACACATGCACACACATACAAAATTGAAAGGCTGACTGGCGAATACGTTACGCTCTTTGCATGTGTATAAAGTAAGCCGGATATGTTTGTAACCAGCCAGCAAACGGAAATATTATTGATTATCGCAATGTTAAACGTTTACTTTTTGCTGTTTATACTGTTATTATTATTATATCATTTCCATTTATTACAGCCGCTGCTACTCCTGCTGCTGGCACGCGCTCCATGTGCAAGAAAACATATCAATTTGATAGCAAACTAGTTCCAGGAGCTTCCACAGCCCCCAACGTCGTAGCTCCCCTTTCCCCAGAGTTTTGGGGCCATTTTTAGTATTTTTGGCAAAGAGAACGTTTGATTTCTTATGTAAGTGGAGCAAGTGGCAAAACTCAATTCCCTGCCCCTGCTTCTCCTGCTGCTAGTTGGAGCTGCCTCGATAAGCAGCTATCTACGCCTCGTCTTGTTCTTCCGCTACAGCTGTCTGCTCCTGCTTCAGTCGCTTGCCTCGCTGTCTACTTCCGTTTCCGTTCGCGTTTTTCTATTTTTTCATTTTTCCACTATTTTTATTTTATTTATTTTTTTCATTTTTTTTCTATTCATCGTCGTCAACACTTGAGGCCGACATTTAGTTGGCGAAAGGGCGCATATTGCAACAGAGCAGAGCAGAGCAGCGGCTGCTGTCATTCATAAGTTTTTCCAGCATTGATATCAAATGTAGGCACATTTTTAATTAAAATATTGGAGTCGACTGGCTGACTGGCATAAAAGGCTTCCACTTTTGGCACCTCCTACACCATAGCCTTCGAGTGCTTATGCCACTGACATTGAATGGAAAACTAGCACCACCTGACATGCCCAATAATAGACTATGAAACTCGTAACCCTACTGCTATCTAATCTCTGGCATTGCAAAAGAAACTAAACTAAAAATAGATTGCAATAGTTTATATTATTTTCACAGTTTGTAATTTACCTTTTATAATTGAAGGAACTTGAACTAAAAGATGAATAAATTATTATGTATGGATTATTATTGGATGAACTTGCTTTTATATCCACTGTGCATAATACAATATTATTGATTCACATATGAATGTGGCCATTGGTCTACGTATAACCTCATTTGCTATCACTTCTGCTTAATTGAAGCCGTTAAGGCCCATGGAATGGGACAATGGGCATTAGATTAAGACAAAGCACCTATGCCATGGCCAATGGCCCGATAGGCTAAAAGGCAACAGGCAGCAGGCGCAGGCAGCCCGGGCAAATATCACATAAAGCCAACAACCACAACAACAACAACAGCAAAGGGGGAGATACATAAATTACAACACCACAAAACAAGAGCAGTCGCTGGGGCGGCACGGCTCCTGCTCCTGCTCCTGCTCCTGCTCCTGCACTTCCTGCTGCTGTGTCCTGCGAGCGGTGGCTCACTCTGAGTCCCACCTCCCCACATCGCCACATTCGAGGCATTTAAAGCTCGCTGCAAAGTGGCATAAAGAACGCCATGAAGCGACTGTGTTTATTGCCTTTTATGCGCAGCCTTAATGGCTAAATTTGGCTCCCCAGCCATGGGCCAGTTGCCATTCCCAATTCACAGTTGCAGTTGCAGTTGCAGTTGCAGGCAGCGCAGCTTAATGTCGCCGTTACAGTTGATCGCCGTAAGCAACAGTTACCGAGTGCATCATAAAAAGCGGTGCCCAGCCATGCGAGCAGTCACAGCATTTTATGATGCCCAGGAAAGCATTTGGGAATTCAATTTGATATTTGACTGCGCGGTGACTTGTTTAACTTGCGCTTTGCAAGCGACTGAGTTAATCAAGAAGTTATCAATTTGTTTAACAATTACGTAAGCTTGTTGTAATGTATATAACAGATAAAGAGAAACGTGGCAGATCCCATAAGGTATATATGTACATATATTCAATATTCTCAGATCTGAGAAGATATAAGAACTAGGAAATAAATACTTGAGTATATCATACGCAGTATGAGCTTATCATATTGTTTCGATAACTTATCCCATTTATTGTTTATCGAAAATAATCGATATATATTTGTTTTATAAAGCGCAACTTGAGTGCTATTAGACCTAGAGACTTCAGATTTACGCCCTCTATGCCCCACTTAAAATATAACTATTTCCAGGGATTTGTGACACGCACATTGTGATTAGCACTTTCTAAAGCTTAAATGACGATAGTCTCACTAAAAGAGATTAAATCGATATTTCGAAAATATTAACGTATATTTCAGCTTTATCATATATCATGCCTGCTCGATTTACTTACTAATCGATAATATAGAATATTATGGACTATACTCAAGATAAATGCAAATGGCGCCGAGCTGTAATGACGAGTCTCAATGTATACAAATGATTGTCCAACGGCCATAAAGTGGAAGTTTTTCTTCGAGCTTTCAACTGCAAAATAGTTGCACTTGACTCCGCTTCCGTAACGCCCACCTCACGGCCCGAACCTCTCCGGCAACCGCCTCTGCTCTCCCTCTCTCTCTCTCTCTCTCTCTCTCTCTATCTCTGTGTGTGTTTGACCTTTTTATTGTGTGGGTGGGTGTCGGAAAGGGACTCGGAATTTATTTTGCATCCTTTTCTGCATTCAGTAAAAATTTCGCAATTTATTTTGCTTTGTGTATTGAGGTCAGTTTTGTTGTTGTTGTCCTTGTTGCTGTTGTTGTTGCTGCTGCTGGCGCCTTTGTTGACCAATAAAAAATGAGGTTAGCTTTGTTTAGACAGGCAAAACACAATCCAAATCGAAAGTGGAGGCAGATAAAATATTATATATAACCTTTTGAGCGGACCAAATGACACGCAGCAATAGAAGCAGCCCGACCCACAAGGGTCAGCATAAAAATAAGAGAAATGCTTGACATATTGACACACTTGGCGAATGATTGATTTTCCCTCTGAAGTCCCAGGGCCATTGAAACAAAAGACAAGCCTCTCGAATCGGCCTGCTCCAGCTATGAATACGGCGTAATTAATAGCGAGCGAGACTTGTTGATTCAATCAGCGACATGCCACACTGTGATAACTGCACACTGTGCACCCAGCAGGAGGCGTGGAGCAATCCTCGGCTATACAAATAAATTGCTGTGTAAATACACCGAGCGACAACAAACAGCGCCACGTTACATTGTCATTGTTATCTACTGCACAGCATGTCCTGTTTTCCTGTTTTCTTGTTTTCCTGCTGCCCCGTTGCCCCGTTGCCCCGCTGCCCGTCAGCACGCTGAGAACGTCAACTGCCAGTCAGAGCCAGCTGAAGGCAGCCAGGTGAAAATCGGAAAAGCAACGCGTTATGCAAATGGTAAATGGTAAATGACAAAATTCTATCTTGTTGATGCTTCGATTCGCTGTGCATGTTGACCCAACTCTCACAGTTCGATCAGAGCCAGATACATGCAAATACACATATATATGGAATGTTTATAAATATATTACTCGTTTACGTGCTGGGTCATTGTAAACACATGTACTGGGATCAAGCCAAAGCTGGGAGAGGGATTTGTATTTGGCTTGTCAAAGCAGCCAGTCAGAGCAAATCTTGAGTCTTATATCTGTCTTTTGCGTCAACAACAATTGGTACGATTCGAAGCAACACTATAATACTTGTTGGGCCAAATTTTGTAAATAAAAGGAACACCCCTAACTAGTAGCCATACGCTGTACAAAATTTGTAGCAATCGAAATAACATAAAAAAACATTTATATTGATTATTGTATTTCTTTGATACTTTTTGTATTTAAATATTGATAGATGCTTTCAATAGATAATAGCCATAACAAAAGAATGTATACAAGACTTGTGATTCTCTATTATAGGCTGAAGATCGGTTTGCATTAACATGAAGGCTTTAAGATTATTAATCAACACATTGATTTGCACTTTTCCCCGGGACAAAATAGAGTGAAACACAAGAAAGACAAAACACAGACTAGACGGACTGCGAGACGAGAACTGAATTTGAGATGCGACCTCAAGAAGTTATCTTCGTGTGCGCCGGCTCTTGGGGTTGTGTTTATGTATGCATATCTCGAGAGGTGCATAAGTGTGTGTGTGCGTGTGTGTGTGTGTAATTGTGAGTGTGTGTCAATGAAGTGTGCCCAAAGTACCATCACGTGTCATTGGCTAAAGGTGGGCGGCAAAGATGCGAGTGTAGCAATGCACTTGCAGCACTTACACATGCCACATGCCACATGCCACATGCCAGCTGCCACATGCCAACTGCCACGCCCACGTGTGTCTTAAGGGAGCATGTAACCCAATTAGGCGGAACAGCAGCCACGACAGATGCCAATTCATTTCTGGCATTGGCCAGAAGAACATGGTCAACGATTTGAAGGCTGCCACATTTGCATTTAGATTTGGATTTGCATTTGCGTCACGTGCAACGTTTTTTAATTATTGTTACTACATTTTGTTGTAGTTGGTTTCTTGTAATTTACATATTCACAGTGCAGGGGACAAAGGCAAATGCGAATGCGAAATGCACAGGACAAGAGACACAAAAGCCTCGCGTATGCAAATTAAGAAATGCTAAGAGAGCGAAAAGAATAAAATTAAATAATATGAAATAAAGTGACCCTGGCTGCGTTGGAGGGCAGAGAACAGCCTTAGAGGCCCGGGGCTGAAGCCGCAGCCTCCGGCTACAAAGACGAACGAGTCAACTAGCAGATGCCCGACTGGGACATACTCTGCAGCCTGTATTTATTGATATATAGTTATTATTGTAATATTTATGTGTTCTCTAATTCCATTATTATTATTATTATATTTATGTTTTACTTCATTCAATTCTTATTCTGTATTAAAAAATGTCTCGATCAGTAGAGTGAGAGGAAAACCTTGATTGAATTGTTTGGATAAGTGTTGTAGTTGACATTTATAATACCCTCTTCGGTTATGCTAAAAGGGTATAGGAAAATAAAAAATAAAAAAATATGTACGTTCAAATAGAAGCGTAGAGTGTTTGCTTCCTGGCGCACAACAACACACACGCACTCACACACATGCACAACAGCTTGAGTGTGTGTGGGCTGCGCTCATAAGTAGGCAACAAACAAGGTTTAAGGCGGGCTGCGGGGCAGGGAGAACAAAGCAAAGCGCTTCGCAAAGGCCAAGAGGCTATTCGGCTCAGGGGACGAACGGATGGTAGAGAGGGTGAAGAGTGGAGGGTGGGGGTGGAGAACGAAGGAATTTAATGGCGCTTTTTTGGGTGGCGTATTGACTAAAGCAATGCTTAGCTGTAGCTCAGAGTCTACGCTCTGTAAATTAGGTGCTTAGTCATTACGGCTTGTTGGCATTTAAAAACGGGGAAAAGCGAGGCGCATTTCGAGAAGCCGCTACAGTGAAACCTGAGTAAAGAGGCTACACTACAATATATGTCGAATAAACTAAAAATCGAGGAAATACACTCCACAATCACTCAACTACTATATAATAATAATAATATATATAGTATATATGTACATGTAGAGTATGAGATATTCTTCAGCTCTTTTGTTTACTTGACAAATAAAAAAGGATTAGTTTCACATCAACTGCAAGCCGCAGCTCGAATTGCGACTCTCTGCGCCAGGCTTCACTGTTTAATTATGGAACAAGTGTTTTATATAAATGAGAGTCCTGCCAAACAGCTTGCACATTGGGTCGCCGGTTATTCAGTTCCAGAAATGTTAAGTGCTGTTGTCTTAGGCCACATCCACTGCAACCCTTTGGGCGCTGAGACCAGAGGCTTAAATGCAAATTCAAGTTAATAAATGACAGGCCTATCTCAGTAGATCTCCACACAAGTTGCGCCCATAAACAACCCAAAGACCGGGATGAGAGCAGATTGAGGCTGAGGCTGAGAGTGAGAGTGAGGACCCTGAGTAAAGCTGAGGCTGATTCATTACAAAACATTTGCCCACCCACAGTGTCGATGTCGATAAGCGTAAATTTGCCAAATACAAATAATCTTTCTGTTTGACTACCCTAATCCCGACCCGAGACTCGAACCTCAACCGACAAAATGCTCAACCTGATAAATATGCCGGCTTTAAAATCTAACGAGCCGCTACAATTGAGAGCCATTGCACTTGAGTTTCGATGCCCTTTTCTTTTGCGTTTCCCTTTCTCTTCTTTCTTCTTTCATTCAGCTTCTCCTAATGCATATGCACAGCCAAACAGCCAAATAGAAGAAGCTGAGGCGTAGAATCAAGAGCTGCCAAGTTGTTACGGCGCATAGATTTTTATGACCCCGTTGCAAGAGTCGCCGCACACCCTGTAGAGGCGGCTCCAGGGAGCGGGTATTCCGGGGTGCTCGGCTCCGTTGCATTTCAAGTTTTGCAAAGTTTTTAAGTGCTGCACATTGCCTGATTGGCTGGCAGTGCCTGTGATTTAAGCTAATTGCCTTCATGGAGAGAGAGAGAGAGAGAGAGAGAGGGAGACAGCCAGTGAGAGGGAAATTTAGGGCTGTATTAAGTAGAAAATTAAAAACAGCACTTTCAGCAGTTTTCACTTGGAAATAACTTTATGAGTTTGAAGCTAGTTAAATAATTGATTTCATTTAACTAATTTTGATGGCCTTCAATTAGATGGCATGCAGAAAATAAATTTAAATATTGAACGAAAAACATATTTGACAGTCAATTTTAATTACTATTTGGCAAATCTAATCAACTTACCCCGATGAAGGGAATGCTGCCAAATTCAATTCGTCTTTCGAAGCAGGCCGTGAAATTTGCAAGGAAGTTGGCCAAATCTAATAACAAAGCCAGCAGAAACGAAGAACGCAAACAAACTGCGTCGCATTTATCTCAGCCGCAAAAATGTCTGCCATATTTCATTTTAAATACAGCACCTGCAGCTCCCGCAGGCCCAGCGACACACAGACGAGGAGAACAGAAAAGAATGAAAGTAGAAGTGGAAGTGGAACTGGAGTGGAAGTAGCAAAGGAAGGACGAACCCAGAGAGCAAACGTTGAAAACAAAATGTCAACGATGGCAGCTTGAGCAGGCAGCAAAATAAGACGTAACCTCCTCTCATATTTAAAGATATTCAAATGCTCTTCCATTCAAGTTTGATTTTGCACATTAAGCGAAATGCGACTGCTCTTATTTCGTCATTTGATTTGCATGAAAGCAAAACTAATTTTCAAATAAAACTAATTTAGTGAAGCATCTTGGAGTACTGCACAGCGAACTTAACATCCACATTCATGCGATCCACACTCGAGGTCCACAAATGTCGTCGCAGCTTTCAAGCAGCTGCAACTTTCAGTCGACTCTCTTACAGCAAGACAGTCCACATTCACACCAATATTAGTGCATATTCAAGATCTCGCTCTCTCTCTTTCTGTATCGTGTGAAGTTTATTCTCTTCTGAACTCTTAAAAAAGCTAAGTAACATCATAATTGACTGAGAAGCAGTTGGGGCCATGCTCTAATAATTGCAAATCATATTTAATGTCGAATCCATTAGACCCTGCGTTAGGGGATAAGCCAAAAAACCGCAGTCGCATCTGTAATCAACAACAACAGCATAAACTTAACTGAAAGCGGCAGGGATATCACGCACACACTCACGCACGCACACACACATGGGCATGCATAAACTCATGGCAGTCGTTTTTTTAATGTCTGCCTGTGCGGTTGCATGGGGGCGTGGCAACGCCTGCCGACAAAGACATAGCTAATAACATTAAGTAGTTAGCAGGCGCATCATTTGAATTATGGCCACGTTCGTTGACGCAGCCGGCGCGTTGGGCTGTTGCCACCTACACAAATGCCACGCCCACAAGCCAGTTTAGTCCAGCCAGATTTTTGCCCCCGCACACATGCGTTGGGCCTGTGTGTTGTTGGACTCTGTGCACTATTTAGGCTGCTCGGCCATGTGGCTAAAATTGAATTTTGAAATATGGTTCGCAGGCACGAAACGAAAAATTGAAGAGGAAGTAGAAGAGGCGGTGATGGAGGAGAAGGAGGAGGAGGCACAAATCTAAAGAGCAGGCAAAGTGATGCCTTGAAGGTCGACTGACCAAAGGTTATGGACTGGAAAAAAAACCTGAACACTGCAATACGCGTGCGACAAGGTCATATTCTGGTCTAGTTTTTGCCAAAACTTCTTAAAATAATTTCAATAGCAACCACTTTTTATACCTGCTCACGAAAGAAAAGAGAATATCGGTTCTATGCGCTGTCCATTGAGAAATTCGGCTCTCTGATTAGATGTGAGAAAAGCATTCCACTAATATAGCACAGACATTAGCAATAGCAGTTTATAAGGAATATGATATATGTTGTACACAGATTGCTTATTATCTCAGTAATAATCAAAGCAAGTTGCCTTACTACAGTCGAAATTGAAAAAAATACTATCCCCTTGAAAAAAAAATCGGTCTCGATTTCCATTTCAATTTCTGTGTATATAAAAAAAGAACTGATCCCTTGCCATATCGAATTAAGCATTTCTAATGATGGCTCTCAACTTGAGAGTCTCAAGTAAGTATGATACCTATAACAGGGTGTTGAGGAACCAATTTACTTGAATGTGCTCTAAAAGAGACACGGAGTACAATGCTTAAGGAACCCATTCTACCAATAAAATAGAATTGCATAAAAATGCACAATGAATATTCCTATCTATCTTCTGTTTTCGACATTATTTATATTATTTTTGTATAAAATTTCATTCTTTGCAGTTAGGTTACTTTGGAGATTCACATTTAGAGGCAAGGGATGACCATAGCGGAAAACATTCTGTGGATTCTGCCAATGTCTCACTTAGTCAAATTATATTTACATGCTATTATATCACTCCTGCCGTGTTGGCAAGAGCGCTTAAAGTTTTCCAGGCTGCCAAAAAGGCCAAAGGTGAGTCAGGTTGGTGTCAGACAGACACATTCACACACTGCTGAATGGCTCAACACTTTGCTGAAAAGTCAGGATGGTGGCCTGGGCTAGGGGCGTGCAGGTGAAACATGTGATGATAAACAACCGAAAGAAAAAAAACAAACAAACAAACTGAGCTGAAAGTTGTTCTCAATGGGAATTTTCCCAACAGAAGCTTCGCGTGAAAGTTTGAAGAAAACTTGGGACTAACAGAAATTTGGCATTTGCATTTATTGTTCTCCTCTTCGGACTCAACCCACAATCAAGTGGCTGAAATTAGCGTAATTGCTTGCAAACGAGGGAGCCGGCCACCCCACCTCGACTGGGGCTCGCGCATTACGTATACGCAACGTGCGGGCTGCTCAAAGGTGGTTCTAATTGGCAATTAATGCAGAGTAAACAAATCAAAATCAATGCAATGTGTGGGTAATTAACTTGCACTCCACCCAGCCGAAACACTCTAAGCACTGTGTGCGCCATGTACATGTATTCCCACTATATGTATGCATGCATATATATATATATATATATATATATACAATACATAAATATACATATTCACTTTCGCATTGGCCTGCGGCTGTTTGCCACAGTTGCGGCTGTCATTATCATTTTTCACGCTG
The DNA here is from genome assembly GCF_018153725.1 of Drosophila mojavensis. Classification (NCBI taxonomy): domain Eukaryota; kingdom Metazoa; phylum Arthropoda; class Insecta; order Diptera; family Drosophilidae; genus Drosophila; species Drosophila mojavensis. The sequence goes on from NW_025318872.1 coordinate 4,137,114, forward strand.
TCTTGTTGAAACTTTCGATGTTTGGTTGGCTGTTGTGGTTGTTGTTACTGCTATTGTTGTTGTGCTTGCTGTTGTTGTTGACATGTGGTAGCGTTAGCCGCCATTTTATTGTACATATACTGTAACAGCGTATATATATTTTCTTATATGTTTATTTATTATTTTGCACGATTTCCGATGTCAGCTGATTTATTTATTTATATATTTGTTTCATTATTTTTATAGTGTTAGCTAATATCTCTATTTTTTTTAATCCTTTGCTTTGGTTTGTATTTGTAACGGACAGTATGAGGAAAAGTATATAAATATATATCCTTAATCAGGTTCAAAAGACGCCTTGATTAAGCCACATTGATCTGTTCTTGATAACATGTGAACAAGAATTCTATGGCATGCGTGGATCCAATGTGAAATGATCTAGTTATCGATTTCAATGATATCGATAATAACGATATCGAACTTTCGCTTTTAGGCCATGCCGCAAATGCTGACGTGTCATAAAATATGAAGAAGAACGAGAATAGATTCCTAGAGTTACTAAAAATCGAGTGCTTCATTTACATATTGTATTATTATATATATTGCATTTCTTGATATAAATATTATATAATTTCCTTGATAATTAGTATTATTTATTTTTAATTATTTTCAGTTTAAATCTCATCAACTTATACCATTTTTTTCGGATTTACATTTATTTAAATCCAACAATCGTAAATTTAATGATTTTGATAGATTTAATTAATAATTGATGGATTGTTTAATTGATAAATCGAACTATTAGTATTATTTGTAATGTAATTTATTTTTATTAATAAATTTCATAATTTTTTTTATAATATTTATATTTTATTCATTATGTATACGAATTCATATTTAAATTATTACATATTAAAATTTTGCTGCACAGCTTTTCCAGCTATTTCCTGGACTTAAAATGAACACATCATGGGGCAACATATATTTTTGCATATATTTTGAAACATATTGAAGGTATACATATCAAAATATAATATAATATATGAATATATATAAAAATAAATATCTGTGTTTTTTTATTTTAAATATTTATAGAATATGGTCAATTGTTGTTGCACTGCAATTGACAGAGTCAATGTCCTGGCGGACGAGCTGATCAAATTGCAGACACTTTGTACATTCTTCGTTATTGTTATTGTTGTGAAATTCAAATATATTCATTTATACCTCCATATGGAGGTGTGTTGGGATTCGTGATGCACATACTTTAGCACGGTCATTGAAGCATTATTATTCAAAGGATTCGCATCGGCAGCCATGTGAATTATTAACGAGCTTCGCTGTTGTCTTTATAAGGCGACGTTTTCATATCTTCTTTTTATTATTATTTGTTGTCGTTACTTGTAATTTGATACACAATACTCTACATATCTAAGGCATTAAAACTTAATTACGGATTGGCAAATTGCACTTGGAATTGCACTGAATTGAACAACTTTTTATTGCGTTTAAAATTTTTTCTCTTATTGTTGCGTACGAGTAGAAAAATGTATAGAAATTTATTGTTCTTTATTTTTTATTTGTCTTTTTCAAATTTTAGACTATTTGTTGTTGGGCAACACGACGCGGCTGGCGAGAACGCGGACCCAGCCTCGGAACAACACTCCTTGTGCTAAGTCCTGCTGCTGCTGCGGCTGCTACTGCTGCTGCTGCTGGTCCTGACGCCGACGACGGTAACGACGACGACGGCGACGACGCGAGACACGCGCGAGGTGCTACAACAAAAACACGACTGAGCCGTCCAACGGCCAGCAACGAATTACGAATACGAAATTGAAAGCGAAGCCGAATTCGCCATTCGCAGCCTTCGTCGTAGGTTGAACGAAATTGAAAGCCCACACGAAGTGGGTCGCTCGTTCGTTGGGCAGTCGTTCTGCAATGCAGCAGCAGTAGAACTCGCGCTTTGTTTACATGTCACAAGCACACACATACATATAGACGTACCGATGCCAGGTAACGAGCGACTCGTTAAAAGCTCATGCACGCTCACTCAATCAGCTGCGTATAAGTGTGTGTTTATGTGTGAGTGGGCGTTGCATGCGTGCGCTCTCTCTCAAGTTCTCTCCCACTCTCTTTTTCAGTTTAACAAACAGCTGTTTATGCTCTGCCCTAATTTCCCGACATTGCTAAGGCCGACTCTCTCTTCAAAAGCTTCAACTGCACTGAGCGCCCTTTTGTTCAAGTGTTGGTATGTGTCTGTGTCTGTGCCTGCGTTTGTGTGTATGTGTGTGTCTGCATGTTATCCTAGCTGACATTGTAAACATGACCGAAATGCATGTTTGTAAAGGTGTGTGTGTTTGTGTGTGACAGTGTGGGCGTAAAGCCGCATTCGAAGTGCCCAGCGCCACATTCATTTGCATATTTGAGCTTATTCTGCGAGAGCGCAAGGGAGAGCCAGCGAGCTACAGAGAGTGAGAGAAGGTTTTGGTCTCATGTGTAACGCAAAGATAAGTTAAACTTAATTAAAGTTTTAGAAAGGAACAAATCGCTGGCTGAATCGAGATGCATAAATTATGACAATTGGCCCAGCAACAGCTAGAGTATGCATAAAGGACTGAACTATTTATGCGCTGCCATAATCATCGCATTCTTAATTATTTGCTTCCAGTAGATTACAATGGATATACAGTGAAGGGTATTTCAGAAGTTAAATATATGCAATATTGTATATCAAGAAGGAAACTATGAATGCCTTCCCAAGTATCTGCAGAGTATTTTCGCTTCGGCGACACGCTCTAAACAGTCCCTTTAAGTTGTTAATTATTTATTGAGCTTCAAATTAGTTTTTGACAGCTTGATTTTATGTCTTTGACATGTCGTTTTGCTCTTGAGCTTGTGGATGTCAAGTGCGTGAGTTCTAAGGGGTCGTTCTCAATAATTCATGTCCCTGTTGCATGCGCATGGGCCTTCCTCAAGCGCAGCCCACTCAGAAATGCAAATCAGCCAGCCGTTTGAGATCTTCGTCGGTCACCAACGGCTGTAAGTAATCCAAGTCGCGTTTGGCAGGTTCATATGACGGCCATGTCGTGGTTACAAGTACCGCTCGCCTTGATATCTCTGCTATGCCACGCCGATATGCGAATTCCTCGTGCTCCTCGTGCGCCTGCCTCACAATCGAGTCAATCTCAAGGCCCACTCGCTCTTCAGCAGTCGACGCATTCCACGGCACCGCTTCCCTTCCATCGACGACCACATGGGCACCCGGAGGCTGCGTCAGATCAACGTCACAATAAGGCATTTTCCCAAAACTATCCTCAGTATGCATATTTCTGACTGAATGCGAGACTAGATAATGCTCGACATGTAATGCAAAGCATGCTATATTCATCGTTTCAAGCCCTATAGAAATTACTTATTGAACTGAGTTTATTTTTCGATTTTATTGAAATATGTTAAGTACGTTTATTTATATATGTATGTATAGGCCAAGTAGGTGGTGTACTCCTTATGCTACACCTTGTAGGGTGCTTCAGACGCATTCTGATTGGTCTTTTTGTTGTTTTCCTTGGCTTTGCTGGGATCTACGTTCTGGGTCTGGGCTTGCATAAACCACTGCTGCTTCTTCTTCTCGTGCTCTAGTGCCGCCTGGCTGATGATCTTGTTGACCTCCTGGCCGGCCAGCTGCTGCTCCTTGGTGTTGTCCATGCTGGAGAGGAGTTGTAGCTGCAGGTGTGACGGTGACAGGTAGCTGCTCTTTACTTCCACATAGGCGGCGGGCTCGATGCCGTAATACCATAAATTGGCCAGCTTTTTCGATCCCGTTCAGCCAGTTGTCACTGCTATTGTTGGCGTGAAACTGAGCTCGAGACATTGCCCCACTCTGAATTCGAAAGGCAGTTGCTGCAACTTTACTCAGCGCAATTTCCAGGCAAAACAAACAATTGCTATTATTGATATATATACATAATAATGCACATATATATGTGATAAACATTTGCCATAAACAAAAGCGATTCCGTGCTAGCTGCCGTTCCTCAACTTCATTTATCACTTTTCAGTAGACGATATTCGATATATGCAGAAAGCCCCAAGGGAAACTATCTTGCCGGTTGATGTGAATGCAGACTTCTCTATTAAAGCTCTTATACTCGAAAGCTCTTTAGGCTTTGTTCCTTTCCTTATACACTGTCTGAGCTTTCGCGAAAGCTTTTTGGTAACTGTCCTGGGTAATACGTTTTCGAGTGTGAACTACTCCAAATTAGGCCTTGCCCTGGGTCAATAGCTCACGCATAGACGAAAAAAGTTATTGAAATACGACTATATTTAAGTGAGGTGGAAAAAGTATGCCCGACGTTACAATACCCTAAGAACTTATTAATTATTCAAGTTTTTTTCAACTTTCTTCTATTACTATTTCTATTATTTTATGCTATTTATTTCTATTATTTTCTTTTGATTTTCTGTTATAATTAAAAATAAAATAAATTCCAACTAAAGTTATTGGTAGAATATTATTGCCGGGTATCTGTTGGTGTTACAGTTAATTGTAATTGCAATTGGATATAACTCAGGAACTTATTTAAAAGTAATTTTCCATCTGAAAATACATTGACCTTTCAGTGAATTAGCTTGAATATCTCAACGTATAGCAATGTAATCAGTTGAATATATTCTAATTTTATTAGCTGATGTCCATTGTCACTTGTCAGTCCGCAGTGCCTAAGGCAACGCGTTGAACTAAATAAGGAAACCGACTTTGTCTATATATAGAGTGCCAGAGGAGGTGAAAGTGCTGTTGCTCTATTGATTCGTAAACTTCGTATCAGTTCAGTCTGCGCTTACCTTCGATTAAATAAATTATGATTCGCTTTCATTGCCATGCAGTTGGGAGACCAAAACAAATGGCGACACCTTTCCTATTAAGCGCTGCGGCCATTAAAAATTCCATTTGGGGCAATAACAGAAAGTTGGGCCGGCGTAATCAACAGGGAGGCATCTCGGAACGCAACTAAATCGAATCACATTCAATTGCCTCAGTGCTTATCGCCAGCCCCTCACGAACTGCCCACATCAATAATTCAATTGGTCAATCAGACACTTTGACAAATGCAATCGAACAACAACAAAAAAAAGAAGCCATACATTTTTTATGTACCCAATAATATTTAATATAAATATGGGCGAAATTCAATGAATATGTGCGCGTTGGGTTTGAATAAACAAATACTCCGTAGTTAAATACATATATATATACATATATATATACATACTATAATCTATATGATGCTTGAGTAAAATAAACACGTTCTCAAACACTTGATTATGCACGAATATAAATATATGGAACTACATGAAGTGTGACATCAAACTAACAAACCTGAGTAAATCAGCAATAATCTAAACATCTTCAGAAACTGGGAGCTCTATTGACATGATCTATGTGTATAAAATAAAATTTATTTGAAATAATTATATCTTGATCAAAAAACAAGTTTTCAAAATATCACTAGCTGTAGCGTTTTATATGTTAATATGTTAATAATGCAACGTCTGCATATAAATAAAGATATATTTATACATATATAATATGTCATTATTCCTTTCACCTAACTATTGTTTTTCTTAAAGATTTGCTCTGAAAATGAAGAAAACTACCTCAAACCAAGCGGGATTCTCGACCAGCAGCAACACAAAATGGGAAAGAAATGTAAATGGAGGAGAAACAACAACAACAAATACGACAACAAATACAACAACAAATACGACAACAACAACTTGAGACTAGGCACAATGAGCCGCATAAAGTTGGCGCCAGCCAAAACTGAAGGAAAAGAAGCGAAGAATGAAAAAGAAAACTAGATAAACATTCTCATGGGTGGGTGTTATGTTATCGCCTAGTGTACCCGTTCGGGCAGCGTGTAAGACGGGTATATTAGCTTTGCGTGTGCTATATATGTATGTATTATATATGGTATATACAGTGTGTATTTTAATATACGTATAGACAATAGAGAGCTGTGCGAAGATCGGAATAAGTTTAAAGAATGTTTCATTCTTATAAACCACATACGTATATGGACGGTGTTCTATTGAACAGCTGAGCAAGCGCATATTGAACTTGTTGAATAGAATTTCGTAAGCCCCATTCTACTATTCTACACCCATTCTTAATTGATCTAGTATTTATACTTCAAATTTTCGATAATCTGTTGTATGGATCTGAAGATCATTTTAGTAAGTTAGATGGAGAGAGATCGAATATGTGATTGGTAAGGCAGATGATAAAGTATAAAATATATAGTTACCAATGTATAATTAGAAAAGAATGTCAAAAATATTTATGTAAAAACTTCTCTAATTTCTAGCTACTTCTTACTCATCATTCTAGCCTTTAAGACAAATATTAATATTTTCCGAATACAGGCAAAGCTGCTTCGTTTCGAGTGAGTCAGGGTATTAACCAGTCAAGCACAGCCGTTTGACTCTCATTTTATTTAGTTTCTATTTTTATTGTATGGGTGAACTTGACTTTAGTTGAAAGGCAGCAAATGCTTGCAAATGCTCAGAGCTCTTCTTCTTCTTCTTCTTCTAGTTCTCTTAACACGATTGCATTTGAGCCACATTCGCGATTGCAACGTGTTGCACTTACTTTCGCATTGCTGCTGTCATTGCTGGTCTGCAGCTCCAGCTGGGTGGGCGTGGCTAGGGGCTGCTGCCTCTGCTGCCGCTGCTGCTGCTGCTGCTGCTGCTGCTGCTGCTGCTGCTGCTGCTGCGGCGGCGGCTGATCCGTTTCTCTGCCGTAGTAGTCGGCCACGCTGGGCACCAGCAAGACGCCCACCTTATTGCGCGCCACCTGCTGATGGGTGCGGCGAGTGCGCGCCGACAGCATCATGCGGTGCGCCACAAGAGCCATGGCTGCCCCACACGCACCACACACACCGCGCACACACGAACAGAAACCGCAAAGTCAAACTCAGAGTGCAAATGAACACCAGAAGCGGTCGCCGTTTTGATCGAAGAAAATGCTCGCTGCCAACTGAAAAGCGACGCGGCGGAAAAGCCAGCCAGCGACTGCGAAACGCACCGGAAAAGCCACAACAGCAAAACAAAATGGCCAAGCCATCAAGCTGTCCCGCTCTAACACACATACACAGACTGGCTGTCTCCTTATATGCGTGTATGTGTGTCTCTCTGTGTGTGTGTGTGTGTGTGTGTGCGAGCTTGTGTGTTTGCGTACTAAACGCTGCATGTTTGATGAGTCTTTTGTTTTTCTTGTTGTTGTTGTTGTTGCCTTAACGTTAATATTAATGCCCGACGCGACTGTCTGCCAGCTGTGTCTCTCTGCGTGTGTGTGTGTATGTGTCTGTTTGTATTAGTTTTACCAACACGTGCGCAAGACATTTCCCAAATACAAAAAACAACGGAAAAAAAACAAGTGAAAATCCTCCTTAGTTCAATGTAAAGGCTAGCAGATACCCTGTACACAATTCATTTACATGCTTGTGATATACATAAATGCTTCTATTATTCAATAACTATTAACCAAAATAATAACTAATAAGTCCAAACTAATTTATAAATTAAAACCAAGTAAAACTCAGCGCTCGAAGAACAGCACAGATTTGATTCTTCGTTTATTAAAAGAGATAAACTCTAAAAATGGTCCATTTGCGCTCCATGTATTCGCACTCAACCAATATACCCAATTCAGCAAATATTTAGTGGGTAGCACAAATAAAAGAGCGACACAGTCACAAGCGGAAAACATGGAAATATTATTTTTATTATTTTTGTTGTTAAAATATAATTATGAAACATACTAAAAAATATGCAATATAAAAAGCATTTCTGACTGTCAGATACCCTATTCAATAACAAAAATATATACATGTATGAAGAGACATTTTATTTTACTGCATCTCATAAAGTTTGATCCTTGACTGATTCTTTACTTTTCTATGCTTTGTTATTTATAAGGGAGATCCTAAACAGAACAAAAGCATCTATCATATTCATGTATGTACATATGTATATTCATAGATAAGCACATATATATAATATACATACATTGTATATGCATTGTTAATGTATCGGGATATACGCAGAGTGTAACTTATTTCATTTACCGCTCTGCTCTGGCCGACAATTATAATTTGAGTCATGTGAGCACGCAATCACACATGCATATACACGTATTTGTGTATGCATGCATGTATGTATGTGTTGGTGGGAGGCGACAATGGCAGCTTCTAACCAATGTTCCTACTACCCGACCTGCTAAAGCAACTTGTTTACTTGACCTTAGCCATTTCCAGCTGCCAACGACAAAAAACAAAACAAATTAAAAGCGAAGCGGAAGTAGTCGAAATATCATTTTCTTTACATATATCTGCAATGTTTTTATTTTTTGTTTTGCTACTAGAGCTGAGAAATGCGCTGACTTGATGCATCTGATGTTGATGGGATCGAGCAAATTCAATTGAATCTCACGTCCCATTAGCATAGAGGAGCCTTGGCTCACATTGAGCAACGATGAGAAACACCAAAGGAACAAGAGATGAATCAAGCCGGCGTGGAGCTCTTTGTCTCAACTAAGAAATGAATCACTTCGTTTGTCGAGCTTGGATAGTAAATAACATTTAATCCCATAATAAATATAATGTATAGATCGATTATAAAATATATGGATAGCTAGTAAAATTATATCAAAATAAGGTACAAATATACATATATTAATTCGATTCGAAATAAACGGAGGACGATTTCCTCCTACAAAATAAATACCAACTCTATTAGGACGGAAATCCATTGAGAACTTTGCAATTGTTACAATGTTTATCTGGATTATTGGGCTTAAATATTCATATTTTGTACTTACCCTAATACATGTTTAACTGATGAACGAGCTGTATTGAAAGCATGACGTCATTACTGTGAGCGAGCACACACACACATACAATCATACATAGATACGCACACAAACACATATGTACATATACGGAAGGTTAGTTATATAGATGGGTCGATGGGCGGTGTTGTCTAGGCCATTTCTAGCGGTTCTTGAGAAAACGTAACATTTTGCTCGTGTTCTTTGTTGCTTCGTTTTTGTTTGTGCATAAATTATATAGAAATCTGTGCATTCAAGCTGCAAAGTAAGAGAATGTTAATAAGAGAGAAAGAGAGAGATTAGCGAAAATTAAATATAGTTTAAAAAGTTGACTTATAACACGTATGCTCCATTGTCTTGTCCAAAAAACGTCGCCAATTTGAAATGCTTGTGGTTGTGTCATACATAGTCTACAAGCGCTCAGCGCATTTGTTTTGGCTGCAATTACTGCAGTCATAAATACAAGCTAATAAAACCGTAGACAGCACGAAGTGAACATAGGAAACAAATCATGTTGTTACACTATTGTTTTTGAAATTAGTTTTGAAATTAAATTTAAATGTTGGCGCGCATTTAAGTTGAATGCTATGCGTGCAGTAGCAGTTAGCTTGATAGTGTCTGCAACCAGGGCTGCTTTTACGTAATCGATAAACGCTTAGAACTATCGGTAGGGCTGCCAATTTTCCAAGGATATCAATTGTGATGTGCTTGGACACAATTTTTCACAGAAGAGAGTTTATTTAACAAGAATATAAATATAAATGTCTAAAAACAATGTGTTATTAGAGCAAAAGAAAAAATGAATATAAATAATTAAAAGAAGTACAGCTTCCGTTCTGTTTCAAGCTGCGAGTATGAGCTGCGTACCAGGCACTTAAAAGTTTCGCAGACAGAAGTTAAAAATACGAACAAAAATTATGTCGCCCATGTCAAATGCCAATTCAATGGCCCCAACTGAATTAAGTCCATTTGTGTATTGGTCGCAAACAAAAGGTCAGCTGCTGCTCAAGGTGGACCTCAAAGATGCGCAGGTGGGTCACTGAGAAAAATCAATAATAATGTAAAATATTACAGCGGAACAAGTCTAACCGGCATCTGATACTTTTGTTTGTATTTAGGGCGTCGTTGCAGAGTTTACTAGTACGACGCTCTCGTTCGCTGCAAACGGGCATGGAGCACGTGGTCGGAATGCTTATAAATTCCAGATGCGCTTCTTTCTGCCCATCGATGATGAAACGGCGACCTTTTCAGTCACGGACCATAAAATCGAGCTGCATATACGAAAAGCAGAGCCGGCCTGGTGGCAGCGACTCATTGCAACGCCTCAAAAGCCGCACTGGCTTCGCATTGACTTTGATCGCTGGCGGACAGAGGACGATGGGGACCTGAGTGAGGGAACACGAGATGTGCGAGAGGATTATGTGGAGGAGTATAACAAATTGCAGAAGCAGGAAATCGGATATGTGAAAGGTTAAAAAGGAGTCATTTAATCAGTGCCCCTTATCATTCCTTCATTCCTCTTCCACAGAGCATGCAAAGAAGGTTTACTTGATCATCTACAATCTGGCCATGTTTGTAGGGTATTTGCACATACTGCTTATAATGAGTGTGCTCTACATACGCGATGGATCGGAGAGCATGAAGCATACGTACGAATATGTGGGAACATCGTTCAAATTTGTACAGCTGATGCAATACTTGGAGGTAATGCATCCCCTGTTTGGCTACACAAAGGGCAGCCCTTTGATGCCCTTTTTTCAAATCTCTGGACGGAACTTTGTGCTCTTCTTAATGATAGAAATGGAGCCGCGTATGCATGCCAAGCCGGTTGTGTTCTACGTCTTTGTTATATGGTCGCTTGTAAAGATAGTGCGGTAAATGCCATTATATTATATGTGCATATGTGTGCAGATGATTGAATCATTTGGTTCTTATCCGTAGCTATCCCTATTATGTCAGCCAGCTGGTTAAGAGAGACAATGGTCTGCTTACTTGGCTGCGCTATACCATCTGGATACCCCTTTATCCCATGGGCCTAGTCTGTGAGGGAGTCATACTGCTGCGCAGCATCCCCTACATTGAGGAGACGAAACGCTTTTGTGTCGATATGCCCAACAAGTGGAATTGGACATTTGACATGGTGCTCTTCCTAAAGGTCTATTTGCTCCTGCTCGCCCTGCCCGGCACCTTTATGGTCATGTCCCATATGTCCAAGCTACGCGCTAAGAAGTTGGGACGTGGACGAGCTAAGCCAAAAGTTAACTAAGAATATTATCTTCACTAGCTTTAGGATAACACTGTCACACACTCTCTGTTTGCATCCAACTGCTATTTGTTGTATTTTATTTGTAATTATTCGTTTAATTTGAAAGACTTTGTGCCTATATGGTTTTTACACATGCGTACCATTTAAGCATGGTCTGACTTTACGCAATTCACAACCGAAATATCAAACATATAGAAAATAATAAACAAAAATTATTTTTTATTTTGATGCAATCAAATGTTTCCGTTTTTGGGGGAAAATTTGAGAACAAAATGTTTATTAATGATTAGATATATGTATGTATAAATTTATCCAAAGTAATTATTTTGAGCTAGCTATTCAAATAGAAAGTAAATATCCGTCGGCGGAAATGGTTGCCTTTCTTCATAAACCTCATAAAACGTTTGGACCACGATTAGTTAGAATAAAGAGAGCGTTACGAGCTATAAATCGGGAAGAATAATAATAATAATAATCAAAGAGAAAATCCAAAAGAAACGAAAATAATTAATATAAATAAACTATTTCTCTTAGTACTAGGCATCCGTACACTTGTTTGTATCTGGACTTGAGATTGGATTAAAATCTTAATTGTATTTTATTTGACTGCATGTCAACGTGAAGTATTAGGGGAGGCACATACCAAAAGATCTCGTGCATTCAGCTTTAGCATTCTGTCCAGCTTTCTTTGGCGATGATTTGCTGCTTGACTGACCCTCTGGCCCACTCGAAGCTCTGATTGAAATTGTGTTTGCTCGGCAACTGACGCAATTGTTATTTACTTTTCACGTGTAACTATAATCGAGGTTTCAATAATGGATGAGCGCTTGTTTGTGTTTGGTGTATTAAATTGGGTTTTTTCTTAGGCTTAAATCAATTTAATGCCAAAGGACGAATTTCGAATGATAAATTCCGCACAGTGGGGAAATTAATTGATTGACTATTGCTATAGCCTCCAACCACAATCGAGCAACCGAACCGCAGCAAGCGCCGACGACAGCCGCTACATAAATTCACGTTGCAAAATTAAATCGTTTATACCGTTAACCGGGAAACCGAACGCACCTATTGGCACCGATTACATAATACTCTGTTCCTAGAAGACGTGTTTATAGTGCTTATGAGCATATAAAATAAATTATAAAATACAAAAATCTATTATTAATAATTTTCAAATAAAATAATCATACTATCTCGATATGTCAAGCCCTAATCATATATTAAAGATTAACTTGAACAGTGGCCAAAATATTCACTTCAAGCTATTAAATTCAAATTTAAATATACATATGTATATACGTTTATTTCAATTTTTTTTACTAGAAATTCCCATTTTAAAACTAATCTATATGGGTTTTCAGATCAATTTTGCATACCAAACGAACAGACAGACACCAAAACACTGAGGTGAATACCTTATTGTGCTTCTAGGGAGTCAAGAGTATTCAATGCGTTCGTAACCTCAAATATGAATAACTGGATGCAATTTGCTCGAGCATTCAGTATTGACCCCGGAAGAAAACGACCAAAATCTTGACCCATACGCAACGAACCGAACCGAACTAAAACTAAACTGAACTGAACTGAACTGCAGCGGGGTTAACGAACAACTAATCACACTCAGCTCCTCCGCGACCAGAAGGCTCTGCCCAGGACCTTGGTCGGCCGAAATGAGTTTTTGATTAATGTGCCGCACACAGCTGTGAGTGTGTGTGTGTCGATTGATTTTCTTACTTTGTTTTATTTTGGATGAAATAAGTAGCTGGTGCGATTTGTGCAGGCAGAGACAAATGCGTGAGCCAATGGCTCTCGACAGCTGGCGGGGATTAAAGGAGATGAGAGAGTGCAACAATCAGCAGAGTCCTGTTCAAAATTTTGATTTAGTTCACGCTGTGAGCCGGTTCATTCATCACTCTGACCAGCCATAGCATATGACACTTGACAGGAGCTGAAGCCCCGGCCACAAATTGAATGACTTGTGACTTCTGTGCCCTGGTCGATTGAGTGGCATACTTTTTCAGTCTTTGCTGGTATACTATATATGCCATAAAGAGTCCTACAAAAATGGTCTAGGTTGGCTAATTAGGCTACCTGAGACATTTTAACTCTGACCAATCAAACTAGAATCCCATTTAACGGCTATTTGTAGACGTTGACAACAAAGCCTTGCCTTGTTATTTAGAGCAAGCTTAATTTGAGAGGCTCATTTTCAAGGATATAGTGAGTTGACTCGACTGAAATCCGATTCACTTACACCAGTGCAAACATTCATACAAATCTTAAGGAGAAAAGCTTATTTTCGTAAAAATTAAGCCCAATATTCTTTTTTTAGTTATCTCTTATAATTTATTTTATGCATTCAATTATTTAATACCATTATTTTTTTCATATTGGTTTTAAGCTGTGATTTTTTGACCTGATGAACAAACTTGAGCTTTCAGCTGTCAGCATTTTGTTTCGTATTAGCTTTATTCAGATTACTATAAAGGTACACTTTAATAAAGACTAGTTGAATAGATATTTTCCCAAATATACAGATATAACAATGGGTATTGAACCACCAGGCAGACCACCAGGATGAGAACACAATTTGTATAAGGTTCGATAAGTGATCCGCGTACACCCGCGTTACCCAAATATTAGGCAAGATCAGAAAGTGCCGACTAGAAAGTGTTTATAATGTAAATCTTCCATATGTATATAAAGTTCGGGTGCCGATGTTTTTTGTAATCACCGTGCAGATTGCCGAAGCCCAATTAAAGTTTTTGGTGCCATCTCGACGGCTTTGAACCAGCCGAAAAAAAGCCAAGCTTGAATCACAGGAAGCGGAAACAAAATGTGCTTTATTTGGTTAACTTAGACAATCAATAGATATATAATTATCAATAGGAGTGCTCGTGTCTGGGCTATCCATTAAGTTTTGCCTTTACAGTGATTGCGTCGTCAATTCCTCGTAAAATCGCGGTGTTAAGTTCTTTCATTCTTTTATTATCAGCTAAGTAAAATAAATATGTGTGCTTATATATTTGCTTCGAGTTCGAGTATTTGTTTAATTCTCCCATTTACTAGTTCACTTTTAATTGCTTTGATTTCTTGATAGAGTTGATACTGTTTCTGGTGCATTTATACTTGTGCTTTACCCTCCGATCAAGGACTTTCATTTTGTTTAACAGCGTCGAATAGACTTTGCTTCCCTCACACCACAGCGACATTTTAAATCAAAGCATTCCTAGTTTTTGCTCTCCATATAGAACTATTCATTTGCATTCAGGCTTTTGTTTCCATTGGACACTCTTATTTACGCACACCAATATTAGTATTGCATACAATATATTCATAGTTCGCAAATACAAAATATGTTCAACTCTCAGCGCGGCACAACAAGTTCCAATTGTTTTTTAATTCAACAGAATTGTATATAAAATAATGTTCCTTATTTACATTTTCCTATCAAATTTCACATAGTATATGTGATATGGTCAAAATGTCTATTTTGCTATCAGTTGAAAACTGATAAATTACATTTTTAGTAGGGAGCAATCAATCTAGTTGCTTTCGTTATTTACTCCTTGGAAATTGTGTTAAAGGAATTTGAATTTGAATTGAATCACTTTATATAGATGAATTTAAGATTTGGAGACTCAAGTGTGAGATTTCATTTTATAACTCATTTTCGAAATGGTTTTTAATCGATAACAATAAAGCAGAAATAATTGTCGATTTCTGTAAATAAAATCACGTACATAAATTTCAGGTCTCTAGCTCTAAACGTTTCTGAGGTCGACGCATTTAATGGATTCCGCTCGACGTTCAAATGAAGAATATATTTACTCTCCTTTTGCCTGTTACATAGATTTTTATCGAAATCATAATACCCTAATTTGCCAATCCCAGTGCCTGCAGAGTATAAAAATAGAATTTTCATTGCAAATTCGATTATAATACAAAATTGATAAAATAAATGTATAATTCAAAACATTTGTTTTCGATATTTCGGAGATTTTCAATGGAACTAATTGGTTTATTGAATTCCGTTGAGTGTCAATCAATAGTGAAAACCACGTGAAAATTGCCTGTTCCTCTTGTCAGCAAATAAGTTCAAGTGAGTGAATATGTATATACATATATATTATAAGGCACATATCAATGTATACCAAATGCATATGCTTATATAATATATGACTACGAGCGGAACAGATATTTTATGCGTGGCTAGTTGAATTTCTCAATTGGCGCGCTGTCGATGCCTCTTATGTGTGGTAAATAAATGGGGAAGAGGACCCAACCCCCTTATGCATGTGGCATATGAATGGGGTAAGGGGCTACAGCTCCCTCCTATGCACGTGGCATATATGTATACACTTATAATGCTCGGCTTAAATCTCTTGGGTGTTAGGCATCCAAGTTCTGTGCTGCATACTTGTGGCTCGGTTTGAGACAACAGTCTTGCAAATAGTATACGTTCGGATAGGTCACGTACGACCGCTGGCTGTGCTGCTTTCGACCAGTTCTATTCGCTTTTAACCCTTAACAGCATATTGCATTTGTATACATTAAAAGGGTATGCTGGTTGCAGTCTTATGAAGTATATATGTTTATGTATTAAATATAAATTCCGCAATATCAATTGGAATGTAATATGAGATTGGCTTTTAGACTCAAATCAATCAAATTTGTCTATGGACAGATAGTGTAATTTAAGTAATATGTTTCAGTTATATAATGTTTCAATATAGTCATAGAATGAGAGATTTCGATACGCGTGGAGGCCGAATAATTATAAATAAATTATTTTTAATTAATTTCCCGCTTCCACGTATTATTTCAAATGAAAAAGCAGATGGGAAAATTCAGCTCCAGCAAGCGGTATCTACTAGTCGAGCTTCTCTCCCGCTTCCCTTATGGTAGTGTTCTCGAAAGTTATGATAAATGGAGAGCAGCTGCAAACAGATGTTTGTGATAACTGAAAAGGCATTGGCACTGGGTACATAGATATACGTAAATACGTATATATATATGTATATATATATATATGTATGAATGAAAAATGAGCTGAATTGATTGCGCGTGGCAAGTGCGAGGTGTGAGTCCAGCAATCAATTTTCATTAGTTGGCCATAAGCCGCTGAGCTTGGGTTAATGTGAAACAAAACGCATTTGTTTTTACAGCTATAATTGGAACGGGAATAGCGAGAACTTTAACAATGCCTAACAGATTTCATATCAAGTATTTACATTGCTCCAGCTGGTATTATTTAATTGAAATAAAATTTAAGCATCGTATAAGATGAAACTTTTATTCGGATATTAAAAATTAACTTGAGGCATTGTCTACGCCCCATTTGCATTTGCACTTGCTTTATGGCACTTTTAAGCGCCCCCAATGAATCTTCAAGACTCACTTAAGATACACACATAGACGCGCCTGGCCTGGCGCTCTGTTGCCCAAAAGGCCAAGCACTTGTGGCCAAAAGGGCTGACAGCGAAACTTGGCCAAACGATTTTTTTATTTTATTTATATTTTTGCCATCGCTTGGCTTGGTTCTATATATTCAGTGACTGGCTGAAAATTGGCTTCCACTTGCCTTGGGCTGCATAGTATCTCCCTCCCTCTCCCTCTCCCTCTCCCTCTCCCTCTCCCACTCACTCTCTTTGAAGGACAACCGCACTAACTGAAGTGGATAATTAGAGCCTTTAGGCTATGGGCAATGGGCACTAGACTCGTCTTTGACGCATGTGCCTGAATAAACATTTAGGCTACTTTATTGAACGGAAGGCGGATAAGTTCGATGACAATATCAATAGTTGTTAATTTCGACCATTTGTTCATGTATAACAGTTTAGTCAATCCATCAAGCATGCCAGTATGACAGAGCGCTTCGATTCAAGCTGTAACTACACTTCGACAAGCTACAAAAAATTGTTACATACATCAGTGTATAACATTTCCCATTTCCCATTTTATCCCATTTCAAAAGCTAAAAGTAAAGGCTATACGTAATTTCGTAGGCTTGCCTGTTTTATCAGGATAAACAGTTATGAGCCAACATTAGAGAAGTATTGTGTACCGCAGTTGACCCTTTCCGGATGAAGATTAGCCAACAAAATAATAAAAATATAAATTTCTGCAATAAATTTTAAAATGTATTGCATGTCAGCCAATTCTCTAGCTGGCTGGCTAGCTGGCGAGCTGGCATGCTGTCAGCTTTCAAAATTATATATAAAATATGCGACACTGAATTTATGACCCGGAATTTAATTAAATCTCTTCTGAGTCACGAACAATAACATGGTTTCTAATGGAATATTGTATGGGCCTGTTAGGTGAGAGCAGAGCAGATCCAAGCACGGTTTCAATGGGCTTGTGTTACAAATATTTTCCATTATACATCAAAATTGTTGATAACAGAGGCGCTTATGTCATAATTTATACACATTTCATTGGGGCTACAATTAATTAAATTATATTGATAAAAGATTGTGAATATCAAAAAACGATTTCAAAGAGATAATCAAAATATTCATGATATGCGAATAACATATCATATAATTAGCTGTGCTGTTCATGTATTTAAGCGAGTATTATTAGATAGCTTAGAGAGAGTTACGGCCTATACTAATATTAAATATATTAAAACTTTAAAATGAGCTTAGCCTAATGCATGTTGAGAGCGTATCAGATGAGCGGCCCCGCGTGCTTCTTCTGCCCCTTGAGCACGCGCCGATTGTGGGGCATGGCATAGCGCAATTTGCTCCAGAACAGGGGATCGCCCCATTTGAGATAAGTGTTGAGCTTGAGGTAGGCGCGCAGCTCGCTGTCGATGCCTTCGAAGTGCTCCAGCTCCTTGTACAGGATGATTATGATGCGCTTACGCTTATCCTGCAGCGTCGCCTGGTAGGCGATGCGAAACTCCATGCGCGCCCACACCGAGTTGATGAAGTGCTGCGAGAGCACGATAATCACGCGCTTCGAGTCGTTGACGGTGCGCACGATCTGCTCGGGAATGCAGTCGCCGACCAGCCAATCCCGGCCATGGAGGCAGACGCGATAGGCGTGCAGGCCGGTCTCCAGCTTGGGCAGCAGCTCGCCAATCAGCTGCTCGTCCTTGTGGGAATAGGAGATGAAGGCATCGTAGGTCTTGTCCTTGTCCAGCTCCTCCTCGGACACGAACAAGAGGCAGAGGTTGTGATTGTAGAGCCATATCTTGAGCTCCTGCTGGTAGATGAGATACACCACGCTGAACAGGCAGATGACGATGACCAGGCCACCCAAGATGCAGCCGACCAGCAGCACATACGAGGGACACAGCTCGCCGACTTCCAACTGCAAGAACGGCCTATCCGGCCACTCGCTGCAGTAGATGTCCCCCATGTCGTGGATGCGTTGGGGCTGCGCGCGAACAAACCCGAGCAGAGGCAGGGCCGAGCAGTCACAGCTCAGCGGATTGCCTCCCAGGGCCAGGTCCATGGTGCTGTTGGTCATATAGTTGATGAAGTCCTGATCGAAGACAGTGATCTGGTTGAATCGGACATCCAGCAAACTCAGGTTACTCGGCAGCTGCTGGACTGCATTCAGGCTGCTCAGCTGGTTGTCGGCCAGGCTCAGTTTTGTGACGTTCGCATAGCCCACAGTGGCGTTGGCATCCGGCAGCTGGCTGATGCTGTTGTTCCTCAACTTGAGTGTTGTCTGTACCAGCGTTGTTTGCGGCAGCACTGGCAGCTCCGACAGCTGCGCTCCACGACAGTCCACGTAGAGCTGGCGCGTGTGCCGCTGCACCCAGCAAATGCACCGCCGATCGCACTCCCAGTCCGCCGACTTGTACTGGCAGACGTCGTCATTGGTGCACACCAGCGCCTCGAAGGGCATCCACAGCTTGATTCCGTAGAACTGAGTGCCGCGCATGTCCACAAGATTGAGACTGCGCACATTCCCGAAGGTTCTCGGATCCAGCGAGGTCAGTGGGTTCTGATTGAGCACAAGCGTGGAGAGCGATGTCAGCGACGTGAACAACTCACTGTGGAACAATTGGAGTTAATACGTTTAGAAAACCACACGATCATATATACATATATATATACACCTTAATCATTGCTCAAGTGAATTCTCAATTTGAATTAATCAATAATAATTATTATTCAAAATACTTTTTACACCGAAATATTTAAATTTTTCATATACTCGTTAAATCACAACTATTGCATTATTATTATTCAATAATTCTACTGATATAACTCTGAAATGAACTAACTATTAAGTACTTCCGAACATTTAAAGATTTAAAACTATTTTCTATATATATGATTCCCAATAAATTCCCAATTTAAAGATTACAAAGTATTTGCTATACGAAATATTTTCGATTTTTATACTCATTCGCAATTTTATCTGTATGATATCATCCCCATTCAAAAGGAACCCCAACTCGGGATCTGGAATATATGCCCATAAGAGCGTAGAAAATCAGAAAAATGTGTATTTGCTAAAATTATTGAGGAACTAAGAAACTGAATACCTCCTATACCCAAAAGACGGTTTGGAAACCTCAACGTGAAAATCAAAAATCCAAGCCTCTTTGGGTAAAATAGTATGTCCAGATTAACAAATTTTGTATATAACATTAACGACAAAAAGTGTCTATATATATATACCATACTATATATACATATTGTGAGTGTAGAAAACCGGTAACATCTATATATTCCAATGTTTTTGTTCTGGAGCTCAGAAACGACGTACTTCTTACTGCAGACGCCATACTGATTCCTTTTCAATAATCATAATATTTGTGCATTGAATGAGTATATTTCAGTCAGTTGTACCCGACTACGGCATTTTTACTTGTTTTAATATTCACGATTATAAACACCAAGTAATTATTATTCAACTACTCAAGTAATTATGGGATTATGTGAAACAGCAGTTTAAAATAAATAATATTTTTTCAGACATTACAAAAATACTTTTTCTTACAATTATTAGCTAATGAGTATTAACCTACTAAAGTAACTATTTAATTGTGGCTAAAATGATGATTTGGTCATTTGAGATACTTAAAGATATTTTTAAATAAACCAAAAAAATTTATGAAAAATTGTATTAAATATGCATGTGTGTGAAACATGATTTCTATTATTAATAACACTTATTATCAATAAATAAGTTAAATAATTTTCTAGGTATTTACATTCCTAGTTTCGGGATATTCTCTATTTAGTGAATTGAATACTGTTCTATCTATGATGATATGATAATATGTATAAATATGGCCCTAGCAATTTGCAAAGAAAGTAATCTTTGGCAAATACGAAAATCAAATTTGTAATAAATGTCTCTAGTACTTTTCGATAAGTATAATTTTATGCTTATATGATATAACAACATTCCCATATGTTTAGAAAACGACTCAGTGCGAGATTTGGAATAATCCATCTTTAGCTTCTTCAGCTCTTGCGCGATGAGCACCCACCTTGATAAGTTAGCCAGCCTATTGTTCGATAAATCCAACCGCTTCAGCTTGGCCAGCCCGTTTAAGAGATCTATCGGCAGCTTCGCCAAGCAGTTGCGGGATAAGTCGAGCACGGTAAGATTGCCTTGATCGTGAAAGAGTTCGCTGGGCAGCTCGGTGAGTTCCGGGTTCCGGTTGATGCCAATGAGGCGCAGGCTGTAGCTGCCGCGAAGCATTGTTGAATTCACGTAGCTGGTGGCTCGCGTCAGGTGCAGCTCCTCCAGCTGGGGCATGGAAATGAACAAGGGCGACAGTCGCCTCTTGGACCTGTTATCGGGCGAGCGGGCAAGTTGCAAAGTCAGATTACGCAGCTGGCGCAGCTCCTGCAGCACACCTGGCTGAAGGAGCAGCCTATAGGGATTCGATATCGAGAGGGTATGCAGGCTGTGCGCGATGCTGGAGAACAGACGCGATGGCAGGTGATGCACGGACAGGCGCAGCTCCAATGTGGTCAGGTTATGGAAGGCATGGAATATGGACTCACTGAGCACATGCTGATGGCTCTCGTACTTGAAGTACTCCAGCATGGGCACATCACTGAACAGCCAGGTGCTCGCATTTTGGCCCCCTGCATCTGGCGAGTCCATATCCAATGCGAAGACATCTTCATCAGGGTTCAGCTGGACGTCTGCTTGGAAGCTGCGGTCCCGAAACTGTATGCTCAGCACCTGCTCCACGCCCAGCGTATTCAAGAGCTCTCCGAAGAACGTGTCCGACCAATAGTTATAGGCGTCGAACTCAAACTGCGCCACCTGGCTGATATTGAGGCGCGGCAGCCAGTGTATATCCCCACTGGCGTAATAGCTCATGGCTATATTATAGCCGGTGTCCGCGAACTGCAAGATCATGGCGTACTCTTCCCGGCAGAAGATGCGAACGAGATTCGCCTGCGGCTCGCAGGTGCACCAGGTGTGCACATGACGGCAATAGTTCGATAGCGGTACGATCTGAGCATTCGCGCAAGCAACCGCGCAAATCACGACGATAAGATATCGAGAGTCGAGCATATTCTCCGCATTCCACGCACACACACACACAGTCACAGACAGACACACACAGGCACCTGTGCTCCGCACCTCGACGCGACTTTCAAAGGCGACGCCTCAACTCTGACTAAGCAGTCGAAATGCTTCAGCTCATTTCTATATCAGTATTCGCCTTATCAGTTTGGCGACTTTCGTCTTCACTATTAATACTCATATCTAGACGTGAGTCTAAGAACATTGAATGGAAGGCGTGATTTAAATGCGTCGTAGACTTCAATCTTATAGCTCAAGTCCATAAATTTGATATATCTATGTATTTGCCGATATTTTCGATACTGTGAATCACATTAGTGAAAAATGTAGGAAATAACTCAATTATTTATATGCATTTATAGATATGCAATTATAGATATGCATTTCTCAGTGCTTATAGATATCTTCACGTACATGCTTCCTCTTCCATATCATATCATATAATCATATAATTTAGTCTTATCCTTATATCCAATAAAAGTCGAGTTTTTATACATAACAAATTAAATTTTTCAACACTGTTACCCAAATTATATATTATACAGCACTGCCACAGTCCTGCATGCCTCTTTGACGATGTACATATATATGAAATAATTACAATAGTTGAAACATACATCATATGTTCGTAACTGAATAGAATTAAGTAAAACAGGTAAACGGCTCGAATCTTCCCCAACAATTATAATATGCTCAGCGTACAAGATACGGCTCTGAATCGAAGATGGGAGATGATAAGGAAGATGATAATAATATACTATCTCTGATACATTCTTTTATCTTTCAATATTTCTTTTAATATATCCAATGAGAAATCACAACGAATCGTTATCAATTGCGTTCAGCTTGAACTAATTAATCAGCAACTCCTAAAAGTTTCTTATCGACAAACAAACACGTAAGAGTACTCCAATCAGGAGTTCCCCGAACCCTAAGCGTATCAGTCTATGCCGATTTTATATTTAACCGTGCTCACAGACACACATGAATAACAATTGCTCTAGCTGGAAAACTGTGCGCACTTAAGCAAATATTTGATAGGGCATATTTATTAAATATGTTGCTCAACATTTGAACATTTACATAGAATTTTGTGATTTCTTCCAATAGGAGTAGAGTTAAAACTGGAGTAAATTGATGACTGAGTAAATGTGAACGATATTTGGTGCGAAAGTGCGTGAGAGAGTGAGGATTGTTATGTCTGCATTGATGCAAAGCGAAATTAATTTGTCAGTCGGTAGGAAGCTATGACGCTTCATTTCATTATTTTTCTGCATTCACTCGTTTAACGGGATTAGTTCTATCTATCTATCTAAGTGTTAAGTGAATCTTTAATAATATGAAGTAAGCGAACGCATAAGACCAGAGCAATCGCGCAGAAACAGAACTTTGTTTGTTTTCTTTGATAATGAAACAAAATGTGTTGGCAGAATAATTAAAATTAGCTGATGATATCTACTCTTTGAATAGAAACGTCAGAAATAAGAAGAATACCCTAATGTTTGAAAATATAGTGCCACATTAATACCTAATAGGTTAATTGAGTGTCGTTAAATAAAAGTCTTGACAAGTCGTACAACTATGTCATTCGTAGAAAATGCTGGTCGCTTGCCTCTTTGAACTATTGGGATTCCCCTGTACTTTATTTGCACACATAAATACATAGTCAATAAAATAAATACACAAATAAAACTATACCAGGCAGACGAATGATTTTGTATAGAATTGTCCGCCTGAAATTTGACATGTATGTATATCTTGCCCAGTACAAGTTAATCGTATTCTTAGATAGCTCAGCCATTTTATTTAATCGACAATGATCGATAATTTGACTGTGGCTTTTGGGCGTAATTTGAGTCCTGTTAGAAGTAGAGATCTTAGATTTATTGTGTAAATTCCTGCAGTGAATTTTGTAATTTATAGATTATGGATACCACACCTTGTTTGGCCCACATCGGAAGAAAACGTATTTTAAATACTAGAGCCTTGTTCGGCATTTACCCACATGTTATTGTTGTTATCACGGCCTGAATCTTTTGTGCAGATAGTCTCATGTTTGCAGGGTTAAGGCATCTACAGCCGAGCAGTCTCAGAGCACTCTTACTTCTTTCTTTTATATATAGAATTTCATTTCAGTGTATGTTAAAAAAAATCGATTTTGTAATCGTTTTTAGCTGCGGTTTGTATAAATAAATCTTTCTTAAATACCTGTCTAAGGTAAACCTTAAGTTAAACGAGACGGTCATAATATTTAGGTATAGGACACTCCCCCAGAAATGCAACAACAACAAGAAACCCTGACAGCTGGGTGAAGGCCCACGTCAAGCACGAACTCTGACTGGGGTTTGGTAGGAGAAATTTCAAGCCTTGGGGAGAGGTGGGACGTGCGACATGTGCGAGTACTCAAAAATTAAGCGCTTAAAGGCCAAGTCAATCACATCAATAGCTGGAGCAGCGCGGCTGGCCTTCAACTCCGGCAAGGCCATCGCACGCAGGACCCCCAGCAAACTTGCCGAATTGTAGTGCCAGCCACGTACAAATTGAACACCGTGTTGCCAGTTTTTCATAATACAATTTCACGATGACGGGCTGAAACTCAATTAATACTTTTTGGGCGACTCCCCGACCGAAAGAGAACTGGTATTGTAGGTATACGAGATGAAAGCCTCGGTAGAGCTCTGCACGCATGTTACATACAACCCGAAAAAAAGGGAGCAACCAAGGGAGAAACCATTTCACAAGCAATTAGACAGGCGATTCTCAGGCGACAAATTACGCATACGCTCCGTACGGCGCTATGTACTTATCAGTCTTTACTGCACTCTCTGTGAGCTTCGAGCTTTTGCTGCTGCTAAATAACATAAAGCCAAAATATCTGTGAGTGCTCCCTTTTCTTGCTATTTCTCATCTCGTTTGAGCTGTTCGGTGGGTTTGCATAGCGCTTAAAATAATTTATTAGACTAAAAATAACGAAAGCAAACAACTTTGTGACTATCAAAAGCAATTGTTGCTCGACTCTAGAGTGTCTGTTGATTTCATGCTCCAGAAATCAACTTGCAAAGCTCACACACACACGCAAAGCTCACACACACGGCCATGTTGCGTATACGCATCGTTGCGATTGCTGCGAACTTGGTCTGTGAGTTTTTGAAAGCTGTTGAAGGTTTTATGTAGGTTCATTGATTTGAAACCAAAACTTGATTTTGTTTGCAAAGCTGACAGTTTTTATTTAATTTGATTTTCTCGAGAGTGCAACCAGAGCATAAGAGAACGGCACGCATGAGGGCCAGAGTATGAGCTGAAAATACCCTATAAATAAATATCATATTTACTTGTTATATGTCCCTGTTGATTTACTTGCAAGGCCTGGAGCTCTGCAAATGGTTAGAGACCATCCAAAAGCTATACAGCTCAATATAGCTATACAGACTGTCCTGCACACATTTTGTGTGCAAATCCCTTTTAATAATAATGAATATAATAATAAATAAAATAATAATAATAATAATAATGGTAATACAAATAATAATAATAGCAATAATAATAATAATAATAATAATAATAATAATTATAACAATATGTTTAATTGTCTTCTGAAGTCTTTTGGATATGCTTATGCCTCCTCTTGACTGTGGCGATTCACAAGGAGCATTTCTTTGCAGAGCTGCGATGCAAACGAAATTTGTTTTGAACCGCATTTCGCATTTCTGTTACAGCTGCTACTCTGTTTATTTATTCAATAGGCTAAGCTGTGGACATTGTTTCGTACAAATTTTGATTTAATTTGCATTGCTTTTTCTTTAGCATCTGGAACTAGCTGAGATGCAGCAAATGCCAAAAGATTGCATAGCGAGTTGGAGCAGAGGAAAGGCAAGCGTGGGTGCTGTTGGCTCCACTGGCTGGTTTAAGCTGCCATAATAACTGCATTAGTTGACAGTTGCCAGTTGCTTCAGCCTCTTTCAGCTTGGCCCTTTCCCTCCCGCTTTGTAGCCTGCCACGTGCCAGGGCCAGACATAAATTAGCCAAGTAGTAAAATGAAGTCTGTATTTGTCTATGTTCATACATATATATTATATATATGTGGCAGTTTGTGTCTGTGTGTGGCAATTTAGTGCTGACATTTATGTGAAATGCCCATTTAAGTGGTTCAAGCCCAAACTGATTGATGTCGCCTTCGACCGCCTCTCGTTGCCACCCGGCGGACCATTCAGCAGACATTTGCATAACGAAATCTGTGTGGGACAGTTTGTAGAAAGACTGTAGAGAGTCTATTCATACAAGGATCGAGGGTAGTTTATAAGCCTTTTCATATATATAATGTTTTTCGACTACTTTAAAGTTTTATAAAGGCATAACTTAATACAGAAAGATTGGAACTTTATGTTTATTTCTTGTTTCCGATTTGTGCTTCCAGACCTTAGGCCTTGAAAGTTGAAAATGACGAATAACCCAGATTAAAAGGATATTGAATATAATGAATATGAGATTTTATTTCCTTTGAAGTCTTTTCATATTTTCTCCTCTCATGTCTGTTGTCTGCATTTGATATTATTAATTATTCGAACGGCATTCATTTTATATTTATTTTCTGACCCATTCCTGTTTCTTTTAAACAATCTTTTCGCCCTGAATCCCATTTTTTACAGTATCCCATTTGCCCAAATAATAGGAGCTCGTTGTGCGCCCATCCTCGGAATTGGCGAATGCTCGCGCAGAGCTCTTATATAGGAACAGACGGAAATTCGCCTTTGGTGAATTTCTTAAAATCCAGCAACAAATTTCGACCGTGACACATTCGTTTAATGTTTCCTGTTATTTCAATTTTGCTCTTTTTTATACTCATTCATAAAGTGAAAGGAGTTTATCCTGGAGTCCTATTGAAGGGAATGGGCTGAAAATATACATTTTAAAGTAGAAATATGTTTCTTATAGCCGTTGAAAAACCCAGATGTGAGTTAAGAGTTTCTGAGCCTGGCTAGGCAGTCAACGCGATCCACATGCTTGTCTATGCATATCAGAAAGGACAAGCGATTGTTGGCGCTCAATAAATCACCTTAAATAAAGATCACAGCAATATACATACATATACAATATATTCACAACAAATCAGATTCAATGAAGGCTCTCTTAATAAGAGGTAAGTAATTTTCGAAAATCTTGTAGCTGAAGATAAATAGCTAACAAACAACAAAACTGTATATATCTGTATAACATCTTAATAAACATAAATATCATCTTAATAATTAAAGTGTCTTTTACGTTGTAGCCGCTTGGTATAAGACAACATATACAGCCGAGTCCCAATAATTTGAACCCCAATAAGTGGAACATCGCGATAAATCAAACAAAATTCTATCCCCTGGAACAAAATTCGTTCCCGATAATTCTCGATAATTTGAATTTCTGTGTAAATTTAAGTTTATATTTATTATTTTTGAAATATTTAATATTGAGCAGCATCCTTTGACATATCGACTGTTATATGTTCAAGGTTGCAGTGAAATTAAACAGATACTTTTGCCGACCTCAACGGCTACGACTGCTCCTCCTGCTGCTCCTGCTACTGCTGCTCCCACTTTTGCTGTTGCTACTGCTGCTGCTGCTGTTTCCTCCTGCGCTGCTGTCAACTTTGGATGCAGATGTAAGGGACATTCGCAAGTGTTCAAATGCAACGGCGCATGAAGCGACAGCAACACAAAATAAAGAGCAAGCGACACCAACTGCGACGAATTCTCTAGCAAAAGCTGTCGAGTAAAAGGTACAAAAGTGATGACTGGGAGACACGCAGCAAAATTTATATATACATATACATATATACATATATACATATATACATATGAATATAACTGAACTTTAAGTTCCTTGCCAGTGAAGATATACCCTACATACTCATACTCATATACTTGAGTCCATCATACCCCACGCCAGTCACGCACACAGGGCATGCATGCTGCGAAATGAGGAAAAGCGAATTTCTTAGCAGCAAAGTTTCATGTTGAGCTCGCGCACAGCTTGTGTCTGTATATAACATCCTTCTATAGAGTGAATGGCAAATATATGACACATACATATTTAGATATATATGTGTGTACCTGAAGGCTGTTGGCCTGGTTAAGGACTAAACAGCTGGCAAACTAAGCAACGGAGCAGCTCAAGCACTTCAAGTGGTTTTTTCCTCTTATTTTCAGAGCTGAGCGAAAGTTTGAGCAACTGCAGGCTGTTGTCCATGCTAAGGATACAAAGGATCAACTTTTGACTCGCGATTCAAGAAGCTGCAAGTAATATTAATATTATTAAGCATTAAGCACCCAACTACTCCGTCACTGAAGCTCATGGAAAAACAAAGTTGCCCAAACTGCACTGCACTGCATAATGGGATATCAAATAAAGATTAGTAAACAAATTGTTTAAGTGTGCAAGTGCAGAAATAGACGTGTCTGTAGTGAATGACGCTAAAAACGTTTGACAATTTACCGACTAAGTGATACTCTGTTTCCCGGTCTAAGAATTAAATATACTACGTAGCAATGGCTACGCTTATGAATTAACTGAAGCTCGGTAACAATTTCACTGAAAAGGCAAAAGTTTTCATGTTTGAAACAGACGTAATGCGTGTAGGTTTCAAGGTCTAGGAGTTTATATTTACGGTCAGCTTACAGCTTAAAAAATGAACAACTCTAATCGATGCGAAAATTCTGGTCTCCAGAGAAACCTATATGAGAAAACTTGTATGATTATAGCGGCTTTCGTTTATAACGACGGTCCCTTGAGCATCGTTCTAATCGGATTGTACTGTATTTATGGTAAAACCTATAGGTTATATAGTATTACCTGCCGAGGGCCTCAGTTACCAGTGCTTATGTCTTAACTTTTTCTTAATTTTGTATTAATTATAATCTCTAATATATAAATAAATGTACATAGTAATCAATTATGTGACCCACTGTGCGACCGTTGCAGAGTTACGAATCTAGAAACAGTTGGCCAAAACAACTGCAGCGAATAAATTATGCACGATTGGCCAAGAGCAAAGCATACACTCACGCACACATATGCAAACTGCCTGCCTGCCTGTGTGTGTGTATGTGTGTGCGTGTGTGCACAGCTTTCAGTCATCTCTTGCCACTTTTATTTGCATAAGCAGCAAAGTTGCACTGAAAATTGTTGCGCTCGCTCGTTGTCTGCATTTATCGTGGGCCAAGTTAGTGATGTGCCTCGTCCGCAACATAGTCCGCTTGAGATACGAGGGAAAAAGAAATATGCAAATGCTGCAACTTGCCCGTAACAGTCCCAGCATAAAGCACACGTGCTGGTATCTACACAACGCTGCGTATACGTAATATAGCGAAAATATTTTTTTAAGATGCCATGTTATTGAAAGTTAGTTGAATTGAGCGGTCTATTAAGGAGAGTTGCTGAACTTATCGACTAGCCAATGACTCATATCGCATTGTGAATCAAAAGCGCTCATCCACTTGTGTGATCATACAGTTATATTACCCAAACTTAATTCCATTTAGTTATTAGCCCTTAGCTCCTATAGGACAGATCCCAAAATATTGCAATATTAGATTTATTTATATTATATTCCATTTTAAGTGAAAATATAATCTTAAATAGACTTATCCTAAGTCGAAAAGGTTAAGTTAATAATACAAGAATATACAAGCAACAATGCTTGTGAATGTATGAATATATATTCCATGAAAATTATTTGGAATCACTTAGAAAAAATATTTACTGCTTGACTTGATTATAAAACTTGGGAACAAATTGTTTTCATTTATAATTTCCATTGCTGATGAACATTTCGCGCCCTTCAAACGAAAAGAAAATATGCAAATGCTGCACCAGAGTTTTCCCTCTTGCATGCAGTCGAGTGAAAGACAAACATACAATAAATTACAAGAGCCCACACTCATGGGGGCGTACACACACACACTCACACAGAGAGAGGCACAAAACCACAATGTTGTTGTTGTTGCTAGTGAAACTTAATGAGATGTGAAAAAGGTGCTGCGCGAGCGATTCGTAATGCGCAAAGTTTTGCAGTTGATTATTTGGCACTTTGATGCAGTGAACTGAAAAATGTTACAATTTGCGAGAGCTTAGCTTTTCCTTGCGCCTACCTCTACTAATTACACTCGATTTCACGGCAATTAAGGAGGTCAAAATTCATGCAATTCAATTGTAAAGCTCTATTCTATATAAATAAGTATATGTATTACGTCTTTCATCCTCAATCTTTCATTTAAACTCTATGGTAAATATTTACTACTTGTGACTAAGGCATAATATTTGCTGCCTTCGTTTACTTTTTGAATCAGAAAATTCAATGAAAGCCAGATATTAAAAAAAAACGATCAATTTCATTGTTTTAGATCTCGGGAACAATTATAGAGCTGATCAAATGTGAGGAGAGTATGATGCAGTCGTTCAGTGTCTTCTGAAAATGCAATGTATTTTTCGCATTTTACATTTTTAACGCTCGCTTAAGCTCGCTCGCCAGCCTAATTAAGAACTTTTCCAACGAGATAGTAAAATTGAGAAAAAGTTAATGTCTACATGCGCTAGTGTGTGTGTGCGCGCGCGTTTGTGTATGTACTTGGTTATGTAAGAGCAGCTGGGCCCAGTGTCATGACATCGTCAACTCATAACAGGAAGCAGCAGGAAGCTGCTTGAACTCTATGCCAGCAGGCGGAAGCAGAGGAAACTGCAGCGCTCGATTATGTCATTCAGACCGAGCTGTGCGACCATCCCGACCGACTTTAAGCTACGCAGCCTGGAAGAGCGGCAGCTCGACAGCAGGCTGATGTTTCTTATAGAGCCATAATGCATGTCATATCAGTGGCATCAACCAACACACTCAACATGCATGTTTGTTGCCAGCACTCTAAATCGCACATCTCATCGCCAACACTACAAAATAAATAGGCTTTAATTATAAAATATAACTTATGCAATTTTTGCAGAGACTTAGCCTTTATTTCTCCAACAAATTGCTTCCAAAATTCTGAGACCAATTCTTCTCGTTCGATTTATAGCAGAGCAATGGATTCTTCAAGTTGTTTTTACAGTCTTTTCGTCAATATTTATAAGCTGAGCAAGTCTAAATAATATTAGCGATTATGATAAGAAACCGAAAGAATGGAAATGTGAAGTCCTCGAAAATCAAGGAGATCCGTAAAGAGTGAAATCCATTCGAAAAATCCAGGACAGCTTATCTGCTATTACTTTTATCCATCACTCTATTCCAGGATAACGTTGCCAGATAGGATATCGATTTATGACATTGGATCGATTCTGGCCACTGCGCATCACACAATCTTGTGGTTTTTAATATGTATCTTTTCAATCTTCATTTTAAATGTATTCAGCTGCTTCAATTCCTAAGAATTCCAATTCCAGCATCTCACCGTGCTATGCTGTTAACAGCATTATGTTAATAGCACAACTCTGAAATTGACACTACATAGAAATACAGCGACCATCAGAATTTCATGTTTCCACGCCACGCATAAAATTTCATTCGATATTTATTCGATATATTTCCACTGTATGCTAAATCCTATGTATCCACATTTCTATATGAGATAATTGAATCCTTAGCTTACTGCGACAACGGCAGTTTCACTCAATTAGCAACCAAATTAACAGTGCAGTATCCTTGATCTACTGCAGTACGCAGTTTGGGCTGCAATTTCATTTCCTTTTTTTGGCATGGCCTGTGATTTGTGCGGACAAATTATGCACATTTGTTTTTACAAGCTCGTAAAACGATAGCAACGGGAAGAAAAGGATGCGAGTGCGGATGCGGATGCGGATGCGGATGCGGATACGATGCCCAGCAAGCAAACAAAATAAACTCACATTGCGTGACAGGATGTTTCTGTGTTATTCTATGTGTGAGTTGTAAATTGTAAATGTGTGGGTATGTGAGCATTGTGTGTGCATGTGTTGTGTGAGTGTGTCGGTTGTTGCAAGTGTTCGCACGTCACTTACCACAGAGCGCATCGCTTATTCATGCAAGTGCATTTTTATTCAAATTTAATTGGCATTCGTGTCTCCCTGTCTCTTATTTATTGCGCATCCATAATTGAGATGATGTCAGTTCTTGCCTTGATTGGCGATTTATTTCTGCATTTTTGTGCCTTGACAACTATAATGCCGTACCATCAATTTTCGGATTATGAATCAGCTGACAAACATCTATCAATGTGCGTACAAAGTTTTGCTCTTTTAGTGCAGCGAAAGGATTAAACAGTCATCAAATTCTTCAATGCAGATAAGGAATCATTTCATTATCAACAACCATTATACACGCTTCCGCTGTAAGTGATTCATCATTAAAAATTAACACTACGTAACACAACGTAACCGCAACGTAAGTCTACAAATCTTAAAAATCTATTGAGGTAGGAATTCAAAATACTCTACTTCATGTTCTCTTGGTGATATGAATTCAATGATATTAATAAAAATATTAAATTAATCATATATATTAGTATTAATAGCTCTTGGAAATACTTTAATGGAATCTCTGAGGCAACTTAGCTAAGACTGAATTCAGGAAAAATCGTAATGTTTTAGTTTGACAAGATTGAAGTCCTGCAGTCTTTACATTAAAAACATGGCTGAGTATCAATGATATCAGACATACAAATAAACAAATATTGATTTTCGTTAAGCGAAATGGATGGCTGAGAGAAATGCTGCCACGTCCGTATACGCCTAACTCGAAATGCGACAGCAACAACAAACGGCAGCAAAAATGTTTATCGAAACAGAAACTTTTTAGCTAATGCGCTGGCAAACACGCATGCCACGCCCTGCTGCCCCGTTGCCCAGTTGGGCTGGCATAGAACATTTGGTAATTGAGGCTGGCGCAGGTCTCGGTCTCGGTCTCGGTGCCGTGATAAATTCAAATGCCGCTGCGTTGCACTTTCAGTTGCTGCGTCAATTGCATTGCATGACTCGACAGCAGTGCCACAATGGCCCGTCAGGGTTGCCACCCGGTCGAACAGCCAGCCGCCACCTGGCCACCCACACGTGGCAGCGCCCTCGCCCTATGCATAGAGCTCGCACACTCCCGAAGACGGCCAAGCGTGTCCTTGAGCGCACTTTTCTGCCACTTGGCTTCTATTTGTAATTTTAACGAGCTTCCCGCCTTTCTTTTCGCCTTGCATTCAATACCCATTGCGAGTGGCAAGGGAGGGCATAGGGGTTTAGTGCTATGCCTATGTCAAGATTTAAAGAAAGTGAGTTTTTATTCTCAAACCTTAATAGAACTCGGAAACTAGATATCTTCTTCAGACTTCAGCTAGATATCTTTTTCGGCTTCTAATTGCCTAACAAAAAGTATATTTATTTATTTGTTACTTAATCAAGTTTAATAATCTCAAAAACTTAATATTATTCTTTAAATGAGGGGAAATAGATTTATCTTATTTTAAAGTAGAATTACAAGAAGAATGAAGTAATCTTTATGTAGCCTACAAAGACTACTCAGTGCCATGAAGTAAACAGTTGCTTAAAGTTCTTCTTAAAGTTAACTTCTAAACCAAAAATGGATCTACGCAAATCTGGAGTGTTTCTCAGAATTGCTTTCTAAAAATAAAACATGTTTTTCTGAAATAGATTATTTATTTTCAGTTTAAGAAATAATATTTTTTTAATCTCACTTCAGCAAAAGGCCAATTCTTAAACAGGGTATATCAAAGTCGGGCTGAAGACTGGGCACGCCTACTTGTTGTTGGGCTCATGTTGCTGCTGCTGTTGCGCTTGCTGTTTGCAAAGCGCAGCGAGTGTCGAGCACTTGTGCAACATTTTGATGCACAAACTCAAAGGGCCGGCTCACAGTGCGGTGGTTGGCGCTTTTCTTTTCGTCTTGCAAGTTTTTGCGCTGCGCGTCTCAAAAGAAAATGAATTTCCTTCGGCATTTCCTTGTCTTACTGTGCATTTCAGAAGATTTGATAGGAAGCCACTTGCATATTTTTTCAGCATGTGCAACAATTTCCGACGGAAGCTCGCAAAACTTTCGCAGGTATTTAAGTGGCCCTATGGCCCTATGGCCTCTTCTCGGCCGACTTCATCCACCTCGGCTACGGTTCTCAATGTGCGGCTTTCCGCTTGCAACTACGGCAGCTACAGCTTGAACCAGAGCTGAAACATCCAGCTAACTTATTAGTATTTTCCAGAACAGATTTTTGCTTGATTCAAACTTGACTAAATAAATGCAATTACTGCCTTACATTATGCAATGCTAAATATAATAACGTAAAGGGAAACCAAAAAATGCAACACAACTTGTTTTCCATATGTGTGTCTGTATCTGTATCTGACTGTACATGTGTGTAAATGCCTTACACGTATTTCCATATGTGGTCGTATGTAGCATACGACTGTCGTGTCTGACATGAAATACGATTTCGTATTTGCCTTACACCAATTTGCTTTTAGTGGCAGCGACTCCTCAGGCGAGCCTACTCAAATTATGTAAGCATTCCACTCGACTAATTTATCATGACAGGCCTTAGCGTTGCAAATAGTTTCTTCCAAGTTACATTTCCCAGCATAATTAAAGGCCAGTATTTCAGGTGGAACCTCTGCTCAAGCGGAGCAAATGCGAGAAATGACAAAGTGAGGGAGAAAGTGTTCTTAGTAAAAGTCACTCACAAGGCCAGCAGAAAGGCAGCACTGAATAAATACTTAATTAACCGTTACACTAACTTTTACAATTTACTGCATTCAAATAAGCAATATCTGAACCATTTCATGAAATTTTATAGTTAATATGATATGTTCGACCCGAACAACGATTCCTTGTAATCTCGTTCGC
Source organism: Drosophila mojavensis (assembly GCF_018153725.1). Lineage (NCBI taxonomy): Eukaryota > Metazoa > Arthropoda > Insecta > Diptera > Drosophilidae > Drosophila > Drosophila mojavensis. Next base: position 4,171,608 of record NW_025318872.1, read on the forward strand.
CAATACGATCCCATTTTGAATAGTTTTTGATAGGATATTAAGTCTAAGTCTAATAGAAATATTGTGAGCATATAGAAAATTCGATATTGGAAAACTCAATACAACCTCAAATAATTCAAAGACATTGCGATCAAGTCATGGGATTCCCGCAAATTGAGGTCCCTTAATTTTCCATAATAGTACTCGACGATTACTTGATTCAAAAAACTCAGCGAATAGGCAGAATCAATTATGCATTGTGAATAAACTTCTAAATGAATTTACTTATACATATAAATGTGTTTCTATGCCAATTGTCAAATATGTCAGACATATCAACGATAGGTTTGAGCAAAATGGATATCATTATTTTATTTGCCTTGACCAATTTAGCTTGCAAATATTCCTTTCAAAATTGTATGTGAAAATTATGTATGGTACGTAGGCCGATTGCGGAGAGACGACATACAATATGATAACGGTTGGCAAACAACCCATTTGGCAGCACCGATGCACTAAAGGTGAATACCGTACGAAAGCGTATGCTCCGAAAAACTACTCGTTGAGGCTAACATTCTATTTCCTCCGACCACGCCCACCCTGCCAGCGTGCCTGCTGCCAATACGCATTGTGGTAGCGACAATGGGTTTCTTTGGACTGGTCTGCGCCTTTACGAACCGTGTATCGATCGCACACATTATCCTTGAGCTGGTTGCGCACAAGAATCGAACGGAGCCGATTGATCGAAAGGGCAGCGGGGTATGTGCGCCCGAGGACGGTGTGAGGGCGGAAAGAATGCATGTAGGTTGAGTGAATATGTTTACCGTTCGGCGAGCATTGTGTAATTCAAGCGCGCCACGATCACAGCAAAGAAGCAATCATGAGTGGCCCGAGTCGCTGCAGGGCTTTATTTTGGGTTGCTTTTACATCGGCTACTTTGTCGCCCACATCCCAGGCGGCATGCTGGCCGACAGATTCGGTGCCAAGTGGGTCTTGGGCATCTCAATGCTGTGCTCTGCCTTGTGCACTATTTTCACTCCACTTATAGTCGAAATCTTCCACGAGAAGGGCCTGATAGCTGTGCGTATTTTGATGGGAGTCGCACAAGGGTCGATTTTTCCGGCTCTTACCGTACTGCTCTCCCATTGGGTGCCCCCGAGGGAGCGCTCGACATTGGGCGCCTTCTGTTACAGCGGAGTCAGCGCCGGCACCGTGGTAAGCAACCTGGGCTCCGGCTTCATGATCCACTACCTTCCCTGGGGGATGTGCCTCATAGTGTTTGGCACAGCGACAATGTTCTGGATGATCGCATTTGTCAGTATTTGTGCATTTACAACTAATCCAACTCCCGCCCTAATGGTCTCTAACACAGGTCCTAATATGCGCCAGCACACCTAACGAGCATCTATTCATCAGGCCAGGTGAAAAGGCTTACCTGAAGAGGCACATACCAGTACAGAAGGATATCCTGCCAACACCCTGGAGGAGGATATTGTTCAGCAAGGCATTGATTGCATTGGCCATCTCCCAAATGGGGCACGACTGGGGCTTCTTCGCGATTGTCAGCTACCTGCCCAAATATATGTCCGATGTCCTTCAGTTTTCTATACTCTCCAACGGCATCATGACCGCCTTGCCCTTCATTGCGCTGTGGCTCAGCTCTCTGCTTTGTGGCTTTCTAGCGGATTGGCTAATACACACCAGACGAATGACACTCAATGTGGAACGAAAAGTATTCACGCTCATTAGTGAGTCCAACGTGCTTAGTCTCACAAGGCTGTGCCGAATACCTACAAGTTTTCTGTGCCCCTAGGCGCCTTTCTACCAGGAGTGCTTATGGTCGGAGCCTCGTATGTCGGATGCAATAAGAGTTGGGCAGTGGCATTTTTCACGCTCTCGCTGTTCACGATGGGCCCGTTCTATGCAGGCCAAAAGCTAACGCCCATGGACATGTCGCCCACTTATTCGGGAACCATTATGGCCATCTGTAATGGACTGGGCTCGGTAGTCGGAGTGGCATGTCCCTCTATTATTGGCATCATGACAACCGACGTATGTTGAACTGATCGATCAGTGAACCATATACATATTTTGATATATAAAGCGAGAGAGCCCTACAACCATGTAACTGTTCCATTGCAGACTACAATGAGGCAATGGCGTTCCGTATTCTGGCTAAACTTTGCTATTCTGGCTTTCTCAGGCATCGTATTTGCGGTGTGGGGAACCGCCGATCGCCAGGCCTACGATCCAAGGATCCCAAGGCATAGGAGACGCAAGAGGTCGCACATACCATTGGACGCGTTTACATAATACCTGACTTAATGTTTAAATAATTTTATCGACTTTGCAAGCTACTTATGATATTTGTATATATGTAATATGATGTAACTATTTTCTACGCCCTTTTTACGACACAATAATTTAACTTTCGCATACCTTTTCATTCCTGCTTGTCATTCATTTGCTCCATTAAGATACGTTTAAATTGTCATCGATTTGCCGTCGGTCTGCCCTTTTAATGAATCGCGTAAACATAAAGGTGTCACGATAGGTCCCACAAATCGATATAACGGAGGTGTACGTGTGCGTGTGTGAGTGGGCGGCCGGTAAGCGTGACCAGACTAGCTGGGCGGCTCAATATTTCTTAATTAACGCATTCATTCCGGCAACGGAATTCAAACTGAAGCCTTAAAGTGCATTCCGATAATGGATAAGTTGTTCTCAGTCCATGACTATATACTACATACAAATATGCTATATACCCTGCACACATTCAAAATGGGAAATCCGGGTGAAATGCTTGTTTTCAAGTGTATGGAACAGGCAGAAGGAGGCGTGACGGAGCCCATAAAGTATGTATTCGCTTGATCTTTGTCTCGACTGAGTTGATATACAATGTCGATTCGTCGGACTACATCATACCCATTTCTTTTTATCGATATTCATCGATCATTATACTTCTCAGAAAACTCTGAGCCCTATTAGGAACCAATACATCGATAATTCTTCGCTTCTTTTATGCACATGCACATACATATACACACACGCAATCAGCTATAATATAAACAACTAAGAAGGCTCCAGTTGAGACTGCTCGAATAGGAGATATCCTGAACCCTCCAAGCTGATATTCCAATCATTCTGCACTTCTTTTATGCACACATACACGTGCATCGCGTGAACGAACCGTATTCATCCATGAGACCGTTCGTATGTCTTGTGCGATGGGTAGAGCATCGCAAAATCGATTCAAGTTTTGCATTTTGGCGGATGAAATCTTATCGTGGCTGTAGATGTGATTAAATATTTTTGAATGAAATTGTCCAAAAACAGTATGTTTATGGAATATGTCACAGTATGTTTATAAATTATGTCACAACACAGATTGAAATTGTATACATATTTATATATAAATATAAAGACAAAATTATCAATAAGTTCAAAATTTCTTGTTTTTTTTTATTGAAAAATGAACTATATTCTTAACGCTTAAATGGATAAGGAAGATACAAGACCTGAATGGGGACGCAAGTGCGGCGAGGGTAAGGCAAACATATTTCATAAAAGATCTATTCTAATGATTATGACAACGTGACCAGGCTGCTTGGTCCCGCAACGCATTGCTGTGGCTCTGATGGGATTTTTGGCGTTACTGTTCGCGTATACGAATCGTGTTTCATTATCCCATGTAATCGTCGAACTGGTTGTGCCTAAGCTTCGATCGAATTCTACAAAAGGAGCGGTATGTCCGGGTGACAAATCACTTTCCCAATCCCATGCAGCGGATGTAAGTGCGCGAAAGCAGAGATTATTTATTATTCCGCTTTTATATTGAGCAATACTTCCTTTTCTGACTATAGTACACAGGCAGATACAAATGGTCTGAGGAATTGCAAGGGTTTATTTTGGGTAGCTTCTATATCGGGTACATAATAACCCATCTGCCTGGTGGCGTACTAGCTGACAGATTCGGAGCGAAATGGGTCTTAGCCACCGGCATGCTAATATCCGCCCTTTCCACTTGCCTAACGCCAGTCGCAATCATTTATGGCCACCAATGGGGCTTGATTGCCGTGCGTATCATAATGGGACTCGCGCAAGGACCCCTCTTTCCAGCTATGACCACTCTGCTCTCCCATTGGGTGCCCAAAAAAGAGCGTGGCACGTTGGGCACTATCTGCTACAGCGGCGTGACCGCAGGAACGGTCACTAGCAACCTTGGCTCCGGCTTCATGCTGCATTATATGCACTGGCCTGCATGCCTTTACATTTTTGGTTCTTTAACAATTCTTTGGGTAATACTTTTCGTAAGTATTTAGTTGGGGAACTGAACTGTTGAGCTAATGGTCCGCTTATGATATTTCACACTCGTATCCTCGCAGCTCATACTTTGCTACAGCACTGCCAGCTCACATCCATGGATCCGAACGAAGGAGAAGGCTTACCTAGAAGAGCAAATACCAATGAAAACTGAAAAGCCGCCGATACCCTGGAAAAAGCTGTTACTTAACAAGCCATTGGCGGCAACGATTGTAGCTCAGATTGGACACGATTGGGGCTACTATGTTATGATCACCTGCCTACCCAAGTTTATGGCAGACGTGCTTGGGGTGTCCATACGTTCAAATGGCATCATGACCTCTCTGCCTTTCGTTGCGATGTTTATTAGCTCGATTAGTTGTGGCTTTTTAACCGATTGGCTAATACGCACAAACAGAATGTCTATTAACTTGGAACGAAAATTGTTTAACTTTATTGGTGAGTGATCCAGTCAGCCTATTCGTAGTCTCGCCCTATCCGTCCGTCCGTCGGTTCCTACCGTCGTACAGAAATTTGACTTCACTTTTATATGCAGTGCTTATTCAACCCGGCTAGGTTAAGTAACATAATCGATAGGTTTCTGTTTCAATTAATCGATTAAAAACGTTTACTTTGTTGTACTTTAAATAGAATTTTGATTAGCTTCATACTTTTCATACCGACTCCTATACTGTTCAAATATACGAATGGGCCTTATCAGAATTCACTAGACATTTTTTTAGAAATCCTCGAGAACATTTTCTCTGTAGTAACTCAGATAGATACAGACCATTTAAAATGAGAAATCAGGTTTTGTTGAAATGTATGTATGTAACAGGCAGAAGGAGGCGTTCCATACCCCACAAAGTATTTATATTCTTGACGAACTGAATCGATTTACCCCTGTCCGTCTGTCCGTCCGTCCATCCGTCTGTCCGTATGTCCGTATGTGTGAGCGCGTCGGTCTCAGAATATCTGAAACAACTCGCGCTATTTGGTTTTTATTAAAAGCCTTATACAATTGTATATCCCCATCTTTAAATAGTCTCCAAATTTTATATATGCCTATAATATAATATGCATCATATGTATTTATAAAACTTCGATTGTAGTTATACTCCAACTTTCTTACTTGTTATACTCATTCAACGATAGCGGCTCTGTGCGATTTCCGCAATGAACGCATATCGGAAAAATTCCCTAAAACGTTCATGTTTTTTGAGCGTAAGCAATAACATTTTGCAATTACGTTACTGTTAGCTCGTTCTATAAACTGGCAATCGGCATTTGTAGTGTCAAATTGCGATTCATGTCGCATGCGTATGCCATCTATATATATATATATATATATATATATATATATATATATATATATATATATATATATATATGCTTAATAGGCTTAATAATAACACGGACGGTAACATTTTCATGAAATTTAAAAAATATAATTTTAATTACAAATCTTTACAAAAAATAAAAACAATTAAAAGTTTTCTGCGGGATTCGAACTTTGAACCACGACAATCTACGCCCACTAGAGGCGGGGTGAATCGGCATTTGTAGCGGGCAACTAAGAAATTTATATGCGTGTGCCAATTACATATATAAAGAAAGTAAGAACGTTGAAGTCGGGCGTTACCGACTGCGGAATACTCATTCTCATCCCATCAGCAATTTAATAGCTAAGTATTGTAGAAAACGCAGTTTTTTCCGATTTACCACGCCCCTACTGGACGTAAATGCCTCATTTTTAGTCAGTTCTTAGAATGATCTAACGGTATCCTAACTGCAAAATTTGAATGCTTGCGCTTCAAAAATGTGAGAATTACAGGGTATTTTTCGATATGCCACGCCGCTAAAGAGGCGTACAAAATATTTTTTGGTTATCGATTGAGGAGATTTCTAGTAACTTAACTATCCAAATTGAAGCATCTAGCTATTATACTTTAGGAGATAAAAACTTTTCGGTTTGCCACGCCCCATGTGAGCGGATATATATCCGTCGAAATATATCGAATATACAAAATTTGAGGTCTCTAGTATCAATAGTGTCCAAAATATAGCAGAATTTTAAAAATCATTATATCGTCTGGTCCGATTTGTCACGGCCCTAATAGGCGAAAACATATAATTTTATTATTATTATTAATACGAATTGACATTATTGTTAGGACGTCATATAGCAAATAAAAGCCAGAAATTAAAAAACAATGCAAAGATAAATCAATCGCATATGTGCATACATCCTCTCATACTAATGAGCGTGTGCATAAGAAAGGCTGGAGTGCTTTCAGTTATGCGGTTAGACTTACATTGTATATATGTATTTATGTATGTGTATCTATACGCATAAGCATTTCGGGATATTTAAGAAGAAACCAATTTAAATTCATAAAAATTTTCGACAAAGAAAACGAAAAGTATTGAGTGCCATTCAGTCAAGCTCGCGCCTTCCCAATAAAATATCAAATTTATAAAAACAACAATATATATGACAAAAAAAAAACCTTAGAGAGTTAATTGAACCCTCTCTCGCTACTCTACCATCACGACTTGTGTCGCCTTTACTAAAATAGAATAACTTCATAGCAGAGAGTCATCTGACAAAACTACATTAACGGCTAGAAAATCCAGAAGTCAATCGCAATTCCTAGCATTTGCTAGAAGGCGCGCTTTTGCTTGTACGCATTAAAAATAGGATGGCACACATTCATCCTTTCCATATGTATAAAAAAATCGTGTGGTTCTGCGGCCAGCTTGGAACCGGTATCCAAAATATAACAAATATCAGAATTGTATAAATTATACATGTAATTTGAAGATCCTAGCTCCAATGATGTACTAAATGTAGAAGGGAATAACTATCGATGGTTTTTCAATTTTTCAATATACTCGGTGTTTGACAGCGTTAGGGCTGTGAATGAGTAATCTGCAATCGGTAACGCCCGACTGTTTATTAAAAGTATGTGTGTACATAAATGTGTAAGATACATGTGTGAGAGCTCTAATGCTTTTTACAGTTGTTCAGTTGATATACATTTTTCATGTTGTTTCCCTAGGTGCCATTGGACCAGGAGGCTTAACTGTCGCAGCGTCGTACGCTGGCTGCGACGTCTATGTAGTGGTTGCACTCTTTGTTTTGGCTATGTTTACAATGGGTGCATACTATGTGGGCCAAAAGCTCTCGCCAATGGATATGTCTCCAACTTTCTCGGGCACAATCACTGCCATCTGTAACGGGCTTGGTTCTTTGGCTGGCATGGCAGCCCCCCCTATTGTTGGATTAATGACACCCCAAGTAAGTTAAAGTTATGGAAATTCATTTTATTTTTGACTCGTTTATTATTGGAAATTACAGACGACAGTAGCTCAATGGCATGGCGTATTCTGGCTGGGCTTTGCTATATTGGTTTTGTCAGCAATCGTATTTTGGATTTGGGGCACAGCCGAGGTACAGTCGTACGATCCCAATGCCCCAGCGAAAACAGCCTAACTAAAAGAATGACAGCACTCCATGAAAACACTATATCAGTATATTACTGACGAAGAGAGAGTTAGAAAGAAATTATTGATGTGAACCTATTTGTATGCGCGTATATGGGACTACAAAGATTTTTATTTCCAAAGGTGGAGAGGAAAATGTATTAATGAAGCATATTAGTTCTCCATCTTCTGGCATTAACCGTTTGGTAGAACTATCATGCAAGACATTTCTATGCAATTATCGGAATTCAATTAGTTTAAGAACCTGTATTATAAATCGTACCTCTTTATGTCAAGAAAGAATTTTAAAACATGTTCTTATACAGTGCTTATCATAATTATAGCCCACTTTTAATCCACTTAAACGAATCGGCTGAAAATTTTTCCCAAATCGAATATTTCCTCAAAATCTTCAAAAATGAGTAGTTCAATATTTCAATTATGAATGGCAAAAAACTTTTTCACTTAAAATTCACGATTTAATAACGATTTCTTAAAAAGAAGTAAAAAACAAGGAAAAACAGCACCATTTTCTGTATCAAAATTATAGCCCATATTCATATTTTTGTAAAAAAAATCCGAATTCGTTGCGGATTAATGGAAAAACTAATGTTAATACTTAGTCCGGCCTCCATTTGTCTTAGTTAACTCAAAAATTCTCTTCCTCATTGAAACCACAAAATTTAATAAAAGGTCCTTTTCGAAACTTTGTCATTCATTTAGAATTTGCGTTTTAAGATATCCAACTGTTCCCAACTGGCGATTTTTGGCATACACACGTATTGCAAGATTACCCCAGACATTTTCTATCGGGTTGAGATCTGAAAAACATGCTGGCCAGTCAAGGACATCAACATGACATTCCTCCAAACACTCTTTTGTACGTCTGCTCACATGGATTCAGGCATTATCCTGTTGGAAAACCATTGGTTTCTCACGTAATTCCCTTAAATATGGATTAAGACTACTATCCAGAGCCTGAATATACTCTTCACTGTTCATTCCGTTCGTTACAAACTTCAATTCCCAGGTACCAAATGAAAAAAATGTACCCCAAATCATGACGGAGCCACCTCCAAAGTCTGTCCTTGAAAAAAACATAGGATCCTTCCTCAAATCATGCTAATAAGTATCAAACCCATCAGGACCATCCAGGTTAAACTTCTTCCCATCAGAAAATACGACCTGTTAGGGTAAAAATTTATAAATATACTGTAAGCCAAAAGACGATGATTCAAACGCGCGTATGTCAGATCGGTCGCAGTATGTCCATCGGCAAAACCAAGTCGAGCAACCTTGTGGCGACTTAGCAACATGGATGCTTTGGTCAGTTTAGACCTATTTATGATTCCTGAGCTCTTAAGTACTCGCCAAACAGTCATCGCTGACATAGATTCGCCCACATGTGAGGCCAAAGCTGTACAAGCGGTTGAGCTGTTGCTGGCTTTCTTAATAATTTTGTGTTTATCGTGCGCAATTAGTAACGGTTTTCACCCAGTACGTCTTCTTGATCCTTATTCTTCGGGGTTATCCAAAAAAATTTTAATTACACTTTGACTTTTTTTCAAAATTCGTAAAATACTCGAAATAGACTCTCCTGACTCGAAAAGTGAGAAAATACGGCCCTTTTCATAATAAGATAATTGTTTTCCAAGCGGCATCTCTTAAAAACTATCTAAATTTACTTAATTACAATGTCTGCAAAGCCAAAAGTCTGTTCCGCACTTAATAAATTCAAATTTGCGACAGTGGGCTATAATTATGATACACAAAAATGCAAGCAAAAATGCTAGCACAGAGCAAAAGTTAACGGTTCTTTCTTAGTTTTCCATAAATTGAACTAAAATTTTGATAAAATCTACTGAACATGCTCCAGTCTATAATGTGCTGTAAAATTTATTTTTAAAAAACCTTAAAAATTTTGTTACAACGGGCTCAAAGTTTAAGTTGCAGGGTGGGCTATAATTATGATAAGCACTGTACAACAAACTAAAAAATAAACCTGAAGAAATAACTGTTCATAACTGTTCGGTTATTGCGACGAGAACGAACGTCTAACGGGCTGATTAGCTGTCCGTCCCTCTATCCGGCTTATTTTTGTCGGCAGAGCTATAAACCGGGATGACTACTGCTAGAGCCGATATGTTTTGAGTATATATAGTTACATATAGGCCCATCTAAAGGGAAAACCGACAATTAAATTACTGAAGTACCGGATATACTAAATTATAAAAAAGTAATTCGAATACACCCCTTGTAACGTGTTAATTGCAAGAAACAACAAAATATTCTAAAGATTTATCGCGTTTTACACTGTGAATCAAAACTAAAATCTTTTCTTGTCAGTTCTATAGCCAGAACACTTAAAAGTCGGACAAAAATTAAATCAAACTTAAACTCATAAATCTACAAAATAATGATTTTTTAGATTTGTTTTTGTGCGTCCCGCGAGGACCATAAAACAATTACCCCCACATGTTTGAAATCGTGTGTGCCTTTGGCAGGACGCACAGGCAGGGAGGACCGAGAGGACAAAGACACACACAAGCAGGCTGAAGCGTGAATGGCCTGGTAAACATCAACCGACACACATGCACGCACACATGATCACATACACACATACCCATACAATTGGGGAACTGTTGACTGTCTATGATTTCTGTTGGCAACTTTTTGTTTGCCTTACCTTGGACATTTTCAGCTGTATTTGTGTCAACATTTTGACAATTTGCGTGACATTAAATATTGATGTTTGGTAAATAGAGGTACTCGCTGTTAGCAGCTTCTTGCGAATGCATTACACATACGCCCCTTCGACAGCGCTCAAAATAAGTGATGCACAATTGCGACATGTTTTGGCAACAAATCCGATTGTGTTTCTATTGCCAAATTTTAGCTACCAAAATTGTATATATTAAACTTTAAATACTACGGGGACCAACAAAATTCTAGATTAACAATAGAGCATACGTGATAATCATCTACGGTTAGAGTATATGTCTAAATATTATTGATTTACTTTACAGTTGAATGAGCCTAGGGGGTATGTTCCAATAAAATATATAATAGTACTTTTTAAAATTTTAGAATTGTATTATTCGATACGCCGAGGTTTGATCAAATATAATAGTATCTGTTATTATTTAGTGGGATGCTACATAATACTAGTATTAGTTAAAGGACGAATCAGTCTAGTATTTTATTAAGACATTTAAGTTCATTATGTAAATAGCAAAGACAGACCTACAAACGTGTATTATTTAAATAGTATCTAAATATTATTATATGGAAGGTATTTAAAGTATTCTAATTTTTAATTTTTAGGGAATCATGTAGGTGATACATTTTTTCCCTCTCTTCAATTTAATTCATTGGAACAAACCATAACTAATTTATAGATATTCATTTAACTTTAATATACAAATTCTATTTTTCATACTGAATAAATTGTTTCTTTTTAACTTACCCTAGTTTTTCATTCGACTCGAGCGTGCGATCGTTTCAACTTCATTTTTACTACGTTCCAATCCAACGCCAACTTTTCATTCAAGCACAATGTAAGATTTATCATTTGATAATACTTCTTCAACTTCTCTACTTTACACTCCGCACATCACTTTCATTTGTAAATTTTGCTTTTGATAATTTTTTGCAGACGATAAATGTTCAAACATGATATCTGAAGCACGTACTGATAATTCACAAATATATTTATATCTATGCGTATATTTAATTAGACATTGAAGTAATTTTTGGAACTGTGTGTTAAGTTGAGTAGAACTATACAGATGGAGCTGACTTCTGTGAAGCTGAAAAAGAAATAGAACGAGAATTAATATATTTGAAATCGACATACATATACATATTGTGCATGAGTCCTCAAAGCTTGTGTCTAGAGAAATTCAGTGACCTTCGTCGCACATCAGTGACAATTCCATATAATTTACTGTAAATGCATGCGTAAGCGCCGAAAACACAAGCGACAACAACAACAGCAACAAGCTCCTATAATAATAATAATAACAGCAACGAAAACAACAACAAGGTTGTAATAAATTTGTCAAAGAATAAAGGGTTTAGCCAAACACATAAAACTAATAAAATGTCTATGTGTGCAAAGGATACATCGAAGCGTGTTTACGTTAGAAAAAGAATGATTGTATTACTGGTAGTAGAATATAATCTTGTTTATTTTTTGTATATCCTGAACCGATTGAAAGTGGGAATTCAGGGTATAATGGTTTCGTTCAAGTCTATGTAACGGCGTAATAAGGCGTGGAAGTCTCCACAAATTAAAGTGTGTTCACCTGAAAATGGTATAAATACTTAAGTTTGAATTTGCTACGGTGTGGGCATGAAATGAAGTGGCGGCGATGGGAGAGGTAGAGGTAGAGGTAGAGGTAGTGGTAGTGGTAGTGGTGGAGGTGGAGGTAGAGGTAGAGGTAGAGGTAGAGGTAGAGGTAGAGGTAGAGGTAGAGGTAGAGGTAGGGGTAGGGTAGAGGTGGGGTGGGGAGGTAGGGAGGTAGAGGTAGAGGTAGAGGTAGAGGTAGAGGTAGGGGTAGAGTAGAAGTGAAGAAGTAGAAGTAGAAGTAGAAGCAGAAGCAGAAGCAGAAGAGAAGTAGAAGTAGAAGTAGAAGTAGAAGTAGAAGTAGAAGTAGAAGTAGAAGCAGAAGATGAAGCAGAAGTAGAAGCAGAAGCAGAAGCAGAAGCAGAAGAGAAGCAGAAGTAGAAGTGGAGTAGAAGTAGAAGCAGAAGTGGAAGTGGAAGTAGAAGCAGAAGCAGAAGGCAGAAGCAGAAGCAGAAGCAGAAGCAGAAGTAGAAGCAGTAGAGAAGCAGTAGAAGTAGAAGCAGAAGCAGAAGTGAAGTGGGGAAGCAGAAGCAGAAGCAGAAGCAGAAGCAGAAGCAGAAGCAGAAGCAGAAAGAAGCAGAAGCAGAAGCAGAAGCAGAAGCAGAAGTAGAAGCAGAAGCAGAAGCAGAAGCAGAAGCAGAAGTAGAAGTAGAAGTAGAAGTAAGAAGAAGAAGCAGAAGTAGAAGTAGAAGTAGAAGTAGAAGTAGAAGTAGAAGTAGAAGTAGAGGTAGTGGTAGTGGTAGAGGTAGAGGTAGAGGCAGAGGTGGAGATGCAAATTATTATTAGCATATGCATTTAATAATGAGTATCTTATATAGTAAGTTGGTAAATATTCAAAATTATACTAAATATAAAATATAATGTGATATACATATATATGTATATGGTTAGCTTTTTCTTTTAGGTAAAGAGTTTTGACTAGGCTACGGTCTGCTTGGCACTTTAGTATGTAATCCAAGATTAAATGTATTGACATTGCATTAATTTTTAGCCATGTGTGAACCATATAAGGGGTGCAATAAATATTTCATGTAGATTAGACATGTGCAGAAGGGTATACGGGTCGAAACTCAAGCACAACCTTAAGGGAAAAGTAGAGAGAAATGCATATTTACGGTGGCCATAAAACTTGATATTATAAAAACAAGTAAGAAGGCTCCAGTCGAAACTGCTCGACTAGGAGATACCCTGAACCCTCTAAGCTGATATTCTAATCATTCTGCACTTCTTCTATGCACACATACATACATATGCATCCAGTCGCGCGTATAACAACGCGCTCTGCTAACTGCGCAGTAAGCAGCGACTGCGCTTGGGCTGCGCTGCAGTGTGAGCAATATTATGAGAATGTATTTGTTGAATAATTTCTTTTGTAGTCATACGATCTTAATGAAACGTTTAGAGCGGAATTATATGGTAAAAATGTGTGTACATTCCAGAGCACAAATCTCTACTACTTTACAAATTAGGGGCGAAGGGGGCGTGGTATCCAAAATCTGTAAATTACAAAATCTTTGTATCTATTAACTTTATATGCAACGCAAATTTGAAGACTCCAGGTCTAAAAGTGTTCAAATTAGGCTGAAAAAACAAAATCAATTTTTCGATTATTCTCGATTATCGGATGAGTTATCGAAAAAATAAAGCAAACTCGTATTGCGTATGGTATACACGAGTATGCATGCCAAATTTCAGCTCTCTAGCTCTTATAAGTTCTGAGATCGTCGCACTCATACGGACGGACGGACAGACGGACAGGGCTATATCGACTCAGCTCGTCTGCGATGACTCCTTCTGCCCGTTACATACTTTTTCACAAATTCAATGGGTTCAGGGTATAATAAATATATGCGTTGATATCAATGGACGAACATTTCTCCATTTACGAGAGCTATTCGCAACGAACCACCGTACACCACCCACCAACCACCCTCATACAACATCCCATATGTGAATATGTGAGCTATGAGCACATTGCATTTATGGCCCTCATAAAACGCAGCAGCAAATTTTCTCGTTTTCCAATGGAAACTTTTTCCCAAAAATTGGTTTGTGCGTAATTGATTTCACTGTACCTGACGAAGTATACTATATTTCCCTTTTGAAGAACTAAATTCACTTTAGCCTTGTTCCATAATTAAAGGGTGCTCCAAAAGAGAATGAATGAAATAATACAGTAGGGAAATACATTTAAAATAAAAACAAATCTAAAAATTTATTTTGTCGAAAGGCAAATGTAAAGTACAATTAACGTTTGAATAATTTTCAGTGGTAAATATATCTGCTTGCACCATATACATACATGATTTTCCTATGAAGGCTATAAAAAAACTTTTCCTGCTTTCGCAGCAAAATATTAATTAAATGAAATTAAAAAAAAAAAAAAAAAAATGCGTATGTTTCTTATATATGCCATTTTGAATAATGAATTTCCTGGCAAATAGTGAGATTTTAGGCCGTACAGGCCATATTTATGGCCGAGTGTCATAATTTATACCAAATGCCAGCCAAAAAATGAACAACTACAACCAGCAGGCATGTGGGTCAGCGATGTGAATTGAAAAGTGGAAACAACAATAAATGACCACATATACATGAAAAGGTGTTATGTTTGTATGTGTATGTGTGGGTGGGTGGAGTGCGAGTTCTTTGTGCTTTGTACTTTGTTTGTCACAGTGTAAAATCAATTTTCATGAAACTATGCCACGCGTCGTATGAGTAATCAGCAAGCAAACAAACAAAGCCAGCTACGGTCAGTATACGTAATAAGTGTACTTATACGTATGTGTGTGAGTATATGTCTCTTTATGCGTGTGTGGCATAAATCAATTTAGCACTAATTTCAATAAAGCAAAGTGCGGCAAAATACAATTTCAGGTCAATAAAAAAATATTTACATAAATATAATTATGGCTTTAATTCATGAAAATATAAAATTTAAAACACAAAGTAATCATTTATACTATACTCTAATGCATATCTTAATGGGCATATTTGCAGACAATTCTCTATAGAAACCATTGGAGGGCCCGAAATAGAAGAAGAAAAGAGTTCAATAAACACTATGTATTTACTACATTCAATTACGTTTGAGTACTCTTATGGCTTGCCTTATATTTATAAAGCCCTGTAGTCTATTTATAACCTCCTCACGCATGAATTTTGTTTAATAAATGAATGAGTTCTAACCTCTCTGAGTTAATTATTGGGTAAAGCCAATCAGATTGATTTACACACACATCAATGCAGACTTCAACACACAGACACATATGAATTTTTGACAAGCACTTTAATTGGATAATCGGCTCTCTACTGACTTTAACGATTGTGGATATTTGAAACTATTAATAATTAAGTAAGCGCCTCGGGAATTAGGTACTCAAGTGATCAATTATATTTATTTAAAATTGTATATAAACAAACCTGAGACTCTGCAGTCTCTGTTATGCAAAGTTTTTTACATGGTGTATTGATTCACAGTTCCTATTGATGACAGAGAGGCCGTATTAATAATATGGACGGGTATTATGTATAATCCATATCTACAGCACACAGAAACATACATACATATATTTCGATATGATTATTAAAAGAAAGTTTAGATACCCCTAAAGCTTCCTATATCGATGTCTTTATACCAAAAGCCTGATTGAATTTTTAATTCCCATTTTCAACGAGGGTGTAATGCGAATATTTTCGGCAATGCCCCTTAAAGTAGGCTTCAATAATTTACCTGCTTTCGTATAGCTCATTTGTGAATGTTTAACGGTTGGTTACAATTGGTTTTTTGTTTTCGGTCAACCATTGTCGATTCGATTTTTTTTTGTGTGTTCTTAGATCATCAAGACAATAATGATAAAATAGCAACAGCACATGAATATTTTAAAGCTCGATATTTTGGGACCTTTGGTGCCTCTGCGTGGCAATCGCAATTCAAAATCCAACTGGATGAAGTTCTCCTCTGGCACTTTATCCTCGTTACTGTTGTTGTTGTTGTCGTTGCTGTTGTTGCTGCTGCCCCCGTAGTGTATGTTGTCGCAATTTTTAATGCACATTTTTTTTTTTTTTTTTTTTTTTTTTTTTGTGCTGACCTTTTGGTGCTACAGCTCTTGTGTGTCAGCTGAAAAATTTATTTGATAGCACTTCTCACAGTTTTCCGATTGCAGTTAGTGCGTTTTTATCTCAGTTTTTTCATTATATTTGTCGGGTAACTTTTTGGATTGTTATCAAAGACATCGTTGAGTAGCTGGCCAAAGTTTTAGATTTGCTTTTAGATTTTTAGTTCGAGGTTGATTTGCCGTAGCGCACAATTTGCATAAACGTGAAATATCCTAGAAATACGTACGACACACAATAGCGTCTTTGCACATTTTGCTTTGCAAAAATCATAACTTTTGAACCAAACAAGATATAATTTAAAAAGCATACAACAGAGAATTCTTCAAGCTATAAATAAGCCAACATACAGGGTGATGCGTTAACAGGGTGCTTCACCGTTTAACCTCAAACCCGAAAAATGAGATTTTCGTCCTAAAACACATGTTTTTGTATGAAAAACTAAAACACTTTTTGTTGAAATTAATTTATTTTTAATTATTTGCAGCAAATATGACTAATTAGACAAACAAACAACAAAAAATTTGTAAAAAAAAAAAAAATATATTTTGCCAAAAGCCCAAACTTTTCGTTTTACATGCAGCTACAGGCAAATGTAACCTTTTTTAGTACATTTTGTGCATCTCAATTTTACGAAACAGAAGTAATACAACATTACATTCACAATGGACACATAGAGGATAGCCTTCTTGACAGCCCACAGAGAACTATCTGCAGAGGAGGAAACGCTTAGGCGAATTATAGGAAAAGTGCTAAGAGTTGTACCATAAACAAATGAAACCTTCAAATCTGAATTGTAATCCCCATAATATATTGAAAGTATTCCAAGGCCGTTAAAAATGTTGCTCCCATCCTACTGGGGGCGTGGGCGTAGACATATGACGTTATGGCAACGTAAATTTGTAATTCTTGATTCAAATATATGAAAATTACTGGGAATTTCGTACTATCGATGGGAGGTTCTCAGTAACTCACCTAACCGATTTTAATTTGTAGCTCTAAAACTATAGGGGATCCAAATTGTAAATGAAAATGCACGCTACTTTACCAGAAGAGGCTATACGCTTGTATATGTATTTTCCAAATTTCAAATCTCTAGCTTCGATAGCATAGAAAGGGCTTTTACTAAGGGACATACTGCAAGACGGAAAATGCACTGAACCAATAATCCTTTTTCGCCTTTGAGAGCAGAATATAATGAAACACAATTTAATAAATAATCAGAAAGAAAAAGGGAAAGCCAATCGAAATTATTGTGATGCTTATTTGCAGAATCATAATCAGATGGTCAGAGTCTTAAAGCTGGGTTGAGTATAGGAGCGGTACTCGATAATTTGGCGTGTATTGCTCTTTAAGCAATTTCATCAGACGCATCTGAATGTATTCAGGTAGTCAAGAAGCTCCCTCGCACAGGCATTTCGTACACATGCGGGGCGAATAAAATGGTAATACGAAATTACGCATTCGCCGCATTGGCCGGTTAACGAATTCGTAAAGGCAGCGCGTACAATTTTCACTTTCAACAACAACAGTTGCGCGCTTTTTGTTGATGCTGCTTCACCTGGTACCACTGCTGCTGCCTGTGGCACGCGTCGCGCTTGCTTGCGTTTTGTACACTAATTCCAGATGCCTGAGCAGCTGCGTCTCAGGTCCTGTGGGAAGAGTCACTGCGTGCTCTCTCTCTCTCTCTTCATGTCTATCTCTATCTCTGTTGCTTACAATCCTTATATATCTCTATCTCTTTCTCAGTCGTACGCGCTCTCTCTCTGTCTCTGCCTCTATGAAATGCGCGCGCAAGGCTTTTAAGGAGAGCGTTTCCTATGGGAGACTTCGTTTTTTACTCGACTTTTGTTTATAACAACAAAACTTGATAGCTGAGTATATATTCATAAACGTTGTTGTTGCTGCTGCTGTTGTTGCTGTTGCTTGTGCTGCACTTAACTTTAACTTTTCCAAACGTTGGCATGCTGTGGCCTTCTTCTATTTTCTTCTTTTTTTAAAACTGAATTCAAGGAATTTACTTAGATTTCAGCGTCTTTTTTTCCAACAACTTTCTGTTTTTCACTGCTGCAATGCAAAGGCCACACATATGGCCGGGTCTAGTGGGCTTGGCACGCGCCACAAGCCCGAACAGCCCACGCGATGACGACTTTGAAAGAAATACGCGCTGGCCTTTGGCTTTGGCTTGGGCTGTGCTTTGGCATTGACCAGGCCCATTAAAGCGCCTACTTATGGCCATGCTCAGCATTCACAAAAGAGAACACAAACAACGAATTTTCAGCTCCTCTCAGACACAACACAATTCGCGCACTACTTCCGCTTAATATACAGCAATCCATTCACTTAGCCAATTGACTTTCGGCCAGTTGATTGGCAAGCCAAAACGATTCTTATATTATTCGCCTTTACTGCACAGAGCTCCATATGATCACAGGTAAACAAGTTCATATCAATGAAAAACGCTTGAAAGCATATATAAATGGAAGCCAAGTACGATACACTGAGAATCGCAACTTAAGGCTAATGCATTCAGTTCTTGGGGCTTGCACAAGTCGAAGCTTTAATCTGTTTTGCATAGCAGCTCAGCGCCTAACACTCCCCAATGCTCTATGTGTATCTTCTCTGGATACGTCTGGCTGTTTCAGCTATAGCTGCTTTGCTGCTTTGTATATATTCAACAAAATTATCATCTGGCTCTCGTACGTGCCGCCTGGCCAAGCTCGCAAAAGCCAGAGTCGTGTGTCCTTGCGCCCCACGCCCAGCAGTTGCACAGCCTCCACAGCCCCAGCCTCTACCCCCAAGCTGCTTATCTCATAGGAAACACTGGTTGCTTTGCCACCGAGTTTTAGAAAGCCAGAAGCTAGAAATATATACAAAAAGCGAGTGGAAAATGTTGCCAACTGCAATTGGAGCAAGAAATCAGAAGCAAAATGTTCCTCAGTCAAGAAAAAGTACTTAAAAATCTTGCACTTGTTTATGGCTTGCCAAAACTGAAATATTTTTTTTCTTCTATTTTTTTTTTTTTTTTTTTGCATCGGCTGCTTCAACAAGTTTCCTGTTGTCAGCCAGAAGAAAAAGCTGAGGCAAGTTTTGAAGCTTGTGCTTGAACCAAATAGCAATTGTGAGCACTTACATGTGTGCCAGTTTGTGCGTGTGTTTGTATGTGTACACAATACAATATAATATAAAATACAGGCAATGAAACGTTCGTCTTATATTCAGTACAACCACAAGCAACAGCAAACAGCAATTTATGTCTTCAGAGCAAGCAGGGCTACATTTTTATGGCTACGCCTGTACACCCCCGGACCTCACAAACACAACAATAGTCCTCCATATACACACATACACATACACGAGAAAAAGTAAAGAATATAATATAAATATACCTCTATTTATTGCTAAAGTCTTGATATATATAACATGTATGTATGTATGTTATATATTACACTGATTACTGTATAGATTGAGGAATACAAATCGATTATAAAATTATTTTAGAAAAATAAAATAAGATAAGAAGCTGGTTGAAATAAC
This sequence comes from Drosophila mojavensis, assembly GCF_018153725.1. Taxonomy (NCBI): domain Eukaryota; kingdom Metazoa; phylum Arthropoda; class Insecta; order Diptera; family Drosophilidae; genus Drosophila; species Drosophila mojavensis. The sequence goes on from NW_025318872.1 coordinate 4,191,376, forward strand.
TATACAATGGATAAATAATGGCTGCGACAGCAAAATATAGTATTTGATAAGGTAAGTATGTGAGCATTAGATATAGAATTTATATAGTACGATTACTCCAGGTAAAAGGTAATATATAAAAAAAAAAAAAAACAAGTAACAAGGCTCTAGTCGAGACTGCTCGACTAGGAGATACCCTGAACCCTCTAAGCTGATATTCTAATCATTCTGCACTTCTTTTATGCACACATGCATACACATGCATCCACACGCACGTATACTCACGCGCTCTACTGACTGCGCAGCTAGCAGCGACTGCGCTTGGGCTGCGCTGCAGTGTGTGCAATATTATGAGAATTTATTTGTTGAATAATTTCTTTTGTAGACATACAATTTTAATAAAACTTATAGAGCGTAATCATATAGTATATATATAATAATAATGTGTGTTCCAAAGCGCAAGTCTCTAATACTTTAAATGCGTTTTTTACAAATTGATGGCGAAGGGGGTAAATCCAAAATCTGTAGACGACAAAATCTTCGTATCGATCAACTGTATATACACAGTAAATCTGAAGTCTCTAGGTCTAAAAACTGTTCAAACTGAAAAAACAAACTCAAATATTCGATTATTCTCGATAAAAAGTTATCGGATGAGTTATCGAAAAAATATGATAAACTTGTATGGTACTCACGAATATGCATGCCAAATTTCAACTCTCTAGCTCTTATAACTTCTGAGATCGACGCACTCATACGGACGGACGGACAGGGCTATATCGACTCAGCTCGTCATCCTAATTAAGAATATGTATACTTTATGAGGTCTGCCATGCCTCCTTCTGCCCGTTATATACTTTTTCACAAAACCATTATACCCTGATTTCCCATTTCCAATGGGTTCAGGGTATAATATATAGTGAGTAATTATGGACTAGAGGATATATAATAGAGAAGCTTGAATTTGTATTCACTTTTAAAGGGAGACTTTTTTATTTATAAATTATTAAAGAAATAATTTCAATGAAATACATATTTTTAAATTTTAAAATTTTAGAGAACTGCAGAATTTAATTTACTACGACAAATAATGTCGCTTGCAAGTTGCAACAGTTGCAACTACAGTAATCCCAATACGATCTCAGATTTAAGCTATAGTTCTACATATACATATATTAAAAGCAACATAACTGTTGGAAAGAAAATAGCACATTAACGAGTATTTATATATATACATATATCAATGATAGATACTAGGCAGATTTTTGTTCGCTTTTGCCCTATAAAACATGGTTGAAGGACGATTAGACTCTTACATACGAGCACACACATACGGAAGCACTCGCACTCACACAGGCACAGGTATTAGACCCACCATCCATCTAGCTGTGTGTATGTGCCCTAACCTAACCTAAACAACAACAACAGTACCAGAAGTCTGGGGCAGTAAAAAACGAAAGTAATGGCAAGTTTCTATTTTCCATTGTTTTTCTCTTTTCTCCTATATATTTTGTTCTTTTTTTTACTAACTAACTGAAGTGAAACTCAACTTAGCTCATTTTGAAGGACTTTTTGGCGTTTGGTCGTGCCTTTGCGATTGTTTATTTATTTTGCGCTCAAAATTAAATGTCCGCAAAAGTTTAGCTGGGTGGGTAAATTACTTTACACGCTTCTTAAACACGCAGTCTACGTACATTCCATACTCGACTTTGGCTAAACATTTGTTTTAATTAAAAATAAGAGCACCAAGCATACTGAGTGAAGGAAACTAGGAAACAAAACTATGAATGACTATGAAAAACTACGAAAGCCTATTTAAATTCTACGTAAGCTTTAAATTTCGCTTGAAAGCTCAATATATATGTTATATATATCGGTACATTGTCTTCTAATGTACTTTATATGGAATGCTCCAATACCAATATATTTTATATATATATTATTTATTCTTATTAGCTTTTATTTATCAATACAATTTTACAAGTATAAGAATTGCATATTATCAGGCTTTTCTAAATCTATCATAATTTCTGATAATTTCAGTATGTAGAATGATTTAAACGAGTCGAGTACAAAAATGATATTAAATATAAATATATAATATACATAATTAAACGGTGATTGCAAAGACTTTTGAGACTCCAAATCAGATTATATATGCATTATATACAATTATATGCAATATGCAGATAATAATAGTAAATATATTTATTAAATTAAATAAAAACACAATAATATAAAATTAGAAAAATATATATAAAACTAATAAATACAAGCGGAAATAAATAAAGATAAGCCCAAATGATATATGCAAATAATTCAAGCGTGTAGGTCGCTTCTCTTTGGGAACTACTATCCAAAATATTGAGCTCTGCTCTTCAATACTTGTTGTGCTTGGCGTGTCTCGCAACTTAGCTGACGGACAACGCAGCAGATCAATTATAATGTCATTATTAGTCGAAACTGTCAGCATACTGGACTAACAAGCAAATGCTATCCAATTACTCAATCAACAACCGTTCGATGGATAAACGAAAAAATATTCTATATGCATAAGATAAAGCTTGCCTTGCCGACATAAAATAACTATTTCACAGTCAGAGTCAGAGCTGAGGCAAAATCATGGCTAAAATCATGCAATTCGACCTGCGCTACAATTGACAGCATTTTTATCAGCTTATTTGCGCATAACTCGCTGATAAGAGATACATTTTTTTTATTTTTACGTACTCTCGATTCGTGGCTAGCAGAAGTACAGCAAGGATACGCACAGGACACACACGGCAGGAAACATTAGATATATTATATATATATAAATATATATATATATATATATATATATATATATATTTATATATAATTATTTTGTTCGAATGTGCACACAATATTTATTAGTAATTTTTATTGTTTTGTTATTAATAAGATTAATGAGATTAAGTATTCAACACGACCGTTAGACAGATGCACAGTTTAAGCTCTTGAAGCACTAGACATTATTGAACTTATTTGTGGTTACATATATAGATATGATTATTTTAACATTAATTTATTTGTTAGATTAAGATACTTTAAGTTATTGTTGCTTGAAGGTTTGAAGCCAGTTCTTGCTGTTGTGCTGCGTGTCTGTGTGTGTTAACGAAATGAGGAAAGATTGTCTACTGGCGTTTGCAAAAACTTTGCCCGAGCCAAAAGCCAAACGAACAGAGTCGAGGCGCCGAGCTTTGCAGCTGCTGCTGCTGCCTCATGGACAACATTGCGTATGTGTGTTGTATGTGCGTGTGGCAGTGTTGGTCAATGCGCGCGCAAATTGCCAAAACGCGTGCACGCCAACAGGCAAATGGCAATGTCGCCCACAACAACAGCTGAGCTGGTCCCAGCTGCTCAGAGAGAGCGAATAAGAGAGAGCGAGAGCCAGAGCGAGGAGAGAGATAAAAAAGAGAGCGGCCATTGCGAGCGTGAGAGCACGCGCATAGTACGCACGCTAGGCGAAGTGAAAGTATTCCTGTGTTTATTAACAGTTAAAGGCCACCCAACCACCCCCAGCCCCCATCCCCTCGCAGACCATTAGCAAAGGTCGCCAATTTCACTGATAATAATATAGAAATTCGTGTTGGCAACGCTGCGCTACGTCTGACAGAGACAGCATTAAATTTTGCTCGTTCCGTTCTACTTTTTCTGTGGACCGGAAGTGACCATTGGTAAGTGGCGTTTCCTTAAGCAAACAATTGTTAGCCTCTAATAAAATGCAATTCGAGTCAAGAAACTGTCGCAACTACAAATGCAATTTCCATCTAAAAGTTTTCACATTTTGGCTCTTAGCCTGTTATTATTTACATTTAACCAAGACGATGACCGCCCACTCATGGCTCATTCTGAGTACTTTAGAAATCATAATATTCCAGAGATGAGAATGATGTCTTAGATGTCTTGGGGGAGTGCATGTACGACGCATGAAGTAAAAGATTTTAAATACTAAATTTTTATTCACTTTGCCTTAAGAGAGTTTGGTTTATATATAGCAAGCATTCAATTTTATATCAGCACAGTTCTTCTGAATATTAAGTAATGCAAGAAGCCTCTGAAGGATATGGATATGATGGGATTATCATGTAGGATTCTAGGGTAGCTGCCTTAAGCCTCCGATTTTCGGAAACCACGAAAAATGAAAGTATCTATATATTCTTGCCTATATGATTTTGCCGACAACATCTAAAGAAAATGCCATGTTTAAAATGTAGCAAGTATTTCTATTGCTATTATTAAATTTACAATTCAATTAATCTATTTTTTTAATTACACGACATTTTTTTTATCAAGTTTCATGAAATACAGGAAATTGACTCTCCTGACTCGAAAAGTGAGAAATACGGCCCATTTCATAATCAAATAATTGTTTTCCAAGTGGCATTTCTCAAAAACGATCTAATTTTACTTAAACCCAAAAGACTGCTCCGCACTTAATAAAGTTAAATGTACTATATTATAATTATAATACACAAAAATGCAAGCAAAGAGGCGAGCACACAGCAAAAGCTAACGGTTCTTTCTTAGCTTTTATAAATAGAACACAAATTGCAGTAAATGCTACTGAACATGCTTCTGTTAACAAAGTACAGCAGAATTTATTTTTGGAAAACCTTAAAAATATTGGTAAAATGGTTCAAAGTTTAAGCTGTATAAGCTGTGTATAAGTTAAATATAATTCAATTAATCTCATCAAATATTTCGATTTGCATATACGTTTCTATTGCAAAATCGTTTACTCTCTTTTATAAAGTTTACCCTCGAGCCGAATAGACAATAATAAAGACAAGTAAGAAGGCTCCAGTCGAGACTGCTCGACTGGGAGATAACCTGAACCCTCCAAGCTGATATTCACACGCAGCCACACGCACGTATAACACGCGCTCTGCTGACTGCGCAGTTAGCAGCGACAGCGCTTGGACTGCGCTGCAGTGTGGGCAATATTATGAGAATTTATTAGTTAAATAAATTCTCTTGTAGTAAGACTATCTTAGCTTTCAGAGCGTAATCATATGTTTAAAATGTGTGTACATTCCAAAGCACAAGTCTGTAGTACTTTTTAAAAATTGGTGGCGAAGGGGGCGTGGTATCCAAAATCTGTAAATTACAAAATCTTTTTATCCATTAACTTTATATACAACGCAAATTTGAAGTCTCCGGGTCTAAAAGTATTTAAATTAAGCTGAAAACAAAGTCGATTTTTCGATTATTCTCGATAAAAAAGTTATCGGGTGAGTTATCGAAAAATAAGATAAGCTTGTACTGCCTATGGTATACACACATACATTACATACTTTTCACAAAACCATTATACGCTGATTTCCCATTTTCAATGGGTACAGGGTATAAAAACACTCCAAACGTGACAAAAGCTTGATTTTATGCTATAGGAAAGCAGCAGCGTGTTATCTGGGCAATTCATTTCTGGAATCAAATAATACTTGTAGTCGCAGCTTCATTTACAACCCACATCGCACACCGAACTCGAAGCTCGCAACTGAAACTCAATACCCAGAACAGATTCAACTCTTTTGCTATTGCTGTGACTATAAAAACAAAGCATCAAGCCACAAACGAGCAACAGTCATTGGGTAGTTGGGAACATGTGGGAGCCACAAGCACTGAGCATTATCATTTACACGCTGCTGGGCCTGGCTCTAACGCTGCCCCTCGAGGAGCCTCGCTACAATCAACTGGGGTAAGTGAAAAGACACCAAATGTTTTGGGGAATTGCGGTTGCTATACTTTTATAACTATTAGAAAAAGTCGTTCTCTCTCTTGAATTATTTAATCGGAAGTATTTTAGTGACGCGTCTTGGGTGTTAATTTTAAATATTATGTGGTATTGTAGTAATGCCAATACGTTCGTATAGGGTATACAAAAGTAAGACACTTTCAACTGTCGTGTTCTAAACTATTAAACAAATTATATATTAATTTATATATAGTAACATATAGCATAATATTGAGTATAGTAATTTATACAAGTTAAGCGCTCTCACACTAGGGTACTAGTGATTAGGGGCGCTGAGTTGGGTTCTCGCGAATATAAATTACCTTAGTAACAATAGGTCTAAACTCACTTTCTCTCTCTCTCCCTTTCTCTCTCTCGTCCGAATATGAACTGAGCCAATCAGTTCTACTGGTGGGGTTCGAGTAAGTTGCTTTCTTAAATCTATAATCGAAGCCAAATGCATTTCTAGCTACAAACACGATCAATTGGCCAATTCAACCATGTGTAATAACAGCGTAATTGCCACGACCGATCGACGGGGGGTTCCGGCCACTACGCCCTCGCCCACGCCCTCGGCCACGCCCACGCCCATGCCCAGGCCCAGGCCTACGCCACAATTCGAGTATGCGCTGCTTGGCCAAGACTCTAGGGATCAGCATTGGTATCGTGTGAGTCTAACACCGCTGGACAACAAGTCGGGCTATCGAGCGCAGTTCGCAATGCGACAACCTCCACCATATGACTCTCAGCAGGCGCACAAGCACGATAAGATGATCACTGAGTTGCTGAATTTCCTGGATAAATCTGAGGAGCACAATCTACAGAAGGCCTACAGACAGCTACTGGCCAGTGCCGAGTACAACGACGAGGAGAGCAAGATGAAGCAGGGCGTGGATAAAACCGAAGTTCAAATGGATGACGACGTGGACTTGAAAAGTAATTTGAAGACTGATCCCAATCATCGTCTTATTTTGGTGGCTGAATTGCCGGGAGCCACGACCGCAAATAACCAGAGTGGCAACGATTCGAATGAGGTGAACAATTTAGTATACTTCATAAAGGGCTTAAAGTAAAGGGTACTTCTGCATGATACCCAGTTGAGAGACATCTATACCTCGAATCTGGTATTATCTAATATTATCAATTTCCCAATTAATTATATATATAAATAAAAAAAAGTATTAGAAATATGAAAGCATTAAATAAACGATTAAAAAATATATCTATATCTATATCTATATCTATATCTATATCTATATCTATATCTATATCTATATCTATATCTATATCTATATCTATATCTATATCTATATCTATATCTATATCTATATCTATATCTATATCTATATCTATATCTATATCTATATCTATATCTATATCTATATCTATATCTATATCTATATCTATATCTATATCTATATCTATATCTATATCTATATCTATATCTATATCTATATCTATATCTATATCTATATCTATATCTATATCTATATCTATATCTATATCTATATCTATATCTATATCTATATCTATATCTATATCTATATCTATATCTATATCTATATCTATATCTATATATATCTATATCTATATCTATATCTATATCTATATCTATATCTATATCTATATCTATATCTATATCTATATCTATATCTATATCTATATCTATATCTATATCTATATCTATATCTATATCTATATCTATATCTATATCTATATCTATATCTATATCTATATCTATATCTATATCTATATCTATATCTATATCTATATCTATATCTATATCTATATCTATATCTATATCTATATCTATATCTATATCTATATCTATATCTATATCTATATCTATATCTATATCTATATCTATATCTATATTTATATCTATATTTATTTCTTATTTTTATTATTATTCTAGCAACCCAATAGCTTATGCAAGCTATTCTTAACACATTTGCCTCTCTCTAATACTCTGATATTTTTCCCATGAACTCAACTTATATTCCAACTCTTATACGATAAGCAGCTAAGTAACTGCACTGGCAAGCCCAAAGACAAACCTCTGCTGAGTGTGTGTAAGAGTATGTATGCGTGAGTGTGTGGAGCTGTGTGCGGCACACTTCTTTGGACACTTGCTGCTCCAATTGCAAACTGTTAAAAGAACACTGTGACCCACATGGAACTCTGAACTAAAAGTAATGTTTAAAAATTTGTGCATGACAAAATGTTCTGTTAAAATTGATTTTTACTCAGGATTAATGCTTTATAAGCGAAATTAGGGCTAATTTTGTTGCCTACGTAAGATGTGCATCTCGATCAAATGACATAAGCTTATTTGCTTATTTAAAGCCTGTTCGATGTCATTATACCGACATAGACCCAGACACCAAGAAACAACTCTCTGTGACGCATTTGGACTACGCACAAGTTCAGCTTTAATGCATTGAAATATCGCCAATTTTGTTGCAGATAATTTGCATATAATATGCAGATATTATGCTTTCTGAAAAGGTTTTAATGAATCCAAAAATTAAAAAAACAAATATAATTTTCTCTTATCAAGTAAATCCGTTTGTTTTTAATTTGATAATAATGATCAGTTAAAGGCCAACTTTCTTTCACATCCAAAGTAAATCATCAATTATGGTCAATTGCAAATGATTTATAACGGCTATTAGATTAGTTTAAGTCAAAAGCAAGACAAGAGAGCTGCCACACACTCCACATTCATTCCCTCGAAATCATAATTTTTGAATTATTTAGAAGCGCACAAATATACTATATGTATAAGAGACATAAGGAACTGTAGAACTCAACATGCATTTCGTTTTTTTTTTTTTATTAATCTCTATTTAGTAGATTGAATTCAAGGTTATTCAAAGTTTTTATTTTTTCTAATCACTATTAAATTATTATAAAGATAAGATAAAGGAAAAAGCAAAGCAACATTTTCTAATAACTCTATAAATCCTACAGCTACAAAATTCATGTATAGAGCTAGCTGAGTAAAAAAAACTTAATAAGAGCTTCTTAAAGATTTTGTAATATACAAATTGCGGAAATAGAAAAAAAAAATTCAAAATAAAATATGCGCTCAGACCCACAATAAAAAAGTCGAATAGTTTCTTTCGACCAGTAAAAAATTGAGCTGAATCAGCTCAGTGCGCTTTTAAACTTGGTCAATGCTTGGCTTTGCATTTCTCTTCGCCACAGCCGTGGACTGCTATATAAAGCCACTCGTTTGGTGCAGTCCATATCGCAGTTCGCAATTGCCAAAGTTCCGCACTTAATCCGAAACCCAAATTAACTCCAAACATGAAGTTCATTGTGCTCGCCGCTGTTGCCTGCCTCTTGGCCACATCCGTTGCCGGCGCTGACAAGGAGGAGAAGATGCTTGGCTCTGCTTATGGGGGTGGCTATGGCCAGCCTGCCGCTGCACCCGCTCCCCAGGGCTACGGCGCACCAGCTGCTCCAGCTGCACCATCCTATTCAGCTAACGCGGCTCCAGCCCAGGCAGCACCCGTCTCCATTCCCGCACCGCCGTGCCCCAAGAACTATCTGTTCAGCTGCCAGCCCAACTTGGCTCCGGTACCATGCAGCGCTCCAGCTCCAAGCTATGGATCAGCTGGAGCCTACACCCAATACGCTCCTATCTATGCGCCACGCCCCCTACGTTGGTAAATCCCACACGCCTTCGGCGATACATCTAATTCGACAATTTCGAAAGCAAGACAATAAACCACGATTTCACAACTGAAAACTCTAGTATAATATTCAATATTGGCAATGGCTCGCCATTGCACTGGCCCCACTGCAGTGCGGCTACATTTATACTTTACTTTTCAGATATCAGCCTCCCGCTTCTTGGAAAATAAATAATGAATAAATAAACTATATGAGAAAAACTATTTAGAAGATCAAGTTCATAGTCCAAAGCTTCCTAAATTAATTACAATTATTAATTGATCATAAATTGATATTTGCCGACATACATTTACTTAGAGGAATTAATTGCAGAAGCCTCGAAGATGTTGATACTCTTGTTAACGGTACAATAATACCATGATGATACGTATATAGGTTAATAGTTTTACGAGTTTCCGATCACATATATATATCTTAATAAAATGGTTTAGTATCATGCACTTTCGCCTAGTTGCTCCAATTTGCGAATGAAAAATTGTGAATATTTAAATATATTTACTTATTGAAAAACCATTAACTATTCAATTGAATACAATGTCATTTAATTTATATGTATATGTGTATAAAAAACATTAACAAACTTTTTACTTAAGTATTACGTAAACTTGATAGCTGCTTAACAGCAGAAGCACATGGTATCATATATCATATAATAAATATCTCAGTGATTAGTTTTTGGATAGCCAAATATACTAAACGAAATAAAATGGAGTGACAATGGTAAAGGAAGGAAATATAAAACTATCTATGGTAAACTTAAAATCAATCGAATTTACACAATTTTTTAAGCGCAATGAATATATAAAGTATATAGAGAAATCGAGAAAACTAAATCTGTTTTTTTTTTTTTTTTTTTTTAATTATTTTTACTGAGCAATTTCGACTGAACATCAACTAAACATCGGCAATTTTTCACGAGAAGCTGTTGAAAAATTGGCGTTAGCTCTCAGTAGTCGTCGTCGTCGTCGGCGTCCTGGCCATCATCATAGAAACGCGCCGCCTGCAGTTGCTTGCGTATTGCGCCCACTTGTGTCAGGATCTTAGGGGACGATGTAGACACCGTGAACTTCTGCACGACGGGCACCTGGATTAATATTAGAATAGGTTACTATTTATGCTTAAGGCTCAATGAGCAACTACACACCTCCCAGCGCTTCTTAAGATTGTCCATTTTTTGCTGCTGCCGATTGCCGTCCAGCGTTGGGGCCGCGTCTTTGCGCGTCATTTTGGGCATTTCGCGCAACAGAGGCATTGATAAATTCTGCGTGGGAGTCTCGTGTAGAACGATATCGCGCCTTCCCAAGGTCTGTGGTGTTGTTTGTGTGCCGCGATGACGCGATTCACTTTTGCTGCGCAACTCCAGCTGCTGCTGCTGCTGCTGCTTGAGTGCCAAGTCGCCATAGTTTTTCAGGTAACGCGACAAGCGCTGATCCGTCTGACGTCTCACCCGCTTCATGGCTTGCTCATCGGCGCTGTCAACCTCGAAGCTGTTGTTCGCACTGCCCGAGACGGTGGGCAGCGGCTCCTGATCCAGCTGCAATGGCTTCACAGGCGTGGGCTTATAGTCCTCGTGAAACACCGAGTTTGGAGATATATTAAAGGAGTACGGCGGCGACGTCGTATCCACTGGGTTGGAGCTATTGTTCTCTGCTGCCGGCGGACAATTGACTTCCAGCACGCGAAACGAATCCTCTGTTGGCTGTTCGCGGTCCAGTTGCTCATTAATATGCGTGCGCTCGGCATCGCGACCGCAGGCGATCTCCTCCAGGCAAAAGGAGCACAGATTGCGGCGGCAATTCATGCAGACATTGCGCTCTCGCTGGCAGGCGCGGCAGACATCGCTCTTCACCAGACACTGGCCACACATGGCGTACAGGCGCTCACACTTCAAGCACACAAGCGCATAGCTATTCTGGCAGCTGTGATCAACTGCAGCAGCCGGTTCCACAGTCGCCTCATCGCTCGTTGCTGTCGGCGCTTCGCTGCTCGGCGGCTTCAGTTTCAAGGCCAATTTGCGCTGGCATCGCAGGCAACAGCTCTCATAGCTCTTCAGCGGTTCGTCGCAGAGCGGGCAGATCTTCTCGCACAAATGGAAGCATTCGCGCTCGATCTTCGCCATTTGAGGCAGTTCGAAATCGAGCTCCACGCCCGGCGGCAACGGCTGGCCGCGTCTATATTCGTGCCGTGCCGAATTGCTGAAATATTTGTAGACCTTATTTGTGTTGGCATTGCTGTTATTATTATTGTTGTTGTTATTGATGTTGGTGCTGTTTTTGTTGTTGGTGTTGTTGTTGTTGGCGTTGGCTTTGATATCCTTTGAATTATTCAGCTCCTTCGCATGCAACAGCTGCGCATCCTCCTCCAGTTTGGCCAGCAGCTTTTCGCGCATCAAACGGTTCCGTTCCGTCTCAATGCGTGCCTGTTGAAGCGATTAATCAGTTACTTTTAATATCAAATCCCTCAGCATATCAAATGTACGAAACCCAGTCAAGCGTCCATCGATACAAATTGTTTAATTTTTTTAGTATTCTGTCATCTTCAATTTGGCAATTGTAATTTAACGGACACATCGGAATGGAAAATATATTCCAGAATAATTTTAATTTCGGTACTATTTTCAAATAAGATGAGATATATTTTCCTATGAAACGAGCTTAGATAGTATAGAACTAACGGAACGGATTTCCATTGGAAAATAAGATAAGAACTGGCTATCGAAAATTGTTCTCATTCCTTCAAAAGTTTAGATTCATTATTTTAAGAAATCGAAACTGATGTGAGAATGAAAAATATTTTTTAAAAATTCTACTCGTTATAAAAATATATCTGTGAAATATAATCAAAATTAATTAAAATTCTCTTGAAGCAAATAAATATTGTAATTACTTAGGTAGAACATTAAATCGAATAATATAATCTGAAATTATATTATCTGGACAGTAAAGTAGAATTTTAGTTTTGATATTAATGATCGCAATCAGTGAGAAATAAGTGTAAAAAATAAAGAGCGCGATTCTACTATTTAAGGCAAGATGTTAAAAAGTTGACTTTAATATGCAGACAACAAATTCCAACAATCCTACAAATACATAATGATATTAGGGTGTTGGAAACAACACGAATTTGTGCACATATAGATCAGACTAAAGCCATCTATGGGGACAAACGTCAGATTTGATACTAAACAAACCTTCTCAGCGCGCTTCTTTTCCTTTTCGAGCTGCTCCTCCAAGTGCATCGTCTTGAGCTGTGCCTCCAGGCGCCTAGGCGAGAATAGGGAAGTGGTTGAGCATGGCTAGTAAAGTACTCGACAATAGTCACCTGGTCAGCGCCTCCTCCTGTCGCCGTTCCTTTTCTCGTAGCATCTCGATGGACCGACGCTTTTCTTCGATTTGCTGCATCAAGTCCCGCTGGTACTCTTTCTTGCGTGCCGTCTCCAGTTCGGCACTGCGCATGTTGCGCTCGTTGATGCCATCGCCGGAGACAATGTTGGAGAGCTCAACGTGGCCAAGATCATGGAGCAGCTGCTGGCGTGTCGTGGCCGTACGTATTTTCGGCGGCACATAGTTGGGGTTATTATTTACAATTAACTCTAGGTCAGTCTTATCCGTTCGGCTATGGTTTGTGCTTGTGCTGGATTGACTGGAGCGCGCCGTGGTCTGCAGCTCCTCTCCGGCCGGCACTGAAGTTGCTGTTGGCGTTGCTGTGGTTGGCTTCAGCTGTCTTCGCTGTTTACCCAAAGGCGGGTGCAGCATCTAGAAACAACACAAATCAATTTACTGCCTGGCACATAAATCCAACACGGATTAACATACCGGATGGCGCGATATGGTTTATGGTCTATAGTTCATGGCACTTACCTGGTGCTTAAGCAAGTTCTGCTGATTCTCGCGCTGTCGCTCACGCAAATAATTTTGGCGCTTCTGATTTTCATTGTTGAAGCCGGGAAAATACGAATAAAATGTGTCCGTAACCCATTGCTCCATGTCATCCTGTGCAAAAGAAAGAGAGCGCGCTCAGTTAGCATTCACATTATGCGGCGAGACTTGTTTTTCTTTGTGTGTGTTATATAAATCATTTCAGCTTTTGGCGACACCACTAACCACCAGCAGAAAGCTTGTGTACATTTTGTACGCCACGGTGGTGCGTGGGCAGTCTAATGAGAGCCGCTTTTTAGTAGAGGGAGAGCTGCAAATTATTGCCCAGTCGTTGTTCTTTGCCTTTTGGGGTCAGCCTATTGCCTGCGATGGGAGCTGCTCCAGCGAGGGCAGCACATTCCCTACTGCCAGCACCTTCTGCCACATAATTTGTATGCCGGCGACGCTGACAGCGGCGTCGACGTCGAACATCGCGTGCAGCGTTGGCATAAGATTTTACTTTTTGTTATAGAAAATAAGCAACTTTTCAGCAATATAGATTGCTTGACTTTCAAATATCCTAGATAAGCTGCATCATTTTCAAATGAAAGACTTTAAACAGTTTAAGAATAATTGGTAATATAATAGCAATAGAAAAAGAAAAACAAAAACAAAGACATAGAAAGTCGAACATTCATTAATAGGACTAAATACAGATTGAGAGAAAAATGAAAGGTAGGTAAGATGGAATTGTTACTGATGATAAGCAAACCGACGAAATATTCATTGATAAAAAAGCAGAAATCTTAAGTAGATATACACAATAAATATAGCACAGATACAACAACATAGAATGAGGTCAAAGTATATAGCGCTAAGTAATTGAGTTACGTGTAAGATTTATTCACTAAACAAAGCCAAAAGTCTTATATTAACTTTAAAGCCCGTCTTCACAGGGTATTGCCATGCAAAGAGCATTATGACCAGGGGCGTCGCTGGAGCTAGAGCAATAGCTGCGTCATCAGCCAAGCCAAAGGCAATGCCCCTTGGGTGTTTATCAACAAGGTTCAGCTGTTTGAGGCGTTCCACAATATGGACTAGGGGCTTGCATTCCAGCCGACTTCAGCTTGATGTTCGCCTTAATTAAAGTTCGTTTTAACAATTTCATCACTTGACAGCGACAACTTGGGCCAGTTGATAAAATGCTTCAGCTCTTAACATAATTAAAGGCTAATTTGCAGCAAGAATTACTTCTCCAACTACCAGGGATTGGTCTATTAGTCTAGCATTCCGTCAACACTCGCTGAGTAATTTGCATACTCTAGCACTTTGTTATTCAGGTCAAGGAAACTATCAACGAAAATAGGCGTGTATAAATATATATAAATATATTATAAATATGGCGCGTAGCTCAAGGAGTGCTCTGCCAATCAGTGGAAGTGTGCAAATAAATAGCATGGACTGGGCATGAAAATTTTCTTTTATTGTATTTAGGTTGCGTTGATCTAAAATACATAGGCGCTGGCACAGTGGAGCAAATGGCGTTTTATATACACAGACAGCAATGCCGACTCTCTGATTCCATGAGACAAGAAGGGAAAATCATTTTACTATTCCACTGATTTTATAAATCAAATTAGAGCCAACGACTTTTGTATAGAAATTTAAAACTAATCCTTGATTGCAGATCTCTTAAAAGATATGTGATTTAAATGCTTGTTAGATTTAAAAACTTGTTGGCCCCATTTTGTCAGCTCCAAGTAAAGGCTTTGACATAAATTTAAGTAGACGATTCCAGTTATTCAGCCATTGTGTTGGCGTTATCAAACTTTTACTAGGTCCATTCATTGGGGCGCCACTTTGCGTGTCCCGTTCGAATTAGGTTAACTAAGTGGGTAAACTTGTTTTAGTGTGGGCGCGAAAACTGCGAAAGCCGAGGAAAATGCGTATAAAAGCGCGCAGCAGGATCTGGACTCTTGGGGCTGTTTATGCTGAGGACTCCAGACACCATAAGTTCAAGGCCATTTCATGGAATTTTAAGCATGTGGCGCTCAAAACTAAAAACAAAAATATCCTGCAGTGGGATTGAAAAGCGTCTGGTGTCACGCTTTCCAAATTAGCTTTAACGGTTCATTAGCTGCGGGCAGCGATATGACAAAAATCTAAATCGCGTATACGCTAATCACATAGAGTCGTGAGAAGGCCTCGCATTCACTCACACTCACCCACACACACACGCGCACTCGTAATGCTGAACAATTAATTAGGGGACTTTCATATAACTGACCTTGTTCAGGTCGCGTCCTTTTTTTCGATTTCCTTTCTCTATGGCTTTAATGACTTAAGTGGCTCCTGCTCCTGCTCCAGACCCTGTGACTGCGAAGGGGCCTATAGGAGTATTGATGAGCTTTTAGCTCACCTCATCAATCATCCACATACAAAATTGTCATTAGCTATTGGCCAAGAAATGCTTTAGCGGAAATGACCAGCCACTAAACACCCCACAGTGCCCGAGCCTAGGGGCAAGTGCCGCGGCACGTCAAATCAAATATGGCACAATGCACTTTGTGGACGGAAATTGCATGACCAAACGCTTTCAGTTTTCATGCACTGACCAAACAAAAAATTGCACACAAAAAGTTGCTAAAAAATGCAAGCACTTAAAAAGCTTAAAAAGCAACCACGAAGCCATCTAAACCTACTATGTAAAAATATTTAGGTAATAGCATGAGGGGATAAGACTACATGCGCATGCATATATCTTTTAATTGCATTAATCATAAAAAGGCACAATGAAGAGTAGAATGAAATAACAAAATGTCGATAGAGATTTATTACAATATCATTTATAGATCTATGCGAAGATTGGCCTCACACAACTTGGGGCTCGAAGTTGCTAGACTCGCATAACATTTCAAAATTAAGTTAACTAAACTGAGGTATAACAAAATGAAGTGAGTCGCTATTTATTCTGCTTTCATAAATTGTGCGATTGTCATTAAGAACTCAACACTTCAACCATTTGATATGCCCATACTTAGGCAGGGTATACGTTCATACCATGTTAAATATTTTTTAAAACGCAGCAATTTCGCCAGTCGGGTGGTCGTTTTTTTTTTTTTTTTTTTTTTTTTGCCGCCCGCATTTTATAGCCAGCTCTCCTCTCTTTTCTCCTTAAAATTCTTTCTCTCTGCCACACTCTCTTATACTACCGGCATTTCGCACACATTGCTGGAACTGCGTTGGTTTTCTTTATGGCTGCGCGTTGCTTTAATTAAGGCATTTTCATTACACTTTTTATTTCGTTTTAATTAGAGACAATTTGTATTGATGCCACGCCTGCTGCTCACCTATATGATTGTGTGTTGTTGTTGTTGGTTGTTATAATTAAACGAGTTTATTTGTTCAGCAGCTTTTCAAGTTCAGGCCACAAATAAAATAGCAACAAACGCAACAAACGAGCTTCAAATTACAACTGAGCTGCGCAAACGAAATTCATCAGGCGAGCGGGCGCTAACGCTCAGCCAAAATGCCAACTGGAGCACGAAGAACAGCCACAGCAACAAGAACAACAGTAACAGCAACGACAACAACAACAGCAACAATAGGAAACAAGAATAGTAACAGTGTAAAGGGCATTAAGGATTCATGAGGCCGAACGCATGAAGGACATTACGCTTCAAAGTTAAAAATTGAATTATTTAATAATTGAAACTGTGACTGTGTTAAGACAAAATAACAAAGTAGAAAAACCTATTAGCCCAGTTAGCCAGCCATAGAGCATGTTGACTCTGCTTTCCTCGCAAGGCTCATGAGCTGCCATTATTATGAACATGCATGCTGAAAAGCGAAACCGAAGCATGAAAAATTCAAAATTGAAAAGTGAATCGTGAAAAATGAAAACTAACTATATTTCTGGTGATATTTCAATCTGAAGCAAGTAATTTAATACTCACTGTTCTGGCCTTAATAAACAGCGGGGGAATTGGAATGTATCTAAAATACAAATCGACAGAAATAGAGAAAAGCTAGAATTCATTGAGATTTTTCAGCAACAGTCTCTAAATTCTAAAAATCGATTGTTGATTTATATTAATCACTCGGAGCTAGGCACTCCAACAGACACATATGGTGGAATCAACTTGACTATTAGTCAATATATGTAGTAAATTCCCGCTTTCCTTTCGATTTCCTAAACATTTTTTGTACATATTTAAACAGACTGAACAAATGTAAGAGTCGTGTTTCAACAAAATATCCAATTTAATTAGGTAAAACGCACTCACAATTCGGTAAAGCCCAACTCGATTCACTTTGAAAAGCCTCTGACAACTAAAGCCAAATATTGTGGGCGCTGCTCCGTGCACTCGTAGCGGCTCAACGAGCCGTAAAGACATTCGCATAGTTATGGATAATCTTACGAGCGCTACGTTTTGGGCGTTTCGCCAATCGAGCGTGAACAACTGAAATTGGCAAGCACCAAAAGGCAGACACCGTCCCTCTCTCTTATCCATGCCTAATCACTTACGCCGGTCGCTCGCTTCCCAATTGGCAAACGATTCTCGCTCTGCGGTCGCTCGCTTTCCAAATTGCGATACGTCTCATTTGGTGATTTATATTGTCGCGCGCTGCCAATAAGCAATTCGCACTGATTCACAAATTCCTTGGCCGACTTTAGGCTAAGTGGTGAGGTGGCGGATAGGTTCCTCTGGTGCCGCTGTTCCTGTTCCGGCTCCTGCTCCAGCTTCAGTTCCGGCAAGTTCTCCTCTACGCTCAACTGTAGCTGCAGGTCGGAGTTTTGGTTAGGCGTTGCTAAGGCCGAGTTCGAGGCCTTTTCGAGTTCATTGCACTCGCTGTGGCTTTTGTTGGCCATGCGCTGACATTGCTTGGGCTTGTAGCCTTCCATTTGCATTAACAAGGTGGCAGGACAAACGCCCTGCGAATTGTTTGCACCATTCTGAAGAGTGTTGCTAGCTGCAGCCAGACGCTGGCGATCGAATTCCAACTGCTGGCGCTCTAGCGCTAGAAATTCCTCTAGATCCATATTGCCAATACATGTACGTTTAAATGTCAAACTATATAAAAAAAAAAAAAACATTAACAACAGCAGTGGATTCACAAAGCTAAACAAACTCACTAAAATAAAAGTGCATATAACAAGTGCTGCTCTAGTTTGGAACTAGCTTTTTGCCAGCTAAATTTGGCATTTTAAAAACAAGGCCTCACAGAAAATAGTGTGAACAACTTTTATATATATATATATATATTACGTTAATTTAATAAAAATTGCCTGCTTTTATGCAATGCATGAATTCATCACGAGCTCGCATTTGTCGCATTTCATCGTATATTGTTTACAATATCTGCAGCCATTTTCCTGCCACTTAACAAGCCAACCGAATCAATGCTGAATGCGTCGCAATAACTGATACTAATTCACATATTTTCACAAACAATAATTATTGAATTGCGGTAAATTTACAAAATTGTACGAAAAATGATCTTGTCACACAAAATTGGGCACATTTTGGACTCGTTGACTTGCAAATACATGTACTTGTATATTACTTTCGAAATTATTGACTATACTGCGGGCTCGCCTGCGATGACAATTCACGAAAAGCAGGGCTGCAGATTCAGCGTTGCTGTCGGCCCAGTGCTGGAAAACGGTAATATTAGCTCGTACTACAACTCTGTTTACCGTTTTCCAGATTTTCAAATTTAAATTTAAATTAAAGCAGGCTTCTGCAACTTGTCATTTATTATTTTTGGGGTACAAATTTATTCTGTCTTTACATGTAGATACCAGATTATAGATCATTGGGTGAGTGAAGAATTTTTTTTTTTTTTAATTGAACATATATTTACTTAATTTGAGCAGCTCGCCAGACATGTCTGAGAAGAGTGGACAGACAAAGTCGCTCGAAGCAAAATTACCCTGGTACTATAATGTATACAACACCATCAAGGATACTCCCATCAATTTGACGCTATTACTCGTCTCGGCATTCGTTTTCTATAAAGTGGTGAACATATCACGTCAACGTCGCAATTTGAATCGCGTTCGTAATTTCTTTGGTTACGGGACAGACAACGAAAAATCGCAGTTACCACCGCTACGACGTGATTTTACTGTTAAGGAGTTACTCAAATATAATGGCACTCGTGAGGATGGACGTATTCTAGTCGCGGTCAATTACAATATATACGATGTATCGTGTGCTAAGCAAGTGTATGGGCAGACTGGAGCTTATCCCCAATGGGCCGGATGTGATATATCGCGGAATTTGATCAACTTCACAGCGGAACGAAATGAGAATCAGGAATTCGATTATATGTGTGACCTAACAGCACAGCAAAGAAGCACTTTAGTGGAGTGGGATCAACAGTATAGCGAAAAATATCCACTTGTTGGCCGTTTGGTTTCCGATGATGATGACGATGAAGACGAACGACCCGTAGATGGTGAAAATGAAGAGGACAGAAAGAGCCAAATTGAACAACAGTTGGGCACAATATAAAATGTAACTGATATTACGAAAATTTGTTGTTACAAGCCTCGATCACATACAAAATAAAAATATCAAGTCAAAAAACGACGTGTTTAAATTGCCATGTCTTGTGCACCATTGCAAATACAACCCTGCGCTTTGACACCTAACCAGCACTGGGCATCAGCTGTGCAGATGTGACAGCGGCTCTCAAATTGCGCATCAACTTCCGTTTCTTTTCACTTTTGACCAGCAAGATGAAGTACGTAAAAAATATATAAATTCTCAAAATATGCGTACATCACTGTGCAGACATAATTGTTTTGCATTTGATATGACATTTAGATATGTGCCTTGGTGTTATGCTATAATATTTATTCAGACTATGCTTAAACAAAACATTTTATTTGCAGAATTGGCTTGTGTGCATTCAGTGGGTACAAAATCTACCCCGGCCATGGCAAGACCATGGTCAAAGTCGATGGCAAGGTATAGTAAACAACTAATATATTCAAATTGTCCAAATAAATCCAATATATATCAAATTTTTAGACCTTCACCTTTCTGGACAAGAAGTGCGAGCGCTCCTACCTGATGAAGCGTAATCCCCGCAAAGTCACCTGGACTGTGCTGTACCGCCGTAAGCACCGTAAGGGTATTGAGGAGGAGGCGTCCAAGAAGCGTACTCGCCGCACACAGAAATTCCAGCGCGCCATCGTCGGTGCCTCGCTTGCCGAGATTATGGCTAAGCGCAACATGAAACCCGAGGTGCGAAAGGCCCAACGGGATCAGGCCATCAAGGTAGCCAAGGAGCAGAAGCGCGCCGCTAAGGCAGCCAAGAAGGCCGCCGCGCCAGCACCCGCCAAGAAATCAGCGCCCAAGCAGAAGGCCACCAAGGTAACGCAGAAGTCGGCCCCTCGCGTCGGTGGCAAGCGGTAAACAACAATAAAATGTAGAAGAAAAACCACTGGTTGCTGGATTGTGCAAGTGAAGTGCAACGCGGATTTTACATCAAAAATGATTTAAGAAAAAAATTTAGTGAAACGCTAATTAAAAAACAAAAGCTACAAATGCACATTTGTAGCGGTAAAAAAAACGGCATCGCGTATTTTTTGTTTGGACAAAAAGTGAAACGAAAATGCGAGGGAAAAAGCGAACGATAATAAAATAACTTTATAGAAGACAAAACGTAGATGAAATCGAAACTACAGACGTATTAAATTTTATGTAGAAAGCTTCGTACATACAAATTGTGACGGAAGATTTACTGCAATGGTTGGAGTAGATACAATCGTGTCTGACATGCAAGATTACCTCAATCCAATTTTGTTTAAGTACTGCAAACCATATTTAATTGTGCACCATTCGCTGTCTAAGATTTATTTTACTAAACGGTTTGACGAACACTACTAATTCCACTTTACAGGCCCCTAACATAGTAGAGCCCATGAGTAAACATTTTGCTTATGGTATTGCTTCTCATGTGGAGAGAGAACTACAGACCCTCTATCTTCGGATTCGGGTCGAGAAGAAGCCTCACGTCCACAACATTTTCATTATCCTCTATTCTTCTGAATCCCATCAAAAAATTTCCCATTCGATAAGCATTTTATTTATTTATTTTTATACTCATTCACGAAAGTGAATCATTATACTCATTCACGAAAGTGAATCAGTATATTGGTTTTGTGCAATGTCCGTCTTGCTGTCTGCCCGTCCGTCCGTCTGTCCGTATGAACGCAATCTATTTCGGCGCTATTGATGCTAGAGACTTGAAATTTGGAACACATACTCGTGTATATCTCCGATTTATAAAGTGTTAAAATTTTCCCGATCCGCCCACTAGGGGCGTGGCAAATCGGAAAATGCATTTTCCGATATACCAGAAATCATGTTTGTTGAAGAGCTAGAAAGCTGAAATTTGGTATGTAGGTCCGCGTTGACCACCCAAGATCTCGAGCTATGGCGGATATATCTACGCCCATTGGGGGCGTGGCAAATCGGATAAAACTGTATCTCCTAAAGTTGTAAACCTAGAATGCTGAAATTTTACACGTCAGCTAATGGTATGATTCTATAAAGTCTAAAGATAAATTATAAGTCTACGCCCATTGGGGGCGTGGCAAACCGGACCTGAAGATATAGTGATTTTTTAAATTCTCCTATATTTTGGACACTATTGACCTAAAATTTTGTATATACACTCGGACTGATCACCCAAGACCAAAAAGTTTTGTCGGATATATGTCCGCCCACAGGGGGCGTGGCAAACCGCAAAAGATTATATCTCCTAAAGTATAATAGCTAGAAGCTTCAAATTTGGATAGTTGAGTTACTGGTAGCCTTCTCTATCGATTCCCCAAAAATAATTTTTACGCCTCTTTAGGGGCGTGGCATATCGAAAAATACCCTGTAATTTTCACATTTTTTGAGGGTAAGCATTCAAACTTTGCAGTTAGGGTACCGTTATCCCTTTCTAAAAACTGATCAAAAATGAGGTGTCTACGCCCAGTTGGGGCGTGGCAAATCGAAAAAACCTGTATATTCTACAGTATTAGAGCGAAACTTAACTACTAAATTATTGATGGGATGTGAATGAGTATTCCGCAGTCGGTAACGCCCGACTGCAACGTTCTTACTTGTTTTTTTTGGTTCAAATAAACTTTTTGCAATATTATTTAGCTTCCATAGAAAGACGGCGCTCAAATATAATTTCTTTAATTCGGACCTCAAAGTAAATATAAATAGAAAAAATCAAAATTTGGTTGATACGAAACATATGTATTACATATTTTATTCCTTTATCAAACGTTAGAGTTAACATAAAATGAAAACATGCTTCAAATTAAGCACTAGCTACTGAGGCTTTCAGCTTTCACATTTATATATGCAATGGATATGTAAATTTTATATTTTTTTTTACTTTTCTTGCTCTTTTAATTGTCCATTCTTTCATCTTCTATTCAACTCGTAAACGTAACTTAAAGTTGAATCCCTTTTTAAGGGTTGTTAGGGACTAACAGTTAGTTATGTTTTAAATGAACTCCGAGGTGTACTTCTTGATCCCTATAAAGTTGGTCAGCTGTCCAATGGCGTCTGTCTGGACCTTCACGTAGGTGTACTTGGGATCGTAGAGGATCGTAGCAGGGCGCTCTTGCAAGTCATCGTCGTAGGAGCTCTCCAGGTGCACCGTCGGCGGGTCCAGTTCGACGAGCCGAAGGCAGCCCAAATCGCAGAGCAGCTCCAGCAGTAGCATTGTGTCGACAGGCAGTAGATGGGGAAAGCGAAGGAATAAGCTGTGCACAGTGCAGCCATTCCTTGTTATGCACTCGCTAAGCAGGGCACCCATCCAACGATCGAGGACGCGACGATTGAGCGAAGCATTCACTCGAATCCAGGGATGGGGCCGCATGGCAATTACATCCCTTGTGGCTTCCGAATCCGACTTCATTTCGGTCTTCGCCTTCGTCTCAGATTTCTTCATGCGTTTGGAACGACGTGCACATTGCAGCAGCGCCTCCTCACTATCCGTGTCCTCCCCACTGCTTTGCTGCGGCTCCTCATCCAGTCTAGCCTTCTTGCTACAACTTGCCTGCAAATCCAAGCTCTGATCCACCATCTTCCTCTTCTGTCCCATCACCCCGGGCAATGTTGCCGGCGAAGCAGACACCCAATTCTGGACACGCTCCCGTTCCAGCCGCTTTATGTGGAACGTGTGCACCACCCAATTGCGCATGTGTGCCTTATGCACGTACATATAGCTGGCAACTCCCACGCGCTTGATCAGATCATGCGCCTCCAGCTGTTGCAGCGCTTCAAGCAGAAATTCGCCCAAGGGAAAGCTGCGACGTAATGATACGCCCTCAACGCCCAATGGATGTTCCTGTATGTGCTCCAAGATGTCCCTCACCTGCTGAATGGCCTGCGCCTCATAGTTGAGCCCTTCCAGCGTGGGCAGCAGCGTTTCGAAGCTGTTGTCGGTATATCGCCAGAAGGAGGCTCTGCAAGTAAACAGGAAGATGAGATATGAGACTAGATAAAGATGGCAGTGAGATGTCTCATCTGTGGGAGCAGCAAGATTACTTAAATATACCGATATATAAATATCCTCTGTGATTGAAATCCCAGTGCGAAACGCATTTGATATAGAGAAAGAAATTGGAGCTGAGAGCAAAAGAGAATCACTTAGGAAAATGCAAAGGGAGGGGCACGGTAGAGAACCGATGGGATTGGGGATGAGCAAGTGGCGGCAAATCACTTACTTGATCACCTTGTCGAGTACAGCTTTGCGCAGTTCATCTTGTCTAGCCTGCAGTTGCGGATGCTCCAGTTCTTGCATGTGGATCGTGGGCAGGTGCACAACAAAGACGTCCTGTGCGCGTGCACGCTCCTCTTTGTTTAGAGATGGCTCGTAATCTTGCGCACGCTCTCCGCTGTCCTCCTTGCCGGCCTCATAGGTGAGCAGTGCACTGCAGAGCGAATGCCAATCTGTTTTTTTGTGTAGCGTGGAGTCAGCTAAACGCTTGCCCAGATCTTTGACTTCCTGCGGCTGCTGCAGCTGGCGCCAGTGCTGCTCTAATTGCTCCACGAGTGCTATGAGATTCCCTGTGGAGACGGTCAAAGTGGTGCTGCTAGATGTGGAGCTATCCAGCTGTAACTGCAGCGCCACTTGAGGCAGTGCATCGGCCACCAATTGACGCAATATGGCGCGATGCTCGTAGATGATGCGCTCCACGGCATTTAGATAGTTTCCACTGTGCATTATGCAGCTGAAGGGGCATTCCCCGTGCTCCAGTCGCGCACAGCTAATGTTCACGGATTGCCCCAGTGCATCGAGCGCGCAGAAGAAGTGCATGCTTCGCATGGGTAGCTTATTGAGCTGATTATAGATGCTGCTCTGTAGACGATACGTAAGGTTTGCGGGGTGGAAGCGAACACGAGAGGCCGGGCGACCACTGCAAACACTCTCCAGCCGCTTGGAGTACTCCGTTTGCGGTGCATTGTCAAATATGCTGCTATAGTGGTCCAAGATGCGATCGGACGCGGACCCAGCCGTCTTGACTGGCATGCTGGTCGTATCCACATTGAGTATATTCACGGGCAGCTGCAGAGTCAAGCTCAACCAATTATTTGCCACCCATTCGCCCAGGAGCAGCAGCTGCGCGAAGTTGGGCGAGGGCAAATCCAGGCTGGTCAAGCCAGGAGATTCATGAAAACGACGCTCGAATGCGTAATAGGCTTCGTAGACCAGGTATCCGTACTTCTGGCACACTAGTCTGTACTTGTACTTGGAGCTAAGCAAATGCCCAGGGCCAGAGATGTGGCGATGCACATGCTGGATATGACGACGCTTGACGGCCACCAGAAGGGAATCTGCACGCGCCTTGTTGAAAGCAGCATTCAAGACGTCCTCAGAATAGTGTTTGTAGATCTCAAAGGCTTGCAGATTGAACAGCGTCTTATCCTTCGAGCAGCACAGGAGGCTGTGCTGTACGCCGAAGACAACAGTTATTTGAAGATCAGTCTCCGTTTTGGGATTGGCATAGAGCAGCAAGTCCTGTTCCCCATTCGAGCCAACACACTCCCTAAACCGGCTGCGGTAGTCCTCGAGGCTGTCGGGCAGCAGGAACTGCCGATAGACGCAGTCCTTAACAGAAAATAAGAGGATTAGCTTGGTTTATATACTACTCAAGTGGGACAACTGCCTACCTCGTTAATGATCAAGCGATGCAGCCTCTCCAGTATGATCACAAAGTGTATGAGCAGCGCTTCGGCTTGTTCGCTGCGCGTAGGATATTCCAGCTTGAGCTGCGGAAGAAAGCGTTCATTGTAGATGGCATTGAACTCCGGGTGGGATTGCATCATATAGATCCAGTTGCGCACATCCGGCTGGTCGCGCTTCATGCGGATGAGGAACTGCAGCCGTCGCACACAGGCCTGCGTTGTCTTGTTATTAATATTCAGATATCTGCGAATCACGTCCCGGCAAATGATGCCCACGCTGTACAGAGCCAGGGCGGGCAACGGTGCGTCAATGAACAAATAGACAGCTCGCCCCATCTTGAGAATGCGGTCCTCGGCAGGACACCACGTGACGCGCAAGGTGCGCATGTTGCGTAACGCGTCCCGATCGATGTCGTCGCGTGGTCCGGTCTTGCGCTTGCGCGTCTCCGCAGAGCTCGCACCGCGTGTCTTACCAAATCGTGGCACTGGCTTCAACCGAACCAAGCTGAGGCGCTTGCGCGCGGGAAACGATATTGTTGCCTTCCGGGCACTCGTTGCAGTGGAGCGTGGCGCTGGCACCGAGTTGCGCTTCACCCACGACCAGTGACGAAACTGGTGCGCGAAGAGCGAGGAGCTGAGGCCCGCAGCACCCTGCTGATCCCCTGGCACGCTGCCATCATCCAGCTTCTCTGCCTCGTCAAAGTCGGTCGTGCGCACAAAGCTGAGCGTGGGCAGGCGCTTCTCCTTTCTGCCAGCCACCTTGCGCTCCCTGTGCTTGAGGAACCCCAGCTTAGTGTAGATGCACACGTGCTGCAGCTTCGCCCAATAGTCGGCCACCTGCTCGCGACTGGTGAACTCGTAAGTGAGGCGCTCGTAGGTGAGGTCCGGATTAATCTTATTGTAATTGTGCCCACTGCTCGTGGTGGTGTCCAGCAGGCAGGTACGCTTGTTTAGATACACCCAGCGTTGCAGCGAGTCGCGGCCCGCCTGCCGCTCGCTGACCTGCAGCAGGCCCATGTTGTTTAGCAGACGGAGCATGCCCACGTAACGCTGCTGCAGCGTGAATCGCGGGATCAAGTTCTGCAGCTGCAGCTGCTGGAGCAGATAGTGCTGTCGCACCGGGTGTTGCAGCTGCGGGCGCAGCTTCTCCACCACATCTCGGTCGATGCGGAAGATGCGCAGCATCAGCGAGAGTGGCATGCGCTCCAAAGCATCCATGAAGTAGAGCCACCCCGACGGCTTCTCGTAGTGAGGCAAGGGCGGGATAAAAGTGCGCCAGCTAATCTCCTGCGTATAGGGCAACACTTCTGACTCCGTGGCTTGCCACTCCTCCAGATATTCGCGCGTCATCAACGAGGGCTCGCTGCGCTGCCACTGCTGCAGCAATTCCTCGTTCATTTGCAACGGCGTCTGACCGCGCTGCTGCTCGCACTGCAAGTAGAAGAGGAACTCGTGCAGGACGCAGGCCACCAGGAGCTTGGGTGCCGATGGCTTCGGCATGTCTTGGGGCTGGCGCTCAAGGCGTAGTTTTTTGCGCTCCATCTGCTCGCGCCGCTCCTTGCCCCGCAGCAGCTGGGCAGGCCGCAATAGCCGCTCCTCGGTTATCAAGTGGAAGTTGTTCTTTAAGCGCAACACCTCGCGCTTGAGTTGGTCGTGCTGCAGATCGATCTTGGGGTGGGTGACCAGGCGATAAAGACGCACGTTCTGCTCGTACTCTAAGGTCACCTCGTAGACATTCACGATGCGCATACGTTGCATCCGCTCCAGCAGTCGAAACAGCGACTTTCGACATA
Source organism: Drosophila mojavensis (assembly GCF_018153725.1). Lineage (NCBI taxonomy): Eukaryota > Metazoa > Arthropoda > Insecta > Diptera > Drosophilidae > Drosophila > Drosophila mojavensis. The sequence continues at coordinate 4,218,680 of NW_025318872.1, forward strand.
TTTTCTCGTGTGTGCCAATGTTCTTCTCCGATTCCATGACGGCGCGCGCCAGGTCAATGGTGTTCACAATGCAGTTCTTGTCGATTTGCCGCACGATTATTATCTTGCGTGCCACGTGCCGTGGCGTCTCCTTATCGCTGCCCTTGTACAACTTCAGCGAGAATTCCATAACACGCACATTGGCTTTGATGCTGGGCACATCGTTGACCGTAATGTCCACGCTTTGCGGGATAGTCTGGAATAGGAGTGTAAATAGCTTTCAGTTGAGTTTATAAGAGGTAAACGTAAAATAGGCACAAGGGACGTGCCAAATCTTTTCTACAGAAACTTTCAATTAGATGCCTGAGCTTGCGAGGACAAACTTCTAGAAGGATATAAGCCCATTAGGGGCGTGGCCACAGGGTTCCGAAATAAAAAAATATTCATTTTGCGAAAATTTAACATTTGCTGGAATTTTAAGCTAAGATATATCATACATTGAATTGTGTTCGACATTACCGGTTCGTCTTGGCACTGGACCTGCATCAACGATTTCTCGAGCTGCTCCTCCTTTTCCTTGTAAATCGCCTCGGCTTGAGTCCCAACTGCCACGAAGCGTGTAATACGACTTTTGCCGGATGTTTCTGTATAGCTCTTGATTCTTTTTTTCCGTATCAGATATTTGATAACACCTCGTGCAATTTGAAAATTGATGGACACATACTGACCCAGCTCGAGGGTGCTCATGCCCCGCGTACCGAAGTGCTTGATAGCACGCAAGCATTCCAGCTCGATGGGCATATTGACATGGGCATGTCGCTGACTCAGCAACTCATCGGGCGCCTTGTCCTCTCGGTCTTCAGTTTGGTCCAGCTGATTGAGATCATCAAACTCCATGTTGGGGTTGCGAAGACGCACAATCGACATTTTTCTGCCTTTTGATTGGGGTTTTGAGCCGCTGCTCGCTGAACCTGGCGGATAGATGAGCGCCGTCTCAAAGATCTTGCGAAAGGTGTGCGAGACGAGCAGCTTCTTAAGCCTTGAATGGGATAGATCCGGTATACGCTCCAATACTTCGCAGCTCGGTATATACTCAAGCGGGCTCGCTTTGATCTCTGTGTAGAACTTTTCCATGGTGATCTGAGTGTAGGTCTTGTAGATTCGAAAGAAACGTGGCAGCATAACCAAGTTGGAGATCAAGTTGCGTCCATTAAGGCGCTCCGTATAGGCCTGTCCGACAACCAGTTGCTGTTTCTGCAACCCATTTCTGCGTTGGCAATAAATATTATTTGAGACGAAAATACGCTTGTTATGCATAATTTGGCAACTCACTTCAAATAAAATATAAAACTGGGGTCACTGAAATAATTGGTCAACGACCAGGGACCCCGTGTGGTTTCTCCATTATAGCGTGAACGTCCCACAGTCTCAAGAAACACATAATGCTGCACGGTTAGCTCGCGGGGCAGCAGCATGTTTGCTGGCTTCAGCGCTTTCAAGCGCAGCTCCTGGTTTGCTACTACGACCAGCTTTTGTTGATATTTCTCGGTGGCTTCTGCAGCGGACAATGCCTTCAATTCGCCCACAGATATGCGGCGGCGGGTCTTGTAGTCCTTGCAGTTGCCCCGTATATTGCCATCCTGTACGGGAGCGAAAGGCAGGCGCAAAAATGGACAGCTCTCTGGAATTACAGGCATTCCGCATTCCACATCCTGATCATTGGTGCGCTTATATAGCGGCATCAACGGCCTCGCCTCGGGCAATATGAAGAAGCTTACTTCCTGTGTCGACCGTAATAATAGCATCCATATTTGCTGATGCAACTTATCTGGCAAGGACTTCCCGCCGTACAGTCTTATAGACAACAGCGGCCACAGAGCTACATATAAACAAATTATTTATGTATTTATTTATACATTTCAACAGTCACTATTTTTTCACTTACATGGTAATGTGGTGCCGTCCAAGCCTTCTAGCGCAATTTCATCAAAAACAGCATCTATCCAGGAGCCACTTGCGTATGCGGCACACATTTTCAATGTTTATAAATGTGAATATTATTTACTTTACTTGCATTTCAATTTGATTCAGTATACAACTGATTAGTGCGTCACATTAAACAGCTGTTTCTATTAGAGTTACACCGTTCCGTTCAGAACCAGATCAGAAATGAACTGCTGCACATTTCGGTTTCTATATGAACAAAACAATTACATTAAAACAATACTTTTTGAAATTAATTACATTGTTCGCAGTAACACACAATTATTCTGACTAAAAGTAGCAGATATCCGTAATAGCTTATTTAACTGTATATCTGAGTAAATTAAAATCTCAAATAAACTCTACTGGCAAAGATCTTTTGCAGTGTTGCAAAATACGTAAGCCGGCTGTGTTAGAGTGAGACCAAGCTACTGTCGCAACCAGCAGCTGTCAAAAAAGATGCAGCTGCCTACAAACAAACGCCGCAATTTCTGTCAATTCTAGCGCTCTTTTGCGAGGTTAGCGCAAATTCCACAAGCTTGCAAAAAACGAGAACTTAAATACGAAAAAACACTGTTTTAACAGAAATAATAATTAACAAATAGATAAAAAGCGAAAATGTCTAACGCGTCTATGTCAAACTTCAGCTTCGCCAGTATGGCAGCACAGCTCAACGAGGAGCAGGGCATTTCCTTTCAAGATAAGAGCGAGACCTGGAATAATGCCGAAGATGGTAAGCTGAACCATGAATATTTTTAAAATGTAATATGTACCTTCATCACTTTTGTCAAACATCGACAGTTAAAGCCGTAGTTGAAGCGCTCAACAAGCAATCCACAGTTCACTATCTCAATCTCGATGGCAACACTTTGGGCGTGGAAGCCGCGAAAGCTATTGGCCAGGCGCTCCACAAGCATCCAGAATTTCGCAAAGCTCTGTGGAAAAACCTCTTTACTAGACGTCTCAAGGACGAGATTCCACTGGCTTTGGAGCATTTGGGCGCTGGTTTAATTGCAGCTGGAGCCAAGCTTACAGTGCTGGATCTCAGCGACAACGCACTTGGTCCAAACGGAATGACCGGGCTGGAGAAGTTCCTACGTTCGCCCGTCTGCTACTCCTTGCAGGAGTTGTACCTCAATAATTGTGGCCTTGGTCCTGAGGGCGGAAGAATGTTATCCATTGCCCTCATCGATCTGCATAAGAATGCCAAGGAGGCGGGTACACCGCTGCAATTGCGGGTCTTTGTGGCGGGACGCAATCGTTTGGAGAACGCCGGCGCCAAGGCTTTGTCAAAAACATTCAAAGTACTGCAAACGCTGGAAGAGATTACAATTCCACAGAATTCCATTTACCACGTTGGCGTCGCTGCACTTGCGAGTAGTTTTAAGCAGAATCCCCACTTGCGAATCCTCAACATGAATGACAATACGTTGGGTGTTCGTGGAGCTGCTAAGATCGCCGAAGTCTTTGAGCATACCCCGCTGTAGGTGTAAAAATCGGATCGCTATTTCCAAACGTTCCATCCTCTATTTTCTCACTTTTATTCCCTTGCAGACTGCGTGAGATCAACTTTGGCGACTGTTTGCTAAAGACCGATGGCGCTTACCATTTCGCTGAGGCTCTGGAACAGAACCACGAACAATTAGAGCTTCTCGATTTGGGATTCAATGACATCAACTATGATGGCGGTCTGGTGCTGGTGACGGCCGTGCAGCACAAACCCAAGCTGCGTGTATTCAATCTGGATGGCAATTGCTTTGGTCAACATGGGAGCGAGCAAATCGTTGCCCAAATGGCCAAATGCAAGAATGCTGCTGCCTTACAGTCTTTGGACGAAGTGGTTTCCGAAGAAGAGGGCGAGGAGAATGGCGCTGACAATGATGACAATGTGACACCCGATAACAGCGACGACGATGAAGCTTCTGATGACCAAGACGACGACGATGACCAAGATGATGATGAAGAATACGATCCAAACGATACAACAGAAGAGGTGGACGAAGATGACGACGAAGCCTACGTGACCACCAACGCTTATACCACCAAGGTAATTCGACTAGATTTCAACGAAATGTTTAGTCAGACTTGCTTAATGATTGATGGCTTTACTGGATTAATGGATTTACTCTTTACAGCTCTTCAACGACAGCAACTGCAACAAGGCCCCTAACAATTTCGATATGACCATCAAGAATGGCAACAAATCGCCTGCCGAAGCCTGCACTCCCGAAAAGTTTTGCCTAAGTCAACGGCCTTGCACTCTGCAGCAATTCGACTCGCTAGAGGCCAATAATAAGCTGGAGGCCTTCCACAACATAATCAATGTAAGCGCTATGTCTGTAAGGGCACGAGAGATAGGAACAGAAAGCCCAATGAATTTAATTATGAAAATTAATTGCATTATGCAAACAAAGCAAAGAGATGGATTGACAAAATCAAATGAGTATCAGTTGGTATAAGTTGTTATATGACTTTCGATTTATCAAATTTATATCAGTTGGGTCATAGACTAGACTAGGTAAACCCCAAGGCACATTTGTAAAATTCCATTATCCTAAATGAAATCATTAGGCATTAGATAAAACATAAATACTTTCGATCAATTAGATAATAGCCAATTCTACTCTCTTTACAGCTTTTCAGCGAGGATAATCACTTGCTGTTGCTTATCTTTACGACGCTCAAGTGCGGACATCTTGCTCAAACGTCGCCGGCTGCTTTGGAGCTGGCCATATCACTCTATCAGGCCACTTTTGACTACGCCATCAAAACAGAGCAGGAATCGCGAGTCCTGGACTACTACCTCATTCAGTTAGGTCTGTTGCGCAGCGAGGAGCGCTTCAAGAGCGAATACAATCTAAAAAGCTGCCGGTACGCTCTCCGCGAGGCAATCAAAAAGGAAAGTTTTGCCAATGATAACATTAAGAATACCTTTAAAACATTTCTTGATCAACTCGACGTTTAGCGAGTAACACTAGAGTAAGATTTTAAGAAGAAAAATATGTTTTCATGCGTTGAAATATACGAAGTATTTAAAACAAAATATATCTAATATTTTACGACTCTCGTTTTCCAGCCTAAATCAAGGGAATTAGCTCTACCCTAATAAGGCCACAAGATACAGTTTTCTAATAAAATTCTAGGTGTATATTATTTTATTAAATATCTTTTTAATTTAAAAATTACCATTTATTGTTTTTGCAACTAATACGGTTTAAGAAATATATGATAGTTATCTAAATTATTCACCAGACTCTACTCTCATAGAAGGAATATGAACTCGATATCACTATGTAGAAATAAAAAATAATATAACTTAAAGACATTACAGGATTTATTTTCAAAATATAGTTTAAATAGATTCATAAATAAAGAACTGTCCGTATAAGTACAATAAAAATATCATCGAAACAAATGAATATATAACTATGGAATAGAAATCTATTGACGTTGACAAATTCTATATTCAATAAAACAAAACCATGTAGCAGGCTTTCCCTATTCCTTAATACACATTTCGAAATATTTTTTTTTAGATGCCTGCGTAAAATACATTTTATTTACATGGAAAATATGGTATTATATGTGACTACACACTATATATATATATGTATATACATATATATGTATATATGTGTTCATAATAGATTGAGAGTTCCGTATTGTATTGGTGGATTATCGCTTGGTTTTGCATTATTAAAATTACAGTGATAGAATGTTGCGAAGTTGTTAAACAGTGTAAAAAAAAAAGTGGGATATACAATTTTGGAACATCGGTTACAATGTTATTTAAAATTTCCCTTAATTGATTTGGTTTCTGTAATTTTTGTTGTTAATTTTTTTAAACTTTTCGCATCGCTATATAAGAAATACTTGCTTACTTTACTTATTAAAGTAGTTGCCCTAGAAATAAAATTTGCATTCTGTGCATATGTGCTCTCTTCGTCCCTCTCTGCTTTACTTTTTGGTAAGATATTTGCAACAAGATACCAGGAGTAGATCTGCGAGCGGCCACTTAAGAGCATTAACACTTAATGCTTATATATATATATATTTATATGTATATATGTATGTTGGCTTATGCTTCAAAATCGGAATCATCGTCATCGTCCACACCAACAACATCATCGTCGCTGCTCTCGCTATCCAAAGCGCGTGCCTTTTTGGCCGTAGCCTTTTTCTTGGCTCCTCCACTGCTGTCATCTTCTCGTTGTCGTTTAGCAGCTGGACGTTTAATGGGCGAATCATCCATATCATCGTCGTTATCGTTGTTGGTTTCGTCGTGCTCCTCGCCCTCTTCATCCGAAATGAGGAAGGAGTAATTGATCTTCTTGCTGGCTGCACGGCGACCTGGACGCTCAACACGTGGAACCTCTTCGGCCAGTTCACCAGAGCTGTCGAGTGATTCCTTCTTCTTGCCCTAATAGAAATAGATATGTAACTTACTAATCGATCAATTACAACTACCACGCTTAATTTACCTTGCTAAAGTCCAGTTTACCCTGCTTAAGCCCATCGCCGTTTTGCTTCTTCGGCTTCTTCTCGGCGGGTTCCTTTTTAGGTGCTTTCTTGGCCTTTGGCGAGGTTTTTGGGGCACCGCCCTCGACGAGCAAATCAAAATCGTCCACCTCTTTGTCGGCCGTTGTTTCCTCCTTCTTAACAGCTTTAACTTTGGTCATCCGCTCCTTTGTCTTGACGGCCGTGTTTGTGGCTGCTTGGAATTTCTTAATAATTTCATCGGTGACTTTGAATGCGACGCGCTCGCCAATCGGGTCGGGAAAGATGTCCGCGTTGCCTGCTGATTTGCCGCCCTTCTTGGCACGACCCGCCGCCGGCTTTTGACCCTTCATAGCCTTGGCTTGCTTGAGATTAATACCTTGCTCTTCTAATCTCTCCTTCTCTTCGACCTCGGTGAGTTTTTGTTCGAGATTGTCGAGATCATCCAGCCACAGATGGCTAGGAGTCTTCTTCATTAGATTATCTAATTCCGCTATCTTGAGATCGCGTTGCTTGAGCAGCTCATTCTTGCGCTCCTCGGTCAACATCCACATGGACATACCCAGCAGATAATCAAATTTCTTGACTTCTGTTAGCTTCTGGAATGCCTTCTCGGGATCCACTTCTTTTTTAATTTTTTTGCTGCTGGCTCCAACTGAGCTCTCTTCCTCCTCCTCGTCGTCTTCAGCCGCCTCGGCGTCTTCCATTTTGATGCGTCGCTGCCATTCCTTGACGGGATCTGGACGATAGCCACGCTTAATCAGCTCGTCGATCATCATTTTGCGCTGTTTATTCTCAATCACCAGCTTCTTCTCGCACTTCTCCAATATGAAGCGTGCCTGATCGCTCAACCGATCTGCTTGCGCTGTCAGCTGACCGACCAGGTAATCCTTACGCCTATTATAATATTCCAAGCGCAGCTTATAAAACTCAACCAATATGTCCTTGGGTGTCGGAAAGCGACGTAAGCAATTATTTTCATCGAACGCGTGCATCTGATTTGTGGATATTGACGAGCTCAACTTCAAGACGCGATGGAAGCCTCCTTCTTCGCTCCGAAGACGCTCAAATTCTCCTGGTGCAAAAGTAATTACAAATCGCACTGTTGTGTCCGTATGATATTCACGATAATCAGATATGATCGCTTTAACCTTTTCGGTGCCATTGGAGAGAACCTCTAGGACATTCTCTTTGTAGTTCTGTGTCCAAACACCAATTGGCAACTCCGTGATCTCAATGCGATTGTCAGGCAGGATTTGTACATTACCCGAGTGCACATAACGTCCGTCGGACACATATTCCATAGTACCCGTGAAATTCTTGTACCATGGATGCAATGGCAAGGGTTCCTCATTGTTGATCATGCGACGCAAGTTAGTGATCATATCACGTGGATTGTAATTTGCAATTTTCGTGGACCAACCGGTGCCGATGCCCTCGGCGCCATTTACCAAGACCATGGGAATAATAGGTATATACCACAAAGGTTCAATGCGCTGGCCGTCGTCCACCTGATACTGCAGCAAAGGATCATCCAATGGGTGATATATGAGTCGTGTAAGTGGCGACATCAATGTGAAGATGTAACGAGCGCTTGCACAATCTTTACCACCGGTCAAACGTGTGCCGAACTGACCGCGAGGTTCCAGCAAATTGATATTGTTCGATCCGACAAAATTCTGCGCCAAATTTACTATAGTCATCTGCAGGGACATCTCGCCGTGATGGTATGCTGACATTTCGGCCACCGATCCGGATAGCTGAGCAACTTTTACCTCCCTCTTGTCGTTACGCTTGAAGCACGTAAACATCACCTTACGCTGACCAGGCTTTAGGCCATCCACTAGACTAGGAATGGAGCGTTCATTATCCGCATTGGAGAACAGTACTAGCTCCAGGTTGATAAAGTCTGAGTAGCTGACATGCTTGGTGCCCTTGGTGTAGAGGTAACGCTCTGGCAGACCCAACTGCTTGCGACGCTTCACCTCGTCCATGTGATTGGTGAGCCAGGTTTTACGAGACTCCACATGCTTCTTTGCAAAGGCCATTACAATGTTATCATCATCCACCTGACCATCATATTTAAACAGAATCCTATGGCGTTCCATGTCCTTTGAATGATTAAAGAATATTATTATATTATTGTTGACAAACTTCTGACAATCGAGCAAATATATGAATATAATGAAGGTAGAGTAATGAAATAAAGCATTGAGAAAATGGTAGTGTGTTATTGGCTGTTATTTGGTGACTGTGGAACATTAGAAATGGAACAATAGAAATACAATATCATTTATAGTAGTACAAAACCCACCTGGAAATATTCTTTAGCCTCTTTAGAGGTCGAAGTACCGAGACCCTTATAGTACTTGATATTGTACGTATGATGATTGGGCGTATCCATCTTCCATTCTTCGAATTCAGGCAGTGAATAAAATGAAATCTCTTCATTCTTTTTCGTTGCCTTCACAATGGGAGTTATGAACTCTTCAAGGAAGGGCAAGCGCAGCAATTCCGGCCAATTAGTGTGAATGAAATTGATTAGTAGGCCCTTAATATGAGAGCCATCCTGATCCTGATCTGTCATGATCATAACTTTGCCATAACGCAACGTCTTCAGATCATCCATGGTCAAATATTTCTTCTTATACTGCAAGCCAATAATCTTGCATAGATTATTGATCTCAGCATTTTCTGTGAGCTGCTTAAAGGTAGCCTCTCGCACATTCAGCAGCTTACCACGTAATGGAAAGACGCCGTAGTAATTACGTCCAATCACACCTAACCCGGACACGGCCAATGATTTGGCTGAGTCACCCTCGGTGAGAATGAGGGTACAATTGATAGAGTTCTTGGTACCTGCCTCGTTGGCATCTTCTAATTTGGGTATGCCCTTGATCTTATGAGATTTCTTGCCACCCGTTTTGGCAATATCATTCTGGGCCTTGAATTTGGCCCATGCCAACACCGACTCCACAATGCCCGCCTTCGCGACATTGGCAATGAACTTTTCGGAGAATGTACATTTCGAGCCAAAGCTTTTGGCTTGCAGTGTCATATTCTCTTTGGTCTGCGAGTCGAATGTGGGATTCTCGATCAAGCAGTTCACAAATATCCATAAATGGTTGCGTACTTGAAATGGCTTTATACTGATGCCATTCTTGTTCTTCTTCTTGAGCACTTCAATTAGCTGCTTGATGACATTATCAACCACATGATCGACGTGGCGTCCGCCCTTTGTAGTTGCTATCGAATTAACAAAGGAAACCTGTTGGAAGCCACGGTCTGAAGGGCAGCAGGCAACTTCCCATCGTTCGCCACATGCCTCGTAGACCACTTTGATGGGCTGGCCAGCATCATCATCGGTATTCTTGACAAACAAATCAATGTATTCTTTAAAACCACGCACGGGAACCTTAGTACCATTCAAGAAAACCGAAACTCCCTTGGTGGAAGCGGCTATATCGTAGGCACGACGCGACATTAGCGCAACAATATCACTATCCAAAGATTCCATTTTGAATTTCGATAGATCTGGACTGAAGGTGATACGTGTATAGTCGCTACCATTGAAGTCTTTAATCTGAAATGATTTTTTTTTTCTTAATTAGCTTGAAATTCAGTTTGAGAAATCGGTATTTAACTTACAATTGGGTCACCAGCTTTGCTCATATTGTTACCCCAGGTCTGCTTGAAACTCTTTTTGTACTGCTTTGTGGCCGTCTCCACAGTAAAACTGTTTGAGAAAATGTTGCACAATTTGGCACCGTAGCCATTTCGACCACCTGTGACTTTCTTCTCATCGTCGTTGTAGTTGGATGAGGTCAGCAGATGACCAAAAATCATTGTGGGCACATACATATTCTCTTCCTTATGCATAGTTACGGGTATGCCCTGTCCATTATTCCAAATGGACACAATGTTCCGTTCAGGATCGATATCAACTTTAATCGTATTCATAGACTTGTCACGTTGCTTGTTATCAGCTGCATTCACAAGTATCTCATCGAAGATCTTATAGAGACCCGGGACAAACGATATCTCACGTTGTACCATTCGATTCTTTTCTGCATCGTGTACCCACATTAACTCCTTTGTAAATTCCACCGAGCCAATGTACGAATCTGGACGCAACAAGATGTGCTCCAATTGCGATTTTTTCTGATACATCTGCTCGATGGACATGGCGCCTTTGCCGTTCTCCATGTTGCTACTCCTATGATGAACGTGCTAAAAATCAGAAATCATAAAAATTATTGTTAGACAAACAATAACATAACTGTACTGTACTGTACTATTGTAACGGTATTGATGTGTTTACGAATAGAAGCTCGCAGTGTGAATTGTGATTAATCAAGTGGAAGCAAGACGGAACAAAGAAATACAAAACGTTCTTACCAGTCGGTCAGAAAGAAAGAAAAAGATATACCTAAATATAGCAACCACCTCTGTCCTCTTTATAGGTTTTAAACTAACTCAATAATTGTTAGTTTGCGCGCAGAAAACTAGACAAACGTTATTGTTAATATACGCCATATTATATAAAATGGTCCAATGTTTTATGTATTCACATCAAGAGTATTTAGGATTTCTTGCTTTTATACTTATACTACATTTTCTAATGACATGCGAACGCAGCGTAGTCGCCACACATGCAAAAAGGCGCGAGCAATGCGTGTGTGTGCATAACAGCCCTGTCTTTTAGCGGGACAGTTGAGCCGGCTAATGCAGCAACAAAAACAACTCAGAATTGATTTGCTAACGCGAAAAAATAAAGAGGCTAAGAGATATACATATTCAGAAATATTTGTTGCATTATGCAATGCTATATACATATACATCCGCATAAGATACTTTTAGGGAAAAGATAAAAACCAAACTACGCCAATTTATGTGAGGGTCTTCCTTTGTTTCTATGTGCGCGTGTGTATCTGTGTGCAGAAATTGTGCCGGCTTTCCTGATGTAGTTTTAATATTAATATTAAGCAATATCTAAATATGTAATGCTTTGCCTAATCCATTTAAAACACTTTAAAAAGTGGCATTGTGTGAAGGTATTTCGTATACACAGCTCACGCACAAATTATATCTACACCGGCAGCGCCATTTTTAATTTGCAAATTCGACGCCAACGGGCAAACTCGGTAAAAAAAAAAAGAAAAAACTATAGAAATATTCCCCCAACACGTTCACTATTCACGTTAATTATGTTTCACAGTATTCATCTTACCTTCTGAGTTAGTATTGAGAAGTTAATGGTCGCTCGAATGAAACCAACGCGCGGCAGCCACTGCAAAATTTGTGCACACACAGTAGACGCCGCCGCCGAACTTTAATTTATATGGGTTTGTGGTTTATTTAGATTTTTACTGCACGTTTTTGCAGCAAACACTTATTAACTATTAACACACTCAATAAATTGATTGTAACAATAAATTAAAAATATACTTTACTATTAAAATCAGACCTGTGAAAATTTCTTGGCCACACGAAAACCCGTCGTTCGTCGCCAAGCAGCAATCAGTACAGACAGTGGTCTTACATTCGATACTTATCGATTAGTTTCTGACGAATGTTGCCAGACCTAGGGCAATGGTAAATTTGTATTGCGGCAGCCAAAAAACGAGAGCTGCCATTTGCTTAATATATAAATTTAAGCATAGAAATTTATTTTATTCGATATTCGTTTCTGGCAGTTATATTTAAATAATATTATTTTTAACTACCATCAATTTTATGGCTTTATACTATACAAAATTAATAAGTTATAGAATTTGTGAGTTGGTTTTCTCAAAGTATGGGTTAATTAGCCATCTGTCGTTGGTAAAACATATTTCATAATTAATGCAATTTGGAAAAATACGGCTACAATAAACGTGGCCGGCAAAAAAAGAAGAAAACAAACTAGTTTTTCGCCTGACCTTGACCAGCGGCAACAAAATGTTCGTTGCACTTGCAACTGAAACTCGTTTCTTCTCTTTCGCTCAGATTAATCAGAGAGATGCGCAAAATACCTTGAAATATGTTAAAGCAATAAGAGCTGCGAGACTTGTTAGCAATCGTTCATGACAGTTACTCCGCTGTATATTCTTATATGCGTGACGTCATTAAAGCTCATTGAACTTGCACAGCATCTTTTATTACAAGTGTATCCATACCCATACACATACACACACACACACACACACACACACGAATGGGAAACATAATTATCAGCTTCTGGCCTCCATCTTTAGCCTTCCGACTTACTGCTAGTTAATGTCACATATATGTACATACATATATACACATTATTTTCACTCTCATTGACATCTTTTAACATGTAGTTACCCTAACAATGAGTTAAATTGACTATGAACTAGTTTCCAGTGCACTTAAAACAGTTGTGGGTAAAGACTTTGTAAGATAAATGTAAAAAGTAATTGAAATATTTTACATTTTTAACGTAATATATTCAATTTACAATGTGCCCTAATAAAGTGGAAATGTTTCCGTAGAGTAAATCCCTCAATAATTAACTTTTTAATACAAATAATTTTAAAATCCTTTTTTTTTTTTTTTTTTTCTTCTTCTTCAATAAAGTAGTGTATAAATACGTCGTTGTAAAGTAACATTTTACTGCATATAGAACTTGATGATTTTAATTAAACTCGTTGGCAGGCATGAAACCGGGTTTCTGAGTCTTTTTGAGAGTGCTAGGCGAATAAAATGTTTTGTTCTAGACGATCTTTGAGTCAGTCTTAGTGCAACATTTCGAATTGTCAGTTGCTTCGCTTCAATTACGATCTAGAGTATAAAGTAATTATAATGAAGAGATAATATCAGAAGATATTTTGTGTGCGATAAACACCAATAATTCAACAACAAACAATTAAAATTTTACAAATAATTTATTTTTGCTTGGGTTCGTCTGGTTAAGCTGGTCTTTTCAGTATATGTATATTATGCTCGAATATAATAAAATGAATGCATTCAGTGTTGCTTTACTTTCAATTCAGCAAATTGAGTCATAATCAACATTTTGCAATCTGGGAACAAAATAACGACATATTAATCCTTAACCTTTCTTTCCAAGTTCATTTTAGTTCACTTAAGAATCTTAAAAATAGGCGCATCAGTCAATATTTGCGATTTGAGCCTGCGACATGGAATTTGTAACTCGATAATGCACGAAACAAACAAATAATCAAGCGAACAAATTATCACGTAATTCGATTTTTATATATTTTTGTTTCATACTAAGAAATGTGAATGTGATCTTTGCTTTGATCTTTGCTTTGTCACAAGAATTGTTTGAGTTAGTAATTGCTACAAAGAAAGTTTTTTATTTCGTTTTTGGCACGTTAATATACATTCATTATTTGTATTAGACAGATTCTATTTCGGATAGTTATTTATTCCGTAGATCCTCAGCCAAATTTGATCTTTGACAATAAAACTAATTCAGTTAAACATGATTTTCAAATGTGCAGTGCTATAATCTATAACCTAGAAATAATTAACACGCCACTACGGGGTCCTGGCATATCGAAAATGCATAATTTTAAAAATTGTAGGACTTACTTTTGAAACATCAGCAGTGACGTTAAAAAGTCACCAAGTCAAAATAATTAAACATAATAACCCAAACGGAAGTCTTATCATCATATTTTCAATTAGGTCGGATTACTATGGCATTACATTAAAATGTGCGAGGGCGACGCGGGCGATCACATCAAGAATATACATGTACAATATATTATCGGGGCAACTTAGCCTTGTTCATTCCATTTGTCCACCCGTCTCTCAGTCTGCCTACAACCTATCTAACCTAAATAACATATTAAAATATTTGCTTAGAATTTTAAATGCTTGGAAATAGACTCTTTGAATTTTACATTAGTTTTCGTGAATGTTTTCGATTGCATTATTTAATTTTGCTAGCTCAAATGTTTCGAAAAACTATATATAAAATTCTTAAATATGTAGATATGTAAATGATTTGACGTTGACAGTTATACGTAAGTTTATTTTTCAAGTGATTTTTTCCTCCTTTTTATTTTTCTCCAATAGTTATTACTATTAACCCTAATCTCATACCTATACATATTATAAACCCATTCACTAATATTTAAGAGTCTACAATCTACACTTTTATTTATTATTTTTTTTTTTTAGCTCCAATACTATTCACAATAAGTTATAATATTAAAACAAGTGAGAATGTTGCAGTCGGGCGTTAGCAACTGCAGAATACTCATTGACACCCCATTAGCAAATGAGTTTTTCTCGATTTGCCACACCCCTAATAGCCGTAGATAACTCATTTTTTACCAGTTCTTAGAACGAGTTTACGGTACAATATCTGTAAAATTTGAATGCTTATGCTGAAAAAATGTGCTGCCACGCCCCCTGTCGGCGGACATATATCTGCCATAGCCTTTTGGTCTTGGATGGTCAGCCCGAGTATATATACCAAATTTCAGGTCTCTAGCATCAATACTGCTCAAAATATAGCAGAATTTTAAAAATCATTATAGATTCAGGTCCGATTTGTTACGCCCCTAGTGGGTGTAGACATATAATTTTTTATCGATTTTTATAGAATCATAACATGCAAACAAAACGAATTCATGAAATCGCGTCGTCGATTGGCAATCTTTTGTAAAATAAAATAATATTTGATTGCAGACGTGCAAGTTCGGATCGAACGTGTACAGCTTTTGTTTTCTTTTGTACATGCATTGATACGAGCTATATATAGTGTCTGGAAACGCAGATTAGCCGAGGTTCAAGGTAAATTCTGGACGGGCACTCCCGATAACAACTACATTGTTTGCTTTCAATGAAATAAGTGGGAAATCCGACTGATAGATACTCTCATCACTGAACCCTGAACAGCCAAGCCATATAATGAATTATTTAACATCTAAGGTGTTATTTTCTCTAGCTAATGCAAACACCTACCTAGGTACATATGTAGTTGTATGGACTTTGGTTTACTTAATTTTTGTTTAGCCAAATGCACTTTGTAATGCAAAACGACTCGACCTGATATTTGCAATTTGCTAAAAGATGACAATATTCCGAGAAATATTTGTTACCCTCGAAATCAATCAGCGCAATATTCCACAAATGTCAGCATATATACATACTTATGTATATATGTATATAAGAGTCTATGAATAACAAGTAAATATATCTAGGCGAGACTGGACTGAGCGAGGTAATCTCCTAAACCCTTCGAGCAACTGATATTTAAATATTTCTTCCTTTGGTTTCTGCTTACACAAGAGGCAAAGCAGGCACACACACACATCCACACATACGAACGCACACATGGGCTGCAGTAAAATTTTACTATGGGAACTAATTGCTTAATAACTAATCTTGTAGGTGAACTATCTTTTCTTAAAGACCGTGATAATAATATTAAAATATATTGTTAAAATTAAACGAATCTGTATTCAAAATTTAGACACTGTAACGTATAATTTTCAACTAATAATTTTTTAACTGTTTTTCGATAATAATACAAAATAATAAAAAAAAAAAGTTCGAGTACAGACCTACAATAATATTTCAAATTTGTCTCTACCTCTTATATTTATACCCCAATTTCACATTTTCCATGGGTTCAGGGTATAAAAGTTTGGAGTGACATCAGAGACGCTTCTTATCAGGGCTATTGAGCAATCGAGTTCGCTTGGGTTCAGGAAGAGGCTTTCTTCACTGGGTTAAAGCGATAATCGCTGTCGCAGTCGCTGGTTCATTTTATTATCACGCATTTTGTTTGCTTGTGTTTATGAATTGTATGGGGCATTTGGTCCGATACGTCGAGTTCAGTTTCCAATTCGAAGTCGAATGTAGCTGCACGATCAAAGCATAGAATATTTATATTTAATATGGTAAACAGAACGATCCAGTGTTCAATTTCCAATCGAGCTACATATATAATTAAATTCATTCGATCATGAAGGATACTCTCTGCCTAACCTTAAATAAATAATTAATACGAATCGTTCAAAGACTGCTTAATCGAAGCAGCTTATATTATAATCGATACTGCGTGCTACTAATCACTGGCGGAGGATATATACTTTAAAGTCAGACTTCACTGTGTCATCCATGTCAAGCTCAATTGTAGGCGGCACAATTGTAGGCACACTTTTCCAGGGAAAACCAAAATGTTGCTCACGAATACGTGAAATACGTGTAGATGAATATAAAATATCTCGTTCTGTGCTCTAACGCGCAGCTAATTAATGCAACTGGAATAACTATAAGTGATATGCAATTCAAGTTTGTGTAACGCTCGCAAAATGTAGTCGAAATACTCATCAGCAAGCGACATCTTAGTAGGATTTAATAATAATAGCATGTGGTATATATAACATTTCATATAGCAATATTAGGATGAGTAAGATTTTGGGGCAGTAATTATTTTGCAGATAGCCATCAAGCTTAGCAGCATATAAGAGCAGTAAGCGCTTAGCTAAATTCATTCCAACCAAAATTTGGCAGGACTGAGAGCTTAGCAACATTTTAGCATAGCAACATTCGCTCTTGGCAACATTTAGTCTAGCAACATTTAAGTATGTGTTTGAAGGGTTGTCTTAGATATGATAGCGTGACGACCAGTATCGTTTAACGGAGAAAAACGATTATTTTTAATTGATCTATTATAAAATTGTGATTGTTTGTTAATTTGAAAATTACTTATTATCGGGTATTAAAATATTTAAGCTGTGGAAAGTGTATAATTTGTATTGGATTAAAGTTTAATTTAATTATTTGAAATGATCAAACGAATGAAAGCTTCTAGTGTCGAAATTTTTTAAGTTTGTCTTTTATTTGTTGATTGAAAAGTATATATACAAACGCAATTCATGCGACTTTTCTTTTCACAGGCCTCAGCTGAGAGTAGCACCGGTCGGAAAATGCCCGCCATTGAGCACAAGTTGAACGTTACGGAGGAGGAAATACCAGAGCCCGTACGCCTCGTAGCTGAGCAGCAAGGAGAATGCCCGAAGACCAAGCAGGAAAAAATCGATGAATTTCGAAATTATATATTGGGTATGTAGATAAGTATATACCCATGCACAGTTTGCAAATATATATGTGCATCTGCACTACTAACAAAAAATTGTATTTAATAGAGCACAAGGACTGTCAGCCCCATCGGAACGATGACAAGTACCTGCAAAAATTTCTGCGTACACGCTACTGGAAAATAGAGAATAGCTACAGATTGGTGGGTTTACCTACAGAATAAGTTACTTGTGATGAGTGGTTGAAGGAAATCACTGAAATCGAATATTTACTGAATATCTTAGATAGCGATAATGACAAGGAGGTACGGGTAATACAAAATACCTGATACCTGATGCAGAATGATTAGGAGAGTGGCTTGACTATGCTAGCTACTTTGAATCTTAGATTGTACTACAGCCACTCATAATGCCTTTTAGCAGTCCTTATACCTTTTGTCTTCTAATGCCCGACTATCCGACTACCCCCCTTAAACAGCTTTGCAACTATTACAAATTCCGCGAGGACAACAAAAAATACTATGAGAAAGTGCGTCCCTTGGACTTACGTCATCTGGGCGACGATGATATATTGACTGTGACTCCATATCGCGATCAATTGGGACATCGCATACTGATCTATCGGTTCGGTCGCTGGCGACCAAATCGCGTGACTGTGGATGACATATTTCGCGCAACTATAATTCTGCAAGAACTGGGTTCCCTTGAGCCCATCTCCCAGATAATGGGCGGCGTGGCCATATTTGATCTAAAGGACCTAGCACTCGAGCATCTGCTGCACCTGAGTCCCAGCGTGGCACAGAAGATGATTGCATTACTAGTAGTGAGTGAGACACATACATTTGCCTATCTCCATTTCTATATTATGTATACTCTAGACAACCATGCCCTTGCGCACTGCGGCCCTGCATATAGTCAATCAGAACTGGCTCTTCAATGCGGCATTTAAGATCTTTAAGCCTTTCCTCAACGCCTCCATGCGAGAAAAACTCTATATACATGGCAGCGATATGAGCTCCCTGCATAAGCATATATATCCGGAGCACCTGCCCAAGCGGTATAGTCTCCATGAATATAATTAACTATATAACTATATTTCTAAATATATTTCATATATATCCCAGGTATGGCGGTCTACATGAGGATTATCCTTATATGCTCTGGTTGGATATGCTGGAGCAACAGTGCGCGGAAAGCGAAATCCAAAAGGATATGGAACAATTGGGCTTTATTTTTAGCTAACGCACTGGATCTTGAAAACTTGAGTACTTTCATAGACTTAGGGAAGCAGGTGCATTTGATAAAATCTCATTTTAACTTTGAAATATTCGATAGGTACATTCAAAGCATATCAAATAAAGAAACAAACAAAATATGTTAGTCTATATTTATATGTCCTAAAAAAGAACAGATTATTATTATAGTAATCTCAATAGTTACTGTAGATGGACGAGTATTATGCAGGCAGATGAGTCTGTGTCTGAGTTATATGTATGTATGTATATCAGTTTAATCTTAAAATATTGTTACCTAACGAACAAATGAACCACATAAATATTGTAATAATATCAAGTATAATAATATTTGTCAGACTTGAATTAGCTGCGCTGCATCAATCGCAAAGTTTTTTAGTTCTATTTTCTAATGAAGCCCATCAGATATACTCAAGTTCATGATTGAACATGTCCAGAACTGTTCTTCGAGGAACACATATACATAGGTCTTTGTTGATTTCTTATTGATCAATCATAATTAGCCAATTATGTTATCTATTTGTTTCAATTGCTCGAGGCATACTTCGTACCCTCGACTCAAGGACACCATTCGCCTAAATTTAGCACAGTCCACACATTTGCAATTTGTCTTATGAGCCATTACGACGCTTGGCATATATTAATCAAAATGCACAAATATCCATTATGAGGTTAGGGCAGCCCAAACACTTTGAGGTTAGGTCTGGCATATGCTATAAAATTTAATGCGCCGCACATTTGCCCACCAGAAAAAAAATAAAAACAACAACAAAGAATCGGGGAAATCAAATGAGGAAACCGGTCCATATTGAAAATTGGTTCCGGTCAAGAAATCCTCTACGGCATGTTCGTTTTATGTGTTTTATATGCAAAAGTGCGTTAGAGCGAGATGGACAACACTGTCCGTGATTTGCCGTTATGGTAATTGAGTGTTGGACAACGCATCAAATGCAGCACAGCACATAAATATTTTTGCGCCTCACAAATATGCTTAATACATACACACATCCATATCCACACATATATATATATATATATATATATATATATATATATATATATGTATATATCTCGTTTTTTTATTGAATTTTTTGTTGGGCAACGGAAGCTGTCTAGTAAAAAAATTTGACTCCACCCCTAGCGAATGGTCAAACGATAGTGAAATTGATTTTGGTGCCAAGGGGTCGCCGGACTAGAGCCCCGGACATAATCTCTATGTGTGCGCCATTTGGGCGATTAAAGCGACAAGATTAAAAAATTTATTGCTCAAATATTTATAGGGGAGAAGCATCCCAAAAAACACAAAGATGCAGAATGAAGAAAAACAGAGCGAGAGAGATAGATAGATAGAGAGAGAGGGAGAGAGAGTAAGAAATATATATAAAGAACAGATAGAAAACATAGCCTACATTCAGATGTAGGTGGGGGTGGGGCAAATAGACGGACAGTGTCCCGTTATTAGCTCAGCTCCGTGTAACACGTGTGGCCAGGCTGAACTGAATATAATTTATGGCTGCCGAACACAAAAATTTATTTGTATTTTATCGCCAATAGCTGGGGCGGGCTTTCCAGGAAGGGTATTCGGAGCAGGGGAAACCGTGTGCACTTACAAACAACATATGTCACATGCAAAAGTCGAAAAGAAAGTTTCTTAAAGAAAAGATTGATTATCGTGAATCGAGCTTTGCTTTAATTATGCAGCTAATAGATAAAGCTGTTCAAAACGGTGGAAATTCTTTTCAATATTTGCATTGAATTGATTGTTAGAGTAACAACTAATGTGGCATCCATTTCCCCTATTCTTTAAATTCAATAGAATAATAAAGACTAAAGAGAATTTTACTTATAAACATAGAAAAGAAAACTACATTGATAAAAATATTTTTTCATTTCGCAATAACATTTCAGACTATTCAATCCGAAACTAATCAAGTAAGAAGGCTCCAGTCGAGACTGCTCGACTAGGAGATACCCTGAACCCTCTAAGCTAATATTCTAATCATTCTGCACTTCTTTTATGCACACATACATACACCTGCATCCACACGCACGCATAAGCCTGCGCTCTGCTAACTGCACAGTAAGCAGCGACTGCGCTTGGGCTGCGCTGCAGTGTGGGCAATATTATGAGAATTTATTTGTTGAATAATTTCTTTTGTAGACATAAGATCTTTATGAAACTTTCAAAACGTAATTATATGGTGAATATGTATGTACATTCCAAAGCACAAGTCTCTAGTACTTGAAATGCGTTTTTTACAAATTGGGGGAGAAGGGGGCGTGGTATCCAAAATCTGTAAATTACAAAATCTTTTTATCCATTCACTTTATATACAACGCAAATTTGAAGACTCCAGGTCTAAAAGTGTTCAAATTAGGCTAAAAAAACAAAATCATTTTTTCGATTATTCTCGATAAAAAAGTTATCGGATGATTTATCAAAAAATAAAGCAAACTCGTACTGCGTATGGTACACACGAGTATGCATACCAAATTTCAGCTCTCTAGCTCTTATAACTTCTGAGATCGACGCACTCATACGGACGGACGGACGGACGGACGCACAGACGGACAGGGCTATATCGACTCAGCTCGTCACGCTGATCAAGAATATATATACTTTGTGGGGTCTGCCACGCCTCCTTCTGCCCGTTACATACTTTTTCACAAAACCATTATACCCTGATTTCCCATTTTCAATGGGTTCAGGGTATAAAAATAAACTATATTTGTTGCACATCATGCATATGCAAGTCATCTATGTTCGCAATCTATCTATCATCGGATTCTTAACTGTATTTTATATTGTACTTAATATTATCAGAATTGGAGTTCATAATTAATATTTTAATCGCTAAGCATCCATGATTGATTGAGTAAAAATATGACAATTTAATTTAATTTAATTTATGATCAACTTGAAAGTGATGTTCTTGAGTAAAACTATAATCCTATATGTAATCCCATGTGTCATATGAAAATAACCTCATTGAAGTACTCTTTGCTCAACAGCGTTTATAACTTAATTCCAAGTTAAGCCATAATGATTACTTCGGCACGCACAGGACTTGTCCCCAGCCAAAGTGTAGAGCAGCTGTAAAGAAATATATTTTCCGAGCATTTATCAAGCATCGATGAGGATGCTGTTGTCGACTATTTGTGTGTGATTGTGTGTGTATGTGTGTGTTAACCAGGGTCATAACGAGGCGCCATTCATACAGTTTACACCTTCGCTCCGGGTGAGAGTAAGACCGTGGCCGTAGACGCAGCCATAACCGGAGCCGGGCCCGGAGCGGAAGTCAACACTTTGACAGCAAATATTTCAATTATATTTGGCCAGCAGTTTATTTATGGGACAGTGCAGGGTCTACAAGCGAGTATGCCCCGAGCCGAGGTCAGTTTGTCTGAGTTCGTGTTATTTACAAATCGCTGGCCATAATTTATTGTCCTTTGTTGGATTCTGTGCCAATGAGTGAATGATAAACGGCGCCCGATGATAGCCAACGACGTTGTTTGATGGATGGGTCGGTCGGGGAGAGGGTCTGGGCTTGAGGGGTGAGCGTTGAGACGGGTTGATAGGGTGACGGGGTGACGGATTGACGAGTGGTTATAGAGCTCATTAGGAAACAATTACAAAAGCGCAAGGCACACACGCACACAGTTTAGGGTTGCCAACCCTCTAAGCGCAGCTCCCTCCCTCTCTTTCTCTCTCTCTCTCTCTCTCTCTCTTTCCATGTACGTGTGTGTGTGAAAAGGTCAGGTACACCACGTCCAAATGTCAGAGTCAACTGACAACTTGACAGCTGGGTAACGCCCACAAATGTGGCCCTTGGATAATATGGTTAATTTTTGAAGTGTGGCAAAACTGGTTAGGGCTAAGGTCCTAAGCAAAGTATTATTGTCTGTTATAATATCGAAAGAAAATAAAAACTTGTTGCGTATGGCAAAGGAAGAAGATATATTACTTAACAAGTTGATCGAATCGCATTTCAAGCAAAAAATCAGTTTGATTATAAAAAAAAAAACCGATGGAGTTAACAAATGCCAACAAAATAAAATCATTTAGTACAGTTATGAATATAAAAGGCTGTCAATTATTGCAGAAAAATTACAGCCTTATTACAGTTATGCAAGGCTATATCGACTCAGCTCGCTGAACATAACGTGTTTATTAATTAATCAATCTAAGTATTACTCTAGACTTGAAATTAAATTGACGAAAACATAAACATATGCAGGCTTAAAGGGACTTAAAGGAATCTTGAGCACCTGCTAGCCCGCATTCTTCCGTTTCATAGTCTGATTTTATATCCGTTCTTTCATCTTGTATATCATCCTTCGCACACATTTGAAAGAGGTTTTGTTTCATATTAAAATGGAACCCAAAAATAATCAAGTAAAAGTCTTATCAGAAATATAAAAAAGTTTCTGAGAGCTAGAAACTAGATAATGGGCGTATAACTCTGCAACTTCTAATTACGCAGAATCCATATCTATCTGCCATCTGAAAGAATGTGTAACACTAGGTTTCCTAGTTGTGTATAGTAGTTAAAACAGTTATCAGGTCCTTAAGCAGGCGAGACAACTGCTAGGCCGTGTAGAGCGTGTATATTTGGATAAATAAATTCATTCAATATCGATTCCCTCGATTCGTGCGCATCCCCCACATTCTTTCTCATTAAATCCGCCCCGTCGCGACGAGTCAACCCGCTGGTTGCAGCTCACGTGGAAAGAAGAGGAACGACAGGAGGGCGGGCAAGCAGAAGGGGGAAGCTATACATGTTTTCTTGTTTGTTTTTTTTTTTTTTTTTTGTACTTTGCTTCAGTTGCTGTCAACACTGTCAATCGATTTTCTGTTGATTTACCAGAAATCATTTGTGATAAAACACGATGTTTCGTCATGTTTAAACTGCACTCCAGGAGATGAAGCGAGAGTATCTGTGTGTGAGTGTGTTTCCGCGTGTGTGTGTGGTTGACTGGCTGAAAATCAATCACATCATATGGCAGAGTAAAGATCCAACCAGAGAAGGGAGGAGGACAACTATGCGCTTTTAATGCTGCCTAATCCGGCGTAATAAACATTTCACGTAATATGCGGGAATCAATTGAAATGCAATTGAAAAGGACTCGTCATGCAAATATTTGACTGGATATAGCTCATGACAATGGATAAAATACGAGCACACAACCAGACATATCTGCAAATGGGGCATACGAAGGGGATGAGTCTGTGACGTGACACGAAGAGACACGCATCATGAATTAACCTAAAGAGTTCATTTAGTTCATTTATTAGAATTCATACTCCTCGATCGTATATCAAATTGTATTGTCTTTATTGTGACTCGAAAAAGATATGCAAACAAAAGTTAAGAACTCTATATAATATATGAATCTGTATAGTTTATAATCAAATTAATTCCTTTGTAGTATATCGTACATTATACATCATGTACACAAATAATAAATCGTATTCTTATAGTGGATGTAGGAAATGCTCAGATTGTTAATTTCACGGAATCATTTTTTCTGCATTCGTGCATGCAGTGGCTCACGCTCGCATCTCTAGTTTCAGGTCTTAGTCAACAGACAAAAGTCGCGGCACTTGAGCCGCGAATTAGTTGCGAATGAACTTCAATAAAAAGCGCAGCATACTTTTCGGCATGAGGGCAAAGAGTAAATAAAAGAACAATTGCCGTATCTCTGCCAGTTGACTTCCCTTCTCCCTTAAAAGGACACACGTGTCCTGCCGCCTGCTGCCTGCCGCCTGCTGCCCGCCACCTGCTTGGCCTCGTTAGCCTGCGAAATACCGTTTGGCACTCCGGCCGCTTCGGCTTGCGCTGATTATTAAAATATTTTAATTGGCCGCCAGCAAATATTTGCACACCTTTAACCCTTTTTAATATGGATAAGTGCAGCAGTTATTGTTGTCTATCCGAAACCGAAATAAATGTTGACTCTCGTTCACATTGCTAACCGCAATGCTTAAATCACGGCAGCCCGGACGAAAGAGGCGGAACACTCGGAGTAAAATGGGGCCAAGTGAGGAAAGAACAAAAATACGTTAAGTGTGAGTCGACTGCTATATGCCCTGTAATAATTTGTAGAGCGCTTATATGCAAATTTGTAATAAGCCCATTTAAAATTAAATTCAGTGATCAAATTGCAATCATATATGAAATCGGTAAAAATCTAACACAATATATTATTTTATAAATGAATGAATATTCCGTTGATCGACTACTTTGGTAAATACGAGTTACATTTTGTTTTCAGTAAGTTTCTTTTTAATGGTATATATATCGCCGTAATTTCTTCTTGTTAAGAATTCTTTGTCTTCTGATTTAAGTCCAGTTAGTAATAATTTACAATTAGGATATTTTTTTTTCTTTTGAATGTGCATTCACTTTGCACTTATCTAACATATCTCAACAGCATTACAGGGTATACGAAAAAAAGACAAATGGAGCATGCTCAGGAGTATAATTCGATTGTGTTCAATTTAATTTTGACAAGCTCCAATGGCACAGCAATCCAAGCCCAAAGGATCTGCCCCTTCTCGACAGTGCGTGTCTGTGTGTATTTGTGTGTGTGATATGGTGCATGAACTGGGCGAGGCGGCAGTTGATTTGATTTTGTTTTATGTTTCCTGCTGGCGAGGCACAGTTGCTTCCCGCCCCTTCTACTAGAGACGGGAGTTCTGTGATTTTTTTGGTCTAAGGGTAAGATTCCAGTCTTAAACAACCGCATACATAGATTTTGTGGTCAGTTTTTTGCGGCTTACCAGATTTTTGTGTGCAGTTGGGAAGATAGTTTGGAAGGCTCACATGAAAGTCAATTAAGAATAAGGAAAAGCTATGGAATGCTCGAAAAAAATCACTTGTGTATTTACTTCCACAAAAAGAGATTAAAATTGATACTTAAAACAAATGATTAACACAGATACGTAGATATCATAGATAGCTAAGGAATCAAGTAAGAAAGCTCTAGTCGAGACTGCTCGACTACGAGATCCCCTGAACCCTTCGAGAAACTGATATTTAAATTATTCTTCGCGTCTTTCTGCTTACACAAGAAACACACACACCCACAAACACACATAGGCACGCACGCATGGGATGCAGTGTGGGCTTACTATGTGAGCTTAAATTGTTAATAATTTTTCTTGTTGATGGACTTTCTTCACGAAACTTTTCGATTGTGATTGTATTATTAAAATGCGTGAATTTCCCAAAGCACAAGCTTTGAGTATTTGAAATACGCCGCTTACAAATATATGGGTGAGAGCGTGAATATTGGGCAGAGGGGTCAATTATAACAAAAATCGAGATTCTATAAAATACATATGAGTCTACATATAAAACTGAGAGACACTATCTCTAAAGGTGTAGGAGACATAATTAAATAACTTATATTCGATAAGGTCTTTAATCGATAAAAAATTAATGAGATAAGCTTTCGATTTTTAGACATAAGCTCCACATCCGCGCCATATATGCGGACATTTAAAAAAATTTCATTTCTCTAGCTCTTACAACTTCTGAGATCGATGCGGACAGACGGCCGGACGGACAGAGAGACAGAAGGACAGGGCTAAATCGACTCAGCTCGTCGTCCTAATTAAGAATATATATACTTTGTGGGGTCTGCCACGCCTCCTTCTGCCTGTTACATACATTTCAACAAAACCATTATACCCTGATTTCCCATTATTCATTCATATGAAATTTAGAGGCGGATTCTACTCCAACTACTCTGCTCTTTTTTACTATGTTTGACAGCTCATCCGTATATCCATTTTTTGACTGTTTGTCGATTTCGAGAATTATCAAACATGTAGACCTACCATAAAATATATATATTTTTGCCTTTTGTATATAGTAGATATTGGTATATAAATCGTAGCCATAGACCTACAAGCATATAAGTCGTTTTCAGCTTATGCATAAATATATGCATATATACATATGTGTAATTTCACGTGCTAAAAATATTATTAATACTGTAAATCTAGAATGAGCATGACATACATGAATTTTGATATCACCCAATCTAATAATAGATTATTAATAGTTTTTTTTTTTTTATTATATACATTTTTTGGAAAACTTTGTTTTATAATGATTTTTAGTTGTAATACGAAAAGTAAACAAAAATGCGTATGGTTTAAGTTTAAATCAATTTTTGCAAACATTTGTTAATTTCACCAATATTAAATTTGATATCACGATTCAAAAAAAGCAAAGACTTTTAGAAACATAGTTGACCAACTTTCTAGACACAAATCAAAAATATTTCCTTCTTTTTCCACTAAACGCCACGGCAGCAAATTAAACTCGATCCCAACTGACTTTAACTTTCTTTAGCTTTTTATCATTCAATTGTTAGCCCAAATTTAGAGTCCCTCTGTGACAAGCTCCGCCCATTATATAAAAAAAACTTGTTGCACGAAAGTTCGTTGACCATAAAAGGCACGGTATCCCAGAGCTCACAGCTGCCCAGAGCTCACAATAATGTTACATAAGCGAAACATAAAATCTGTTTAGTTTCTGGTAGCCAAAACATTTGCACAGCAAAGGAATTAAATTAAAATTATAAAATAATAAAAATAAAAAGCGGAAGAAAAAACACTCAACGCCCATGTCCAAAAGGAATAGGGCCAACTCTGAGCTAGCGACCAAATTTGCTGCCGAGTCAGCAGAATGCACCTGTGCAGTTCAGTCCAAAATCCTTTACAGAAGCCAAGCCAAAGCAAACACAAATACTGCTACAATATACATAGATACATACATACGCATATACACATATGTGTACACATGTGTGTATGTATGTATATGCAAAGAGTTCCAAGCAAAACAAATCGAGCGACTTATCAACACTAAAATATCTCCCATTGACTTATGCACTGGAAAACTCAAGCAGTGGATGGCCCCCAGGATGGCTACATTTCCAATGCAAGCGCCAACCGAAACGTTTGCCAGCCAACTGGAAAGTCGGCTATGTAGGAATTTCTGTGGTAGTTTCTCATAAATATGCGCGCACACAAACATTCACACATACAAACACATACAAGCCATGGTCAGCAGCAAGTGGGCGGAGCCGTGGCAGCATAAGGTGAGTTTGTATGAGTGCTCAATCGCTATATGCTCACTGAGTGTACATCTGTGTGTATCATTTTTTATGCGCTCCATGGCAATTCAAAAACGCCTACTTCAAGAACAAAACCAACAACAACAAGCTCCACAATAGCCACCACCAAAATCGAAGCAAACGACGACAAGCGACGACAAGCGACGAAGTCAACAAAAATCGAGCAAACAGTGCCGAAGCTGCGAACGAAAGAGGAGAGCGCAGCTTTCCATATGCTCGTGTATATTCCTTTACAGTGAGGCAATAGAGCAGAATAACTACACACAATTCAGACTAAGTGTTCGCTGCTTTTGACCCAGTTAAATACATATGAAAAGATAATAACATACAATTGTATTCGAAGCGGAGTAAGCTGCAAGTTTTGTTCATCTAAAATTATGTATAAAATACTTTACTTATTAATTTGATGCTGTTAAACTATTTTATTTATGCTGATAGGTCAAATATATATTTCAAGTGCATAAGTACTGCACGAAGCAGACATTTACAAAACAGAGTATAAATCATTATCATTTTAATGCAAAATATTTCATTCATGTTCATTAATTAGCGTGACACTGTGCATCGGATGAGAGGCTTTCTCACATGCACACGAGAGAGTGCCACAGGCAAATCGCGTATAACTTTAACGGTTAAAGGGTGACCTATGTTCGCTCTCTCTCACTGGCAAGCTTGTTGTTGTTGATATGGCCAAGCTTTTGCAATTCCAGCAGGAGCTCAACAGCGAATGGCGTGCAAGCTTACAGTGTGTGGAGCTACTGCTGTTGCTCTTTTGCACACAAACACACACACACTCACAGTTTTTGCGTCTATACATATGAACACTCTAGAAGCGATGCGCGCGTCGGCCATTCCGCGGCCAGGGCCACCCTGCAGTCGAGCATGCGGCTAGACTCAGACTCAGTCGCCACCGTTAACTCTTTGAAACTGGACGCAGCGAGCGGCAAAAAATAAAAACAAATAAAATAACAGAATATAAGAAAATATAAAACAAAAATTAAATGCGGGCGCGCCAAATTTTCAAAAATTGACAACAGTTTTGAAAAAAATTTGAATTATTTCTCGAGCTTAGACCAAGCCAAGTCAAGTGCAGTGCGACCTACAATAAAAAGTGTGACCAGTGTGTGTGAGTGTGTCCCTTGATATACCCCGTATTCAATCCCACCCCATAATCGAGTTGCATGTGAACCGGCAATCCAATGAAAATGGAGGATCCCACCATTGCCGACACATACGTGCAGGAGTTTAACTTGGATCACTTGGGGGTCAACAATACCACAAATAGCACCGTGACAACCCTAACACCTGTGACTATCTCCTCGACAGCCGCCGCCGCCATCGGTCATGTGAAGCGCGAGGATCATAGTCCGCCTCAACCGATAAAATGGACAAATGAGCCGCCAGCAGATGATGAAACGGATACGTTGCCACTGCCACTACCCTTGCCGCTCCCTATCGCTGTTCCGGATGCGGCAGTGGGCGCTGAGCCCTTGGCATCTGTATCGCACATTAAGCTGCGCTCCTTTTCAGGCCACCATCAGTGGCACATGGACGAACGTCGGTTGCAGCCACTCAGTCCGCCTCCCGAGGGCTATGTAGGCGGTCCGATGGGCGGGCAAGCGGTACTGGTTAATACAACTTCCGGGTCGACAACAACCGCAGCAGCTGCTGCAGCTGCCGCTGCCGCCGCTGCGGCTGCCTCGACGGTACCTGTTGGCGTGCCCTCCACTCCACCGGAGACGCCGCCCGTGGTGGGCTCCCCAAACGGCAGCAGCAGCTGCCCCAGCCAGGCATATGCCCATCATTATCATGCCGGACGCAGCAGCAACTCGGGCACCAATGTAGCCACAGTGGGTCTAAGCCAGGAGATGATGTGGCTACCTAACTCGATGCGTGCCGAGCAACAGCCCTTGGACTTGCGCCCCCTTGCCTGTCCGGGCTCTCAGGAGGAGGCCGAAGAGTGGGAGCGTCAGCGGGAATATGCCATGCAGGCCGCTGCAGCGGCTGCACATCATCATGGACATCCACTGATGCAGAGCCATCATCACCATGCCATCAGGCATATGGCGCAGGCACAACACCCCACACATCCGCACTTTCACAGTCTGGAGCACGCTCTGCCCATCAATATGCACTCGAATTCGGCCAACTCGTGTGCGGGCAGCCCGGGCCCGGCCAGTGTTCCACCCAGCAACTTGTATCCAACGATCTCCAATTGTGGACCACATGTGCCCTCGGCGGGCAGCAGCAGCGGCGCCAGCAGTGCCTCCAACTCGCGGGGCTGTGTGCGATCGATCCTGCAGCCGTATCGCCCACTCTCGGCCAGCTCGACGAGAAGCTCCAATAACTCGCCTCACACCTGTTCCGGCGCCTACAGCAATGCCACGCTGGAGGATTGCATCAACGACGACATGCTGACCACTCTGACGGTGCGGGAGCTGAACAAGCGACTGCATGGCTGTCCACGCGAGGAGGTGGTCCGGCTGAAGCAGAAGCGCCGCACGCTCAAGAATCGTGGCTATGCCCAGAACTGTCGCTCCAAGCGCCTGCATCAGCGCCACGAACTGGAGAAGGCCAATCGTCAGCTCAACCAGGATCTGCATCGACTGAAGCTGGAGTATTCGCGCGTCTGCCAGGAGCGCGACAGCCTAATGCAGCGCCTCCAGCAGCAGAGAACTAGCGCTGGCGCCGCCGCCGGCGCAGATAGTCAGAGCTCCCCAGAGTTTTATCTATGACGCCAACTGGCGGCGGCCTCATCAGCTTCCACCTCAAACAACTCGCATCCGTTGCAGCAGTCGCAGCAACATCGTGCCTCGCATTCGCATTCGCATTCGCATTCGCACTCTAATCCGCATCCGCATTCGCATCCGCATCCACATTCGCATCCGCATCCGCATCCGAATCCGCAGTGGCCGCCCCAGCAGGTGGTCAACTAATTAAGTCTGGTAAATGACGCCTTGAAATAGTCCACAGATGAAAAAGGTTTCCCAACAACATTTCTATTCCCCTTTTCCTTGATTTGCATATAATCCCAGCTAAACTTCAATTGAAACAGATTTACATCTTTGCGGGATTTGCATCGTATTTACACATTTTATGAAAAGCCCTATTCAACTTTCAAATTAAAACATATCTGCGTTTCAATCAAAAGCTTAATCCAAAATTTTCTCAATAATAGATATTTTAAATATTTTTCTTGGCTTTTATATTATTTGAATCAACCTTCACTAAAAAAAAATTGCTTTAAAAAATATATATTGAGTAACATTATTTCGGAATATTAAAAAAGAACTTTTTTTAAATAATCTGATCTTTCATGATTTAAAAAAAAAAATACTACTAAAACTGTAAAAATTAAATTTTATTCTTTCAAACTTTATAAAATCTAAATAGAATAGGAATTTAGTACATAATTAGAATTAAAGAATTATGAAAGATGATAAGACCATTTACGGGAACTAAGCTTCTACTAATCTAATAGATTTTCAGATTAAGGAATAGGTTTTTCAAATTAATTATCATTAAATTTGTAAATCAGTCAGCCACAGACTATATGATGAAGTTTATTATTATATTTATACATATTTGATTTTATATTTAATATTACATTCGGAGTTTCGGAATATTAAACTCAATGAAAATGGTTCACATATACGAAATAACAGTATTGGGGTTCCTTTCACACATGTGGATTATTTGAAGGCGTACCTCCGATTCAATTACCGACTGCAAAAAAAGGTATTTTCATACATTTAAAATCCTCCTCCCTTTAAGTATAACACAAAAACAAAAACATTTTCTCTTTCGATTTGTGACAATAAAAGATTTTCAAACTAATTTTGTAAGTTCTTGTTAAGTTATCGATCGATGCGACACGAATCGATTTAAATCGAACCTTTGGCTGATAATCATTTATAGCGTATAGTGAGAGAGAGAGAGAGAGAAAGAGAGAGAGAGCGAGAGAGAGAGAGAGAGAGCGAGAATGGAGATCGCACATCCCGAACACGTAGTTCAAATTATTGATTATAAATAAAGTAATTCAAACATTAAACAAACATTTTTGTCAGCTACTGATTAATGATCAATCGGATCGTTCGATCGACCGATCGATCGCAACATTGTATTACAAATTACGAGTTAGTAACACACGCTTATTTGTTGATTAGTTCTAGCTTTAGTTTTTTCTAGCATTAAGATGACCGATGACAACAACAACAACAACAACAACAAATATCGTATACCCTATAAATATATAGGGTTAGACTAAATAGCTGTATAGCGTGTTTCATAGCAGAAGCTTTCATTTGGTTTCCATATAGCACACCCACAGCCCCACCCACACTCACATTCACGCCCACATCCGCTCTTTGAATACCCTGCAAACGCAATAAAACGAAGGCAGCATAAACTATAAACTAAAGGTTGTATTATGTTTTAAACACAAGCACTTGAAGCAGCTGATTAAACTTAAACCAAGTCCTAATACATGTAATTAACTCAATGAAAATCTATCACTACACAAAACAAAATGTAAATACAAAGCAAATTGTATAAATTCTAAGCTTAACGATTCGATGTATGTCTCTATACAAATTAAAGCAAAATAAAACTTAAACAAAAACGAATTGAGTAGAAAATCATGTTGAAGAATACGATACTGAATACGACAACAATTGTGAATAGCTCTTAAGTGTGCATAATGAAAACTTAGTAATAAATGCAAACATAAAAAAAAATTACAAAAAATAAAACCATATCAATGTGTTCTTAACTCAAAACAAAACAAAAAATCTATTTGATTTGATAAGCATATTATTTTCAGGTATTTATAAATAATCTACGGCAAGTTGAAACTCTAAAAATTTGCGTTTTCTATTTGGTCTCTTACAGCATACGTCTATGAATATCAGAAATAATATATGGGTCATCAATGACTATTGTATCGATCTGGCTACGTAGCAGAGCTCTTTGATCTTTAATATGTATTTCTTATTGACATATAAAACGATCTTGGGTAAATGCTATATATATATATATTTTCGAAATGTTTGAATTTTTGAAGAATATTGTATAAATAATCTAATATGCAAAAAAGATCTATCAACGGCATTGAATTACTTAAGAATTAGGTAAAGCATATATACGAAGCTGAGCATTTCGACTTTTGTATTACAGTTGGTAGCTAAAGTGGACTTTCATTATATAGAAGAATTTTAAAAGAGTTTGTGTTATGAATTTGAAGCTTTATTTTTCTTGATAATTCTAATTGAATTTCTATCAATTGGTTCAGCTTAGATTCTTAATAGGGGGTTGTACTTTTTAGCGAAGCACCTAGATTTTCAATGATATAAATCCAGATCCCAAAACCTATTTGGGGCAAATGGAAACACCACTGCCATTTGATGCACTCAATATAAAATGCATCAGGCCCCAACCGGCGATAAGGAATTGTTGTTCTTTGACTTTGAGACAATGATCGACCGATTTCATGGAACTACGTTTTTGTGTGGTCTGTCGGCAATTGATAAAGCGAACGACCACCAGCAACAGTTGCAAAACTCAATACTTCAAAGTAAACAAACGGAGCCACAGCTACAGCCTGTGCTCCAGCTTCAGATCCAACTTCAGCTCCAGCTTCAGCATCTTTAGCGGATGCCAAGTCCGAGCCCGAGTCGATCCAAAACTGTGTCAACAAACAAATCGAATATCTTAACGAAAGAGCACTACGTAATGTGCAACACCAGATGCTCATGAGCGGGCGATGGACGGATTGGATTACAATCATTAACATTCAGCTATGGATAAAGAACAGAAGGCATAAGCCTCGTTTGTTTATAAACAATTCAGGCCAGAAGCGGGCCGAAGGCTCAGCGTAATTCGGTGAAGTGGACAACAAGATGTAGATCGCGTTTATTAATAAAAGTTTTTGGAATACACCAAGCCGAATTTTCCAATTGTTTATTTTGATATCGGCTGACCAACTGGTTGAAGCTCCCCCATGACTCGAGTTGTTCGTTTATTTCAGCATTGAGTACTCTATAAACATCTAGAAATTTGTCGCTCTGTGCTATAATTGGCAAGTATTTGGTTGCTCACTTCCTCTGCTTAAATCGCCTTGCCTTCTACTTATTGAACTGCAAGTACTTTAAAGAGTATCTGATAGTCGTTCCCAGTGTCTATTATAATGTCTCCACGTTTTGCGAGTTTCCTGTGTTCTAGCGAACCCCAAAAAAAGCTCCATGGACATCTTCGGCTCGTCTTTATGTAATGGAGACGGATTCGTCGACGCGTCGAAGTTGCGCAAAAATTTTGTCGAATTTGATTTATCGCATGCACAGATATATGCATATATGTACATTTGTATATGTATATAGCATATGTTGTGTCCATTTTATTTAGATTTCATTTGGGTTTTTACTTGGCTACTAGCTCATCCAATTGGCCCTGGCTATAGCTGTGCCTCTGCCAGTCGAGCAGGAAGTGTCAAATTACACTTTTCTTTTTGTTTTCTTTACTTATTTCTTTATATTTGCCTTTCATTTCTGCATGAATACGGCGCATGCATCGCTTTAAACGCTGCCATAAAAAACAATGAATAGACATTCGACTTAATAGACTTCAACGGAATCAATCAGGAACTAGTTCATTTGTCAATACAATAATAAATGGAACCATCAAATCCTGAAATGTATCAAACGGATTTAGGTACATAACATCTTTTGTAGTAATTATACTTATAATATAATATTATAATTAATAATTAATAATTATAATTAATAAAGATAAAATTAAAGGAAATTATAAATTCGTTTCTTTCAGACTTTATTTTATATTTTATATATATTCATATAATTTTATGATCAAATTTTCAGTCATGATATTTTATTTTATTCAATACATAATTGGTCGATTCAAGGTTTGATTTACCTAATCTTGTAAGGCTAAGCAATTATCTTATTTGTTTCATACAGAAATCCGTGCGCAATATGTGAATCGTTATCGAGTAACCTTTTCATTCCAATCGAATTGCAAGTTTTTAGCCAACTTTTACGAATACGAGTTCTTGCTAAAGTAATTCATCCTCTACGAAAGGTCTACTGCTCCTCCCCCATCACACACACACATACGTCAATGATTGATAAGCGTTGGATAAAACTTTTTGGCACTTGTCCTTTGGCGCGATAAATTTCGCTTTTTCATGCTGCTGCTGCTCCTGCTGCTGGTGAAGCTGCTAGAGAGATTTGCTCCTTCTCCAAATGCTAGAGATTTACGAGCATATTTTTGCAGCAAACTTTTGCCGGACAAAGCGTCAACTAATGAACTAATGAGCTTTTGAAGCATGCCACAGAATGAGGCAAGTGGAGCGCTTCATTAGCCTAATGAGTGGCCAAAGCAAGCTAAGAGGGGAAAGAGGAGAAAGGGGGGAAAGCGGAGAGAGGGGAAAGTTTGATATGTGTAGAGCTGTCGAGGCATGATGCGGCCAAATGCAGACGTCTTAACGATTTAAGGTTAAAGTCAAAAATGTGGAATACCAGCACAAGTAAACCCCACAGCCACGCCCACTAGCAGCAACAGCAGCAGCACCCCACCACCACACCGCCCTGCGACAATGTCGCCGCTACGTGTGCGGCATGCAAACACGATAAAAATAGACAACAAGAAGAATAAAGAGACTGGGAATATAAAGCAGGAAGCCCCCAATCATGCGATTACATGTGTGAACTATCGATTGAATTAAGACAAAACGCAGCGAGGAGTGCTTTAGCGACGTGGGAGGCAGGGGCGAAGCGGCAGTGGTGTGGGTGTGGGTATGGGTGTGGGTGGCGGGTAGCCACTTAAGCGCGTCGCCGTCCACTTGAGGCATAAAAAAGGTAGAAGATGAGCAGAGCAACAAAAAAACTCAACAACCCCGAAACTCCAACCTCATCAAAGTCGTCAACACGTCGCACTGCAGGCATAAAAACAGTACGCAGCATAATCAAGAGGTGTGTGTGTGTGTGCATGTGTATGTGTGTGTGCGTAATAAATGTTGACAACTTGCCTGGTCACCGCCCCCGCACAAACTCGCCCTTTGGCTGTGATTATACCGGACCTCGAGTCCTGTTCGATTGTCATTGTCACTTTGAGTCGTGTCTATAAATTTCATTCCTGACGAGCTGCGTCCTGCCCCTGACCATGCCCATCCTACATCCTGCCAAGCACTCGAGCCACTCTCTAGCCGCAGGCATCTGCGACTCTGCGCACGATTTGCATTAGAATTCAATAATTATTGTTTAATATACACTTGAGAGCCGGGCCAAATGTCGCATCGCTCAAGAGCCTGCGGAGCTCTATAACTCCGGGGGAGGCGTTCAAGGATTTCTAATATTTTCTATCCACGAAAACTGATGAAGAAAGAAGCCAAACTTAATAATCATGCCACACAGGTATGCCACTTGTATAGCACATGTATAAGAGTTACATTACAGTTATACGCACATCATCTAGAATACGCTTCGGATATGGTTTTCTTCGTAAAAAGAAGTATTATATACTATAGTATTACTCGGCATAGACATATAGATACACAGAACATCCGTGATAAGTGTTTCCCCAGTAGTAGAACAGTTGTATTTCAATGTAGAAACTATGAATATATGTTAATATCCCACACGATTTGGCAATGAGAACTTTGTATAACAGTTATACTATTGTAAGCCCCAATTGTTATCTCTAATGTTTAAATCGAGCACGATTATCTTTTTTTTTTTTTTTTTTTTGTGTTTTTATCTCCGACTGGCATCTTGTATGGGAGGAAGAAAACCCATTGAAAATAAACCCACTTGTGAGCATTTCACTGTGGCCCCATGTCTGACACGCTTTCCGATGCTTTTTTCTCTGTTCTCTGCCCCCGCTGCGCCCCATTCTGTGCGGCATTGTCTTGCATTTTTATTGATGGGCTGCTTTGCTGTTTTTTACGACTTGCCCTAACCAATGAACTGAACTGAACTGAACTGCACGGGACTGGACTGGACTGGACTATTCCGTGTCATTCAAACTCGCACATTTCTTACATTTTCGTTCTTTATACACTCGCACAGGATGGGAATTTGGTGTATTGGTTTAGTGCCAGCTCCGCCCGTCTATAGTTAAGGAATATCAAGCTTACATCTCTTTCGGGAAATGGAGAAAGCAGCTGAGCGAGTATGGCTCGGTCGGTTGCTCCCGACTGCGGCACTCTTACTTGATTCGTTGTCTTCTTTTTTCGTGCAGTTGTCGCTCCCCAAAGGCGATATCCAGTTCCGTTTGCCATGTATCTTTATCGCTTTATAGCCGCTTCCGTGCGGGTCAGAGACGAGCAAGGCCAGGACAGGACAGGACAGGACGGGACGAGACGGGACGGGACGGGACGGCACGGGACAGAGTCGCATAATTTTCGTAATGACCAATGATATAAATGGAACTCATTTGCCAGTCAAACCCCTCTCCCCTCCCTCTCTCTCTCTCACTCTCTACGCTCAGTATTGATGCGCTGCCGTAAATCGAGCAAGTCTTCGAACTGGACTCCTTTTAACGTTTGTAATAATAAATTAAATCACATTTGGGCTTTCCTACTTCTTTCCTTCCTATGTTTCCCTTTTTTTTTTTGTAGTCTGCTCTTGGGGCTTTGCCTACGGCTCATTGGCTACGCATGTGAAGATTGAACCCAATTGCATGCCATAATGTAGTCTCTCGGCGTAGTTTTCATTTGGCTTACTTTAAGAGCCCCGTTTTGGGTCAACCTTCTATGAAGAAGGTTGTGCAGCCAAATTTGATGCCACAACCAGGTAGTAGCAGGTGTATATACATAAGTATATATGCATAATTGCTTTGCTTTATTATTCTTTGGCTATATATGATATATATGTATGTATGTATATATGTTCATATATGTATATTTTTCATTTGGGTGTCTGCTTTCTGCCAATTTTGCAGTTTTGGGTCTTATATAAAAAATTACAATAAAACTAAAAAGACAAAAGTAAAGCTCAAAGAGTAGATGAGTAATGAGCACAGTTCTACATCTGGATAAAGAATAATATATGTATATATACTTCTAAAATATATATATAAACTAGGTAACATTACCAAATTCCTAGAAATGAAGATGCAAATATTTTATATTTCACCTGAAAAAAGTGTAATATCAAAAGAATTTATAAAAATTCTAAGATACAAAAAAAGGAAACAAATATATAAAATTGTTATTTAAATGAATAAGATATGATATGGTAGGAATTTTTTCTTTTTATATCAAATAGAGAATACCATTTAAGTTAATTTAATTTAAGATATTATTACAGACTAAATTGTATTTAGAGTAAATCTCTATTCGATATACATAGATGCTGAGAGGTTTTGGAGTGATATACTTTGATCTCTAATGGATCCTTGATTACTTATGCAGCATACGGCTGAGCTCCGAAGTATTCAAGGTTGCTTGAGGGACTCCTCAATGGAATGCATTACCAAATGGATGCATTACCATCTGAAGTTTTAAAACTATTACAAATCAGGTCTAGCTCCTTTTAACTAGTAGCACATGCTATGGGCTTGGACATTGGTTTAATCCCTTATGATATATAGAATAATCTTTTTCCCATAGTACGGAATTTGTATAAAGAAGTAGTATTATAATTAGAAAAGTATGTTGATCTATTAGATAAGAATCCTTCTTCATCTATTGCTATTGTTGTTTATAAAGCGTAAATTATTTATTTACAAACCAAGTCGTGTCTACATTTCGCATGCTACCGAAAAGAGTAGGAAAATGATGAGGGAAAACAAGTGTTAGATCTTCGTGGGAACATAAACAAATCGCTCCACGATCGTGTCTAATAAACAATAGAAACCTGCGCGCCGTAAACAATCCCAAACAGTCATCGGGTTTGCTTTTCTAGACTTTGACTGGGCATCGGGCGCTCGGAGAGTTAAGAGATGGGTATTACGAGCAGCGCTCTATAAGACCTGGCGAACTGTGCTGATTAAACGAAAGACACGTTACGATTGCAAAATACATATGTGGAGCAGAGCGAGGTGCGGAGGAACTAAACACGGTATGAACTGCCCGTGTCAGCATTCTATGGGGTCGTCTGTGCCGGTCAATGAACCGCGAGCGGAAAACTAAAAAAAAAAAACTAAAAACTGATAACGACGGCAAATAATACTACTCACATTATATGGAAACATATATACCACTACGTATATATAATATATGAATATATTTATTTTTCACTAGGAGAAAAAATGCCCGCGACGCTCTGACAACAATTTTAGCACTTAATGAGGTTACAATTGGCGCATCTTTTTTTCACTTTTCCCTTTCATTTCGCATAAAATGTTTATAATAAACTGCATTTCCATTTCGACAGCACAATATAGTCAAAAAGAAGGTTGAAAAAACAGTAAGTGATTTGTGCAAATTGTTTTTAATGCTGAATGTGCAATAAATCAAAAGGTAGGCAGAGAAAAAAACAATATCAAGAGTAGAGAAATTTTAACGAATGAATGGGCGACTTAAATATGATGGAACCTACATATAGATAACTATTTATATTTTATACATATATTTGTATATTATATCCATCATCTTTTGTAATGTTCTATCTCTTACTTTTTTTTCCTATATTTCATCATTTATATCCATATATAAACGGATAGATATAAATCTTCTCTCGTCTAAATACTTTAAAAAGTGCAATTAATTCGTTTCAGGGACTTCTTTAACTCGTCTTAAATGGCGAGTGTATCAAGGATAAGATCCGAACTACTGCATTATTTTCCTACGTTATATGAAATATCATTACTCTATCGGTACTCTTCAAAATAGACCCATATATTTAAAAGTCGATTTGTAGATCCCAAATCTAAAACTGCTAGACATTGCTAATCCACAAATGGAAATCCATAGAATAGACTGCGCTTAAAAATCTCTCACGACATCTCTCGAGGGCTCAATAATCTGAAAATTATTTTAATTTCTAAAACGCCTTTGAGCATTAGGTATTTCTCTACATTTAACATCAGAAAACAGGAAACATAAATTTTGACTCCAGCCAACCTAATCTCTTAACTCCACTAACTATATAAAAGATATAATATAATAAATATTTAATATATAACAGTTCAATTTTGAGCAATAGACTTAAGTTATCCCTAGATATCTAATATCTAATGAAGAAAACTCCATTCAGAAACAACATAAATGTGTATCTAAATAGCTCAGATCGGTATTTAAAACATAGTCCAGGTCTATCAACTCCTATTTGCATAAGTTGTATATACCCTGCGCTGTGTAGCTGGTGCCTCTATAGCGAATCGATTGCCGAGATCAGCATTATTTATTGTGCTCGCACAAAATGCAATTTGATGATTTAATTAATATTGAATTACACACACGCAGAGCACGGCCATCAACAATTATACAATCAGCGAACAATTCAATCAGAGCTGGTTTGCTAATTGCTGCGGCAACTGTACCTGCGCACATAAGCAGGGACTCTTTAATTTATGCCTGGCAAATATTTAGCATACAAATACGCACACACATACACACACACACACACACACACACACACACAGGCACACAAGTTGACGGAGCTTATTAATTAAGAGGCCGACTGCACTCACACTCTCTTCCATGTAGGAGAGAGTTCTGGTTCGCTCTGGCTGGCTGCTGGTTCTGGTGCGGTCTTCGCTCCACAAAAATCGAGAAATCATAAAAGCGTAAAATCGAAATGCCGCCATTTCGTGGTGGCTCATGCCAAACTTGCAGACTTCCTGTCTGAGCCCCCGGCCTGCGTCTCCTGCCTACTCTATTGGCAGCGTCTGCCTGCTGTACGGCGGCCGCGTCCCCTTCCGAGCCGGCTCCGGCTTTATTAACACGCATATCAATTCATTTTGATTGTAATTTATGCCGTAACCAATCGCTGCATATCGCTCACATCGACCTCGTCCTCGGCAGGGCAATAAAAGTATTGTTTATAGATATGTTGCGGCTGCAGTTAAAAGATACAAAGATACCAAGGATACAAAGGATACTCAGACACACACACATACACACACGCAGAACTTGCTGTCATATGTGGCTGAATAATTGGACCACTTTCTTTCGAACTCCTGTTTAGTGAAGCGTGATCCAGAAAAGCGACAGCGACCAGAGTGAAAGACGGAAACAAAAGGGATTTCCTTTCCATGGAAAACGGTTTGATTTAAGCAGCAATGCACGCTTTAGTTGGTTATAATTGCAACACAGCCTTGGTTACTATGTTTAAGGCCATTTAAAACAACTCTAAATCACTAAAAAAAAAGGACGGACTAAAACAGTTAATCTATATGTTTTGTTATACATATAAAATTAATATTTAGCGTTAATGCCGGCAAATTAATATTCCGGATAGTATATACCTTTACTTGATAAATGTTATATTTTCTTATCATTATGCATTCAGCTATACTCTCTTTAAACGACTATTAGATAAAATGTTACAAATCAAGTGTTAGGGGGTCTAAAATTGAAAACTTTGACTTTTTACCTCTGAGTCCATGGCAATGATATTACAACAATTGCGGTAGAACTGTTATACAAACAGAAATTTTTATTGCTTTCATATTCACTTTCAAAATGCTGACAGTTAACATTTCCAGGAATTTTAGGGAATAATTTTAGAATTTAATATTACAGCATCGACTATCGGCATGCATTACCCATAAAATGTGAAAAATATACTCAGTTAACACTGTAACAACTGTTATACACTTCATATCGTGGAGCCTTGAATTGAAAAGATAAGTGAATGCGTTTACAACTTGTATAAGACTGTTGAGAAAGTGTTATACGATAGGTTTGACTTTACTTCAAGTTAATATTGGATATGTTCTCAGGTCTTTTAGCTGCCCTCTGCTCCTCAACTTGACACTGACCATGCCCCAATCAGCCTAATTGCTGACTGTTTGGCCCGTTTTGAAACCAGGCAGAAAGTTTAGGCCCAGCCCTCGATAGCCTCGGTTCGTAAAGTCAAAGGGACAAACGTCGACAAATGACCCAGCAATGAGCTGGATAAATGAATCAATGAATGTGAATGCGAATGCGAATGCGAATACGGGAATGGAAATGAATGTATTCGGTAACAATTCATTAAGCAAATAGAAATGTGCGCTAAACGCATTAAGAGATTAGCACACAAAAACAAGCACAAACAGAAGCAACAACAGAGAGAGAAACAGAAACAGAAACAGAAAAACAACAACAGCTCGAGCAGGGGGCGAGCCGACTCCCATCGATAAACTGTCGAACTGGGCAACTTAATGACCCTCATTTCATGTAAATGTACCGCTGGCTCTTTCAGCTTGCAGCAAGGGGGTCTCACAACTTGGCCAACATTTAATTGCCAACCAGAAGGCTCAGATTTACCGTGGGTGTGTGTGTGTGTGTGTGTGTGTGTGTGGTTAACTTGGCACCGCATTTGAGTCATGTGTGTGAATAGGTGAAATCACATTTGCATTGCGCTTATTAAGTGCACATTGTTTCGACAACAATGTGACCAGACTCACGCACAATCTGCAACCGGAACTGGAAAATTAAAGAACACTTAAGTGCAATTTTGGGCAATTGTTCGTAAAAGAGGGCTGGGGATCAAGCAAAGCTTGACTGTCGCAGCTCCTCCCATATATCTATACACGTTTGGCTCATATACATACTCCTCTCCTTCAGATTCCCTCATTATTGGATTTATGGGAGCACACTCCTGGCAAATTCATAGAATTAAATGCGATAACATTGATAAGCATAGAATGAATGCTATAGACTATATAATTCAAAAAGGTAAATATGCACATCAATATAAAGATCATTTCATTATTCTGTATTCATGGCTATGCTTCTCATTGTTGTGTTACAAATATTATTAAAATTTTACATTCATTACATCTATTGTAAAATTTTAAATTTACTTGTGACATTTCGAAATTAATTTCATTTACCAAAATTTCACTTCCTACCCCCAACATGAAATGTTTGAATATACTTTATCAGAATGAGAAAAAAAGTATACATTTTCTCGTCCGTTTTTATTGAGCTAGGGAAGTGGGTAAAATGCGATTGCATTTTCAGATCAAGCTTACTTCAAATAATCGATCTTTTTATACCCTGAACCCATTTTCAATGGGAAATCAGGGTATAATGGTTTTGTTGAAATGTATGTAACAGGCAGAAGGAGGCGTGGCAGACCCCACAAAGTATATATTGGGTAGTCTAAAAAGTTTTTTCGTATTTTGCCAATAGATGTCGTTGGCGTCGTATATCTCCAGTGCTACCAATCACATTGTGTACACATTGTGGTGTTCGATTGGTAGCACTTTAAGCTTCGATTGCCAAAAAAAAAAAATGTAATTCAAAGAATTTGAAAAAAGTTACAGCTGTTCAAAAATGAGTGAAAATAAAGAAGAAATTCGCTATATTTTGAAATTTTTGTATAAAAAAGGGAAGAATGCCACGCAAGCCACTAATGAAATTTGTGATGTTTACGGTGACGATGCTCTATCAGTTCGTGTAGCACAACAATGGTTCGCACGCTTCCGTTCAGGAAATTTCGATGTGAAAGATGCACCTCGCTCTGGTCGACCAATCTTTGAAAAAGTCGATGAAATTATGGAAAGGATTGACCAAGACCGTCACATAAGCAGCCATGACATCGCAAATGAACTAAACATTCATCATCAAACGGTTCTGAACCATTTAGAAAAGGCTGGCTACAAAAAAAAAGCTCGATGTATGGATACCACATGAATTGTCTGTGAAAAATTTATTGGACAGAATTAACATTTGCGATTCTTTGCTGAAACGAAATGAAATCGAACCATTTCTGAAGAGAATGGTAACAGGAGACGAAAAATGGATCAAATACGACAATAATGTGCGAAAAAGATCATGGTGCAAGAGTGGTGAAGCTCAACAAATGGTCGCAAAGCCAGGATTGACGGCTCGAAAGGTAATGCTGTGTGTTTGGTGGGATTGGAAAGGAATAATCCACTATGAGCTGCTTCAGCCTGGTCAAACGATTGATTCGACACTTTACTGTGGACAACTGATGAGATTGAAGCAAGCAATCGAAAAAAAACGGCCAGAACTGATCAACAGAAAGGGCATCGTATTCCATCAGGACAACGCCAGACCACACACATCTTTGATGACCCGGCAAACACTGAGAGAGCTTGGCTGGGAAGTTTTAATGCATCCACCATATAGCCCTGACCTTGCACCTTCGGACTACCATTTATTTCGGTCAATGCAGAACTCCCTTAACGGAGTAAAGTTGGCTTCAAGAGAAGCCTGTGAAAATCACTTGAAGCAGTTTTTCAAAGAGAAACCACGAAAGTTTTACACGAATGGAATTATGTCTCTAGTGGAAAAATGGCAAAAGGTGGTCGACCAAAATGGTGCATATTTGATTTAATAAAGTTTATTATAAATATTTAAAAATATGATTTGAAGTTTCATTACAAATACGAAAAGACTTTTTAGACTACCCAATATATTCTTGATCAGGGCGACGAGCTGAGTTGATTTGGCACTGTCCGTCTGTCTGTCCGTAGGTATGAACGCGTCGATTTCAGAAGATATAAGAGCTAGAGACTTCAAAATTTTTTTTAAATGTCCGTAATTACGCGCATATCAAGTTTATCATTAAAAATCGATAACTCATCCCGATCTTTTTTTATCGATAAAAAACCTTATCGAAAACCAGTTTTAAAATTATATCTTCTACACCTATATTGCTAGTCTTCAAATTTTTAATGTATGCTTATATGCAATTTATACAATTTCGGTTTTTGTTAAAATTTACCCCCCACCCTTAAATTCACCCCCTCACCCACACTTTTGTAAAAAGCGTATTTCAAATACTAGAGACTTGTGCTTTGGCAATTACATGCATATCCATGTTATAATCATAATCTGAAAGTTTCATGAAGATCGTACGTCCACAAAAAAAGTTATTAAGCAATA
The DNA here is from genome assembly GCF_018153725.1 of Drosophila mojavensis. NCBI lineage: Eukaryota > Metazoa > Arthropoda > Insecta > Diptera > Drosophilidae > Drosophila > Drosophila mojavensis. The sequence goes on from NW_025318872.1 coordinate 4,263,595, forward strand.
AAGTTCTCATAGTAAGCGCTCACTGCCGCCCATGCGTGTTTATGCTTGTGTAAGCTGAAAGACGCGAAAAATTATTGAAATATCTATTGCTCCAAGGGTTCAAGGGATCTCGTAGTCGAGCAGTCTCGACTAGAGCTTTCTTACTTGTTTTTATTGGTTATAACAATGTCGACTCCCAACCTTTAAGTTCTACGTATACATATAGGATATTGACTTATATGTTTATTGGATATCTGTTCAAAATGTTATATAAATTCTTTAATTAGAAGTTCAGTTGCAAATAAATTTAATATTTATATTTACGGTTTTTATGCTGAAGGATATACCAATGTTCAATTTGAATCCTCATGCTTTAAAGTATCTCCTATTCGGGCATTTCCCACTAGCATCAGTTGCGCTCTCTCATTACCGTGTTGCTCAGCTTTATTTTCAGCAGCGAAAAAGTAAACAAGTAAAAAGGCTCCAGTCGAGACTGCCCGACTAGGAGATACCCTGAACCCTCTAAGCTGATATTCTAATCATTCTGCACTTCTTTTATGCACACATACATACACCTGCATCCACACGCACGCATAAGCCTGCGCTCTGCTAACTGCGCAGTAAGCAGCGACTGCGCTTGGGCTGCGCTGCAGTGTGGGCAATATTGTGAGAATTTATTTGTTCAATAATTTCTTTTGTAGAAATAGATCTTAATGAAACTTTCAGAGCGTAATCATATGGTGAAAATTAAAACTTCTGAGATCGGCGCACTCATACAGACGGACGGACGGACGGACAGACGGACAGGGCTATATCGACTCAGCTCATCGAGCTGATCAAGAATATATATACTTTATGGGGCCTGCGAGGACTCTTCTGCCCGTTACATACTTTTCACAAAACCATTATACCCTGATTTCCAGGGTATAAAAAAAGCCTTTGGAATTCATTTTATTCTATTTTCCGATTTATGGATTCAACTACTAGAAATACTTGAAATATACTTTCACTTCTTTATTATTAGATTACCTCTTGCGTAACTTTAAGCACAATTTTGATATCAATCTCATTCGAGCATCGACTCATCCGTCTTTAGCTATTCCTAGATATTACTATTCACGGCTGGTTTTTTATCTACCTCCCGAAAGTTTTCACGCTGACCCACAACGGAAAGCAGTTCGATACGTCACGTTCCTTAGTTGAGCTCAAATTTTCGCTGTCCTTTTGCATCAAGTCCATTTCGCTCGCTGCTCGTCTTCACAGGATTTCGTCAGCTTTGTTCGGTCCGATGTGATAAACGTTTATGATTATTTTTATGGAGCTTCGACTTGGCTGCCAATTTGGCTATTGGTATCTCGCAACTTGATTTATTTTAAATAGCGCACCCAAGCACTCCTCCGACTCCTCTCCGCTGCGCCAAATGCAATTTATGTGTGTGTGGTAACATCAAAAAAAGAAAAAGGAAAACTTTACACGTGACTGCAGCGAACTGGACCTCTGGTCAGTTCGCATTAAAGTCAGGGACATGCCTCAGCTCTCATCTCCCAGCTGTCCGGCTCCCCTCCCGCTCGCCTCCCGTTCTAGTCCTGCCCACATGTGTGAACAAATATTTTTTAGAGGGTGTCACCCACTTTATGCGGGTTTCGGCTACGTGTCATTTGGCCTATCTGCCAGAGCAAATCTTTGCCGTCCTCCCAACTGGACGGGATAACAATTTCCATAATCGCTGGTTAAACAAGGACACGCTTGGTCAAGCTGACCAAAACATGTAACGGCCCTGGGGATTGGCGACCTGCAGAGGGGCGCGTATCCTTCCGGGTGTCGCAACCCGTTTATGATGCACACACATCCCATTTTATGGGCCTGCCTTCCTCTCGGTGCGGGGCTGTGGACAAAAACATTGTTTGAATTATGTTTTACATATTTTTATTCACTTAACGCATTTTTACCCCTTGCTTCGGAATCGGCCAACAGCCAACGGCCAGCGAGCAGAGGAGGGGGAGTTAATCAAATTATGGCTTATCTCGACTTAGCGGAGGTCAAAACGCAAATAGCCATAAACATGTAGATTATAAAAGAACGCCCGGGCAAGCGTTGTCCATTGATGCTTCTGACCTTGTTTCCGACCAATTTTTATTGGCCGTTCTTAATGGGGCTTCTCGTCCAGTGCATCTCAAACTGTAATCAAGGAAGCAACTTTTAATATGTTTACATTGTGCCAGATCAAATTAAAATGATCAGATTTCGGCCATTGCAAATTTTCAGTCATGCAAACATGAAACACAAGCTAGTATCTGTATCTGTATCTGTATCTGTATCTGTATCTGTATCTGTATCTGTATCTGTATCTGTATCTGTATCTGTATCTGTATCTGTATCTGTATCTGTATCTGTATCTGTATCTGTATCTGTATCTGTATCTGTATCTGTATCTGTATCTGTATCTGTATCTGTATCTGTATCTGTATCTGTATCTGTATCTGTATCTGTATCTGTATCTGTATCTGTATCTGTGTCTCTATAATTAGTTGTCAACCCAACACTTCTACCTAAAGTCCTAGAAATGGTTTATTGACGTCTTCAAATCTGACCATTCTCTGTTTAGCAAAATCGTCATGCAGACATATTCAACTCTTAACATAAATTAAGTGGCAGTAGAAAAAGTAAAAACACCAACGAGACCCAATTTCATTTTTGCCACAAAATCTATAAATATCGACATTTGCTGAGGAGTCCTTAGAACAGAAGCCGAATCGAGCTTCATTTCATGTTCAATTCAAATGTTGTTCAATCTCATTCAAACAATTTGTATTGTAGTTTTATTACCACAATAAAACGGATTAAGCGGCCCGGACTCTGCCAAAAGGGATGCAATGAACCCTGCTGGTGGAAGTGGGCGTGCCGCAAGGGCGTCGCCCTCCTGCGACGTGTGTGTGTGTGCGACTGTGAGTAGCGCCTTTAAATTGACTGAATTTCCGCACGAATTAAATTTTCTGTTGAGCCGAGTGAGAAAATAAAGAAGGAATATTTCACGCATCAAATGGCAGACAAGACGCTGGGCGATGGGCGTGTTGGCCATATTATAGAGTCCTTGAGCCCCATTGCCGGCATTTTTTCACACTTTACCGATTGCCGTTGTTGTTGTTGCTGCTGTTGCACAATCAACGACACGTGGCAAGTGCCATATAATTTATATCAACGTCTTTACTTTATATTTCTTATATTTTTTACATTTCTTTTTTTTTTCATCTTATTTTTGAGTGTCAAATTCGATATGCTTCCCGTTTACGAAGATTTTTTTGCGCACACACATACAAATATATTGATATACTTATAATAAGGCTTTAAATTATTTTTTATTTCAATTGACTCTCCAAAATTCATTTAGCTTAAGTTTTTCTTTATTTTTCATTATAAAAATAAATAAATTTTCTTCAGCAAGTTTCTTTCAAGTTTTTACAATATTTCTTTGCGGCTGCTAAGCAGCTTTGTCCAAGAAAGAACATTTCCAAAGATATCTTTCTTTTTCTTTATCAATTTGTTAGATTTTACGGTGCGGCTGTTCCATTCACTGGTTCCCTTTTTGGCTCTGATCCCTATCTAAATCTATTACAATTCATATTCATATGCCACCCACCCACCCACCCACACACACACACACACACACACACACACACACACACTCTGTGCATGACATAGTCAGAAAGTGAAATCAAGTGTTAAAGAGTTTTAAGAAGGAAGTCGAAAAATTTACCCCTAACAATGTCGCAGTTCTTCTGCAACCGTTTTTATGCCCAATACCTATTGCAAAATGCCGAGCAAGGGTATATTAGGTTTGAATGTCTACATATATTAAATTGTTCAATTGTAATGATAGATCATGTCACGAATACAATTTTCTTGTGCATCATTAATATAAATTAGAGCTCTTGTATCGTAACAGTCTATGGGATTACAAAATTATAGCTAGCTAACAAAATTGCAAAGTTTCCTCGATAACGTCGATAAGAAAATGAAATGAAAAATAAATTTCTTAAGTAATATAATTTTAAGTAAAAAAGAATCTTGAATATATTTAAATATCTGTTAAATATAGGGTATACTTCAATCTATCAGATTCTTCACTTCTTTTTATGTAGCCCTTTTACGACCAGTTTCGTTTGCTGCTTAGCCTAATATCGAAATAAACATACTTTATCCGTTATTGCCGTCAAATTTATGGTTTCTTAAATGCTGCTCCCAGCTCCCGGCGCCCAGCGCCCAGATCCACCTATCACCGTTTAAAGGAAATATGAGACGCACATGTTACGCATTATGCAGGGCGAATTGGATGGATTTTTGAAAAGGGTCTTTCAACTATGTGGCCAGTTTCTCAAATGCCTTCAATTGGATGAAGCAAATGTTTCGACAGTTGGACAAGTTTGCTAGACGAGATGTCTGTGGAGCGATAAGAATATGAATAGAGAAGGTTTGCTTATTCATGTTTTGTTTGCATTATTTTGTTCAATTGTTGAGACTTCAAACGTAGCGCCTCAAAAATGCATTCACAATCGCAATTAAAACCAAGTTACAAGGTCACAATTTTTTGCGCAGACAATGGAAATTTGCTAAAAGTGACGACGCGTCGTCGCTAACAAAATTGCAAATGCTGCACATGGGAAACAAATGTGCAAGTATGTGTAATTATCTGTGTGTGTGTGCAGCCTTTCCATGGAATGCAATTGAAATCCGTGACAACATAATGCCAGGCAGGGGAAGGGCTGCTTAGGGGATACCAGCAGACACCACCTACCCCAATGTACAACAAAAAAAAGAATAGCAACCTACCGAAAACAGTTTCCCAGCACAGCTTTTGCGCAGGTCCAAGACTGGAAAGTGAACTGCAAGCAGAGGCAATCGACTCCCTAGTACAACAACAGATGCACAAGCACAACAAAAAGCAATGATGGCGCCCAGGCAGGTATGCCGGATAAACGGTATAGAAATTAGTGCGAAAAAACGCAAGCAACAATACATTGTTCCAATAGCGCATAATTCATAATTTAATAAAGTATAGCAACGCCCTGCAGGCCTCTCGCTCGCACTTACAGCAGCAACATGGAATGTGTCTTACAGCTATGCCTTGTGGAAAGCGCAAATATGTACATACATACATATATGCATATACATATGCACACATATACACACACTCTCACATTCCAAGCGATATGCAGAGTTGCAAATTAATACACATGCATGCATACATGCATGCACACATACATAGGCGAGTGACTCGTGTGTGGATGCATATGCTAAGGACTTCCATTACATTCTCGCTGCAAGCTCAGATGACACCTGCAAATTGCTTTCGCCTGTTTGGCTTGTTTCATAGTTGCTTTGTGTTTATTTTGGTCTTTTCGTTTGCTTTTTTGTTGTTCCTGTTACATGTTCAATGTTTGTTTACAATGCAACTCGTCTCATACGAGTCGAAATTCAACTTTCTACGATATTTGCAAAACACTCTTAATCCGCACTGCCACCTAATCAAAGGATCGTATGTAGCATATGCAAGTCGATAGTCCTCTCTCTCTCTCTCTCTCTCTCGGGAAAGAGCTGTCTACAGCCAAGCTAAATAAAGAAATCATTAGAAAATCGTGTAGGACATTAGTCCAACTGACGGCAGCCACCCACAATTTGCACATAATGTTGAACACGCAAGTCAATTGATGCAATTTGTACGACAAGCTGGCAGCAATTGGATCGCCCCCCGGCTGGTGCTTAGCGCATGTTTCGTCTTCCTCCTTGGGTCCCCAGTGACAATTTGACATGAGAGTTGAAAATGCCGTTACAGGTTCACGGTCTGCCGCACGTGTGGGGCATAGATCTCTACGGTTATATATGTACATACATATGTATGTGTGTGTGAATGTATGCGTTTGTGTGTGAGTGTCTCATCAACAGTTTGCAGCTGCTTTGGTGCTGATTTAAGGGTTGGCCGGCATTGCCCTTAAATGAATTGTGGCGATTTATTGCGGTAATACTCATTTAGTCGAAAGCAGTGTTGGTGGGTGTTATATGTATGTATGTATGAGTGTATGAGTGTGTGTGCCTGGTTCAAGTCGAGTGCAAACAATACGCACAATAAAAATAAATCTCCAACTGTTTACGTGGGCTGGGCCTGCGGGGGAGGAGCTTTACTTACAAGTGTGTTTAGTTAGACCCGTGGGAAGTCGTTTGTGGCGGCGGACAATTCCTTTAATGGCTGTCAATGCCGCATCGCGTTGCCAATTACTTTTGAGCTTGATGCGCCATTGATTAGCAACTGTTTTTGGTATTCATGTCACTTGCAGCGCTGGCGGCTGCCTGCTCCTCCTTGACTCTCTGTCTATCTGTCTCCTGCTCTCACTAGTCTGCCTGTCCGCAATAATCACTATAATTGGGCTTTGCTTTGACAAAGCCAACTAGCCGAAAGGAAAAATACGTGATATGCATTTTAGACGTAGCTGGCTGGCAATTAATAAGCCAATTTCTTGGTACGACACTTATCAGTGGACCACGTAAATCAGCATTATGCTGAAAACGGAAATGAAAATGAGCTCAAAATTCAATTACAGTTAGCCAGGCAGTAGGCTGTGGGGAGAGGGATATGTCCACCTTCTCCAGCATAAATCAAGTAGCTGCCGCACCTGTCGTCCTGGCGTAATTTTGCCAAGCCAGGCATGCGTCTTATTACATTTTAAGCGGCTTTTGAGACACTAGCAGCAGCAGAGCTCATAACTCATTGCTTCGCTTGCCTGCACGACGTTTGTCGCATATTTTAATTTATTTTCTAATTTATGAGCAGCTTTGTTGCCTGGCTCTGCCTGGCACTCCCTGGCGCTGCCAACCACACCAAATAGTGTTTCGGGGCCATGTTAATTGTTTGATAATGCTATCGTCCTGTGAACATAATAGCATAATTAATCGATATTAAATGAACACAGCGGCAACAGCAGAACAATAAACACCGGAAAACCCACAAAAGGTTAAATTAAACGAAGTAATTGTTACCGACACAGACAGCAGCCGAAGTCTCCCCTACGGCAACTTGAGATTTTTGAGGGCTGGGCACACTCGCACAATGCACAACAAACAGTTACCCAGACACGCACCAAGCCCAGCAGGTGGAGTGAGGGAGCGAAAAGGAGCGGACGAAACCGGGAGGGGAGTGGGATTGCTTTTGAGAGTTTTTGATTTTTAAGCGTAGTTGAAAGAGAGAATGGGTGGGTTGGCGGGTGGCGGGTGGCGGTTCACTGGCTCACTGACTGGCTGGTAAAGCGCACAAAGTCACACGACAGGTGGCGGCACTGAGCCGAGGGTTGGACCGCAAATTGATTTAAATGCATTCTTAATGGGATGAAATTATCTGCTTGCTCTGATTTGCGGTTAGACGCAGTACGTCCCCCACTTAATATACATACATATATATATGCCAATGTATATAGTTATTTACATATATACGCGACTTTTCGCTTTTGAAGTACATTTGCACACAGATTTACTGGAGTAAATTTGAGCTAACCTAACCTATGTTAGTCTTAAGCTTAAACTAAAGCATTTCTTTTAATTAAAAATAAGCGCCACGTCTATAAAAGTCTAATTAAATTGAAGCACTTGACGACCTACCAAATCCGCTTAAAATAATAACAAAATAACAATTTGTCGCTGCTCCCCGTTAACTGCGGGTCACAGCTAGAATCCTTATCTATGCTAAGCAGAGGTCACACATTTTCTTTGACCTCTTGCCTAGCATAAGCTCTGTAGTGGGGAGGGCTAAAAAGCATTAAAGCAACTGGGAATGGAAATTATTCTTCAAATAAATATAGCCTGAAAAAGCTAAAAGGAAAGATCTTTGGGAAATGATAAACAAATTATTAAAAGCATGCTAACATCATTTGAATGGGTGAAATGGGAAACTAGATTAAAATATAAATTATCTAATTTATATAAAACTATTACGCACTAAAATTTAATTTGAAATAAATAATTAATTAAATTTATTAAAATAAAAATTATATTTTTAACTACAATAAAAATAATAATAAACTAGTAATGTTCTATACAATTTAGAAAACAAAATAAATACATTCGATTATCCTATCTTGAAACTAATTAAATGCATATGATTAGTGTCACTTACAATAAAAAGTAAAGACTATAAATTCAAATTCTTCATATACATATATATATTTATCTATAGCATATATGTTTTGCATTATTTAATATATAAATTTTGTTGAACCCATTGAAAATGGGAAATCAGGGTATAATGGTTTTGTTAAATGTCTGTAACAGGCAGAAGGAGGCATGGCAGACCCCACAAAGAATATATATTCTTGATCAGGGCGACGAGCTAAGTCGATTTGGCTCTGTCCGTCTGTCTGTCCGTCCGTCCGTATGTATGAACGCATCGATCTCAGAAGATATAAGAGCTAGAGACTTGAAATTTTTTTCCTAGGTCCGTGTATATCACGCGCATATCAAGTTTTTCTCTAAATATAAATTTAATTATATAAATTTAATTATATCTCCTACACATTTAGAGCTAGAGCTTCCAAATTTTAAATGTAGACTTATATATATTTTATACAATTTCGATTTTTGTTTGAATTTACCCCCCACTCTTATTTCTACCCCGTCACCCTCACCTTTATAAAAAGCGTATTTCAAATACAAGAGACTTGTGCTTTGGAATATACATACATTTGAACATTATGATTATGTTCTGAAAGTTTCATTACGTCTAGAAATTAAATTATTCAACAAATAAATTCTTATAATGTTGCTCACACTGCAGCGCAGCCCAAGCGCAGTCGCTGCTTACAGCATAGTTAGCAGAGCGCGTTCCAATACGTGCGTGTGTATCTATGTGTGCCGAAAAGAAGTGCAGAGTGATTAGAATATCAGATTGGAGTTTTCAGGGTATCTCCTAGTCGGACAGTCTCGACTAGAGTCTTCTTACTTGTTTTTTATATCGAAACACCATTGGACAATAAATGGCGAGGACTTTAAACATCCATACTTTATATACATTTATATTTATATTTACAGTGTATATGGTTTGCCCATACATTTACATTATTATTTACATTTTTTTATTTAAATACATACTTTAGATGATATTGATATTTAGCTTAACAAAAACTAAAATGAAATGCTCATTTTTAGCTTAAACTTGATGGCCTATAGCTTGCACTTTTCATTTGGCAGTTGCTTAGGAACCAAATGCCCATTCAAAGTTGGAATATTGATATGTATTTGAAAATCAGTTGCTGTCGTAGACTCGTAACGATGCAAATATTTGGAGCGGGCATTCAGCTCGGCAACAGTTCCAGAAAACTCAATGGGCTTGGTGACCAAATGTGGTTCAGGCACATATAAGTCGTCGCCTGCAAATAATCGAAGAAATTAAAAGCTAACACACGAGCCTAAAGGTAAATTCAAAGTCAAAGTTAACCTGGCAGCGCAAATACCATGCCATCGCTGCATACGTAACCCACTGGCATAAACATTGTGCAGCCCAGTTGACCGCGCTGCGAGGCAAAGTGACATAGCTTCTGGAAATCGTTGATGGAGTACAGGCGACCGAGCTCATAGATTTGAGGCGGCAAAAAAAACAGTTCCTGATTCTGATGCAAACGTAGTAGTTCAAGAGGTGAGCGCCACTGCAAGTTGTTTAAAGAATATACGATTAAGATATGATTACCATATAGATTGAAGAACTGCTTGGCTTACTAGACCCTCCTTCACCTCGGTGGGTTCTATGAGCAGGCTTGGCTGTGATTGCAGGAAGACCATATAGAAAACAGTCTCATAACTAAAAAGTAAAAATGTTGATTATAGTAAAATGATTAAAATTTGGATTCGTTGAATGATTCACCCGTTCTTAACAAACGCGGGACTCGCCCAGGCGGACCATTCGTGCAGCGCCCATAAATCGGGAACTACTTCTAAATGTCGACATAGGGCCAAAAAATCACTGGGGTTGCTGTGCACGCGAGCTTGCCAGGTCTTCAGAGAATCTGCATCCAACTGTGCTGCCTGAGCAACTGCAGCCGTTTGATGAACCTGAGCTCGATTGCGACACAGCAGTACTCCCACTTCCTCAAAACACTCACGCAAAGCCGCCAAGCGCAGAGTTATCTCCCTAATCAAGCACAGAGATTAGATATAATTTGCATATAATTTGCACCTTGTACTCACCGCGCCCAAATTTTAGAACGTTTAAAGAAACGATCATAGCAACCTGTACCCTGTGGAGCTAATATGGTTGGCCTTTGTTCGCTGATCAGTACCAGACCACGCAGCGACGCTTGCAAAACACCAAACTCCTCGAAGTACTGAAGCCAGGCAACGCTCTCATCCGCCTCCACTTCCAGCAATCCGCCCGGAAAAACCGTTTGGTTAGTAGCCACGGCTATCGCATCAGTACGCTTTAACATGAGCACCTTAAGAATGCCAAAATTAAATATACAAGAGCAATAGTTATTCTTTGCAGATTTGCCACGAACATTGTAATCCTCGCCAGCTGCTGCTTCGGGCGTCACTATGATGAGGCTCGCCGAAAGACGCCATCTAGGACTCGAATTCGCTGTGCTTCCGCTGGCTTGCATGAATTTACTTAATATTTAGTTTAGTTATTTAGACTGCTTCGACTATTTGATTCGTTATCAATACAACCTGTTGCTAGCTACTGATTGGATTACCTTATTGCGCCGACAACAACGATATCGATAGCTATGCGATTACTTAGCTATCGAGTGGCTCAGAATTTACATACATATGTATGTAGAGGGCGGGGGTACAGCTGCACCTATGTAAATACATTAATTGTTTATGATAATAGTATGTACATATAAATGTACATTTATTAAAAGATATTTTATGGAATTCCCGTGCATTTTAACTAATTTGTTACCAATTCAGTCAACTAAAGCGGCTGACTAGCCTATGCACAATCTAATAGCCTGCCCTCGCAACTATTAAGTAAAGAATTTGCATTCAACGTGTTCCCAAGTACATTTGTACATACATATACATATATATTTATATATTTAATCAGCTTTTGACATTTCATGTTATTCTGGCTTTATTTAATGTGATTTTATAGACCATTTACGATCAGTGCCAGGGTTTATGTGTTTTTACTGTTCTACATATTTAAGCATACAATTTGTTGCACAATTTTGATTTGAATATACCAACAATAATTTTTACCTTTTTTATATATATTCCTTTTTTTTTTTTTTGGGTTTGTTTGTTTGTTTAACATACATATAAATCTTATAACATAGTTTTCCATTAGATCTAGATGTTTTTACAGCTTGCCTATGACACTGAGGGTGTAAGGGATGTGTGTGTGTGTGTTTGGGTGTAAAATTGTAACTAGATTGCCAAGTCGAACGCCACTTGTCGCCTTTTGTGCTAATCATCGTTAAGCAGCAAAAGTTTTTCATGCCTTTCATACACCTCCCATTTCGCCACTTAGTTTTCTTTCTTGCTGCCGCCGTCAATATTCTCATCTTCATCGTTGCTATCGTTATCATAGTTCGTCGGCTGCTCACCATTACGCAGCAATTTACCGACAAAGTCGTACTTCTCCTTGAATTGCATTTCCCAATCACGCACCGAGTCCATTTCCATCATGTTAAGGTCGCTCAGATCATCGTACTCATCTTTATCGTTGGGCACCACACTGAAAGTGGCTAAATTTCTTGATGCATCGCGTCCGGCAAATGTGGCATATGGTCCCCCAGGTCCATAGAAACGTTTGCCCTTTGTGACGTCATAAACATTACCATTGACCGCAACTAAAACACGACCATCCGGTTGGTTGCCATCGTATTCGCGCAGCTCCTTGATAGTGAAGTCTCGGCGCAATTTCGGCAACTGTGGCTCAGCCGGTTTCTGTGCCGAGTCCCGAGATCCCGGGCCCTCGCAGCGATCACGCACTATCTTATAAACCAGGAAGCAAATGATGGACAGCAATGCCAGATTCATCGGACTGTAGAAGATTTCCCGAAATGCGGCACCCAGAAATGACGTATCGGCTGTTGCATCAGCCTCGATCGTATTTTGTTGCTTTTGTTGGGTTTCCATCTTGCAAGTTTGCTTTGCTTCTTGTCGCTCCGAAAGTTTTTTGTTGAACTTTGCTCACGTCTTTCGCTTTACTTACAACAGTGCGTAGTTAATGATGAAATGTAAAACGAAATTCGGACACCACTAATACAAATAAACGACTTTTGCATTTATTATTATACACAATATATGTTGACTTCTCTTTCTAGGAGAAATATATTTTTCTTTTTCACCCAGTCAGCGCCTATTCTCTAAACAGCTGCAAAAGGTAGTGCTGACAGCTGACAACGAATCATCGACAAGGAATCATCGGTTATCGGCACTAGAGCTACACACTATCGGCTGCGGTTACTTGTTGCTCCTGAATGTAACGGATGACAGCTACATGGGTTTATCAACACTGACATTCAAATTCGTGCCGATTCTTCAAAAAACTTCGATTAACGAGAAACAGCCCAAATAATATGCATTTATTATGTGCCCACAACACAAAAAACTCACTTGCTAGATAGTTCAAGATGCTGACAGACACGTGCTACCGCAGCTACCCAATAGGTTCGCGTATTTAAGGGCGAGCAGCTTTCATCCCAAGGCACATGCGTCTGTCACTTGTAAGTAAAAGCAGTTATGAATCTTGCATTAACCATCATTTGGTTGAGCTGCATCTGTACAGGCAGTGCACAAAGTATCGAGCGACTGCTAGCAGAGAACACAAAGGAGTTAAATGAAACCAAAGCGCTTCTACGTCACATCGATGCCACAAACGAAAACATTAAAAACAGCATCGAACAGCAACGTGACTGGCTGGATGCGATCAAAAATGTAGATGGCCAACTGGACAAACTCAACCTTTTTCTCGATGCACAATCTGTGGTCGTTCAGGAGGCGTTGAATAACATCACACTTAAGTCTGGTATACATGCTGATCGTGTGTCCAAGGAATTGGGAAGCTTGGCCCGTCTGCAGATTTCTACGAAGCAACAAATCAGCGGGCTGGAGCAGAAACTAGATGGGTATCAAAGACATGTACTACAGAATGCACGCAGCATTGAAAACAATATATTAGATCTGACAAAATTAATAACGCGCGCTGTACTGCCACAATTGAATGGACTGCAGTGTTCCTTTGATAGCCTAGAGACATCCCAAGTCAACATCGAGGTGGAGCTGAAGAGTTTGGCGCGCCTCAAGGAGATTAGCGAGGATTCCAACATCAAGTTGATCACATTGACTAGTAAGCTGATTAACTTGAATCGCACACAGGAAGCCCAGTTTGAGAAGTTAACACATGCACTGTCCCAGCTGAAGCCGCTAAATTCCTGGCAAATTGAGAGTGCTCTTCGAGAGTTGATAGTCTCCCAAAAGAGAATCGAGTTGGATTTGGAGGCATGCGATAGACGTCAAACAGCTCATTATGCCAAACATTCTAGCTCTTCATCCCATCCCTCCTATGAAGTTGAGTTGGCAGACGTAGCTCCCCCTCCTCGTTCACAGGTCTGGAGCCATAAGGAACCCAATGAGCAGGGTACGTCGCACGCGTTACAATCTATATAATTTAAATCTCAAGTACTTTATTATCTGTCTTCAAGGCTCTTACTACGCCAGCGTCTATGCCCAAGTACCTTCCAATAAGCCAATACTCGGCAAACCTAGAAATCCCAACTACAGCTCTTATGTAGCCATACCTGCCAAGCACACCAGTTCCAGTTCCGTCTCCTGGCAGCAACCTCTGCCTTGGGAAACTGTGCCTGCCTATCAATCCGTTCCAGCGGTCGTGCCCAAGCCAAAGCCTAATCGCCCCAAACCTTACCAGTCCGCTCCTGCATCTGGTTCCGAGCGCAAGAGACCTGCTCCTAATCCGCAGCCATGTGACCAGAATCAATATTCGCAGCATCCACCGCGCCACTTGGGTTCCTCTCCAGCACAACTAGCTAAATCCTATTCTCCTCAAGCACACGACGTGTCTTCAAATAGACGTTATTCATTCTGGCATGGCAGCAACTCCCCATCGGAAGGCTACTAAGACCTCAACTTCATATTTTGTGAATTTGCTGAATGATATTTTACGGCAGACGAATAATTATATAAATGTTGATGCATATAATATATATTAATTTATATACATATATAGCCAATATTCAAATATGTATAAATATTTCTAGACAATTGTAAAACAATCGAAAAAATAAAGATGTTTTTATTATTATATTATACATTTTATATATGAGATATCAAATAAAACTTATCTATAATACTATGGCATATAGCAAAATCTTTTATATTCCTTAAGAAGCGAAAGCCTTCCAGGGTTAGTGTATATTAATTCATAACCTCTAGTATTTATGTAATGCAGAGAGAATAGTAATAATGCTGCTAATATCTAGACCGTCTTTCTTTATTTACTCCAGATTATACATATGTACATAATTACGCTTCATGGTGACATGCAATTTTTATACCCTGAACCCATTTTCAATGGGAAATCAGGGTATAATGGTTTTGTTAAATGTCTGTAACAGCCAGAAGGAGGCATGGCAGACCCCATAAAGTATATATATTCTTGATCAGGGCGACGAGCTGAGTCGATTTCCGTCTGTCCGTCTGTCAGTCTGTCCGTATGTTTGAACCTTAACGAAAACCAGTAATCATCTTTAAAGCTAGACTGTCCAAATTTTTTATGTATACTTATATGCATTTTATACAATTTCGGTTTTTGTCCAAATTTACCCCCACCTCTAATTCACCCCCTCATCATCACATTTGTAAAAGGCGTATTTCAAATCCTAGGGACTTGTGCTGTGGCAAGTATGTGTATATCTATGTTATATTCATAATCTGAAAGTTTCATGAAATACGAAAATTCGAAGTACGCCTTTTACAAATGTGAGGGTGATGGGGGTGAATATAGGGGTGAAGGGTAAATTTTAACAAAAACCGAAATTGTATAAATTGCATATAAGCATACATTAAAAATTTGGAGACTCTAGCAATAAAGGTGTAGGAGATATAATTTTATAACTGGTTTTCGATAAGGTTTTTTATCGATAAAAAAGATCGGGATGAGCTATCGATTTTTAATGATAAACTCGATATCCAAGCTGTAAGTACGAACATTTAAAAAAAATATGAAGTCTCTAGCTCTTATATCTTCGGAAATCGACGCGTTCAAACATACGGACAGACGGACAGACAGACAGACAGACGGACAGGGCCAAATCAACTCAGCTCGTCGCCCTGATCAAGAATATATATACTTTGTGGGGTCTGCCACGCCTCCTTCTCCCTGTTACATACATTTCAACAAAACCATTATACCCTGATTTCCCATTGAAAATGGGTTCAGGGTGTAAAAAATTGTAAAAAATAAAAAACGCAACCATTTCCTTAAACTGTTATGAGATTTATGCCGTTGGTGACGAAGGACTTTTTAATTTAAGCTATATGTACAGATATATGTATGTATATACATACATATGTACATACCTGACACCATTATACAGTACACATTTCTGTTCCTATGTTCTGAACAAATTCAACATTTTGCAAATCAAGTTATATAAGCGTTTACTTATTTAATTAAAAATGCCTTAAATTTTAGTGAATGAACTATTTTTGGAATCCGTTGATGGGATTACGACGCAGCAGCAGCTGCACGCAGCCGGAAATTCTAAAATTCGGCACGTCTCGTGCACCTTCAGTTAAAGCTTTATATCAAGTGGGCTTTACGTAGAAGCAATCATAGTAGAATATTAAGACGTGCCCAAACACATATTTTCAGAACTATTTCGCAGTCGAAATGTCGTTGAACTATTTGATTTTGATGTTTCCAAGAGCTAAGCGCCAAAGATTGAAGGGCAGCAGTAGCTGATTGTGAATGGAGACTGGAAGCTGTCGTATGTTTTGATATCAGAAATGAATATATGATGGGTGTCCCTTAAGAAAGATAACAAACTTCTAACTTATATCAAATAGAATATAACAGCAGTGTACGCTGTGGCTGATAGGGTCAAAGTGCAACCGGCACGTGCCACTACGTTACAACGCCGACTATTTAAGCCATGACCCACGCTAACGTGGCGCAGTTCGAAGCGAATCAAACAAGCAGAAAACCATGAAACTACAACTAGTTTTGCTCATTGTATGTCTGGTTAGCAGCTGCAGGGCTCAGGAGGAGCCAGAGGATCAGGTGAGATCTTTTGATGAAGTTAATAGCCAAATCTCAATATTCCTACGTCATCCCTCACCAGGAACAGAAAGGAGAGGCAGGTGAAGCAGCAGCAGAAGCAGCTCCTGCCAATCTTGGGGATAGCCGACCGGACAGAAGCAACGCTTCCATACGTCGCATTTTGGACGAGAATACAAAGGTTCTACGACAATTGGACAACAAGGCGCAGGGCATAAGTAATTCGCAGAAGGGCATTGAGGGTAAGTTGAGGCTGTTGGGTCAGGATGTTGCCGGCATTGAACGCCTGGAAGATGGCCTCAAGAGACTCGAGTTGAGCACAGCTGCCAATTTTCATCTTACGGCCCATGGAATTCGTAACCTGACTGCTAGCATTCGGGCAGCTGAGAATAAAACGGATTGGGCTTTATTGAATCTTGCACGTGGGCAGCAGGATATCAAGCAGTTGATTTCCAAGGTGGATGCCAATCAGAATAAACATGAGCATAGTCTCGATCAGGCTACCAAATCCGTGACTCTGCGTCTCTCAGCTCTGGACAACTTGCTCAAGCAGTCCGTGCTCAAAGAAGTAGTGGCCCTCGTCCAAGTGGCGAAGAAGCTGGAGCAGTCCCAACGACTAATTGAGAACAAAGTCGGCCATCTGGATGAATTGACGGCGTTGTCTGGCCTAACAGCCAGCAAGGTGCACCAGTTGGAACACGGATTGCGTTCCATAAACAGCACGCAGCATCGCCAATTGGCGGCAATCGGGCACACGGTGGAACATGTAGGCGCCAGCACCTGGCAGATCGACAATAAGCTTGGCGTGCTGCTCAGCACACAGAAGAACATTGAACGTGCCTTGGTCGAGTGCAAGAAATGTTTCCCCTCCCACAAGCAGCCGGAGAGTCCACATGATCGTTGGCAACAACCTGGCTATATATCCTACGAGTAGGTGAAAGAATTATTAATAATTATTCGGCTCTACAACCGTTTCTTTTTCTCTTCATTCTCTCCCACCCCCTCTATCCTATCGCTGTGCATTGCAGTCACAAGGAGGCAAATAAGCCATCTTCAAAGGAATATGAAAGCAGCTATGATCATGCCGATGAAGCCTCCTATCTGTATCAGCTTTGGTATGGAAAGGACGATAAATAGATGATCCTGTTGATCAAAAACTTTTTTGGTCTTGCTTTTTGCTTTGACTAATAATTGCCCCTGGGCCAACGGTCTAGTCCTCAGGTTGTGTATTATATATCCTTCGGCTTATCGAAGATTCTATGGTCAGCTATAGAAATATTCTGAACTAATCTCACTAATCTCAACTTTTTGGGCAATCAGAAAACAAGCGCATAAAATCTGTTACATTTCTTGATTATTTGGAGTTCAAACTTAACAATTAATAGTTTGTCTTTTAACTAACAAATGCACCTATTGAGCCTCTGTTGTCTTTTATAGTGGACACACACTTGCAACAGATGCTTTACACACACGTTACACTTACAAATTGTTAATAAAGTTATTTGTTATTGCATATATCTAATGAGTTTTTGGATCTAAAGGAATAACGTGACCATCAGCTGACTCAAAATTGACGATCAGCTGCGATTCATGCTGATTCTTATGCTCGGAACGATGCAAATTTTTTTTGGCCAGCGTGCGAAATTCGGCCATTGATATCCCGGTCTCGATTTTTTCGCTACTCGCATCCGGATCTAAGGGATACAAGTCGTCGCCGGGTAGTAGATGAACGAAGCCATCTGTACATTTGTATATTACTGGATGGATGACCACGTCTCTCTCGGATGAACGGTGTTGAGCAAACAGGCGCAATTGTTCCAACTTCTGAAAGTTGAGACAACGTGAAAGTTCGTAATATTGTGGCGGAGGCAGCCAGAGTTCTTTCTTGAGTGCAGCTTTCAGATAGTCCAAAGGAGCACGCCACTATTGAGGTCATCATATACATATAAGATAGGAAAATATACATAAGTTCGGGAAACAAAAATACAAGCTAATTACTATTTCTATTCTAATCAAGACAGGTCTAGTCGGATGTTACCGAGTAGACGTAGCTCGAATCATTGATCGAGCTCATTTACAAACAGCTAGTTTCTGTTGCTTTGTTCTATTTCTTGTTATGTTAATTTTCGCCGTATGCAAACCTTATAATCCTTCACTTCATTAGGCTCTGTTAGCACCTTCGGCTGGGCTTGGAGAGCAGCTAAAAAGAAGACGGTTTCGAACCGCTTCTGGAAAGTAGACGGCGTGCGCCAGGCAGACCATTCGTGCAACGACCACAGATCGGGCACCACATCCAACTCTTCACAGAGCGTCAAATATTTACTGGCATCATTATGGACAATACGTTGCCAATGCTGCCGATCAAATTGCTCACTGAATTGTGCATAGCCATCAGTTCTGGTCAGAGTTTTGCGATCACGGCACAGCAAAATACCCATCTCTTCGAAAGTCTCCCGTAATGCAGTCAAACGTAGTGAAATATCACTATAACAGAAAATAAAGAATAAAGCAACAATTTAATAAACTATTCAAATTTTCTACTTTACGCATTAAGGTTTTCATTAAAGCCCTTCGTACTCGCAGCTCCTTTGCATATCTTCTTTAATTTCTTAGCGCTCCCTTCGTAGCGACTAAAGTGTCTTAGCCAAACTGGAGAGCTGTCCACAGTTTCACAAACGCCACCGGGAAACACTGAAGCGTCGGGCATGAAGGTCGACTTGGAGTTACGCGTAAAGAGTAGCGCCTGAAAATATTTAAATAAGTTACAACTTTGCGATATATAACAAAATATACATACATTATAATCTGAGCTGCCGGGTGGAAATTTAGTATTTCTGGACAGAAGTATTAGACTAGCTGAATGACGAATTTTATCCACAACTTTCTTCGGCATAGTTTAGGTAATAACAACAATAACAACAAATACAATTCAAGCTAGATCTATCGATCTAGCTGATGGTATGGCTGCCAGTGCACCCAACTATCGATTGGCGATAGCTTGCCAACCGTCAGTCGTCAGTCGATCCGGCAGCTGCTTGATGTCAACAATAAGATGTATCGATATCCCCAATTTATCTGGTCAGCTGTTGAACTTCAGCTGCGCGGTGCAAAGGTTGAAAATAAAATATGATTTAGTTTTTAGTGCTACAAACGCCACTACAAGTTGTCAATCGCTGATATGGCTACCACAGATCAGATCCAATACAGGCCCTCAGCTAGTTTAATACTGGCAAGCAAACAAGCGTTCCATACAAAAAAGGAATACGATTATAACGTAAGA
The DNA here is from genome assembly GCF_018153725.1 of Drosophila mojavensis. NCBI lineage: Eukaryota > Metazoa > Arthropoda > Insecta > Diptera > Drosophilidae > Drosophila > Drosophila mojavensis. The sequence continues at coordinate 4,283,133 of NW_025318872.1, forward strand.
ATAAAGAATAGTATTATTCATGTTCAACTATATAAAGATTTCCACTTATTACTGACAGGTATTGCTAATGAAACGGACAGAGCGCACATCTTATGCACTTAATCACTGTGTCTTTCCTGGAGGCGTCTTCGATGCTCAGGCAGATGAATCCGCCGATTGGTTGATCTACTTCCAAGAATGTGGAATTTCCTGGGACCAGCTAAAGCTATTGCACAGCCGGCAATCAATGGGTAGACCGGAGCTCATGACCCAAGGTGTAGAGTTCTCTCGTGATATCTCACTTCGCCTAACAGCGCTACGAGAAACCTTTGAGGAAGTGGGCATTCTGTTGTGTCGCAAGAATCTCAAGAATTTGAATGGTGGACAGCCAGCGCAGGTACTGGTACAACCGTTCGATCGTGAATATTGGCAGCAGCGAGTGCACAATGATGCACAGCAATTTCTTGTGCTGTGTCGACATTTGGCTGTTATCCCAGACCTGTGGGCTCTCAACGAGTGGTCCATTTGGCGTACACCAGCATCCGCCTCGAGTCGCAAATACGATACGGTTTACTATTTGGCTGCCTTGGAGAACTTCAACGTGGACTTGTTACTTGAACCAACTGAAGTAGCTGCGGCTTACTGGCTACAGCCTTCCGACTCCTGGCTTCAAAGTCGAGAGGGTCTTATTTGGTTACCATACATACTGCTCTACGAGACGGCGCGTCTGATGAGCATTCCAGGTTGGCAACAGTTGCTACAATTTGCATATGACCGCAGTACACAGGGATCTACACTGCTTCAGCCCATCTATTATCGCACAAATGACTGTCTCATTGGCGTGCTTCCAGGCGATGAGTTGTACTTGCCAGAGCCAGAGTACTGCAACGAATCCATAGTATTGCCGTGCTCTATTAGTGAACTCAACACTGTAGCCAAGCGCTTCAATCGGTATATGATTTACAGCTTTCAACATGTGGATTTTGCTTGCAATGTGCCTTCACTTGACGGACATTTTCCGCTGCAAACGCGTGTAAATACGCGGCTAGCCAAGTTATAAAAAGATAGTTAAACACTTTGACATAAACTTCGATTTAATTAGATTAAGGTACCACTACTTAGCTCTGCTTGTATATTCCGACATGCATGACACAGCTCTTCTTTTTCGTTCAAACGCTCTAAGACTCGTTGTTCCAGCACGTCACAACTGCTCTTCATCTTTAGTTCCACGCCGACTTCGGAGACAGCACGTGAGTATTCAATTGCCAGCAAAGTGTCGGAGATGTTATTATCGAGTAGAGATTGACACAGTGCACAGTATGAAGCCATAATTTCTTTGGAATTGCGTTTAGGGGCGATTTTATCACCTGTCCGAAAAACTGTCGACACTGTGGATGCATAATTCAACTGAAGATTAGCCACAAAGTCCCTAGTCAAGCTCTGCAAGCTACCTCCGGATAATGGATAATGACTAGGATCATCCACACGAAATGCTTTAAGCTCTTTTGCATGAACATAGAATTGCACTTCCTGATCGTTGAGATCCTTCAAGGGACGCAACAACTTGACATCTCCCATCAGACGATCATCCAGCAAGGCGACATCCAACGCAACGCTTGCTCCGCGTCCCAGAGCCACAGATGTCAGAAGCTGTGTAGCCAAGCTGGGACTTATGCTGGGTTCAAAAACATGTGAGCATTTCAGCTTCATAGCCACACCACCTACGAGGAATTTACGTTTCTGCTGCATGTAGTCCTGACGGGAAGTCGAACTGTTAAATTGATCCAGAATGGAGTCCAGCTGGCGAACTGTGTAGTCCTTCAGAAGCTGCAAGCTTTGGGGGTCGCCATTTAGTTGAATTACATAAAACTCAAAGGGTTCATAACGCCTCTGCAGCTCATTAAGTGCTAGGAGAGGACTCTCTTCTTCTTTTATGGGCGAACAATGAGCATCAACGTAAAGAACACGGGCATTGCAGTGCAACCGCTTAAACGTATTTTGGGTTTGGGCAAAGTGCACCATGTCAAGTAGCACCAGAGACTCTGAGCTACCATCAATCACCAGCAAAATTTCAGCATTGCGTGGCAGCACCTTCGCAGCTCCTAAGGCAGCGCGGAATTTGTGCCTGACATACTTCAGAAAACATTCACTACATTCAGCCGATCGAAAGTTTAGTTTGTAAAGCTGTTGTGAGCTTTGGCCGCACTTGCTGCAGTCGCCAGCCCTTAAAACAATGCCAGTTTCTGAGCAGCTAGGCAACATTGCATGCGTGCCACCTTCATCGCCAAAGTCATCTTCGCCAATGCTGCACATTATAGATCAATTTCAACAAATACTGAAGTATAATTTAACCTACTCACAAAAGAATAGGCGCGTGCACGAGTTAGGTATGATATATGAAACGATTCTATCGTTAAAAATATCGTTTAGAGGCATTCAGAGGTGCTATTGATTTCTATATCGAATTGTATCGATTGGGAGTGCGATATGCAGTAGCCAACTTGTCAAGAAAGCAACCTTGCGACTAGCAATAAAGTGCAGTGAAAAATAGAAAAATAACTATTAAAAACAATTATTTATTATAAAAAGCTATTGTATAAGTTTAATTAAGTGCATAAGGTATGTGTGAAAAGTGTCGAAATATAGAAAAGCGCAAAGCAAATGCCTAAAATTTGAGCGCAAAATTTTAGCTGCTGCCATTGCATGTGTGAGTGCAAATGTAATGTGTGTGTGTCGCATATGCATATATGGGTGTGTGCGTGTGTGTGGCTGTAGTACGCAAGCAAAGTATCGGGTGGCAAAATCGAGAAACTTTCTTATTGGAACATACACAAACAAATGGCTGCCTAGTGGTGAGCCTTCAAGCCAGCTGTCAGAGAAAAAAATAGAAGAAAACTTACATCAATAAAGTAAAGTAAAAATAAATGGGAAAAATAATAAAAATTTGCACAGCCTACTATAAGTGTGAATGAAGTCCACTAGTACTACCCTTGTGCCACAATTACAACAGTAATATAACAATAATAATAATAATAACAGCAATAATTAGTATAAAACGTGTGTAATAAACTTAACATTCGAAGTATTGCGAGTACTTTACTTAAAGTATATGTATGTAAATAACGTGCTAATATATTTGTATATTTGCAGCTTTCTAGCTAATATTGAACATATATATATACATTTATACATATATATATATATATATATATATACGTATAGCGTATAGTGCAGTTGGTACGAAGCACACCCTTCAGTGAGTGTGACAGAGACAAAGTGAGCAGAGTGTGGCAGAGGTCATATTAAAAATAAGTATATTTCGGCCCCCTAAAACGACAACAAAAAGGAAATCTACAGTGCAGACCAACGTATAAATCAGAACGCATACAACATTTGGGGCCATTCAATAAAATGATATTGGAAAACTCGGATAAGCTCAAGGATTGGCTGAGCGTTGTGCTTGAGCCACTGTAAGTAACTGAATGAGCTTCGATAAACACATTTTATTAAATGTTTCCTTGTTTTTACTATATATTTGCATTTGATTAGCTGCGATGCTGACTCCTCGGCTTTGGCGCGCTATGTAATCGCGTTGCTGAAAAAAGACAAATCGGATAAGGATCTCAAACGCATCATGATCGAGCAATTGGATGTGTTTCTTTCAGAGGAGACGACACGATTCGTCGATCGTCTATTCGATGCGATTGCCAGCGAGGAGTATTTATCAATGCCCACTCCAATGCCCGTATCAACAGCTAACATCGCGGAACTGGAGCTGGAACCTGATTTAGATGGTGTAGCCGACATTGAGGCTGTTGTTAACTCATCACCGCCGACGCCACCATCAACAACCGCGCCAAAAGACATTGTGATAAAAGCCGATAACAATCAACAGCAATTAAGAAGCGATAATAGCAGCAGAGAAACCGCCATCGAAGCGTCCAGCGCAATGCCAACAGATGCCAATACCACGGGTACACACAGCACCAAGATAGCCTTCGATGTAGGTAAAGACAACTGTACTCCTTCAATGATTCTAATGGGTTCCTTTTGATTGCAGCACAAAACCAAAGACTCTCACAGCCAGCAGCAACAGCTAATGCATCATCATCACAGCAGTACTAGTGGAGGTAGCACAGTCAACGCATCAGGTTTTGTGCGCAGCGCTAGTCCGCCTCTGCGCAGCAGCGGTCCAGCTGGTGCCTATGCCGCTGATAAGGAGAATCAGCCTCGTGATAGTCGCCGGCGACGCGCCTCTTTGCGTTCTCGATCTCGTTCCCGTTCCCGTTCCAATGAACGTTCCTTTAGGCGATCACGGTCGCGAGATCGTCGCATTAATGAGCGCGAGAAGAGCCAGCGTCAGTTCCGCAATAAGTCGCCGCCGGGTGGAACGAGCGAACAACGACACAGACGAAGCAACAATAATAACAGCACCAACAGCACCAACAACTTTGACAGGCGACGAATCGGCAACAACAATAGCAGCAACAACAACAGCAGCATGGATGAGCGCACTCAACGGTTCGGCAAGAGTCGCCACTCTCCACGCAGTCGATCTATTTCACCCGAATCGCGCAATGCTCGGCGTGGTGCCAACATCAGCAGCAACAACATTAACAACAGCTCAAACAGCATGGAAGCAGCGGCTTGCTCCTCTGCTGCCGTTGTAGCCCCTGCTGTGCCTATGCCACTGCCCGTATCGCATCCTGTTGCTGCAATGGGGCGTCAACGTTGTCGCGACTTCGATGAAAAGGGATATTGTGTGCGCGGCGAGACCTGCCCCTGGGATCATGGAATTAATCCTGTGGTATTCGAAGGTATAAACAATTCAGCATTAATGATGTCCATGCGCGAGTACAATCCCGATGCACCTGAGATTTGGGCACGTGGCGGCCCTGCTGGAGTACCCGGCGTGCCTCAGCCTGGCGGTGGTCCACCACAGGCACTACCCGTGCCGCCCCAGGGTGGCCCATCGAGCATTAATCCATTCAGTGGAAATGTGCGTGCCTGTGCGCCCCACGGTGTGCCCAATCCTGCTGATTATGCGCGCCAGCCAGGCCAGCCGCCGCAAGTACCTGCGCCTCCGCCCATGATGCCATTCCCTTTTAATCCGACAGCCGTGACAACGCCGTTGCAGCGTCAACTAATACCCATACCAGTAATGGATGGTGGCGTTGGAGGTGGGGTAGGAAGCGGCGGGGGCGGTGGGCTGGCTGCCGACATGGGAAAGCGGCGTTTTGAGCTGGAGGACAGTGTGGCCATAGCCGATGTGCCCAGCAAAATGCGCAAGCTGCCAATCAATAGTCGCCTAGGACCTCGGGTCAATCCCAATATGCAACAGCACAATAGTTCCCTGGAGCTGCGGAAAGTGCCGCGTGGACTGAACACCATAGCGCATCTGAACAATCATTTCGCCAAGTTTGGCAAAATTGTCAATATTCAAGTGTCATACGAAGGCGACCCGGAGGCGGCAATCGTTACATTCTCCACGCATGCCGAGGCAAATGTTGCTTATCGCAGCACGGAGGCAGTGCTCAATAATCGCTTCATCAAGGTTTTCTGGCACAACGACAACAACAGCAATAGCAGTAGCAATAATAACAACAATAACAATAACATCGTCAATGAGTCGGGCAACCCGAATGTGAATCGCAAAAGTCAATATCATTTGCATAACGTGCCTGCAATGCCGACACCTAATGCAGACAGCGCCAAGATAACCAACACGAACAACAACAACAGTCAACCCAACCAGGCCACACCCCTTGGAGAAACAAATAATGCACTGGCAGCACCAACAACGGAGCAGGGACTGGCAAGCACCGCAGCACCCGCCTCTATGCGGCTGAAGCTCAATGCGAACGCGACAGCGGCCAATGCGTCAGCAACTGGTGGAGCAAGAGCTCTAACGCCGGCAGTGAATGCTGCGAGCATACGCAAAAAGCAGGAGGAGCAACAAAAGGCAATGCACCAGCTAGCGAATGGGCTGCGCAAGCGTAAGCAGGAGCTCCTCCAGAGCTATGTGAAGCAGATGAAGACAGCGCTGGAACTGGTTGAGCGTATGGATCCGCAAGATGCGCAGCGTGCTCCGACATTGGAAACGATCAAAGTTCTGCAGGCAACGATTGATAAACTGCGCAAAGATGTGCATGCTGATCAGGATCAGCTCCAGGCCCAAATCCAACAACAGCAGCAACAACAACAGCAGCAAACGCTTCCCGTGAAGAAAACCAAAGAGCAACAGAAAAAAGAACTGCTCGATATGGAGCTCGAGCTAATTGCCCAGCAACAGGAGGGCAACGATACAACGGCTATACAGAAGCGTCTCGAAGAGCTGCAGCGCACGCTCTCTGCTTCAACTGGAGGTGGCTCCCTGGGTGGCGGAGGTGGTGCCAAGCTGCCCGGTGGCGGTGCACGTAAACGTGCCACATATCCCGAGGGGCCAACCCGCGTCGACCGTCGACCAAAAGCAATTGTGGTCACTGGCTTTACCGCTGAGGAAGCTGATTTTGTGCTGGGTCACTTCAAGGTGAGTGCTGCAACCAAAAAACAAAATCACTAGACTATTATTCGAGTTGGAATGAATTGTAGTGCTGTTTATATTTATATATTATAAAATCAATCGTTTACTTACGGCTCTTTATATGGTAAGGGATCGACCGTATCTGGGTAGCTGATTTATTATAATCACTCATTATAATATCATTATAAGTGAGTTTACATTAGCCAAGTAGCATTGAATGATGAATGCATTATGAATATATACTAGTTGACTAGTCACTGAGCAGATTCACTAGTTCATTTTACTGATCCATACACCCGTTATTTATTAGCATTTCGGCGAGATATCCAAACACGATGTGGACCGTGAGATACCCCAATTAATAATCTCGTACGCCACACGTCTGAATGCCGAGCAAGCAGTGCTCCGTGGCAAAATATACAAAGATAAGCGACTGCAGGTGAGTCTTAACTAACGGTCGACATTGATTGGTAGTTTTAGATTAGATAAGATATATTGTATCTTATCGTCCCCAATTCCAACTTGCAGATATCGTGGGCACCAGTGGTGTCAACTCCCGCCGTTGTACCCATGGGCGCACCGGCTGACAAGTCGCCGGGAGTGTTAACTACTTCAACATCTGGTGATAAGCTGGATAATCCGAAGCAATTGTTGCATTCATCGGTCAGCGAGAGCGAATCTCTGCTGGGCAGCGATACTCTGCCAGAACTGCGGCTCGAGGATGAAGAGGAGGATGAGGAGTCTGAGGATCGTTCCTGGCGTCGTTGATTAAACGCCATGTGCTGCACTTAGTGTCAGTCTAGCGGCTCTACGTGGCTCATAATCGTTAGGAAAACATTAATTGTGTTTCTATTTGTTGTTATTCTATATGCAAAACATGCAAGTACCCATATATTTAGATATGTATATATATATAAATAACTATATATATACATAAATCCGAATATAAATGCATGCAGGGTAAACATCGTTAACTGTATAAAACAAAATTACAAGAAAAAACAAAACATGCTAAAATTATGTACAATATTCTAAACTAAAAGGCAAGCTGCCGCACACACCAATCCACACAAACACGCGACATTTGGAACTGTTGGTGGCTCTATGTGCTAATCCTAGAGCTAAATAATCTATAAACGTCTTAAATTAAATTATAAAAACGCTCTTAAAATTACTAATAATTACGGAATATATAAGTTAATATGTATATGTAAATTGCATTCGATCAAAGGGTGCAATTAGCTAAGCGCCTCTTTATAGTCCACAATTAACAAGAGCCGTATAAAAAAAAACTAACAATATTAGAAGACGAAAAAAACTATGCAATATAAATGCATTGATTGAGCATCTTTATATATAAATATAAATATATATAGGTACTACTTTGTATTTACATACTTTTTCCTGCTATCCTTACGTTCACTTGAAAAAAGAAAAAAAAAAGAAAAACAAAAACATGCAAAAAAAATTACTAAGCAAAAAAATGGTAAAAGCAAATCAAAGTTAAGAAACAACATAAAAAAAGATAGAAGTGAATACAAAGTTTTAGAGAGAGTATAATAAATAAATAAATAGTTTCGTATTTGCTATTAATTTCACATAAAATATAAACTTTGTGTTTCTTTTCATTTAATAGAGTGAAAAACTACTAATTAAGGTCACAATTAAAAAGATATTTCATGGTCTCGCTTAGACAAATTTGTATCATGCCTTTTAGGGTGCCTATTGAACTCGGTTCGAATCAAATTCGATAAGTTATGGCGCACAGCGATTAACGACTACTATCGTAGAGAAAAACGATTACTTCAATACTAAATATACAAACTGATAAAGGCGGCTATCCACAGACGAACATGTATTCGTCAGGTGCTTTCTTTTGTTTTAAATAAACATTGATTGCCATTAAGCTCGATGTTTTCTTCCGCTGGCATGTTCGCAGTACAAAATTTGTTTTAAAATTATGTCCTCGAACATGTTTGTGCAAATGTTTGCATAGTTAGGCAAATTCGACGAACATGTTCGTGTAACAAATTCGTCTGTGGATAGCCCCCCCTAGGCAGCAATACGAAAGTCTAAGCATAAATATATATCGATATTTTTGCACAGTTACCAGAATGATGTAAAAAATCATCGATGTTTTATTATCAATTTTTACCGATGTTTTCCGATGTTTTCGCTGATACCACTAACTAGAGAGCACAAAGACTACACAACTAGTGTGTTCTCTGGTTAGTGAATGTATGTAACAGGCAGAAGAAGGCGTGGCAGACCCCACAAAGTATATATATTCTTGATCAAGGCGACGAGCTGAGTCTATTTGGCCCTGTCCGTTTGTCTGTCTGTCCGTTCGTCCGTCTGTCTGTTCGTATGTTTGAACGCGTCGATTTCAGAAGATACGAGAGCTAGAGACTTCAATTTGTTTTTAAAATGTCCGTATATATAGCGCGGATATCGAGCTTATCACCAAAAATCGATAACTCATCCCGTTATTTTTATCGATAAAAAGCCTTATCGAAAATATATAAAATTATATCTCCTACATCTTTAAAGCTAGAGACTCCAATATGAATTTTATATAATTTCGGTTTTTGTTAAAATTTACCCCCCACTCCTATATTCACCCCCCGATCCACATATTTATAAATGACTAATTTCAAATACTAGAGACTGGAGCTTTGACACATATGATCAGGAACTACTATAAGTTTCATGAAGAAAGTACATCCCCAAGATTAGTTATTAAGCAATTAAGTTCCCATAGTAAGCCACTGCAGTGCACTGAAGCCAATGGGTGTTTATGCGTGCGTGCATATGCCTGTGTGTGTGTGTGCATGTGCGAATAATTATTCAAATATCAGTTGCTCGAAGGGTTCAGGGGATCTCGTAGTTGAGCAGTCTTGACTAGAGCTTTCTTACTTATTATATTTTTATGTTTGTTAAATAATGTTGAATACTTTTAAGTTGGACATCGACATCGATGTTTTCATTCAAATTTACATCACTAGTTACGACCCATTTTTTTATGACTAGTAAATCCTGTTTAGCGATGAGCAATTATCACTGCAAAAATTATGCTTTAATCGAAATTGTTACACATCTCTAATGAAAATAAGGCGGGATTTCATGGATTTCCTGCTAAATTAGTTTTCAAATGCTTGTTAATGCATTCAAATGCTTACATTTAGTAAAAAATGCACGTTCCTATAGTAAGAAACCGAAGGATATGAAGTTTTTAAATGTGGCGGAAAAGAATGATGCGGCCAAAACAATTGCAGGCCTACTTTCAAATGGCGCTGCTCAGCGGGTGAGCCACGAATCTATATTGTTAATTATTTGTGGACTTATTAAATACAATGCAGCGCGAAGGCTATTCGGTGTACAATAAGGTTTACGATTTTGAGGCGCCAGTACGCGGCCGTAATGCCAAAATGGTTATGACTTCCGTTTCGGGACATCTGATGGAATTGGAGTTTCTTCAATCGTATCGAAATTGGCGAAATGTCGATCCACGCTCACTTTTCGATGCACCCATACGTAAGACCGTCAGCGAAAACTTTCTACCTATTAAACGAACGTTGGAGCGCGAGGTGCGTAGTTGTCAAGGGTTGATAATCTGGACGGATTGCGATCGCGAGGGCGAAAACATAGGCTATGAAATCATTGAAGTATGTCGCGCCATCAAACCCAATTTGACCGTTCACCGTGCCACTTTCTCAGAGATTACCTCAGTTGCAGTCCGTCGCGCTTTGCAGCAACTAGGGCTGCCGGACAAACGACAGAGCGATGCGGTGGATGTGCGCTCCGAGCTTGATTTGCGAACTGGCGCAGCCATTACACGTTTCCAAACAATGCGACTACAGCGTCTATTCCCTGCCAATATTGCAGACAAGCTCATTTCGTATGGCAGCTGCCAAATACCCACACTGGGCTTCGTAGCAGAGCGCTATAAGGAAATCGAAGCCTTTGTCTCCGAGCCCTTCTGGAAAATTAGGGGTAGTTATTCATACAATGGTTCCAATGAAACTATATGGCAGAGGAGTTTTTTGGAACTATCTGTTATAGTATCTGTATTTATTAAAAAAATTTAATATTCTCCATCCTCTCCCATTGTAGTGCTGCACACCATTGAGGATCTCACAGTGGAGTTCAATTGGGCACGTAATCGTTTGTTTGACAAAGAGGCATGCGAGAACTATTTGCTGCTCTGCCTGGCAGAGCCAGAGCCGCGAGCCACTGTTGAAAGCGTTGTGGTAAAACCGAAGCATAAGTGGCGACCCACGCCTTTGGATACTGTGGAAATGGAAAAGTTGGGCTCACGCAAACTGAAGCTATCTGCCAAGGAAACGATGACCATAGCCGAAAAACTCTATAGCAAGGGTTTTATAAGTTACCCACGTACCGAGACTAACCAGTTCTCTAAGGAATTTGAATTGACACCCCTTGTGGAACAGCAAACGGGGCACGAGGCGTGGGGTGCATTCGCGCAACGTGTTCTAGAGTGGGGACCAAATCCAAGGAACGGAAACAAATCCGATCAAGCGCATCCTCCTATCCACCCCACTAAGCTTGTCTCAAGTAAGTTGAATTGAGTAACTGAAAACTTGGCCTATTATAACTTTAAATTTAACAGATCTGCAGGGCAACGAGGCGCGCGTATATGAGCTGGTCGTGCGACATTTTCTCGCATGCGTCAGCAAGGATGCAGTAGGCTCGGAGACAATTGTTAGCATTGATATAGCCGGAGAGAAGTTTAGCGCCAGTGGATTGGTTATACACGAAAGGAACTATTTGGACGTTTATGTGTATGATAAGTGGAGTGCGAAGCAGATTCATAACTATCAGCAGGGTCAGCGGTTTGAGCCGACGGAGATTATGCTGCATGAGGGAGCGACTACAGCGCCTCCGCTGCTTACAGAAGCTGATTTGATCGCGTTGATGGAAAAACACGGAATCGGCACAGATGCAACACATGCTGAGCACATCAACACGATAAAGGAGCGCGGCTATATAGGCGTGGTAGAGAAAGGAGCTCTAGTGCCAGGAGTTATTGGCATGGGATTGTACGAGGGCTACGATGCCATGGAGTTGACTTTGGCGAAGCCGCTGCTGCGCGCTGAATTCGAAGCTGATCTGAAACGCATTTGCCTGGGCGAAAAGGATCCAAAGCTTGTGCTGCGCGAACAAATTGCTAAATATAAAACAGCCTACCAGCAGATTATGGACAAGATCACAGCCATGGATGACAAAATAGCGCAAAGGATTAACGAAACGCCAACGGCCGCCACCGCGAACCCGTCAAGTGGTTTGGTACACGAGCTCTTCCCGTGCCCTAAATGCGAGCAGGCACCGCTCGCCTTAAAACCCAAAAAGAATCAGACAAGCTTTTTCATTGGTTGCCTTAATTTCCCGGACTGCAAAAATGTCATTTGGTTGCCGGAGGAGTGCAAGGAGTTAACCGTGTTGGATGAATGCTGCCCAACTTGTGGCGATGGCTATAAAATGCTCAAATTTAAGCTAAACACCGCCTACTATCGTGGTTTGTTCAATGCTCCTTATGGATGGTACAAGAATTGCTTACGGTGTGATGAATTGTTTAGAAGCACCTTCAACATCAACCTGGACCAAGTGAAGCGCGTGGGCAGAATTGTGGGACAGGCGGGAAGCTCAGGGCCAGGACCAGGACCAGGACCAGGACCAGGACCAGGACCAGGACCAGGACCAGGACCGGGACCGGGACCAGGACCAGGACCGGGTGGAGGTGGTGGAGGTGGAGGGAAAACTTGTGGTGGGACCGCTTCCTGTTTAGGTACTCATCCGGCAAGTGGCAATTCTTTGGGCTCAGCAAATAATGCAGGCCCACAAAAACCAGCCAAGCCGAAACGGAACACCAAAACTACAGCTAGAGAGAAAAAAGCGAATGTTGCAGCAGCAACAACAGCTGCAGGTGGCATAAGAAACTTCTTCACGCACACCAATAGTCGGGGCACTGCAAGTCTAGATGGTTTCTTTGACAGCGACAACGATGGCTTCGATGAGCAGCTGCTGGCAGCTGCAGCTGTAGCCGAGTCTGGATCCGCGGTAGCTCAACAGCTGGATGAGGACATTGCAGCAGCATTTGCTGCAGATGATGATGCGGACTTTGAGTCGTTGCTGGCGGAAAACAACAACAGCAACAGCACAAGCAATAACAGAATGGCAGCTAACTTGGACAGCAGCCTGACCCAATGGATGCGCGACGCTTACGAGGCCGAGGAGGCTCCCATGCTATGGGGCAGGCAGGCACGCGCAGCAGCCGAAGCGCAGCCAACAGTGAAGCGAGCGCGATTAAATGAAGCTTCTGCAGCTGAAGCTCCAACTGCGGTGTTTTGCACTGGCTGCCATCAGCCTGCTCGCCAGCTTACTGTGCTGCGCGATGGACCCAACAAGGGCCGGCATTACTACAAATGCCCCAAACCTAATGAGTGCAAATTCTTTCAGTGGGCCGAGCAGCAGCCAACAGTAGCTGTTCCCGCCACGAACATCAGCAATTCGGGCAAGGTAGCAGGGCAGGAAACCAACAGCTCATCCAGTTGGGGCACATCAGTAGTTGACAGGGAGGAAAGGCGCAATTCCCAAGAAATTCTCTCATGGGGTACAAAGGGAGCAGCGCACCGGAATAACTCTCAAAATTCCAATGATTCAAATTGGGGCAGTGCTGGAACCCTGGAACAAGGAAGAAGCAGATCGCCGACAACCTTTAGATGGGGTACGGAAAGTGCTGCCCAAGCAGCATCAACAAGTGGCAACAGCAGCTCAAACTGGGGGACAAGTTCAGCTACACAGCAAAGGGCAAGCGGCCAGCTAACAAATGCGCGCAGCACCTCCAGTTGGAGTACAGAAAACATGGATTGGAATCGTGGCAGCAGCAGCAGCCAAGCCAGCTCCACATTTAATCGCAATAGCAACAGCTCCCAGAGCTCACACATCCGGCCTAATTCCAGCAGCACTGTGACTATAACTCAACGACCCGCTATCGATGGCAGCACCAAATGCAATTGCGACAAGCCCGCTAGCAGTCTGATCGTCCGCAAGGATGGGCCCAATAAGGGACGACCCTTTTTTGCATGCGCGAATCGCGAAAAGTCCTGCGGCTTTTTTCAATGGGGCGATTCACATGGGCAGCCAGGTGAGTTCAGTATTAACTAATGTAATGCATTTTTAATCGATAAATGTTCGGAAATACCTTTCCAAGCAGCCAGCTCATCAAAATCTGGTGCAGGTGTAGCGGCTCCAGCTGGGAATCGGACGCGTCGATGCGGCCTATGTCGCGAGGAAGGACACACCCGCCAAAAGTGTCCTCGCAAACAGGATTTCGACTATTGAAAGAACGGCTTCCTCATTTCGCATTAGGCTCGAATTTTAAACATTTATTGGAGCGATCAACATATTCTAAATATATATATATACATATATATATATATATATATATATATATATATATATATATATATATATATATATATATATATATATATATATATATATATATATATATATATATATATATATATATATATATATATATACATAGCGCAAAAAAAAAAAAAAAACACACATTCTGTATATATGCGATATATATTTAACGTAAGTCCATCCATACATCTATGTATACAATTATATATTAAAAACATACCGAGTTTCAGTTGTTAAATTATATGTATCTCGAACGTCTTTGGAGGTAGAGTTTTTAGATTTTTCATTCATTTTGTTTCATGTATATTTTACGCAACTTTGATTTATACCAATTTGGAATTCTTGGCTCAAATTGCATTTTAACCAAACTGGCACATAGTATATATAATATTAATTAATTATAATTATTTTATAAACCGAAAAAAAATACATGCAACCAGCGAACACGTATTCAAAAGAAGAATTGAAATCCAAAGAGATTTAGTTCGATGCCTAAGGATGGCGAAGTCTCAAATATTCAAGATTATTTCCTTTTGTATATACGGGATGTTAAATAGAATTTGTTAAGGGCGAAAAGATGTATAAATGGAATATCACTTACTGATACTGTAGAGATGTTTACCAAATGAACAAAATTTAGATACAGATATTTTAAATGAATCTTTGCTAAACTTATATTTTGTAAAATCTCAAAAATATCTTTGATACAATGCATTTATTCAACACAACAATATATATTTATGGTTGTATAGTTGTATAAATAAAATGAATTTAAAAAGATTTTGGAAGAATGTTGATATAACAAATTTTAAGAACCAAACTTAATAAAAGTTTAATATTGATTTTTAAATAACTTTTGATTTTGGTTATTTTTAGTCGAATTTCCCCACTTGTTTCAGTTATTTGGAATTTACAAATTCGTTTTACACTTTTTTATATAAACAAAAATATATATATTTTTAAATAATACAGAATTTGCTGAAATAAAATATTAGCAGACCTTTAGTGCCTAATACGATTTAGTAAATGCTAAACCGTATATAGCTTTCTTCAAGTATAGTTATTTAAATGATTTGTATATGTTTATATATAGATTTTATATATATGTATAATCTGTAAATAAGCTTAAACATGTAGTTTTTATATGGAGACCTAACCATACATGATTTTTTTTACATTCATATTCGTTTCAGTTATCGATATCGCTTTCTAATATCTAGAGTTTCTTTTTGTGTAATTGTTTAATACATAATTAAGTTGGATTTGAAGAAGATTAAAAGTAAAAACACACAATAGATTTGTGAAGAATACAAAAGTCTAAGTACATTGAGAGAATAAATAGTTAGCTATACGTTAAGATCATTAATTCAAACTACTTCCGTGACTATTCAGATATTGAAGTAGTTGAAACAAAAAGAGATTAAAAATGCATTTGACAATTTCAAACAATTTTAAACACATTAAAAAAAGAACTGTTTGATAAGATGGTGTTAGGACCCGATCAAAGTTTTTATAAATTTAAGTTTTAAGTACAAAGTTGTACTCTGTAAAGTCCAGACATCTTTTTCTACGTATAATACAGTACACTTATAAAAACTTTGATACTTTTTGAGATACTTAGTTAAAGAAATTTGAAAAATTAAGTAAACATAGATATATATGTAAATATATATATTATATATTGGTAAACACAGACTTGGGATTACTTAAGTTAATGGACGAGCACTCAAACGAGTAGACTGCGTTTTTGAGATGCCTGGTTAATGGTATAATTTGCCCACATTTTAATTGGTTACCTAATGGAAATGTATTTGAATGTGAAATGGAAACATATTTAAGCATTTGAGAGATATGTTTTAGTTCTCAGTATTCCATAATCCCAAATGTTTTCAATAGTTAGTCTTCACATAATTTCTATACGAACTCTTTCATTTCAAATATTCTTACTTGTACTAAATATTTACTATTCGTTTTTATGTAAATACTTTTTTATTTTCTTTAGCATATTTCTTGTCAAAAGGAACAGCGGAATAATACACAATAAGTCTCTTCTCTATTATTATGTGTCCTTTAATATGTAAAAATATCTTTAATTTCTATGACTTCACATCAAATGTGAAAAAAGAAAATGATTTAATTTAAAAGAGAGGAAAGTGAATTGTGATAGTAAAAGTGAATTGTCAATTGATTCGTGGCACTTTCGTCCTGACTTTCTTGAGTAGAGTTGAAGTGGAATAAAACAAGAAATAAGAGCAAAACCAGTAAACAAAACTTGCACTTAACCTAGAATTTCATAACGTATGTCTTGTATGAAATGCTGGAATGATAAAGCATTTCTAGGGAATTTATCTCCTATCTACAGCAAATGAAGAACATGTTCCTAACTGCTAGGCAAATTATACCACACCTTTGAGCTATTATTGGAATGTGGGGGTTGGCTGCTTAAATTTTTAGATTTCTACCTCTGGCGTGAATTTGCGTCAGAAGTAGATCTCCTCCTCCTCGGGCTTGGCGCGTGGCGCTTGCCCCGAATTGCCCAGAGGAGCACTCACACGTGCGGCTGCATTCACATTCATATTCATATTCATATTCACATTCACATTCAAATTCGCATTCGCATTCGCATTGTTGCGGCTGCTCGTGGGTGTTTGCGCCAGTCGCTGTTGATGCTGCTGAGCAGCTGCTGCTGCAGCGGCTCCTCCATATCCGGCGTAATGTCCTGTAGAATTTGGCGTTAAGTTGGTGACCGGGGCTCCGCCGACCTGCTGTATGATGGCTGGTGAGCTGCCGGTGCGCGAGTGCTGCGGCGTAGGCGTGGCCATTTGCCGTTGCTTGTCGGCCAACTTTAGTGGAAACATTTGCTGCACTCCGGCGGAAGCAGGCGTGGACCCATTGCTGGAGCTGTTATTGAAGCTGGCTGATTTGTCGACCCGCGTGCCGGATGACAACGATGATAGTTTCATGGGCAGTTTCTGTTTCACGAGCGTCGCATTCGCTTTCGGCGCGTTATTCGCACTAAGCAAATGCACAGGCGGAGTCTTGCAACTGGATCCGCTGCTCAGCCACTTCTCCTTACGTCTATCGATGGTGGAGGCGGTTGTTGTTGTTGGTGTTGTTGCCGTGGGCGTGTCCAGCTCATGTGCGTCCTCCGGCAAAGCGACAGGTGCGAGGGCTGGCGCAAGCGTTGGCAGCGGAGTACTGGGCGATAGCAAAAGGCCTTGACTGGACAACAACTCCATTTTCCGATAGAGCTGCTCACGCTGCTGGCGTATGTCCTCCTGTTCGGCCTTAATTTGCTGCTGCAGCTGCAGCTGCTGCGCCCGCATTTCGACGAGCTCGTCCATTTGCTGTTGCTTTTGTCGCAACCAAGCGGTCTTCTCTTCCTGCAGCTTATCCTGCAAGTTGCGCAGCTCCTCCAGCTGATCCTTGTGCGTGTAGGCAGAGCTACCGCCAGCTCCTGAACCACCTGCACCGCCGGCGCTAGAGCCTCCGCCGACACTGCTGCTCCTTGGCGACTCGCGATACAGCGCCAGTTGCAGCTGCAGGCTCTGTATGCAAGTCATTTGCTGCGAGATGATGCAGAGCAGCGTGTGCAAATGATGCGACACCTGGAGCACCGCGTAGTTGTGCTCCTTGCTATTGGTGGGCAGCGTGCTGGCGTGCAGTTGGAGCTGCGTTGGCGCTGCAGCCAACTCAACTGGTGCTTGGGTCTTCAGCTCACGCTTCTCCTCCAGCTCCTGCAGCCGCGGCGTCAGCTTGGCCTCCCGTCCCACGTTCAGTTTACCCCTTTTCTCATCGAAGCCCGCAAAGGTTTCCGCACGCTTCGGCAATGTGGGCGACGCATAGAGAGCACTTTGTTTCTCGCCCACGCTACTGACGGTGCGAGAGACGGGAAGCCCAGTGGCAGCGCTATAAATGCTTGCCGCCAGCTGACTAATGTCCTGCACAGTGTTGAGGACGCGTCGCCAGAGCTCCGCAGTATCGCAGTCTGTGGAAACCAACTCCTTATAGGAGCCAAAGGCAGCCAGGAAATTGGCCGCACTGCCATTCGTGTTAGCCGCATTGAGATCTTCGCCGAAGGGTTGTTGCTGCTTGAGCAGATTGAACTGTAGCATCAGTTTCTCCTCCAGCAGTAACGCCTGTTCAATATCCTTTTGGCGCATCTTCTCAATGATCTCGCGCTTGTTGACACCAATGCGGAGCTTCTCTTCAGCCGTCAGCGCTTCAGCTTCGATGATATCCGTGGCAGGACAGTCGAGCACTGCCTGCCTGATGCTCTGTATCCAGGTTTGTTTGTCCTTTGGCGTTTGCACCTTGAGTTCGTACATTTCGGGAAAATCGGGATTGGAGCTGATGATATAGATTCCACGAGATTCGGTCCCCGCTTTCTCGCGTATCAGCAGCTTTTGCAACGGAACCACGCCCGCCTTGTGCTCGGGCGTGAAGAACGCATACTTATTATGCGCCGAGTTCTCGACAAGAAAGCAAAGGCAATCTGTGAGCACTACAATCAAAACCAACTGCGTCTTAGCTCGACCCTGCATCAACGTGGCCAACCCGTCGAACTTGAGACGTCGCCGTGACTCCACTCCCAACTCGGTCTTGCGGAAGGGTTTATTCTTATAGATAGCAAAAGATTTCGCATCGACGCGGGCATAGATCTCCAACTGTCGCTCACGCAGTTCCTTCTCCGCCACACAGGCATCAACGTCAACCAGAAGAGATTTGACCAAGTTCAGCGCATGCTGCAGCTTATCCGTCTCCAACTTATTATCTCGTGCGCTTTTTAGCAAAGGCTCAATCAGTAGCGGATACTTAGTCAATCGCTGTGTGACAAACAATATGCACTCTGGTATGCCCTTCTTTTTGAGCAGGGGATTCTGCAGACAGTGCTTATACCATTCAGCAAAGCTCGGCTCAGCGAGGCATTGTTTGAACTGTTCCAGAGCACTGCGGTGGTTCGCACAGAATTCGCCGTAGGCCAAGCGCAGGCACTGCGCCTGCTCCAGCGAGAAGAACTCGAGCAGGATGTCCGCAATGCTATCCACAACGAGATGTTCGCGTTGCTTCTGCCGCAGCTGGCGCAGGAAGCAGGTGTGCAGCTCTGTCAGCTGCTGGAGCCGAGGAAACATGCTGTGCGTATTCAGCGCTGGGAAATGCCGCTCCATACTTTCCACGAAGACTTTGCGCATTACAATTAACGTCTGGCAGTGGTGCTTCTCGGTCATGATGAACTCGTAAATGTGCTCCTGTCGCTTAATCTGGAGTTCCTTAAGCGTTTTCAGCTGCTCTTTGGGTACATTCGGCGTCCAGGAGTCGGGCTCTTGTAGTACAATGCCCAGTACGGGGTCAGCTCCTAAGTCCTGCGCCTCGATTGGCGGCTCATTAAGAAATTGTAGCTCGGCGGCACGTATCAGCGGCTGTTGATCCTCTTGCTCCTGCATCTGATGATGCTGGTGGTAATGCTGCTGGTGCAGGCCCTCAGAGCCATCACAATAGTCCTGGCCTGCTGACAGTTTTTTGCGTTCCAGGTGCGATTCCATATCGCTTAGCTGAACGCCACCCACTAGCGACTTCGTCTTGGTCTTTGGTTTTTTTTTTCGAAAGAATAGGGACCCACGCTTTGGACGCTTCTCTACGTGATCATAAACCTCGATCTTGGCATGTGAGCGCAACAAGGACTGATTCTCATCCTCGCTATCTGTGAGGTGACGCGAGATTACTTTGATGTCCTCCTTGGCAATGATCGATGAGGTTGATATGCTCTTCTGCAACGGTATTCGGCTAATAATCTCCGTGGCTAGACTTCTCTTAGCCGCAATACGCTCGAAATCTCGCGCCAGCTCCGCCTCGTTCAGCGAATGAGTTGAAATTCCTGCGAGTGAAAAGTTGGAGTATGTGAAAATATGTACGGAAATGCTAAATGAAAATCGAGTGAAATAACAGCAAAAATGTGAATGCGACTGTCTCTTGGACTCCGGTACTAGGCACTGATAACGAGCGCTATGAGGCTTTTGTGGAATGTCTTATCGTAATCGAAACTAAACACTCCTTAGAACTAGACCCGTGGGCTATATTAGCGCGTAAGATGCGTTTGTGACGCACGAATTGTGAATTACTTCTCAAATTAATTCATATTCAGATTTAATTTTCTATATTAATAACAATTATTGCATCACTAGTTTTTTCAAAGCTTTCGATCTTTTTGTATTTATCATCAGAAAATGGATTAAATGACCTGAAGAGCTCGGCAGTAGCAAAGTCATCTACTCCTAGGTCAGCCATGATTCCATACAGAATTTTTGACTAAACAAATCCTTTAGCTTTCTCTTCATTATTTAAGTTGAATAAATCGCTAAAGAAGCATCCTTATAATAATAGTATTAATATTTATAGTTTACAATTTAATGAATATTAAAAATATCCATATAAAGCCAACTAGTAAATGAAAATTTAACATATTCCAAGGACGCATACGACTCTATCAATGTATATTGTACTATTCTGACCCTACTTGTATTATTAGTTTTCCTACATAGGAATACAAAAATCGCCTATCATTAACTCAGTCCGATACAGTAGTGAAAAATAGTATTATATATGTATACTTAGCATGCTCTTACCGCCTGTGCTGTTCCTAGCGGAGCGCCTTCGCTGCTCGGTAACGCGTATGGTTTCCTGCTCCTCGCTGTCCAGACTGGACAGGCTGACGCTCTTGTTGGTACAATCACCCGTCGCATTGCCATCATCCACCGCCGTCCAGGATTTCCGTCGGTCTGTGTGCAGGAGAAGGCATTGCTGTGGCGCTGCTGACCACATGATGCCCATGTTGTTGATGCCACCGGCGCCGTTGACGTTGGTACTGCCTCCCGTATTGCTGAGATCGGGCAGCGAGGCGCTAAGTATCGCCGCATTAAGCAGGCCATAGCTGTTGGCCAGCCCATCCTGCTGATTGTGGCTGGAGGAGGAGTTCTTCATCTGCTGCACCGTTTCGCGTATATTTTGCAACTGGCTCAACGTGTCCTCGAAGATGTTGTTGTACTTGGAGGCCGAGGCCGGGCTATGAGGTGTCACATTAATTGTGGGTATCATGTTGTTGTTGCCGTGTTGCGTTATATTGTTAGTATTGTTATTGTTATTTGCAGGAAGCGCCACAGCTGGGACAGGTGCATTAATAACAGGTATGCAATAATTTTGACTTTCCACTGTAACACGAGGGGCAGAATGCAAGATTTTCGTATTTGGCGCAGCGGGAGAAGCTGACACGTCTCCCACTCCGTTGGTGTTGCTGTTGCAATTGGAGTTTAGAAAATCGGTGACCACATCATTATCACTGTCATTGTCGTCGGCATTGTTGCTGCTGCTGCTGGCGGCAACGGCGGGGGAAGCGGCAGTGGCAGCGGCGTTGGCGGTAACTGCAGCATTCTGTTTATTTTCCATACTATGTGTATGGAATGTGTAGGTTTTGGTATTTTCTTTATTTAACTTTTTGGTATTTTCCTGACTGCTTCAATTATTTGGCTGTTTGTAGAAAAAGAAAGTTTAGTACGCAACACCTACGCACACAAACACAATCACAAGGCCCGCACATACACGCAAACATAAGCAATGCTTTCAGTTTTTGTATTTTGTTTTTTTTTTAGTATTGATTTTCTCACGCACACATTCACGAACACATCGACTCACCCGCCTTGTTGCGCGTGCTAATTGTTGCGCCTTTGTCAAGCAAGGACGAGTACGACTTCAGCAGCGTCGCATCACCGTCCTTGTACATAGAAATATAGAAAACAAGTGGAACAAGCAACAGCCACAACAACAACAACCAGAACAACAAAGCAGTGCACAATAGGATGGGCGAAGCGGTATTTCGAACGGAAAACTATTGAGTCGTTGTTGGTGCTTTATATATTCAAACGCAAAAGATCAAATTCAGTTTAATTTCGAACAATTTTACACTATTTGAGACACATATTTTCGCTGGTATAGAGTCGCTTGGAACAAATTCACTCAAACGACTCAGGTAAACTAAACCAAGCGAACTTGTGTAAAATGGTTTGCTCATCTAGTTCGTTTTTCTGCTTCTGATTTAACAGAATTGTGGACTGTTATTGGTGGTGTGTTATTCAAATAAAATGTTGTTGTATTTATAATTTACCAATACTATATAGATTTTTAAAATCACCGACGATTGTCATAATATATCTCAATGAAATAAATATATATCTTCTACTATATATATATATATATATATATATATATGTATAAGTTCTTGCGATTTAAATTTTGAATGTACAGCTGTTATGTTAATAGTAACAGAAAAAATACCATAGAACGAATTTGAACGTTTCCCTACACTACGCGGGCGACAATTGCAAGCGAGAAGAGGCAATAAGAAGAAAGAATATATTTTTTTTTAGCTAGTTTATAAATTGGCAAATTTTCAGTTAAATATATACATTTACATTCAGTGCACATTTAGACTTCTAGGCTTCAATTCCGCAGGTAGCCATGCAGGTGAGTCTTGCAACGTGCACACCAGAACTTAAGTAAATGCAGCGAACTGTCTATAAACGAAACGTTGGCAAAAGGGACACGCAATCAAATTTTGTTTATGTTCTTTTCTCTTTTTATTTTATAATATTTCATTTTTCTAGTGGACGATGATGTTGACGCTGCTTGCCAGCAGCAGCGTCGTCGTCATTGTTGATTGCTTTTATGTGCCCGGCGTGGCACCCGTTGAGTTCGTGCGTGGACAAAAAATCGATGTTAAAGCGGTTAAAATGACCAGCAGCCGAACCCAGCTTCCCTATCAGTATTATTCACTGCGCTTCTGCTATCCCAAGAATGGAACCCTAATCTTCAAATCAGAGAATCTCGGTGAAGTTCTGCGTGGTGATCGCATAGTGAACACACCCTACGAGGTTCAAATGGCCGAGGACGTAAATTGTAAGCTGCTCTGCAATAAAAAAGATTTACCCATGACCTGGAGCAAAGAGGATTCGGCAATGGTTGCTGAGCGTATACAGCACGAGTATTTTGTTCACTTGCTAGTGGACAATTTGCCGGTGGCGACACGCATTGTCAGTGCAACGAATCCCGCTGAAGTGACGTACGAGCATGGGTACAGATTGGGACAAGTGGATGGCGATAAAATCTACATTAACAACCATCTGAAGTTCATTCTCTCCTATCACATGTACACCAAGGATAAATATCGGGTGGTTGGGTTTGAAGTGATAACTGGGTCCGTTAGCCACAAGGAACTCAAATTTGAGGGCGACAGCTGCAATTTCCCCGACAGTCCAAGTCCACAGCTTGTTAATCCATCGGGCGAGACCCAGCTCTACTTCACGTACTCTGTTGTTTGGAAGGAGTCTAAGGTTAGCTGGGCCTCACGCTGGGACATTTATTTGGGCATGCGCGACGTGCAAATCCATTGGTTTAGCATCATCAATTCGCTGGTCGTAGTCTTCTTCTTATCGGGTATACTCACTATGATCATGATACGCACTTTGAGGCGGGATATTGCTCGCTATAATACGGATGATAATATCGAGGATACGCTTGAGGAGACCGGCTGGAAGTTGGTTCATGGCGACGTATTCCGACCGCCCAAGAACACGCGCCTCTTCTCTGCTATCATTGGCAGCGGTATCCAGATCTTTTTTATGGCCATGATTACGATCTTTTTTGCTATGCTTGGCATGCTGTCGCCCTCGTCACGTGGGGCTCTCATGACGTCCGGCATTTTTATGTACGTTTTCATGGGAACCATTGCCGGCTACTATGCAGCGCGTCTATACAAAACGATGAAGGGACGGGAATGGAAACGGGCTGCCTTCCTAACTGCCACACTCTATCCGGGCATCGTCTTTGGGTGAGTCTGGTCTTTGGCTTTAAGTTCAATTGTACTTATGTGTATTTTTATTCATTGCAGCACGGGATTCATTTTGAACTTTTTCATTTGGGATAAATCCTCGAGCGGCGCTGTGCCTTTTACCACAATGATATCGCTGTTGTTGCTGTGGTTCGGCATATCTGTGCCGCTCGTTTATGTAGGATTCTACCTAGGCTATCGGAAGCAACCGTATCAACATCCAGTGCGGACGAATATGATACCACGCCAGGTGCCCACGCAGCATTGGTATATGAATGCAGCCCTGAGGTCGGTTAGCTACTTACCCCCATTGATAATCGTAACTAATCGTTTCTCCTTTACAGCACCTTAATGGCTGGTATCTTGCCATTTGGCGCTGTATTCATCGAGTTATTCTTCGTTTTTACGGCCATTTGGCAGAATCAATTTTATTATTTGTTTGGTTTTCTGTTTTTGGTGTTTTGCATTCTAGTTGTTAGCTGTGCTCAGATCTCCATCGTTATGACCTACTTTCAGCTGTGTGGCGAGGTATATGCCATATAAAAATACTCGACTGCTGAGAATACTCTATTAATTGTATTATCTTACAGGATTATCGCTGGTGGTGGCGTAGCTTTATTGTCTCTGGTGGCTCGGCTGTGTATGTGCTTTTCTATAGCATATTTTATTTTTTTACCAAGCTGGAGATTACAGAATTTATACCCACACTGCTTTACTTGGGTTACACAGGTGGGTCATTCCTGTATACATTGCAGTTATTTGATAATAATTTGTTTATTTTTATTAGGTCTAATGGTGCTAACATTTTGGCTACTGACAGGCTCCATTGGCTTCTTTGCTGCCTATGTTTTCATACTTAAAATCTATGGTGCCGTGAAAATAGATTAAACCATCCACTATCTGGCACACAATGCTGTACACCAAACTATCCCTGCAATATCATTTGTTCGTAATACTTATTACCTATAATATAATATTTATATACAATATACATATGTATATACATATATATATATATATATATATATATATGTATGAATGAGTCTATAAAGAAAGGCCATGTGTAAAATCTTGTTTAAGCTATTTAGCCCTCTTCTCTCTTAACTAAGTGTGCTATAAGTTTACTTTACCTGCTGCTGCGCCGCTTTAATTAACGACAAAAACACCGATTGAGAATCTTTACTAATAGTTAACGGGCGTCGCTCAATTTTCGAGTGCATTGCGTAGATTATATTCTAGAAAAGCCTAATTTATATATGTATTGTAAAAACAAAATCCTAATCGTAAGCTAAAAACAACCGGAAATCTAATAAATGTAAGCTAAGTATAGATGGCGACCAAGTGATTAAAGTAAAATTATTTCTCCAAGATATTGTCAAGGTAATGTTTATATGCTCTTGAGATTCGGTCACCCTCCACTATAGCTGTGCCTAATAACCACATTAAATAGAGCCTAACCTCTTCGGTAACACTTGCACTTGCATTCGCTCGGGGTTAATGAGACCATATCTCCTTTATTATTAGTTAATACTGCCGAAGGTCAGGAGCTAGCTGACTTTTTATTCATTAACAGATAGTTGAGAATAGAAACATAAACTAGAAACAACGACTTTATTCTGTTCCTGCTAACCATCTTTAAATTATATAATATATTTAAATTATATTAAATATTTGATCAGCTTTACTGTTTCTTGGTTAAATTTTACTTGGTGTTCGCAGAAAAATATTTGTGGAATTGTTCAAACTAAGCTCGTGAAAGCCATTATATAATCCGCAGGTGCATTTGAACTTCGCAGCAAAAGCTGTTATAACATATGTGCAGCTTTCCAGCAACTTTCTGTTGTTTTTCAATAAATAAAACGATTGTGCGGCACATATGTAGCTTGACAGTAGGATAGAAAAAGCAACAGACGTTGGTTGTAAGGTGTGCCAAAAGTCGCACAAAATGTTGAAAATAAGTATATTCATATTCATGTGTTTAGTTCGCATTCAACATGCGCTAGCACGGAATACATTTTTCAACTATCACATAGTGAGTCGATCTTCTTAAATGCACTTTGTACTTAGTTCCTGTATATAATACATATCATTAATCCCTTTTAACAGACACGGGATTCTTCTGATAAACATCATATCGTTGGGAATATCAGCTATGCGTTGTTTAGCATGGCTGAAACAGTTTTTCCACGTTGGTCGCCCTCAAAAGATCGAGTAACATAATGGACTGTAAATATACATAACTATGTATCCATCCATATATACACACATGTAGATATACATTTATATACATTTATACATTTAAATGAATTTATTTATATATCGATACTACATATATAAATTGACATAGCGCAAACTAATTGTTAATGTATTCAACTTTTTATTTCTCTCAATTTTTTAGTATTTTACACAGAGATGATTTTAAATCTAGGCTATAAAATATATGTAGATCGTATCGTATCGTATACACATGTACTATGTGAGGCTAGTGCTAATTTAGTTTAGTTTAGTTAATGCACAATTTAATATGTATTTAAGTATTATTTTTCTTTAGCTTGGGGGACGACACGAACCGCATTCTCAATTTGAGCATTTACCATAGTTCTGCTTTAACAGCACTCCTTTTATTATTTTTATTTTTATTTTTTTTTTTTTTTTTTTTTTTTTTTTTTTTTGAGGGAATGGGGTTTTATTGTGCGCTAGTTATAGGGATAGTAACTTAAATTATTCACTTATAATCAACTGACAAAGTGTTCCTAATTCTTCCTGACTTTCTGCTTATTTTGTGGACGATCTCAATGAATGGTGTACGAATCGGTTCACCTCAGCGGGTTCCGATTCCTTAAACGCTAGCGATTCCGTTTGGTCTTACGGCTGACATTTCCTTCGATGATAATCTGGATAGATATAGTTAAAGTATAATAGATTCAATTAAGATTTTACGCAATCATTTTAGTTTTCTCTGAGGTTTTTTCTTGGGCAGTACCAAATTATAGGGACACTTAAATTGCTGTGGGCGTGGGTTGCAGCTTATTAAATAATAACGCTATATATATCGAATATGCATGTACCTGTAGTATCTGGCTGGCTTCAAAGCAAGTGCCCGGAAGCAATATGACTGGGGAGCTGACATTGCCAGCCTCTACGCATAGCATATTGGGAAACTCATCGTCACCAAAGTCGCTCATTTCTCGCGACCGATCGATCCACGGATTCCAAATAACTGCAATAAGTTACAAAGTTTCAAAGTGTTACAAGCTTTTAGATATTTACCAAATTTTAATTCATCGTCAACTTGACATATGATCTTGGAACCACACACAACAAGAAGACTTTGGTGCTCTTCGAGCCACACTTTAGCTATATAGTCAAGGAAAAAAGTCAACATACACCACCAATTTTGCGATAAAACAATGTGGGTGTGTCATCATATATGATTTTAATAGATAAGTTTAATCAAAAAAAAAAAAAAAAAACACACACAAATAAGAAGGCTCAAGTTGAGACTGCTCGACTAGGAGAGATACCCTTCAATCATACTGCACATGTTTTATGCACATACATATACATACATACACTGCATCCACACGCACGCATAAGTAGGCACTCTAATACCTCTCTACTTGTCTTGTAGTAGGACTAGCTTCATAATACTTTCATGTATGTATGTATGCTCCGAAGCAAAAGTCTACTACTTAAAATAAGTTTTTTACAAATTAGGTGCGAAGGCGGCTTGGTATCAAAAATCTGTAAATTACGAATTCTTCGTATTCATTAGATGTATATACACAGTAAATCTGAAGTCTCCAGGTCTAATAGTATTCAAGTTAGGCTGAAAAAACGAACTAATAGTATTCAGTTAGGCTGAAAAATATAAATCAATTTATCGAATATTTTCGATAAAAATATATAGAATGCGTTATCGCAGCTCTATAGCTCTTATATCTTCTGAGATCGGCTTGCTCAAACGGACGGACGGAAAGAGCTATATCGACTCAGCTCATCATCCTGATCAAGAATACATATACTTTATGGGGTCTGCGATGATTCCCTCTGCCTGTTACATACTCTATACAAAACCATTATACCCTGATTTTCCATTGTCAATGGGTTCAGGGTATAAGAAGGATAACCGACAAGATAGCAGAAACCGAAAAAGATAGCACCAATGACACTAATAACACTACATAACTTAAAGAAACTTAACAGGGGCTTCAACTACTGAATCTTTTAACAGTCAGCTGAGTCAACAGAGTCTTGTAACAGGTCCCTTTAAAATTGTATACATGTTTTATGACATTTATCACTAGTCATATAGCTAGTGATTTTATACGCATATAAACGGTAAGCTCACTCACCTGTATCTGGGAAATTATATTTGTGCAGCCTCATCTTACGCCCAGATACTACATTCGTTATTACATGCTCCTGTGGCGTATGCTGATAGATGCGATCTGTCCACTCGTTAACAGTGACCACCTCACGACCCTCCTGAAGGTAATACAGGGTATGCAATTTTAAATGTCTATAATATAATAATATAAGGAGTCAGCTAAAGCTCTACCTGATACAGAGCGCCCTCGCGTGTCTTGTCTATAAAGTGGCAGCCCTGAAGTCCAGTTATCTGACATCGTCGAACATCTGGAACTTTTAGATAGGTGTGCAACAACATGTTGAATGTGAAACTCAGATCTTTGCTAGGATTATAAACGCCGATGTGAAAGTGTAGTTCCTTTTCACGCAGAATCAAGCGATAGGTTATCCGAAATCTGCACATAATAGAAGAATGAATCAACTTCAACTGACAGACTTGCCAGACACTTACTGATAGTTCCATATAGAACGCGTAAACTCATTGTCCAACAGCGAAAATATTGCCTCCACATCGCCATTGTGCAGTCGTTCTGGGGCTCGATCCAAATGCCAGCGTGTGATTCTTGCAAAGCCGTGCTGTGGACCAAAGGACCAGGGTCCAAATTGTGCTACAATTTTTAAATTATATAATATAATTATAATTATATATATACAATGTATGTACTTACGAAAAACAAACGGTATACCTCCACGTATAGCCTTTTTACCATCAAACGATGCCAACTTGCTGAAAATGGCAGACAAAATATGTATTGATTTATTTTTGTTTTGATTGTCTACGCAATATTAAAATTTCTCATAATATATCATTTTAACTAGAAACAACACGACCTAGAAGACGTGAAACGCGGTGAGCAGTAAATCGCTTTCGATGGGGTTTTTTATGGGGTTTTCAGAAAATAGTTAGCTTATGTGCCACGCCCCCCAAATATAGGCGCAATTATCTAAACGTCGTATATTTTCAAATATCAGATTAGGTGAAAGTGCAAGAACCTAGAGAAGTCAATCAGAAGGCCAAAGCCATCTCTAAGCAGATAGCATGAATTTATATTTTTCTGCTAAGTTTCGATTTAGATTTGTGTTAAATTTAAAGAAGTTTGCTTTTAGTTTAATTTTTGTTGTCCGTTGCGCAGATTGCGAAGCCTTTTAGAGCTAGCAAAGCATCTTTGCCGAGTTGAGACATAAAAACGCGCGCAGACATTCAGAAATTTCTGAATCTCTTGCTTGAGCTGCGGATGGAGGAAAAAAAGTGTCTGGCAATTGGCGTTTGGCTGGCAACTTTTTGCTCAGTGATTCAGTTGGCCCTTTTAGGTTTTTTGCGTGCGCTAATTTGCCGACGCATCCATCAGCTGGGTTGGCCCTGCGCCTTTCTTTGCTCCAAGAACCTGGAGAGGCAATTGTGTCATTAATATTGTCAGGTTGCTGGCCGTGCAACGTACATCGGATCAGTTTTGCGCGGCACTTTGAGGAATTCAACCAAGTGGCATTTATTGTGGCAGCTCTTTAAGCATTAGCTACTGAGTTGCCTGCTTTGATTTTCTGTTTTAGTTTACCCAATCCTCAAATTCCCCCACTTACTCTCACTGCTCGCTCTCTCTCCTTCTCTCTCTCTCTTTCTCTCTCATTCTCCATATCGCTCTGTATCTTTCCGTTACCACACGTAGCTCCTTTTGGCTTGCACACTCGAAAAAAAAAGTGTCCCTGGTTTTTTGTGGGACAAAACTTCAACCTCAACTCAACTCGCAGCAGTTTTTCTGTTAGTTCTTCGCCGCTGTTGCTGGGTTTCCAAATGCCAATGAACAAAACAAAAAAGCAAAAGAGTGATAAAAAAAAAAAAAAAATTAACGCAATGTGTAACGAACATTCGGACAAACAGACGAAAATGTTGAGAAAAACTTAAAAGCTAAGCAAAGAAAATGTTACGTGCCGCAAGAAAAATAAGTCCCAACGTTACTATACCCTGTAAATAGTTTTGGCCATGTATTTCATATTTCTAAACTTCAACAAGTAGAGATTTTAAAACTGATTTCATTATTAATTAATTAAGCATTTATGAGTAAATGCTCCGATTCATATATTCCTTCAAAGTAAAATCCCTTTTATGGCCTGATATGTGCAAGGTATTTAAAAAGTGGCAAGCCTCAGCAGTGGCTGCTGCCAAGATGTTTTAGACCACCACGACGCCACAATCCAACGTTTTGGGCCACTGTGCAAGCCGATGTACAGTGTACATGGCACATCATGTAGTCGTAGTCGGGATTTATCGATCTAGATGTCGCGCCAAAAAACTCCATTCATAAAAACCAGCACATTGTTTTCCTCGTTGTTGTTGTTGTTGTTTTTGTCGCTATCGTTGGTTAGAGCAGGATAGCGTACGCAGCAAGAAAACGGCCCTCAAAGCTGCCCATGCCGCAGATTACGAATTGTGCATGTGCAGCACGCGCTCTCTTCGGCAAACTTTTGCTCTCTCTCACTTACTCTCGTTCTCTCATGCTGCGGCGCTCTTGCCTCTCTTTGGTCAGTTTTTGTGTGTCTCTTTTGGTTCGTTTCGTTTTTGTTGTCGTCTATCTAGCGAAAACATTTTGCCGCCAAACAGAATGGCTAAGGCTGCCCAACAACCGTACGCCTCTGTTCCTACTGCAGGGCATCCTTTGTGGCTAGCTTACGTCCAAGTGAGCGTGTGCGTATACCTGTGTGTTCGTGTGTGTTGGCTTGCATTCGTCTGTTGAAAAGTTTTTCCCAACACTTTTTTGGTTGCTCACCGTTAGTTACCGTAGACTTGCGTAAGTTGCTTCAACTTCAAACGGTTGACTGTGCGCTTTGAGCTTAAAGTAGCCAGTACGGCGTATGCGTAATGTTAAAAAAGCTTACCTAACAAACAACTGCTCCTGATTATTAACACGCCAAGACACAACAGTCGCACCTATTAATAAATATATATAAAAACCATCAGTTACAAAATTAATTATTGACATTTTATTAGAAGTAATTATAAATACCTACAATCGTGTGTTAATAGCTATGTACATATATGTAGTTGTAGGAAACTCACGACTTCTAATACACTTGTTCGTCAAAAAAATGTGTGCTACCAAAAATTAAAAAAAAATTCTTCTGTGTTTCCATGTTAATAATCATTTCTAAATATTTTAGTAGTGTACAAAACGCTTTAAATATTTAAGTGTATTTACTTATTAGTTAGTATCAACAACATCTGCTTATAGCACGTTAACATCAAAATTGACATTTGTATATATGTTTCTGCATTAACAGTTTAGACTTAATATTTTTTCACAGTTAACTTGACTCATTTGCTAATATCCCTTTGCCACTGTTAAGAGACTAGTACCGTTCACATACTATTTTAGTATAACGTTTGCATTAACTGAATCCTTTTGACTCTTACGAATTGAACAAATAATTACTCATATGTAAATTACAAACTGAATTAAAATGCTGGCAGCTATGACGCACACACACTCTCACACACACACAAAAGACTCGTCTAACCCACTATACCT
This sequence comes from Drosophila mojavensis, assembly GCF_018153725.1. Taxonomy (NCBI): domain Eukaryota; kingdom Metazoa; phylum Arthropoda; class Insecta; order Diptera; family Drosophilidae; genus Drosophila; species Drosophila mojavensis. The sequence continues at coordinate 4,314,856 of NW_025318872.1, forward strand.
TCCAGCTAAAGGGAACAAGAGAGAGACTCCCAGCTCCAATAGCCATTCGACTATTGGGTGGGTGCAACACGGCTGCTTGTGGGTGTAGATGTATATATATATATATATATATATATATATATATATATGTGAGTTTGTATGTACGATGAGGCCTGTTTTTAGCGGTAAGCCTGCCTCCGTCTAAGCTTCGTTCAAAACTGCAGAATTCAAGTTGCAGAAAAAAAAAACAAATATATTAAGCAAGCGGAAATCAAAACTCTAGCATGAATGTTTAAAGTTTGATTTGACTGGAAAAAAAAGCCTGGCTGCCAGTTGGATCGCATTATGTGGTGGAATGGAATATGTATGTCTGGCTGCGACTCAAAAACCGCGTCGCAAAACGCAACGTGGGCAGAGCGAACGAGTCGTAATTGTTGAAAGTGTGCTCTGTACATAGAAATATGTACCTATGTATACATATAAATATATATAACGCCTAATCGAAATGTGTTGCGAGTAGGTGACAGACATGACGATCATTCAGCATAGACAAAGAGAAAGAGAGAGAGAGAGAGAGTGAGAGAGAGAGAGAGAGAGAGAGAGGAGAGAGAGAGAACGAGTAAAGCATAGATAGATCATTCACAATACTGATAAGATAGTAGGAAAGCCACTTGAGCGGGTTACACTGTCTATTTTGAAATGGCTGCAAAGTAAACTTAATACACGCTATTTGCAAGGTTAACTAGGTTACCACCATATTTTACACTGGGCGAAAATAAATACAGTAACAGCAACTGCGATTGCGATGGTCAGTGAAAGAATTCCTGATTTATAATAGAGTTGAACACCTTTGCTAGCTTTTAGGTACTTATTTTTCATTTAACCGGAAAAAGCTGGCTAGCAAAAGCTATAAATCCAGTTCAATTCAATTTTGAGTAAAATCCAGCGTTTTTTCGCTGTGTATTTAAGCTCTGATAACCTCTACGGGCTGCATAAATTGTTGACGCAGCCTAACTCTATAAAATGAAAGTCCATAAAGCGATTAATAAAAAAAAAAAAAAAAAAAAAATACATTTTTAAAAAATATTGCTAATCATGCGCTAAAAATAACGCCAACGATTTTCTGAAGAGCTCCGAAATGCGAATTGTTGTTGCATTATGTTTTGGTAAATTATGATTAATTATAAACACACATACAAACACACTTACCATGCAAGTTGATTGTGCATGTCGTATTATTGCCACGATCCAATACAACAACACTGGTGGCTGCTACGGCAGCCGCAGTCGTGGCCATTTTGCTTACACGTAACGGTTCTTAAGCTTGACTGTTGTTCCACCCTATTGGTTGCAGTTGCAGCGCCCCCTATGGTCGATCAATCTTATCGAAAGGTATATTACTTGATCTTTTTCAAAAAGGATCTATTTTTGTATGTAGTTGTGCTATTTTGTTATTATGAAGCTGTTGAACACTAAAAACAATGCTAATTTTGAATTGTAATTTTTTATTTATTTATTTACACATTACATTTATCATAATTGTGAGAAATATATTTTGCAAAGTAATCCAGAGCCAACGCTGCTCAGACACACACTCCAGCACAATACACGCAAAAGGCGGCCTTACAAACGCACATATTCACAAACACAAATACAGAGCGCAGCTTGAGTTTTTGTCAATGAATAAATACGTAAGGAAAAAACTCGTGCAAAAAATGTTAAGACTCAAACTGCTATAGACCGTCCGTACCATCCTACGCTCGCAAACGCCCGATTGGAACTAAAAGCTTGAAAGTTGAAACACACACAGCTGATGCTGCTTGGCGCAAATTTGGCAAATTGAAACTTTAAAAGCTTAAATATAACAGCTGATTATAAAGGGCTTTTCGTTTAATATCGATAGCAAAAGAACATCATTAGTAAAATACTATCGACTAGTCGTCGCTATGTTGTTTTTGTACATCACTATCAGAATACTGCTTCTTCTTTAATTCGTGAAATTTTTTGGATAACAAGATAAAAAGAAGAATTTTGTGACGAGAACCATAAAGTCCCTGAAAATGCCGAAGTTTTATAAAATTGAGATTAATCGCACCGAATGGGAAATTCCTGAAACATACCAAAATCTTCAGGCTGTTGGGCAGGGTGCCTACGGACAGGTGTGCAAGGCCGTGGTACGAGGTACCTCAACAAAGGTGGCTATTAAGAAATTGGCCCGTCCCTTTCAATCAGCAGTGCATGCGAAGCGCACATACCGCGAACTATGTCTGTTGAAGCACATGGATCACGAGAATGTCATTGGCCTGCTGGATGTCTTCCATCCAGGGCAGCCAGCTGATTCGTTAGATCAATTTCAGCAGGTCTACATGGTGACGCATCTGATGGACGCTGATCTAAATAATATAATACGCACGCAAAAGCTATCTGATGAGCATGTGCAATTTCTAGTCTATCAGATATTGCGTGGATTAAAGTATATTCACAGCGCCGGCGTTATTCATCGTGATTTGAAGCCCTCCAATTTAGCTGTAAATGAGGACTGCGAGCTACGTATCTTAGATTTCGGGCTGGCTCGACCAGCGGAGAGCGAGATGACGGGATATGTGGCAACACGTTGGTATCGGGCGCCTGAAATCATGCTTAATTGGATGCACTACAATCAGACAGTGGACATTTGGTCTGTAGGCTGTATCATGGCTGAACTTTTAACGGGACGCACCCTATTCCCAGGCACCGACCACATACACCAGTTGAATCTAATCATGGAGGTGCTGGGCACACCGAATGATGAATTTATGAACAAGATCTCGTCGGAGAGCGCACGCACTTATATACGATCGTTGCCCGTGATGCCGCGTCGAAACTTCCGCGACGTTTTCCGCGGTGCCAATCCACTGGCCATTGAATTGCTGGAAAAGATGTTGGAACTGGACGCGGAGAAACGCATTACAGCCGAGCAGGCCCTTGAACACCCATATATGGAGAAATGGCATGATCCCAGTGATGAAGCCACATCAACGCTCTACGATCAAAGTTTTGAGGAAGATGAAAATACTGTAGAGAAATGGAAGGAGATGGTGTTCACCGAAGTGCGACGCTTTAAGCCGCCACAGGCATTTGCCGAGCTCTTAGCGCAAGCTCAATAGCAAACGCAAAACTAACAAGAGCTATAAATTTAGTTTTTTAGTTTATCACGAGTCGTCCCCAAATTGTTTTCAAAAAGTTCTGTCGCAATTGCTTCTAAAACGACAGACGTCACAGCCTTAATGTCCAGTTCAACTTTTTTGGTGTTGGTGTTTTACAATATATATGTAAATGTATGTATGTATACTATGGGTGATCAGTGAAAGGTCCGTGGACCTACTTTAAATAACTGCAGGACCTCTTACACTCTTTGTACATGTCTGTATTGTATAAATGTAAAATGTAAATGTATGTATATTTATGTACATGTCTGCAAAGTGCAGTCTGTAGATGATATAGCCATAGAGGAGCTATAGCTCTATATAAATAAAAAGGAAGCTATTGTATTTACAACAGTTCAGTCAACAAAACCAAATGTAAAGACTTTTTCAACGAAAACCATAATTGTTTTCCATTTTTAAAAACCGTTGTCAACTTTTATAATAGTAAATCCTCTAGATAACGCTCGAATTCCTGTTCTCTTGATGGTTGTTCCTTGCTTAGGTCCAGTTGTTTACTCCAAATCTGCTCGTCCTCAGCTGCATTTACAATGCTTGTGGCCTGTTGCTCTTCCTCTAACTCTTCGCCTTCAACGAGGTCTTTCTCGCTATCTTGATTTAGTTTGCGTCTCTTTTGTTTACGGTCGTTATTACGTTCCTCTTTCGCTCTGCGCCTCTGGCGCTTATGTTCTTTTTTCTTAGTTCGATAGTTGAGTTGCTCCGTATGCACGGGACAAAGGCGCAACTGCAAAATATGTAAATTAATAGGCAGATCAATAAATAAAGAAAATGTAAGACACAGCGTATTGAAAAATCTAGATAATTAAGATTGAGTCTACCTACCTTGACTAGTGCATTTTGTGGAGCACCTCCTTCGATATACTTAAAATTGACCTCCCAACTACGTAAACCTTCGCGTTCACCACAATGTCGACTGCCACATTGGAATTGACCTATGCCGGTAACCACCTCTTCTTCGGTTCGCCAGCGTAAAGCGATTTTATTCTCTTTGTAGCGCGTGAGATCGGCTATGCAATACTCCTTGAATAGCTTTCGATAGTAGCGTAAGGCCAAACGTTGCTCCCAGCTCAATGTCCGAATGTCGGCTGCATCCTCCTCGTCCCAAAGAAAGCGATGATTCTCACGTATAACGTCAATATCCCGCTTATGCTTACGCGATTCACCTTCAGCAATAGAGGCCCGCACATAATGATTAAGAATATAATTGTGACGTTCCTTGTCCGTGAATCTATCCAAATTAATAGGAAATATTGATTTGCTGCTCATTTTCTCAAAACAATCGAGCAATCGAGCAATCGATAATATGAAACTCTCCCGATTTATGTGTAAACGAAAGTAGAATTGAGTTTTTTAACAGTGGCGAAAGACAGTATTTCTTTTGTCAAAAATAGCAGAGCGATGGCGTTTCTGGAGTTGATACTGTTAAAACACCCAGAAGGTAATGTTAAATGGAATCACCCCACCCAGCATTTTTGAGTTTAACCACTAACCACAGAACCAGGGTGACCGAATATGGTATTTTAAATACTTTTTGGTATTTTATCAGCTCCGATTTTGCTCAAAAGTATTTTAATGGTATATAGGTATTTAGTAGCATTTTTCTTCGATTTTATGATATTATATGATATTTTCGGTTTGGTCACTCTTTAAGTCTTAATGAATCGAATGCTTAATGCTTAAGACTTGCTTAATTTTAAAACAAATAAATAGAAAACATGAGCAATAAGCAAAAATATAGAGCTGAGTGGGAGACTATGCCGGAAAATGAAAAATGGCTGCGAAGGAGCGCTAATAATATGGATGCGCACTGCAAAGCGTGCCAGACTAACATTTTGAGTAGGCTGGCGTCACTTAAGCAACATGCGGCTACACAAACACAAAGATTTAATCATTTTGACCGTTTCTAATCCGTCGTGTGAACGCATATTCTCTCAAATTAATTTAATCAAAACGAAAAATCGAAACCGCTTTAAAAATGTAAATATATCACATATATTACATGTACAATAATCATTGCGCGAAAATGGGTGCATTAATTTTAAGCCCAGTGAACAAGTGTTATGTAAAGATTTCAACAAATTGAATTTAAGCTGCTCTGACGAAGAAGGCTAGTAAATATAATTAAATGATCTTAAGAGAAACTGAGAAACTGAACAAAGAAGTTCCTTTATTATTTTATTTTAAGAAAATGTTACAAAATGAATTTTAAGCATTTAATTAATTTTAAGACTTTAAATATATATTGGAATATGGAATTGAATACGAATGCATATGTTCTAGTTTTATGTTGGACTGAAATATTATTAATTTTTTAAAATGAAATAAACAACAAACATTTTTTGCAATGGGAAAACCCTTATTTTCAGAGCTTGCAAATGAGAGTTGAGCGTTTTTTCGTTTATTCTCTTCCTCGCATCATAACCAGTGTTGCCGAAACTTTTTCAGCAAAAGTAGTAAAACCGAAGGCTGAAAGTAGTTAGAAGTAGCCAACTTTCTTCTAAAATAGCTGAAAAAGTAGCAAAAAAGAAAACAGTGCTGTTTTTTTTTCATAAAAAGTCAACTTTATTAATTTAATTCTGATAATATCTCATCTATGACCACCAGCTCGTCATTCTCACCTTTGTCGCTTTTATAATTTGCCTTTTTAAGGTAGTTGGGTGGAACGCTATACTCATAGAAACATTTGCCATATCGGCGTAATCCATATGTTTTGTGGACATACAATCTTAATGAAACTTTCAAAACGTGATCATATGGCTAAAATGTGTGTACATTCCAAAGCACAAGTCTCTAGTACTTGAAATGCGTTTTTTACAAAATGATGGCGTCAATGGGTCAGGGTATAAAAACTGATAAGAAATGAATTTTGCATAGCATATTAGAAAGCTTACCTATTCTTCAGTTGTAGTAATAATTCTACACAAAGCTCAGTACATTTAAATCATTTACATTTAAAAAGTATCGAAGCGAATTTTGTTATAAGTTCGCTTGCATTTTAGCTAAATTTAATATTTGAAAATAGCCAGATTTGTAGCTAATAGCTGTTTGAAAATTTTTGTAGCAATCGGCCTTAAAAAGTAGCCAGATCTAGCTACAAAATAGCTGATTCGGCAACACTGATCATAACCAAAAAAAATTGTGCAGACACGTCTATCTCTGAGCGTCACTCTCTGTTTTCTTTAGCATCTGTTTCGCACAGACGCAATGCGATCACTCATTCGTGTGACGCTCTCACATGAGTGTCGCGTAAAACTAACACGATTTTCCCTCACACAAAGCCTCTCAGCAAAAAACACTTTGACTAAAAAACTCAGCAGAAAATGTTTTTGCCTTCGTGTGCATGTAAATACACGCATACATACATACAAAAAGAACGCAGCAATCGCGCGTGATTACCCATACAAACGCAACTGACAGTTTGCTTCATTTAACTCAAGCAAACGATCAGTGTTTGACTTGAGGAAACGAATACAGAAATAACTGTCTCCCTCAGAGTGCGAGCGAGCTAAGCCAGACGCGACAAAAACAGTTTCTGTCTGAGTTTTTTTGACTGTGTTAGTGAAAGACACTTATTTGCAGACAACGAAAAAGTGTTAACAGTTATTTGCGAACTGTTATTTTTTCTATATATAATAAGTCAGTTATTATTTTATTATAATTTGAATTTCCAGACGATTTATTTGTTATGGTATTTATAGTAGTATTTTGTAAAATATGAAATAGTATTTTATAGTATAATTTTGAGACCAAATTGGTATTTTTCGTTTGGTCCGGCGCGGTCACCCTGTTTGTTTGTCCCTGACTGAAAATGTGTAATTTTATAAAATTTTGCTTGAATTTATGTTAATTCTAACGGCATAAAAGTAGAAAAATATCAATGGCATGTAGCCGTTTATTATTTCTGCCGTTTTGGTGGAAAAATTGGCTTAATTTGAGATATAACTGGAAAATTCTAGTCACTATCTTCACGATATGGACAGCAGTTCAATGGACCTATTTACATTTATCAAATAAATCAAGTGAAACACAATTCGAGGAATTTGAAATTAAAGACCATGTACGTACTCAATATTTTCACTACTCGCAAAATACAAAGAAGATATAACAATATCAGAGCTCGCAAATGAGAGTTGATCGTTTTTTCGTTTATGCCCTGCTTCGCATCACTCTTTGTTTTCTTTAGAATCTGTTTCATACATATGTACATACAAAAATAACGCAGCAATCGCGTGTGATTACTCACGATTGAGTGATAGTAGGTTATGCCACTAACCAGAGAACACGTAGACCGGACAAGTAGTGTAAAGCGTTTTGCACACTTTTCGGGAGTTATCTCCCACGATTGAGTGATAGTGTCTTTTAACAGTGGTGATTACTAGACGTCTGCATGAATGGCAAAAAAAGCACATTCAACTGTACAAAGTCATCATTGAATTGAGTGAAAACTTGTACAAAACGAAATGAGAATGAGTGAGCGACTGAAGTCGTGTTTCTCTCGGCTGCACAAAAATATAGCCGAAAAGAAACGAAGTGAGTGAGTGAGCAGCAGAAGCTATTAAATGTTGTATATTGAATACATTCGAATATTGTCAGCTGTTTTCTGCTGTGTGTGTTATCTGTTAAAAGAAAGAGGAAAAAATAAAGAAATATGTGTGCAATGTATTTTTTGTTGTGGAATTTTTAACTTATATATTTATTACAAATAATTAATTAATAATATTCGAATTTAAAAACATAATTTTATTAATGCTATCAGGGTTGGAAGCTATTGAACATCGCTTTTATGTAATTAATGCTGTAATTCTGCTGGCTGGAATACAAAATATTTGGCAGCTTGTTTTATACATTTTGTTAGTAAAACTAAAACACAAGCTTTAAACAAAACAAAACACAAAAACAACACGCTGGTATTTGCCGAAAAATACATACATTTTTTCCTGCAGCTTCCGCTTCCATTTCACACGTCTGCTCACAATTTCTCAAAGCACAAAATGAATACACAAAATATTCTTCGAACTACTTGAGTAGTTCGAATGTTTTCGAAGTTTTCATTTCACTTTAGCTTAGTCTTGGGTACTACCCAGACTTGGGTAGCTTAGTCTTGGTACTACCCTTAGACTTGGGTACTACCCAGCTCGTCGCGCTGATCAAGAATATATGTATATGCTTTGTGGGGTCTCCCACGCCTTCTTCTGCCCGTTTCATACTTTTTCACAAAACCATTATACCCTGATTTCCCATTTTCAATGGGTTCAGGGTATAATAAAGAGTGTCCCTCAGTGTGAGATCGTGACTGCACAAGCTTTTCGGTTATGATACGAAGCAGAGCATATACGAAAAAACGATCAACTCTCATTTGCGAGCTCTGTTATGTATACAATATAATTTGTATGTATACATATATACCAATAGGTAGCGCCAGACTGCATTAACTGTTCTACATATGAATGAAATAAAAGTTGTATACACAACTATGATTTGATATTTTCTTATACATATATTGGTAAACATATTTTTCTGACATGCTTTATCTGTTTATTTAAAATTCAGGATTCTCTTCTACGCTATTTTCCTGGAAATGATTACGATTCGGTATACTATGCGCCAATTACTGAAAATACGAGACGATTAATGGACCTTGTGGGAAATGAACTGGGAATTCAATATGAACGTACGTTTTAAAAAATTTCATATGCTTGAAAAAATTGAATGAATTAAAGCAAGGTTTCTTATTAAAGGTATTCGCGAATACAACAATAGTGCGGAAATGCAATTTGATATGGAGCAGCAGTGCAGAGGTAGCTGCTTTGCCATCAATTTTCAGTCATTGCCAGATTTAGGAACAGGATCCGGTATAAAGTATAGCGTCTCATCAAACCGTATACGCAGCTCGCCAAAAAAACGTTTTGTGAATGACGACGAAATTAATCATCAAAAGAGTACGTACAGTTTGGCAAGAAAGTGTTTACACACAGGGAAAAAATGTTAATTTTTTACTTTGAAGCGAAATAAAAGCAGTAAGAATATGCATATTCAATTTTAAAAAAAAAATGAAAATAGGTAAATTAGACTATAAACACTATAAGTAAGTAAAAAAAAATTACAATATGTTTCCATTAATAAAAGAAAATAACAAACAAGTAAGAAGACTCTAGTCGAGACTGCTCGACTAGGAGATACCCTGAACCCTCTAATCTGATATTCTAATCACTCTGCACTTCTTTTCGGCACGTACATACACATCCACGTATTAGAACGCGCTCTGCTAACTGCGCAGTGCTGCGCTGCAGTGTGGGCAACATTATAAGGATTTATTTGTTGAATATTTTAATTTCTAGACGTACAATCTTAATGAAACTTTCAGAACGTAATCATAATATTCAAATGTATGTACATTCCAAAGCACAAGTCTCTAGTACTTGAAATACGCCTTTTACAAAGGTGAGGGTGAGGGGGTGGATATAGGGGTGGGGGGTAAATTACAACAAAAATCGAAATTGTATAAAGTGCATATAAGTCTACATATAAAATTTGGAAGCTCTAGCTCTAAAGGTGTAGAAGGTATAATTAAATAACTAGCTTTCGATAAGGTTTTTGATCGATAATAAATTATCGGGAGTAGTTATCGATATAAAAAGAAAAACTTGATATGCGCGTGATATACACGGACCTAGGAAAAAAAATTTCAAGTCTCTAGCTCTTATATCTTCTGAAATCGACGCGTTCATACATACGGACGGACGGACGGACAGACAGACGGACAGGGCCAAATCGACTTAGCTCGTCGCCCTGATCAATAATATATATACTTTGTGGGGTCTGCCACGCCTCCTTCTGTCTGTTACATACTTTTAACAAAACCATTATACCCTGATTTCCCATTGAAAATGGGTTCAGGGTATAAAAATTGAATATGCATATTCTTACTGCTTTTATTTCGCTTCAAAGTAAAAAATTAAAATAAATATATGTAGGCAAAAGTTTTTATGTATGCTAATATGCTATGCTAATACTTAGTTACAACCCTCTTATAGATGATGATGAATATATACGTGAAGGATTTTTCACACTACAACATGTTATTGATCTCCAGTATATGCGTTACCAGCAACTTGATCCCAGATATGAATTGCTGGTGAATGTTATCCCAAATCTGGAGCTAGGCCCAGCCGACAGCTATCGCTTGGTCAATTTCGGGACACTATTTAGCATATTATTCAAAATGCTTCTGTTGAGCACATTTCTGGTACCTTTAGTCGAAGAGAAACAAAATGGCATCAATGAGTTTCTCAATCTCGTTACGCCCATGAGCTTTTTGAATGGCCTCAGCTTTTTCATTTTACGTATTCTATTGTATGGATGCTTCCTGGTGATCAACTTGACTATCGCATGGAAATATGGCGCCTTGGGGTCAATTCATTTTATATATATATTTACCCTATATTTATTATATATTATTGCCTCTATGTCGTATTCCTATTTAATATCCGTATGCTTTTTCTCAGGTGAGTGGTAATTATTCCGCCCTTATGTACATAAACAGATATTTTTGTACTTTTTCTTTATAGTCTTTTATGCTAAAATTGGCGGACTTATCTTACTTATAATACCATACGTGTTTAGTATTGTAAGAGGTTGGATAACAAATCTGGCATTTAAATTATTTTCCACAAACGCTTTTCTGGAAGGCCTTGATGTACTGCAGACGTTCTGTAACAAACGTAAGTCGAAAAGATCTTTATATGATTATCTACAAACTCATTGATCCGAATTAAATTGGCAGACCGCAATTTTGAATTATCTGACTTGACTCGAGTTATTAAAGATGACTTCAGCAGCATCTTAACAGTTTATGTAACGCTCATCTGCCAGATCATGTTTTACGCTTTGCTGTACAACTACTTGGTGTGCGTATTTCCCGGACCTGGCGGTCTTAAGCGCCCCTTTCTATTCTTCCTAAATGTACGTATGTAATATTATTTAAAATTGAGTTTACTAATTTTTCTGCTTTTTGAAGCCGGAAACATATAAGAAGCGTCAGCGCAATGAGTATACAACCGCAGAGCGTGGCACACATGCGATAATTATAAAAAATCTGTGCAAGAAATTCAAGACGAGTAAACGCAATACTCACATTGCAGACCATTTAGATATGACGATCAATAACAAGGAGATCACCGTGCTGCTGGGGCATAACGGCGCCGGCAAGACGACCATGATGAACATGATTATGGGTATATATTAAATAAAAACAGTCCTACGATTCCTCATTAGGATTTGTATACCATCCTTTGAAATATTGGCTATCAATGTTAAGGTTTTTTGTTTAAGGTATAATAAATAAAGAAAGCAAGTTTGCTCCTGCCGAATGTCTGCTTGCCGCGGAGTAGCGTCTTAGTCTTCCAAGACTGAGATGCTTATCTCAATATGCCATCCTCCAACAGGCTCCATACGTTAGTCGCCTTTGAGCTCCAGTGGTTATCTAGAACTCCATTCGATTAGTAGCAGCAGATCTTCCGCGGGCATATACACTACTCACGGCAAAGTTCCAAGTATTCCTCAACGCAGTATTGTGGCAACCGGCAACCACCGCACCTCACATATATATATATTAAACTTGTCTTTGGTTATTTTTCTAGGTATCGTTCCAAAGGATGCGGGAAACATTCTTGTTTGCAGTGAACGTGACGTTGCGTCGTATCGTCACCTGATTGGTTTCTGTCCACAACACAGCGTCTTTATGAGTTATATGACCTGTCAGCAACATTTGGAATTTTTCTCCCAGCTACGAGGAGCGACGCGCTCTGACGCACAACACTGGGCGGAATTGAGGCTGCGAAAGTTGAATCTCGCAGACAAAGCAAATGAATATGGTTGTATGTTGTCTGGCGGCATGAAACGACGTCTATCGCTAGGTATTGCAATAGCTGGCAATACTAAGTTAGTAACTTTTTTATATATATTCAACAACTAATTTATTCTACAATAATAGTTATTCACTAATAGTCCTTAATATATTTAATTTTTTGTAGTAGTACATTTCGTGTTATTTTTATAAACAAAACTCTTCGATTTTTAGTTAGTTTTATTCATTTATTTTATTTTATTTTTAATAGTTACAAAACATAAATAAATTTATTTGGCATTACTCTTTTTTAATTCGGTTGAGGTCGAAATGTTACATTGCTAATGTGTTATGTACGTCATCCTAACTTTTAAAATCTTTCACTGTTCAGAATTGTTATACTAGACGAACCATCCTCAGGCCTAGACATCGAATCACGCCGCGAACTTTGGGACATTTTGCTTGAGCTACGCAAAGAGAAGGCCATTCTGGTCACCACACACTATATGGAAGAGGCCGAAGAACTCGGCGATACCATTTGTATATTGGCGAACGGCAAGCTGGAAAGGACCGGATCACCTTTGGAACTTAAGCGCAAATATGGCAACGGTTATTGCCTTAAGCTGGAAACCCATGAGAACTTCAATAAAGATGCCATCATATTTGAAATACGCAGGTTTATAGAAAATGCTTCCGTGGAGGTTAGCATATATATAGATATATATTATTTTATTTTTATATACTCACATGATTTACTTACAGAATTTTGTAAAGCCCACGGTTTATATTCGATTGCCATATGATTTTGACTTGAAATATCATGACATGCTGCGCAGTTTGGAGGGAGCCAAAGAAAGGTTGGGTATTATAACAATCTCCATTGCTGATACCTCTTTGGAGAGCGTGTTTTTGAAGTAAGTTTTTAGTGTTTGTCGTAAATTTATGCCATCTTTACATAAATTATCTTGTGCTAAAGTTGTGCTGGAGGAACCGATCAAGTGGATAAACCCGATGACACTCGCAATAGCGAATCTGCATTGATTCATCCATACAAACGGTTGACAAATATTGAGCCCCATTTCTTGCAACTCATTGCTGCAATTTTCTACAAAAAATGGACATTTTTATCTAAAGAATGGTGCTATGCTGTCTATATGGTAAATACAAGCAAATTTTTAAACAAATAAAAATAACATTTTATATGTAAGCTATCGTTTATATATACGTATACTCGCCTTCCGAACCGTCCCGTATGATAGTCAGAGGAACAAATGTGCGACACAATTAATCATTTGTATACCCTGAACCCAATGTAAATGGGATATCAGGGTATGTATAATGGTTTTGTTAAAAGTATGTAACAGGCAGAAGGAGAAGTGGCAGACCCCACAAAGTATATATGTATATTCTTGATCAGGGTGACGAGCTGAGTCGATTTAGCCCTGTCCGTCTGTCTTTCTGTCCGTCCGTCCGTCCGTAGTATGAACGCGTCGATCTCAGAAGATATAAGAGCTAGCACGGATATCGAGTTCATCTCGTATTTTTTATCGATTAAAAACCTTATCAGAAATAAGTTATTTAATTATACCTTCTACATCTTTAGAGCTAGAGTCTCCAAATTTTAAATGTAGTTCAATATGTATTTTATAAAATTTCTATTGTTAAAATTAATTAATTAAATTCCCATAGTTAGCCCACAGTGTATGTGTTTCTTGTGTAAGCAGAAAGACGCGCAATCTATTTATTACAATATAAATATTCCGATTTCAGCCCCTTTTTTACCTGATGCGTTTTTTATTCCATACAGCTAAGCATATTCATGTTTGGCATTGTGTTCGCTGTTTTGCTGATGCATTATATGTCTGTGGTGAATAATGAGTATTCTTTGCCACTCAAACTCACACAACTACGCACGGGCAGTGTTTATATCTACAACCCATCTGGCTATGATACACAGTTTGAGCAGCATTTGCGTCAATACATTCAAGATAGTGGTCTTAATGCTAAAACGTTAGTGGTGCGAGAAAACTTTACCATGAATGAGGGTAATTTATCATCGAATATAATGTTTATTATTAGGTTTCGCTAATCTGCTTAAACTTTCTACAGAGTTGAAGCAGATGCAGCGCGATAATCTGGCTGAATTTCTCGAGGATACCATTGGACTGATTACGATCGATGGAGCGGATCGCGGCACTGGCGAGAAACCGAGTATACAAATGTATTGGGCCAGTAATCGCTACCACAGCAGTATCATACTGCTAAATATGGTGGACACGTGCATGCTGCAGCAGCTAGGTGGACAGGAGAAATCTTTTATTGATGCCAGCTATGAGCCCATTAGGCGTTTCGTTAGCGATGTCAGTTCCGCGCGGCTCGAATACTTTGCAGTCATCGTATCAGCTGCCAATTTTTTCTACATGTTCTACTACATCGTCTTGCCGTTTGGGGAGCATGTGAACGGATTTCGTCAACTGCAGCCCATGTCACGCTTCACATATTGGTGGGCCACGTTTGTGTTTGATTCGCTATTGCATGGCATCGTCTGCCTGATGCTGTTTCTGATGCAACGGCTGTTTATGCCCGATGAGTTGTATAAAGTCGAAGAGCAGAAGCTAATCGCATGGAGTCTATTCTTTTATGGGTGCAGCTATTTGCCTATTTTGTACGTTTTGGGTAATAACTTTAAGTCCATATCAACAATTTCAACATATCTGCTGCTTATGTTTATCGTTTCAGGTAAGTGATTAGTATCTGCTATGTAGTTACATATGTAAATTTCGAAAAATTTTCTAATCATAGCAAGTGATGTATGAAACTAATTTTGTTTATTCCGTGGCATTACGAAAGTTTTGTATAATTCTTATAAAAATGGGTCTGTGAAAACTGTTATATAAACAGAACAGAGTTGTTTCCATGAATTTTGTAATGTTGTCCTTCTTAATAAGACTAAAAACATTTTATGCTGCTGCATGCTGCTTGGAGTCGGGCCTTACCGTCTAATACTCATTCAAAAGATACATGTTTTTTGTTAAAGAAGTGAGGGAGGAATACGAACATCTTTTTTCCGATTTTCCGGGCTCCCAATAGGAATATATATGTATTTGTACATGTGTAGTATTGTGATTAAGTCTTGTCTATAACTAAACTGACGAGGACTGATAAATCCTTCAAAGTTGGGCTTCTGTTATAATATAATGCACTTTGCTTTACATGAAAAAATCGGCTAAATATTCTTTCAGAGATCGCACCTTTAATCACCTCCGGCAATATTCAGGCAATGAAACTTCATGAGACAAAAATTGCCTTTCTCTGCTTCCTGCCTGATTTCAATTTGAACCATCAGCTACGGCTCATCAACGAAAATCTGTTGGCACAGCGAAAGAAGTCGTCAGTTGCTCCCCCATCCACTGGCGTATTTTTCGCTTATGCACTTGTCGTGCTCTTCCTGGTCATGTGCTTCTTCACAATTGTGCTAGAAAACAAGTACTATCGCCGGAAATTGGTCGACTTTTTCCATGGCAAGAGCTGTAAGATACCACCGAAAAGTAGCTCAACTTCAGCTGCAATTGGCATAAGTTCGCAGATGGAGATGGAGAACATTAATGATTGCATCAGTGAGGAACAGCAAGCAAATCGGCTGCTAACAGATAACTCTCATGATTATCCATTGATCGTCAGTAATCTGCGCAAGAGCTATGCAGGCAAACCGGCGGTCTGTGGTATCAGCTTCACTGCAAAGCCCGGCGAATGCTTTGGACTGCTGGGAGTTAATGGAGCAGGCAAGACGACCACTTTCCAAATGATCACAGCCAACGAGATTTTTGATAGCGGACATATACGGATCAACGGCATTGATATACGGGAAAACGAAGTGCTCTTTCGCCAGCAATTTGGGTACTGTCCACAGTACGATGCACTCAATCAATTTATGACTGCTGAGCAATCCCTTCGATTGATGGCACTCCTACGTGGTCTCTCTCTCAGGACTGAGGACAGCGCACAGGCAGTGAAAAACAATGTGGAATACTGGTTAAAAAAAATGGATCTACTTAAGTATCGTCATGTGGCCGTGAAAAACTATTCTGGTGGAACCAAACGGAAGCTAATGGCTGCCATGGCCTTGATTGGGGAGCCATCACTGGTGCTGCTGGATGAGCCGACAACGGGCGTGGATCCCAAATCGCGACGACTCTTATGGAAGTGCGTTAAGGACCTCCAGGCTGAAAATCGAACAGTGGTGCTCACATCACACAGGTGTGTTCAATTTAACTCTTACGAAACTCTCCTCGCTAATAACAGGTATTCTCTTCTGTTCTATATGTGCAGCATGGATGAGTGCGAGGAGCTATGCAATCGATTGGCCATCATGGCGAATGGCAAATTCAAATGTCTGAATAACATTTGCGCCCTCAAGCGATTATGCGGCTTTACAATTAAACTGAAAATGCGAATTGACATGGATACGGAGACAAATATCAATACTATCACCGACATGCTTAAACAAGAATTCAATCAGTTGGATCTGCGGGAGAATCATGCAGGATCATTGACATACTTTGTTTGTACTGAAGAGCAGATCATATGGTCAGGAGTATTTAAGACTACACAAGATCTGGCAAAAAATTTGAAAAATATCATAGAGCATTATTCAGTAAATGAATGTACACTGGAAGACATTTTTTTAAAATTCGAAAAACATTCAAAATCAATCTTACATTCGACATCGGGTTCCCAAAACTACGTTTAAGTAAACTTTCTAACCAATTTTGAAAATACAACTATTTATATCAAAAAAAAATTACTGAATCGAAATGATATCAAATGTTATTGATAAATATTTTAAGTCGATATACCACACACATGAAACAGCCTGCATCGTATCTGACCAAATATTTTACTTTCAGACTCCATCAGCAACAATTGAATCCTCAAAATCAAAAAACTCCACTTCAAGTGGATATACACTGTATATATTTTTATATCTTGAGCCCATTGAAAATGGGGGATCGAGATAAATTGTTTCTTTTATTTATATATAATAGGCCGAAGGAAGCGTAGGAGGTATATCTTAAATATTAGAGACTTTTGGTTTGGCTAATATATATACACTTGCTATATATATTTGATTTTTATATCCCTGGAACCTATTGAAAATGGAAAATCAGGGTATAATGGGTTTGCTGAAATGTATTTAACACGCAGAAGGAACGCATATGTATTTTTGATCAGAGCGATGAACTGAGTCGATGTTGCACTGACCATCTGTCTGTCCGTATTTCTGAACGCGTCGATCTCAGAGATATGGGAGCTAGAGACTTGAATTAAAAACAAGTAAGAAGGCTCCAGTCGAGACAGCTCGACTAGGAGATACCCTGAACCCTCCAAGCTGATATTCTAATCCTTCTGGACTTCTTTTATGCACACATACATACACATGCACTTATAAGCACGCGCTCTGCTAACTGCGCAGTAAGCAGCGGCTGCGCTTGGGCTGCGCTGCAATGTGGGCAATATTATGTTGTGTTATTTGTTGAAGAATTTCTTTTGTAGACATACAATATTAATGAAACTTTCAGAGCGTAATCATATGGTTAAATTGTGTGTACATTCCAAAGCACAAGTCTCTAGTACTTGAAATTTTTACAAATTGGGGGCGATGGGGGCGTGGTATCCAAAATCAAATAATTCTCATAATATTGCCCACATTGCAGTGCTTACTGCGCAGTTAGCAGAGCGCGTGCTTATAAGTGCATGTGTATGTATGTGTGCATAAAAGAAGTCCAGAAGGATTAGAATATCAGCTTGGAGGGTTCAGGGTATCTCCTAGTCGAGCAGTCTCGACTGGAGCCTTCTTCTTGTTTGTTTTTTTTTTTTTATATTGTAATAGATAGATACACGTACAAATATTCTAACAAACATTTCATATTCATGAAAAACAAAGCGAAAATAATAGAAAATTTAGCATTATACATTTTAAATGTTTACATTGATGATAAATCTGCCAATAGATTCTACAGATTCTTCGGTCTCATAATTTAAATATTCCTTGGTTGCGATCGATTTGAGGCAGTTTAGAAAAACTCTGTAATCAAAATATCATCAGTTATCTCGGTTCAATTCGGATGTAAATTTTTAAAAATATTAGTTTCTGTTTTAAGGAGACTGTAATTCTTTAAACCTTTACCTTATGGTTGATATTGAGTTTAACATATCAATGTTCATCCTATTTCTTATTTAATATTATATTATTTAATATTAATATAAAGGCCCTTCAACTTCGGCATTCCACGATTTCCAAATTTTTTTCCACAATCGCACTTGAAAACAAGTAAGAAAACTCTAGTCGAGAGTGCTCGACTAGATACTACCCTGAACCCAACTAATAAAAATGCTCATTTACTATGACTAAAATTTCAATTTCGATGTATTTAAAAATATAAATTAAATAGAAAACTCATTTATGAAAATATAAAAATATTTTGAAACAATTAAAAAAATTAACATCAGCTGCACCGATTGGGATTCGAACCGCGACTTCTCGATCGAGCGTTATACTGCTGACATACTACGCCACCTCACTTTTGGAAGCTGCGCTGGCAAAACTCAAATAGATTCAGTGCTGCAGCGCCATCTACCAAAACTAAACCAAACTAACAGCTGATGTGATTAAAAGAATGTTCCAGAAGAAGTTTGAATGTATGTGTGCACACGATGCTGTTGTAGCTGCTGCACGTGCGTTTGTTAATTGGCCAAATATTTGATGATTTTTAATTAATTTTTGACTTAATGGAATTTAATGAAACTTTCAGCATATGATCTACATATTATATTGAATATTTTAGAAATTTAAAAAAATGTAAAATCATTCACAATTAGCTATAGTGGCATCTGACTTGAACTTGAATGTTTTTACTCGATAAAAACATAACGGGATGATTTATCGAATTTTAAAAGCAAACTCGACATCCGCGCTGTATATACGGTCATTTAAAAAAAATTCAAGTCTCTAGCTCTTTTATCTTCGGAAATCGACGCGTTCAAACAGACAGACAGACGGACAGACGGACGGACGGACAGACGGACAGACAGACAGACGGACTGGGCCAAATCAACTCAGCACGTCGCCCTGATCAAGAATATACACTGCGCGTCATCAGGTTAGCGCCCCCTCTTACACTCATTATACCCTGAACCCATTTTCGATGGGAAATCAAGGTATAATGGTTTTGTTGAAATGTATGTAACAGGCAGAAGGAGGCGTGGCAGACCCCATACCTTATCGAAAATCAGTTATAAAATTATATCTCCTACACCTTTATTGCTAGAGTCATAAAATTTTTAATGTATGCTAATATGCAATTCATGCAATTTCGGTTTTTGTTAAAATTTACCCCCCACTCCCATATCCACCCCCTCACCCTCACTTTTGTAAAAGGCGTATTTGAAATACTAGAGACTTGTGCTTTGGCAAATACATGCATATCCATGTTGTAATCATAATCTGAAAGTTCATGAAGATCGTATGTCCACAAAAAAAGTTATTAAACAATTAAGTTCTCATAGTAAGCCAACACTGCAGCCCATGCGTGTTTATGCGTGGGTGCTTGTGTATGTATGTGTTTGTGTATGTGTGTGTATGTGTTTGTGTATGTGTGTGTGTATGTGTGTGTGTATGTATGCCTGTGTGTGTGTGTGTGTGTGTGTGTGCGTATTTCTTGTGTAAGCTGAAAGACGCGAAAAATTATTGAAATAGCTATTGCTCCAAGGGTTCAGGGGATCTCGTAGTCGAGCAGTCTCGACTAGAGCTTTCTTACTTGTTTTCTTTTACGATTTTCTCTTTGCCTATTGCACGCAACTTCTTCATTTTTGTTTTGATTTCATTATCATCATATGAGATGTCTCCCATACCAAAAAAAAAGCGCTAGTGAAAACCCGTTATGTTTTATTATACCCTGAACCCATTGAAAAGGGAAATCAGGGTATAATGGTTTTGTGAAAAGTATGTAACAGGCAGAAGGAATCATCGCAGACCCCATAAAGTATATATATTCTTGATCAGGACGACGAGCTGAGTCGATATAGCCCTGTCCGTCTGTCCGTCCGTCCGGCCGTCCGTATGAGCAAAAGGATCTCAGAAGATATAAGAGCTAGAGAGCTGAAATTTGGCATGCATACTCGTGTATACCATAGGCAGTACGAGTTTGCTTTATTTTTTCGATAACTCATCCGATAACTTTTTTATCGAGAATAACCGAAAAATCGACTTGGTTTTTTCAGCCTAGTTTGAACACTTTTAAACCTGGAGACTTCAAATTTGCGTTGTATATAGAGTTAATGGATACCAAGATTTTGTAATTTACAGATTTTGGATACCACGCCCCCTTTGCCCCCAATTTGTAAAAAACGCATTTCAATTACTAGAGACTTGTGCTTTGGAATGTACACACAAAATCATCATATGATTACACTCTGAAAGTTTCATTAAGTTTTTATGTCTACAAAAGAAATTATTCAACAAATAAATTCTCATAATATTGCCCACATTGCAGCGCAGCCCAAGCGCAGCCGCTGCTTACTGCGCAGTTAGCAGAGCGCGTGCTTATAAGTGCATGTGTATGTATGTGTGCATAAAAAAAGTCCAGAATGATTAGAATATCAGCTTGGAGGGTTCAGGGTATCTCCTAGTCGAGCTGTCTCGACTGGAGCCTTCTTACTTGTTTTGTATTGTTCCTTATTTTCGCAAAGAATGCGTGCACTTATTTTGCGTCATCAGATTATTTTGGCAATTACACTCACCAAATTTTTTGTGAAGCTCAAAGTATTCAATATATTTATAGTATGTGTAAAGAAAAAGTTTTATCTTTGGTTGAAAATCAAAGATTGAGGCATACTTTAAATCTGGACTATGCTACCATAAAATTGCTGAAAAAACAGGAAAAAACAGAAAACTAATTGGCAATTTTCTTACAAATAGGGAAAACTATGGAAAAAACTATATAAACGGCAATAATCAAGTGACTTAAGAAGAAAATAGAAGAGCATTAGTTCGGGAGGCTTCGAATTCCCACGAATCGACCACCAAGATTGGGGATCAAATCGGTGTTAAGACGAGCTTATCAACGGTCCAATGAGCAATTAAGAAAGTTAATTACTTAAAGAAACAGAGTGTAAAAAAAAGACACCAGTCGATATGCTGAGAAAGGTACGTATTAATTTTGGCCGGGCGAACATGACGTGGTCTATCCAATGGCAGCCTGTTGTCTTTTCTGATGAGAAAAATTGAATTTGGAAGGAACTGATGGCTATAATTATTATATCCATGACCTACTCATAAAAGAACATTGTTTGGAACGGTTTCCAAGCCGCTGCGGCGGGGGGGTGGTGTGGCATTGGTGTAGGTATCAATATCTTACTACAGCACTTGCAAGCTTCAATTTTTGACATCGCGCATGAACGCATAGGACTATAGCATCGTCTTTAAAACTGCTGCTCCGCATTTCTATAACCTGTCTGAAAACCGGCATTAGATTTTCCAGCATGATAATGTTCCAAATCAGACCGCCCGATCCCTGAAGTCCTGGATTAAGGGCCAAAAAACTGATCTCATGGAGTGGCCACCATACTCACTCGACCTTAATATCATTGGAAACGTCTGAGAATGGTTGGTCAGGAAAGTATATGAGTCCGAAAAGCATTATAGTACAAAGACAGAGTTAATCGAAGGTACTGAACACGCTTGGTCAACCATATCCTTGAATAATATTGAACAACTTTATAATTCCATTCCTAATCGAATTTTTGAAGTAATTTCAAACGTCACTACGCACTACTAATATTACTTAAAAATAATAATAGCTTAAAATACAGGTGTTATTTTTGGTCATTAACTTAAATAAATTTAATTTAGCGCAGGGGGCGCTAATCTGATGACCAAATTTTTGTTATATGTTTTTTGTACATTTTACAAAAAAAATTATTAAAAATTATTCCCTATTGCTACAGTAGCCATTGATTTTTTTTTTTAAAGAGAAATAGATGTAGTATAATACAAAAAAAATTTTAAAGATGAACCTTTGATGGTTTAGCTTTTATTCAGCTTTGAGATGAGTGTAAGGGGGGACGCTAACCTGATGACGCGCAGTGTATACTAGGGATGCAAAACAATCGATGGTACTATCGATACTATCGATGGTTTTCTAAAACGCAGAGCTTGCAAATGAGAGTTGATCGTTTTTTCGCTTATGCTCTGCTTCGCATCATAGCCAAAAAAAATTGTGCGGACACGACTCGCTCTGAGCGTCACACTTTGTTTTCTTCAGAATCTGTTTCGCTCAGACGCAATGCAATGACTCATTCGTGTGACGCTCTCACATGAGTGTCGCGTAAAGACTAACACGATTTTCACTCACACAAAGACTTTCAGCAAAAAACAGTTTGACTAAAAAAATCAGCAGAAATTGTTTTTGCCTTCGTGTGCATGTAAATACACGCATACATACATACAAAAAGAACGCAGCTATCGCGCGTGATTACCCATACAAACGCAACTGACAGTTTGCTTCATTTAACTCAAGCAAACGATCAGTGTTTGACTTGAGCGAAACGAAAACAGAAATAACTGTCTCCCTCAGAGTGCGAGCGAGCTAAGCCAGACGCGACAAAAACAGTTTTTGTCTGAGTTTTTTTGACTGTGTTAGTGAAAGACACTTATTTGCAGACAACGAAAAAGTGTTAACAGTTATTTGCGAGCTATGAACAGGAGTAAAGGCAGTATCAGTGTCATTAATCATACCATGTGTTTTTGGCTTGGGATGCACTATGGATGGACTTAAGACAAAAATGAGGACTTCAATTGGTTCCGAAACTTGCACTTTTATTATTAATCGGATTGAAATAAGACTGTCACATTATGAGACCAGAACCGTTCTGACGCTTGGCCACAATGTTGGACCACTGACCAGAGAACACATAGACTAGACATGTAGTACAAAGTTTTTCAACACCGAAAAATCTGTCTCCTAGGGCTTATCAATTTCGTATTTGCTCGGCTCTTCCCTTTTTAGGTTCGGGCTACGAAAATATGCGAAAGTACAATCATTCCGCTTCATTGAGAGAGCAGAGAGCAGAGAGAGCTAGAGAGCAAGAACAAAAATTGAGCATAGAGGCAACTTTTATTCAACATTTGACCATCTCGGTCAAGCGCGGCAACTTCCACATACATATACACGACACATTTACTAAACAATAAACTTAAATTGTTAAATTGGTTGTTTTGTTTTGTGTCCAAGCAGCTGAGATCGTCACTAGTATCGATAACATTTTCAATAACTATCTCCGGCCGCCACAATTTCGTGACGATAGTTGTGTCACGATCAGTATTTATCGTATTTCAAAGAGCCATTGTAAAGCAAAATATAAAGCCACTCTTTTAATTATTAAATTTATTCTAATTAAAATAATTAATTACAAAGTCCAATTTCAAATTAAGGATTTTATTATTTAATTTATCCTAATTAAATAAATTACATTTTTTGCCTTTACTTTTTCTTTGTTTTCGCTTTACAAGGCAATAATTCTCTTCTAATTTGCTCTACGTTCAGTTGATAACTTTCTTGCTCTTGTCAACTGAATTACTTTGTTCTGTGAGTGAATTTCTGTCTCCATATCAGAAATTTCCAGCAGCTAACTTCTAGTTAGCATCCATGTCTGATCGTTCGGGTCGAGCGCAACTTAGTGTACCAGCTTCGCGTCCGGGAAACTACCGACCACCAGCACTTTCAAGCGCAGTCCAGTCGTTACCCGGTCCAGTCCGAAGCCCGCAAGTTCAGTCAATATGTCTTTGTCCGATTTCATTGCGGCTGCGGATAGGCTCATTAAATTCGAAGCCCGCATCGACGGTCCCGGAGATTCTAACGCCACCCATGCGGCTCAGCTCCGCGCCTTCGAGATCCGCCGAGATCGTGTCAAGACATTATGGGATGATGCTGAGCAGCAGTATAAGGTCTGTGCCAGAGCGTTGAGCCAAGGGGCGAGCAGTGGCGAAGTTGAAGCCATGGAGGCTAAATTCGACAACTGCTATACTGTGTATGAGCGGTGTACGACGCACCTGGGGGTGCAAATCGATGCACTTTCCGCATCGAGTACACCGCCCGCTCCTTTCGCCTCGTCTGGAAGGCTGTCGCCTTCCACCCGTTGACATGGAAGTGTTCCACGGCGACTACTTGCGCTGGCCTACATTCCGCGATCTTTTTACTGCGATCTACATCAACAATTCGTGTTTGACTCCGGTGGAAAAGCTATTCCACCTTAATTCGAAAACAGCAGGCGATGCAAACGCACTAGTCGCAGAGTATCCTCTCACAAACGACGGCTTTGCATCGGCTTGGGTCTCTTTGTGTGATCGGTTCGAAAATAAGCGGCTGTTAGTCAACAGCCAGCTTAAAATCCTTCTCAACCTTTCCAAGATCACCAAGGAGTCAGGCTCGGCTCTCAGACAGTTGCATAGCACTATGCACAGATGTGTCACTGCAATCGAGCATGCTCAGATATCCACTGAGAATTGGGATTGCATTCTTGTGTTCCTGTGCACTTCAAATTTTCCGGAACAAACTCGATCTCTCTGGTAGCATTCATTGACACGAAAAACAGAAATCCCAGCCTGGCAGGACGTTAGTCACTTTCTTAGCGAGCGCGCTCGTGCTCTTGAGGCTATGGAAGGAGATCTGCGAACCCTGCCTTTCCCAAACGACTGAACTCGTTCAGAACACAAGTGGACACAATCGGCACAAAGTGCGATCTGTGTTCAAGAGAGAATCATCCAATCCGATTCTGCCCTCAATTTCTTCAACTATCCATTCATGAACGAGAGACTTACATAAAATCAAAGAAACTTTGCCTAAACTGTTTCGCTAAAGGTCACCAGGTACGAGAGTGTATCAGTGTTTACGACTGTTTCACGTGCAATGGTCGACATAACACCCTACTCCATAGGAATAATACTCTTCGGACCGCTGCTGCTTCAGCAACAGCTATAGCTCCGACTCATACTCCAGTTATGTCCAACGTCCAAACGTATCTGGCTGCCAACACACGAGGTGTCCTCCTCGGCACGGCGGTGATTAATATATGCCATTTCGGCGCAACTTATCCCGCCCGTGCTTTAGTCAACTCAGGGTCCGAAGCGACTTTCATTTCTGAGCGACTGTTCCGAAAAATCAAGTTGCCCTTCAAGTCCGTGCATACTCAGGTCTCCGGCCTGAATCAAGCAGTGACAGCTGAGGCACACAAGCTATGCAACTTTGATATTGGTTCTCCGTTGAAGCCGAGAATGCGAATCAAAGCTTCTGCTCTCGTCGTTCCAAATCTGGCTGGTAACATCCCTTCGTCCCCAGTTCCGCAAATCTTGTTAAACGAACTTCCGAAAGTTCAGCTAGCTGACCCCGAGTTTTACAAGAGTGCGGAAATTGATGTCCTGATAGGCGCGGATATCCTTGCGACTGTCATTCAGGGAGGTTATCACCCCAATATTTTCGGGCCTCTTATAGGTCTGGAGACTGTTTTCGGTTGGGTACTGACAGGCCCACTTTCACAGATGAAACCAGGAACGGTCTCCTCCTTCACAGCTCAGGTTTCTGTTTCGGAAGAGGCGAAACTTGAGTCTCCGCCAACCGTATCATCTGACGAAGCTCTTCCATTCCGAGCTCCAAACAGCACCACTCCGAAAGTGAGGGTCGGTTTCAATGCTCTCCGTCCAGCACTGAATGACAGCCTGAATACTATTCTTCATTCAGGCCCGTCATTTCAACCCGATCCTCATCCTCCTTGTGCTGTCAAACTAACCTCCACGTTGTGTTCTAACGAGCAAGTAATTCTGCCTCCAACTCATTCGATCTTCCAGGTAAAGACGCCGTCATCAGAAAGCAGCAAGCCACGCGGTACCAATTCCTTCCAGTGCCGCGTGTGCCCAGGAGCCCACGGTCTCCGGAATTGCCAGCGTTTTCTGGGCCTTTCAGAGGAGAATCGGATGCGTGCGGTACTTACACATAAGTACTGTACGAACTGCTTGGCTCACGAGCACTCCGGGCAATCCTGCCGCAGCAAGGGACGTTGCAAAACGTGTGGCCAGAATCACCACACGCTCCTGCATCTCCAGGGATCAGCACGTCACTCCGCCTCGACTCCTAGAAAGGCGGTCACAGCTCCGCTGACGACCTTGATCCGCACACCAAGAGGTCTCCAGCTTCGACACGACGTCTTAGTTTGCAATCCTTGCAAGGGGGGGAGTATGTTAATGCCAGATCCCATTAACAGGATTGCTCCTCCCCCACATAGCCCGGCTGTGTTATTAACAGCACTCTGTTGATGTCAATTAACAGCGTTCTGTTAATAGTACAACCGTTGGCTCTCGTCACTTGCCTATCCTGGTATTGACACTTCTGTTCATATGTATATACATATTCAATACACTTTATACGAGCGACACAGCTCTCATCCACCAATAAAGATTAGGAAATATACAATCTGATCTTTTGTATTTATTGAAGACGCCACCACTCCAACAGGAAATGCTGTCAATGCTCAAGAAGCCTCGACAATTTTAGAAAGTGAAGAGCATAATAAATGTTGAGGAAAATGACCCAGTAACTGATTTACAGCCAACGCACCCTGACAATGTTCTTACATTTTTGGCCGATAGAATTCAGCGGAAACAACGAACTTGTATGTCAGATGCAATAAGTGCCATGAGGCAATACATTGAGGAGAGAAATGCTGATCATGATATTGACCCTTGGAGTACTGGAAGGTAAATTTGTAATGAAATTTATAAAAATAACAATCTGAACATTTAAAACATTGCAGATTAATGCGCAACATTTTAGTCACGTCGCACAGTGCGCTCGCAAGTACCTTTGCGTTCCGGCAAGCTCCACCGAGTCGGAGAAATCAGTAAAGCTGGGGAAATTATTGGCACACGTCGGTCCCGCCTTAAAACAAAAAATGTGGACGTCTTACTGTTCTTAAATAAAAACATCTGGCTCCTAGATGGATAGCTTTAATATTATATGTGTTGACGATTTTCGGCTTAAGTTGCTTAAATACTTTTAAGAATATTGAATATTGAATACTGTTTTTATATCTTTTTTATCTTATATTACATTCCGTTACATATTTTCCTATTACTGCTGTGAAAATTATGAATGTTGCTTCAAATATCAAATAATTTAAGTTGCTTCAAATATTGATTTTTGTTTTCGTTCTATATAAATATACAACAGTTATAAATAATAGCTGTAAATGAAGTCTGAAACATTTTTTAGTACCGTTCTATAAATGCAGACTTTAAGAAAAAAATGGAGTAAATTGTAATTATTTTAAATTTTCGATAGTACTATCGATAATATCGACGCTTTTCACTATCGGATGTGAAAAAAATCTATGGCCGCACTATCGATAGTTTTGCATCCCTAGTGTATATACTTTGTGGGGTCTGCCACGCCTCCTCCCTGTGACATACATTTCAACAAAACCATTATACCCTGATTTCCCATTGAAAATGGGTTCAGGGTATAATAAGCCTGATCTGGTCGAAAATAAGCCAAAACGGCAACACTGACTGGAGCTTCCTTACTTGTTATCACTAATCCCTAGTCTGTACATCGCATTTTTTCGTCGTTGAAAAAATTTGTTCTAGATATCTAGTCTATGTGTTCCCTGGTTAGTGTTGTTATTTTCAATGGTTGGACAATTGAGCGAACTTGAGCTAGTTTTTGTCAACGTCATATGAACAACGAATAACTGGAGTGAACTGAATCAATGAACATTATGAGGTTCTTTAGGACTTCAAAATTGAGCTGCCTCAGTGAACTGATTGCAAGCGTTTCGATACAATTTGTAAATTCCGAAATCGATGCCAAACAATATAGACAAATAATAATGGCGCGTAGTAAAATTTGGAAATACTATGATAAAATAGATCTTCAAACAGCACAATGTGTACTCTGCGAAAAGATAATAAAAACCTGCGGCAATACCTCCAATCTCATGAAGCACATGAAGACCCATCCACAAATGTAAGCCAACTGCTCAGAATATTTGAGTACATCTACTCAGTAGCGTTTGTTTACAGCGATGTCAATGACCATGATTCGATTGTAGTACGCGGCATCCTCAAACGTGAACCCAATCCCATCAAAAGTCGTGGACGAAAGCAACTTAAACATGCGTCCATTAAAATTAAATCGGAGCCCCAGCAAGAAGTTGATGCCGAACAAGGTAATAACGATATGGATGTCAACCTAATCGAGCTGGTTAATGCGGAGGCACATGCAGCGGTCGAAAGTGTCGTGAATGAGGAAACGTATGCAAATTGGGCAACGACGGGGGCAGAGACCGAGTCCGCCACGGAGACCGTAAGCGCAGAGGACATTATAGAATTTGAGCCAAAGGACGCAAATGAACAGAGCGATCAACGATCACTGTACCAAATGCACAACGACGGAACGCATCCAGAATTAGATCATTTGATAGTCAGGTCGGTCAAGTATTCAATTATTCAATATTAAAATACCGCTGACTATTTCTGTTTCTGACTGTTCTCTCTTTGCAGTAACAATGTTTATATGAACAGTTTGGCATACTTTCTATGCCGCGACAAACAGCCGCTAAATATTATACAGGGTGAGGGGTTTAAGCGCTTGGTCCAGGTGCTGTGTCCCATCTTCCGATTACCCAGTTCTGAGCAGCTCGCCGCGCACATTGGCCAAAGATCGCAGATTCAAATAGCGCAGTTGCGGCAACAATTTGCCCACATACAAAGTCTGTCACTGAGCTGCGTCATCAATGCAAAGTCTGACCAGCAATTGAGCTACCTGGAGGTAGCTGCCCACTACAACGAGGGCCTGTATCGACGGTCAAAAGCGCTCTCTGTACAAAGGTTGCCCCTGCAGTATAATGAGAACACCATTGTGGAACGTTTGGAGCGCATTTGCCACCGATTCGATATAGACAAATCGAAAATTGTTTGTATTGTGAGCCGCAGTGATCAACTGATGGAGAATGCAGTAGCTACGCTGCTGGGTAGCCAACGACACGTGC
Source organism: Drosophila mojavensis (assembly GCF_018153725.1). NCBI lineage: Eukaryota > Metazoa > Arthropoda > Insecta > Diptera > Drosophilidae > Drosophila > Drosophila mojavensis. Next base: position 4,343,980 of record NW_025318872.1, read on the forward strand.
CTTGCTTTGCCCATCTGTTGGAAGAACTGATCGAGTTGGTCGTCCAGCGACATGAATTTAGTGCTCTTTGCGACAAGGTGCGTCGCTGTCACGGCCAACAATTGAAAAAGTTAGATGTTGTTGGAAAGCCTTTGAGCAGCTATGAAATGCTAGAACGCTACGTGAAGCAAGCGACACAACAGCAGAAACTGTTGCCATCGGATGCATTGACGGGCGCTGAGTTAGATTTGGCTGCGGAACTGATAACAGTGTTGGCTCCATTAGCTAGTGCAGTGCGTCAATTATGTGGCACAAATATCGGCTGGTATCCCAGTGCCAGTAATGCATTACCCATTGCTTACACCGTTCTCAACGAACTGAAGCAGCCAGAGAGCGCAGAGCAGCAGCAGCATCAAATCGCATATGATTTGCGTCTATTTATTATCCGTTTTTTGGAGGAACGCTTCGAGGACATGGAAAATAACATGCAATTCGCGTTGTCGAGTCTTCTAGATCCACGCTTCCGCAATATGCCCTTCCAAAACGCATCGCTTGTTGCCAAATATATGACACAGCTGTACGAGCTTTACGAAGAGAAATGCGGGGAGATGCCTGTCGAATCGAATGAGGAAGCCAACACGGACAACTACGACATATGGGCAGCATATAGAGCCTTTTCATACGAGAAGCACAAACACATCAATATGAATGGTGAGACTGAGAGTATGGATGAGATATCGAGCTATTTCTGCTCAGGTATTAGCAGCCTACAGACGGAGCCACTGTTGCTGTGGAAGGATCTCGTACAGTTTCATCCCTTTCTGCACAGTTTGGCCAAAAAGTATTTGCATATACCAGCATCGGCCTTACCACCGTCACGAATATTTACAACTGGCGGCGAAGAAGCAATAGCACTGGATGGCAAATTCTTGGACGAGCAGTTGAGCAACATGGTTTTACTGTCGGATTGTACAAGGGAGGAGTGGCAATTATAGTACTAGCACATATATGTACCTATGTTAGAGAATTTTTTATCATTGTAATCACTTGTGTTTCTGTCGTGTTTGTGTGACAAGTTTTATACCCTGTAATAAGTCAATAGAAATTAGTATTTAATTTATAAACTCAATTTGTCAGCTATTTAAATTGTTTAGTATTTAATCGATTGCAAGTCTGTTACGTTAATCGATATATATTAACAGTCTGGCTATGTTGTGCAGTACTGATGACGTTTTTTCACGAATTGTATTTTTTAAAGCATATTTGATGTGAAAAATTGAAGCATTAGCAATATGCAAACGCATAAAACATTAAAATAACACCACATACACACTGCGGGTGCCGAGTTAGAGTCATCTAGACAACAGCAAAAACATACGGGGTAACACACGCCGTTGCGGCAGCGCGAAAGTTGCAGTCGCTGTCGCTGTCGTTATACAGACACACGCACGCACGCAGAAACGAATTAGTAAGAGGCTGGTAATAAAAACATAACTGCAAAACGACCTTGGAGTTGCATACAATATGCAAAATAACTCCACGAAAACTAAGGAAATGTTTATTGTGCGTGCTCTAGAGAAAATCCTTGCCGATAAGGACATACGGCGCTCACATCATTCTCAGCTCAAGAAATCTTGTGACACAGCTCTCGAACAGATCAAAGCAGAGCTCATCAATGCGGGCCAAATTGCCGAAGGCAATGAATTACCATGCGCCGCGTTGCCGCTTCCCAAAAACGATGCCGCGAGCATTATCAACGCAGAAACCTATTTCCTGCCCTTCGAGCTAGCATGCAAGAGTCGCTCGCCACGCATCGTTGTAACAGCTTTGGACTGTTTGCAAAAGCTGATTGCCTATGGTCATCTGACGGGCGCTATTCAAGATTCTGCAAATCCGGGTCATTTGCTCATCGATCGCATTGTCATCACCATTTATGGTTGCTTTAATGGCCCGCAGACGGATGAAGGCGTTCAGCTGCAGATCATTAAGGCTCTGCTCACCGTTGTGACGTCGCAGCATGTAGAAATACATGAATTCACGCTGCTGCAAGCAGTGCGTACCTGCTATGACATCTACCTATCCAGCAGGAACCTGGTCAATCAGACAACGGCCCGTGCCACACTCACACAGATGCTAAATGTGATCTTTGCGCGAATGGAGAATCAAGTCTATGAAGTACCGCCTCCACCATCAACGACGACGACAACGATCAATGGCAGCATAGCCAGTCCGGAAGGTAATGGTGAGGATTTAACGACAACGGCGACGACAACAACAACAGTAGTAACGGAATCATCAGATAGTGATGAAGCCATTGCCTCAGAGCTGCTTGCTGAGATAATAACAGGTGGGTGAGAGTGAATGTGAATGTGCTGTGAGTGGATCTTATGCAATGATTTGTCAGTAATCGTAAATTATCGATAAAGATAGAGTGCACAATATATGCATCAGTGTTGCCCATATAAAAAAGCCGCCATACAGAAAAGCAATATTTGTAAACTAACCCATACGGCAGTTAACAGTTAATGTATTGAATATGTATAAAATAAAAATCCACAATGCGAATAATACTTAAGTTGTGTGGGTATCAGGAATCAGCAAATAAGAATCTAAGCTGTGCATTTATATACTTTTAGCTGCTTTCAACGAGGCGATGAAGGAACAGAGCTCTGACTCGGAACTGGCTGAAATAGAGGGATCTGTGAATGGAAATGGCTCGGTTGATTCTTCGCACTCTGACCACGATAGCGTTGAGTTGCACAGTGAGAACGATGCTATAGTTACGGCTAAATTTACGCACATCCTGCAAAAGGATGCGTTTCTTGTGTTTCGGGCCTTGTGTAAGCTGTCGATGAAGCCACTACCCGAGGGTCAACCCGATCCAAAGTCTCATGAACTGCGCTCCAAGGTGTTGTCTCTGCATTTGTTGCTGCTTATATTACAGAATGCCGGACCCGTCTTCCGCTCCAACGAGATGTTCGTTATGGCCATAAAACAATATCTGTGTGTTGCCTTATCCAACAATGGGGTTAGCCTGGTGGCCGAGGTCTTCGAATTGTCGCTCTCTATATTTGTGGCACTACTTTCAAATTTTAAGGTGCATTTAAAGCGGCAGATCGAGGTATTTTTCAAGGAAATATTCTTGAATATACTGGAGGCTAATTCGAGTTCTTTTGAGCACAAATGGATGGTCATTCAAGCGTTAACGCGTATCTGTGCGGATGCGCAATCCGTGGTGGATATCTATGTGAACTACGACTGTGATTTCTCGGCAGCGAACCTGTTCGAGCGTCTGGTTAATGATCTATCAAAGATTGCGCAGGGTCGCCAGGCCCTTGAGCTGGGCGCTAATCCCATGCAAGAGAAATCAATGCGCAAACGCGGCCTCGAGTGCCTTGTATCTATATTAAAGTGCATGGTTGAGTGGAGTAAGGATCTATATGTCAATCCCAATATGCCAGCGAACGCTCTACAGGTGAACAACATTTACATTTCCATACATATTTATTTCGTTGGGCTAACTTACTTCTAATTGCAGGTGCAGGCGATTCAGTCGCCGACGTCAACCATGCAAGAGACGCAATTGGGTGATAACGTGGATGCGCTCTCCGCCCACAATTCCAGCCTGCGTTCAACACATGGCGGTTCGAGTCACAGCCTTAATTCGTATGGCAGTGTTAAGAATCAGGAGTTGTTGGATTTGCCCGAAGCGTTAGAGGAGCGCAAGATGCGCAAGGAAGTCATGGAGACGGGCATTGAGCTATTCAACCGTAAGCCCCAAAAGGGCGTCCAATTTTTGCAAGAGAAGCAACTGTTAGGTAGCAGCCCAACAGATATAGCACGCTGGCTTCACGATGACGATCGTCTCGATAAGACCGTTATTGGCAATTATCTGGGCGAGAACGATGATCACTCCAAGGAGGTGATGTGTGCGTATATCGATGCCTTTGACTTTCGCCAGCTCGAAGTGGTTGCAGCTCTCCGCATTCTGCTTGAAGAGTTCCGTTTGCCCGGTGAGGCACAGAAGATCGATCGATTAATGGAGAAGTTCGCGAGCAGATACTGCGAATGTAATCCTCAAAATCAGCTTTTCCAGAGCGCCGACACGGTTTATGTGCTGGCATTCAGCATTATAATGTTGACCACAGATCTTCATTCGCCTCAAGTTAAACACAAGATGACCAAGGAGCAGTACATCAAAATGAATCGGGGCATTAGTGACAGCAAAGATGATCTACCCGAGGAGTATTTGTCATCTATTTACGATGAGATCGCCGAGCATGAGATTAAAATGAAGAACAATACAACCATGCTGATGGCGCCTAAGCCTTCGGGCAAACAGCCATTCATAACGGAAAAGCGACGTAAACTTTTATGGAATATGGAAATGGAGGTCATCTCCCTGACGGCAACCAATCTGATGCAGTCTGTATCGCATGTTAAGTCGCCATTCACATCGGCCAAGCATCTGGAGCATGTTCGTCCTATGTTTAAAATGGCATGGACTCCTTTTTTGGCTGCCTTCTCAGTGGGTTTGCAGGTATGCGACGATCCAGAAATAGCGACCCTCTGCTTGGATGGCATTCGATGTGCCATACGCATTGCGTGCATTTTCCACATGTCCCTTGAACGGGATGCCTATGTTCAGGCGCTCGCACGTTTCACACTGCTAAATGCCAATTCGCCCATTAATGAGATGAAGGCTAAGAATATTGATACTATCAAAACGCTCATCATGGTTGCCCACACTGATGGCAATTATTTGGGCAGTAGTTGGTTGGACATAGTCAAATGCATTAGCCAGTTGGAGCTGGCACAGCTAATTGGCACGGGAGTGCGACCTCAATTCCTTTCCGGTGCGCAAACGACGCTCAAGGACACGCTTAATCCCAGTGTCAAAGAGCACATTGGTGAGACGAGCAGTCAGAGTGTAGTTGTGGCAGTGGATCGTATATTTACCGGCTCCATGCGCCTGGATGGCGATGCGATTGTGGACTTTGTCAAAGCACTTTGTCAGGTCTCTGTCGATGAATTGCAGCAGACGCAGCCACGCATGTTCTCACTGCAAAAAATTGTAGAGATCAGCTACTATAATATGGAGCGTATTCGATTGCAATGGTCACGTATCTGGCAGGTGCTGGGCGAGCATTTCAATACGGTTGGCTGTAACAGTAACGAGGAGATTGCATTCTTTGCTCTGGACTCTCTGCGCCAGCTGTCTATGAAGTTCATGGAGAAGGGGGAATTTAGCAATTTTCGTTTCCAAAAGGACTTCCTGCGTCCCTTTGAGCACATCATGAAGAAGAACAACTCGCCGGCCATACGTGACATGGTCGTGCGTTGTATTGCCCAAATGGTCAACTCGCAGGTTAGTCAATGAATTGAGACAGTTGATCAATAAGGTAAAAATGTTTTTATTTTTTTTTATTTTTTTTTTCACAGGCCCACAATATACGTTCCGGCTGGAAGAACATATTTTCTATATTTCATTTAGCTGCCGGCGATCATGAGGAACCAATTGTGGAGTTGGCATTCCAGACAACAGGAAAAATTATTGGTGACCTCTATCGACGTCAATTCGCAGTTATGGTGGACTCCTTTCAGGATTCCGTTAAGTGCCTGTCTGAGTTTGCGTGCAATGCACGTTTCCCGGACACCAGCATGGAAGCCATACGGTTAGTGCGAAACTGTGCTCAGTGTGTGCATGATGCACCCCAGCTGTTTGCGGAGCATGCGGGCATGGAGAATGATGCATCTGTGGCGGAGGAAGACCGTGTTTGGGTTCGCGGTTGGTTTCCCATGCTCTTCTCTCTCTCCTGTGTGGTCAATAGATGCAAGTTGGATGTACGCACACGTGGTCTGACCGTTCTTTTTGAGATTGTTAAGACTCATGGCGATAGCTTCAAGCCAAATTGGTGGAAAGATTTATTCAATGTGATTTTCCGCATCTTTGACAACATGAAACTACCGGAGCATGTGACCGAAAAGTCGGAATGGATGACAACCACCTGCAATCATGCATTGTACGCAATAATCGACGTGTTCACCCAATACTTCGATGTGCTTGGCCATCTACTGCTGGAAGAGCTGTTCGCTCAGTTGCATTGGTGCGTTCAGCAAAATAATGAACAGCTTGCCCGCTCTGGCACTAATTGTCTAGAGAATCTGGTCATCTCGAATGGGTTCAAGTTTAATGAGGTCACCTGGGACAAGACGTGCCAATGCATCCTTGACATATTCAATGCAACGCTCCCCAAGGAGCTGCTCAGCTGGCGCCCCTCCAAGGGCAATGAACCACAGCTGCAGCTACAACATCAGTTGCCACGTCGTGCTTCTAGTACAGTACATTCCACGCCATTAGAGGCGCACAATAGTTTCGAGGGTCTACATATTAAGTGTGTCGTGCAACTGGAGTTAATACAGACCATGGACAATATAGTCTTCTTCCCGGCCACCTCGCGCAAGGAGGATGCTGAGACGCTGGCACAGGCAGCCGCAGATTTGACCGGACGCCAAACGCAGCAGCAGCTGCAGCTGGATTGCCAACGCGAGGAACAGGGAATGTATGGCTATTTGCGTACGCGACAGCTCTTCACACTCGCCGAGTGCCTGATGCAGTCGCATCGTTTCGCCAAGCGCTTCAATGCCGATCAGGATCAGCGCAATTTGTTGTGGCGTGCGGGATTTAAGGGTACTGTCAAGCCAAATCTGCTGAAACAGGAGACAGCGTCATTAGCCTGTGTCTTACGCATCTTTTTCAAAATGTACAGCGATGAGAATCGTCGCAGCGACTGGCCCGGCATTGAGCAGGAGTTGGTGCAAGTCAGCAAAGAGGCGCTGGCCTACTATCTCAGCCTACAGAGCGAGGCGCATCGCGATGCATGGACATCTCTCCTACTGCTAATTTTGACACGCCTGCTTAAGATGACCGACGCGAGGGTAAGCTAAGATAAATACATATAAAAACAGAATTGGCATTATTTAAATTTATTTTTACATCAATATTCTAGTTTGCCACGCATGTGTCCAACTACTATAGTCTGCTATGTGAGATGATGTGCTTCGACCTCAAGCCCGAATTGCGAAGTGTCCTTAGGCGTGTATTTATGCGCATCGGTCCAGTATTCAATATTATGAATGTGAATGTTAAATAGTCAAGGCACATGCACTTAACGGAGCCACGACCCCAGCTACGTTGATCATGGCCAAGAGGCCCGAGGGGCAACCTTTTAGTTATCCAATATTCTGGCATTGTTGTTATGTTATTTACTTTATTGTACTTTATTGGCCCCAATCCTCCTCCGTGAGCAGATATATATTTGTATAAAAAAATATATAGATATCATATATATCTATAAATAAATATATATATATATATATATATATATTATATATTTATTTATTTAAGCAATTGTAATGCTTATACTTAGGTTTAAACAAAAGTGTTGTTGTTTTATATCATGTTTACAAACACATACATGCACCCGCACACTTGAGTGTGTCCGGCATTAATATGTGTTTATATGCCGTATACATAGGCATATAAAATATATATTTATATTGTGTACGATATGTGGCCTATAGTTTATCTTCATTTCTGGCAAACGTTCTTGGTGAAACCATTCATATAATTATCCTAAAGAATTATCTATTATCTAACTATTATTATGTAGCGTAAATAATAATAAATCATATGGTATATTTTAGCCTGTATATTGCTAGCTATAATTTAAATCAAATTATATATTTCAAATATATCTATTACAGCAATAAATATCATATATAAATTGTATAAAATTAATTAAGATTCGATTAAGCTCGTAAACCTTATTAACTTAAAGCGTGCTTACAGAAAATACTAGCATTCCCTTTAACAATCCTAATTTTAGATTTAGAAAGGTACGACAAGAATGCTGTAGTCGAGACTCACCGCCTACGATTTTCTTTGAACCTTTTGAAGAACTGATAATTCTTCACTTTTCTGCATTCACAAGATAAAACTTTTTTACACACACACACACATTTGTGTGCAGGCTAGGGCTGTCGAATATTTTTAAAATATCGTATCGATGATATTTTAACTTTTGAAAGTATATCAATATGATATTTGATATGAAACTTTACAAAAATCCCTGTATCAATATTTTTCGAGTTGTTTTTTTTTTTTTTACTTTTTTTCCAGAATAAATTTATAATCCGTCCCAAAAAAACAAGAATAATAAGAATAAGTATTTTTTTTTATTAAAATGATAAAGACCGCTTAACTCCAGTATTCGGTACTCAAAGATATAAAAAAATGAATATCCGTCATACGACTAGGCGAGTCACTGAAAACGCATTTTATTGCCGAAGCAAGTCGCTCCGAAGGCACTGAGCTACCAGGGTTGGATAGGCATCGTAATGTATGTATGAACGCGCCGATCTCAGAAGATATAATAGCTAGAGACTTGACATATTTTTTCCTAGGTTCGTGCATATCACGCGCATGTCGCGCATGTCATATCCAAAGAGCGATAATTACTCCCGATATTTTGTTATCGATTAAAAACCTTATTGAAATTTAGTTATATATCTTACACCTTTAAGGCTACAGTCTTTAAACTTTAAATGTAGACGTACATATATGTATTTTATATAATTTAACCTCCATCCCTATATCCACCCCCTCAAACAAGTACAAGTACACCCCGACAAATTTCAAGTATATCGATACATAGTATGAATACATCCTTATATTTCATTGTTCTTATATTCATGATTGCCTCAGTTATACTTCTCCACACAGTCTATTTTTCCAAACATACATACATACATAACATTCAACTTATGGAACAACTTATGTCCACCATATTATATTAAACAATAATATATTATATTAACATTCTCCACCAGTAACTTATTTCTTTCGTCTGACCACTGCGTATTTAATAAGGAAAAAACCCTTTCGCAATTTGCATTGTGCTCAGAAATCGCATGAATGAGCGATATTTAATTCTATATTTAATTCTATTGCACGAGTGTATGTTTGTTGCAAAAAACTGAACTTCCTCCTCTACGCTGCTTTCTCAAACAAATTCTACACTTGTCTCGACAAAAGTTCTTCAAGTCTGTATTTTGAGTTGCATTTTGTCAAAATGACGAATTTTTTATCGAAACAGCTGACAACAGGAACCATTTCGTGTCAGATCGGGACACCGAGACATTACGTCCAAAAGCGGGACATGTCCCGGAATTCCTGGACGGATGGCAGCCCTACACGCATACACGCATTTTAATGCAATGATCGCGATCTACAAGTTTCATTGAGATAGTCCATCGACAAGAAAAGTTATTAAACAATTAAGTTCCCATAGTAAGTCCACACTGCAGTCCATGCGTGTTTATGCGCGCATGCCTCTGTGTTCATCGTGTAAGCAGAAAGACGCGAATAATTATTGAAATATCCATTTTTAGAAGGGTTCAGGGGATTTCGTAGTCAAGCATTCTCGACCATAGCTTTCTTACTAGTTTATACCCTGAACCCATTGAAAAAGGGAAATCAGGGTATAGTGGTTAGTTAAGTGTAGCGTGCTCACAACACTTAATACTCCACGAAACGGGAATGTATTTCCTAAATTAACAACAATTACACAATTACCAACAAACAACAACATAATAGTATTGAGCATTGATTCTAAATACTTGGGCAAAGATTTTCCATATTCACAATTGCTTTGTATCTCTTTTCAATCACCCACACAACAATTGCAAAGTTTACATTATATTTACGGTTACATATCAATAACCAAAGGTTGATTTTAAACTGCTGAATTTGGTTTCCTTTATGTCAGAAAATTTTACTTTTTGACCATAGTGCACTGTTAAGAGACTCGATCGAAAAATAAAATTTTATTGCGTGCTTAGCGGCAAATCTGTTAAGCAACAGTTCTTTATTACAGCTACAGCTCACATAAACTGGGCTGCTCAGAATCTGTTAATCCCTAATAGCGGAATATTTGTACATTTCAAGTAATTTTGGATTATTTAGCTTTTAAGTTCGTCTCTCAGATATATATATATATATATATATATATATATATATATATATGAGAGAGTTTACACTTGGGCTGAAAAGTTCCTAACGTAGAACAAAAATTAAATGACAGAAATGATTCAAAAAATAAAAAGTTTTTTACAATTTTTCGACGCGATAATACAAAATACATTAAAGGTGACGTGCTACATTTTTGCCAGAGAGAGAACAGGAATAGAGGAGTAGTTGATGGGCCACTCCTCATACAACCTACATATATCAAAGTATTGTTTATGGTAAACAACAAATATATATTCGAGTTCTGCGTTTGGTGAAACGGCGAGTCCTTAAACATGCACGTGTGATGAAACTCCAAAGATTTTAATTCTTGATTTGTGACGATTCGAAGACTATATTTGTTATTGTTTTGTTAAATGTATTACAGTCAAATTGAGTTAAATTTAATTGAAAATGCTTTAAATATTCAGCTGGACTGTTAAACTCTGACTATTTTATGAGTTAAAGATTCAACTGGACTGTTGTTCTATAACCGTTCCATACACATGTTGACATTCTTCTTGATATATCTAATCTGGATGGAAGTAAATTTTGCAATTATCAATTCTGATCACAGGTGGTAAACTCATATCTAACATATCATATATATACACATATACAATTTCATCGATTTTAACAAATACTGAGTATATATTAGTCGAGCATTTTAAGTTGCTACGATCGATAATTTGTTTAACTATATTTGCGAATGCTTTGGCATCCATTTATGGCATTTTTACGATGCGCATGTTGTGTGTGCGTCGCATTCATTATAATAAGCATATGTGTATATGTATGTCGAAAAAAATATTATTCTTAAGAATATAAAAAAAGAAAAGAAAGAAATATATATTTTGAATCAGCAGATCGCAAGACTTTGGCACTTGGAAAGAATTTGATTAATAAATCAGCGCAATAAACTTTAATCCAAAATTTATTTTTGAAAGACTAATAAAACATTGATTCAATTTATGCAAAGAAGAAACGACCATGCATGCATATATGTATATACATGTGTATGTATACAAAGTGCTATTTGTTTTAATAGCTCTCTGGGATCGTACGATGCATGGCTAGAAATGATTTTGATAAACAGCTTTTTAAATTGCTGGCAAACAGAAGATTTGCTCACGTGCCGCAAACTCAAATAATATTTGACATTCCTTGCAAATTGAATTTGCTTTTCGCTAAATGTCCGAGACAGCAGAGAGAAGCGTGCAAAGGAAAGTTTCGAGTATAAGAAGGAGACTGGACAATAAATATATTTCCAGTGTGTGATTTACAAATTCGAAGGGATATGCTAATGAATCTTGTTTATAACTCAATTTCGATGGAAACTGAATCGGGCTAACTCACTCAGTGTGCTGATGTGCCGATGTGACGCCTCGAACGAACTTGAATCTATTGAGATCAGAAGATCTCGATAAGTGTTAATTGCAAACGAACGCTTATTTTTGAAACGCCTAATTTAATGATAAACAAAATTAAAAACAACTGTAAATTGATAGGTATTGACAAGACAGACAAATAGATAGTACAGATAGAATCATGTATACTACATTTTTGTACATTATAAAATTAGTTTAATCTTGCGTACAAGATTTCACCTTTCAGTAGCATAAGCTCTGGGTAATTTAAGAAAATTTATTAACTTCTCTTTTATGTTATATTATCGCAGTATTATTTGCTGAAGCTGCGTCAAGCGCTACTCTATGATATCTGATGGATAAAAGATTTAAGAGATAAAAACTTAGTTGCTCTGAAAAGTCACCAACAACAATGAAAGCTGTACCCGTGTTTAGCTAGAAGTCAAATAAATAAAAAAGGACAGTAGTGCGGTAAATTGGTTAGACGAATAAAGCAGCAGTCTGTGTTTTGATTTCATTATCAAGCAAATGGATTAGTTGACAAAACAAAAACAGAGCAACAACTAGGAAACATAAAAAATGCGACCATGAAAAAGTTCAAATTGCGACCTATGCCTTGGGCTCTTGAGTTGAATTCACGTAAAGTGTTCTCTGGTAAGATCAACATGAAGTGTGACTAAGTTTTAGCTGTAGGAATAGGTGTAAGAGCAATTCTAGGTGTATAAAACAGTTAAAAGCCATTCGAGCTAAGCTGATCAGTGTCGACTCTAGCAAAATCGAAAATTCATTAGAGTTAATTTTTCTGTCTCTGTGCCTCTCACTCTCTCTAATTTTTTCTCCTCTCTCTATTTAATAAATGTATTTGACCTTGAAAATCTGGATACCACTTTCTGCTTGTTCCGTATTCCCCTTCGTTCCATTTGTTTTTCTGGTTATTGTTGCAATATTTGTTGTGCAATTGCAATTACGGAAATGCATTTAAAGTTTGCCGCTTGGCGTGCACGTGAGCAGATGAAAAACAAAAATAAAAACTGTGCAAAGTGCAAATATGAAAGCCGTGTCTACATTCATAATTAAAAAATTGTGCCTAAATATTGCGCATACGCAGCGTGGGACGGGCGCGGATATGGTTCCATATTGCGACAATCATATTAGGAATTATTCTGTTATATGTGAGCTAAAGCACACAAATATTTGAAAATTCGTTTGCAAATTTGGTTTAATTCGCTAAACTGACAGTGTGCAATGTGTTATAATGAAATAACGTTGCTGTTGACGAAAATTGCGGGACAACAACCGAAGCCCCCAAAAAACAAACATCGCCAGCCACCCCACATCAAATGGATCTGCGAGCTGTAGTTAAATTTTCAAAGAAAAAACAAAAAAATGAAAAAACAGTTATGTTAAATTGTGACTATTAGCGGTCCTATGACAGCTAGTGAGTGAGTCTGTGTCACCCGATCATGTTCACGCTTTCTACTACAACAGCAAAAACAATGTACTAGAATTCAACAATAAATTAAGGCGACTATTTCTTCGGCATGTGTGGACACAGTGGGCTCGCAGTATATTTTACAGTTAAAATGCGAATTAAATATCCTACCGCAACTAGAAGCAATCCAGTTAAAATTAACAGCAAGTTAACAGCCATTGATCGACATGCATTTCAGCTTTAAGTGCCACTTAACAGCATTGCGTAATTGGCACCACAATGCAATTAATGTTAGGTCGCGGAGCTCAGTCCGATTTTGAACTGTCAGCATACGTTTCCATCGTTCTCAGCCCCCTCTCCTCTCTCCCTTCACTCCTCTTCCAATCCCAGCGCAGCGTGAGCGCGGTTAAACACAGCAGTCTAATTTAGTTGCTCAGTTGTCACGCTCTCCTTATGCTTTCTCTCTTTCGTTCGCTCGCTCATTCGCTCGTTCATTCGCTAGCTTGCTCGTTCATGCACTGCTTACAGTATGCTTTTTCTCCCGCTCTCTCTCGCACTGTGTTTCAGTCAGGTTAACCGTGCGTGTTTTTCTCCCTTTTTTGCTTCTTTGGCTTCGAAGTCAGCGACGCTGGCGCGAGTCAATCAGTATACAGTCAGCAGACTAGCTAAGCAGACGCGCTCACCTTAGCAAACCGTAACTAAAATTGTAAACGTTACTCTACCACTATTTATCGGGTCTATATAAAAAGTTCCGTTGCATTCGCGACAAGAATCAAACGTGCGACAGCGACTGCGAGTACAAGAACAAAAGCTTGTTTTCTTCTCTACATCTCTATACTCTGCTATTAACCAAAGATCAGATCTACGATGAGCCATCACTGGGGCTATACCGAAGAGAATGGTAAGCAACTGATATACCCTAGAAGCGCTACTTTAATTTAGTGTCGAGCATTAAAAAAGCTTTAATTAACATATATAAACAACGGAACGACCGTTAACAGCTGCTTAATTTTAATGATAGCTTTATAAATCAATGGATATTTCTTTATGCAACGAATTCACCAAGCTAACAGCTTGGACAATATGATTTTATACTATTACTATATGAATCTGAATATGTATGCATATCGAGTAAGGGTATTCAAACTTCGAGCAATTACACACAAATTTCTTTTCGACTATTTGTTTTGCTAAGATTTTTTGTTTACAAACGTGACGCACGCTGCGCATGCGAGCAACGACTTTGGGAAAGTTTTCAAGTTTAAATAAGAAAAAGAAGTATGAACAACATTAGAGATTTCGACATGTGCGATCTGGGTGCAGTTTTATTGAACGTGGCTGTTATGCTGTCTGTTTAATTGAGACAACTCTGTTGATTGAATACATGTCTGTTATCTAACTGATAACAAACACTTAAGTAATTTGTTCAATTTTTTGTTGTTTAGATTTAATTGTCCGATGCATGAATAATACGTATATATATGGATGCGCTGTTTTTCCGATCTAAGGGACATAGAATGCGAGTCCAAGCTACTTTTGTAAGACGATGTTTTATATAAATGCTCTTATTGGATTGCTCAGCTGAAAAAATTTATATTTCTGGGTTCATTCCGGTTTAGACTGGTCCGAAATTTCAGCTCGTTCATTCGCTGTTAATTCAATAAAGTTCAGTTTAACCAGAGAAATGACGCTTTGCGCCTCAATTACATGCATCATCGCTTTGCCACTCCACACAGCGAATGTACACACTCTTCGAGAGACTTGGGCACGTTCATAGGTTCGTCGGCTGCTCATAAATATGCGACAGCCGTAATTAAATCGTCTACGCGGCGCAGCTCCAACAAATCAGCAAAAACGAGGTCTGTAGACTGGGTAGACAATGTCTGATAATCGGCGCTTTGCACGGGCTGCGTCTCGTGATCGCAACTGTGCGCTAGGTGCGGCGGCAGCGGGTGAGGGCGTGGATATCGGTGATTCCCATGGAACCAGTCGAACTTCGAATTCAAACGATTTCCCAGTTCGCATGAACTGCTAAATATGGCAAAATTTTGTTAAGCAAGTATTAAGTAAATATTTTCGTGAATACGGAACTATGCCCCAAATCGATAATTATCAATTTTAGTTACACAAAAGTGTGCACAGATTACAAGCTAAACATATTTCACATTCTATTATACAACTGCCGTACAGCATTGCTTAGCCTCTAAAGAAAAGCAACATCGAAGCGTCTCTATACTTTTTATGATATGTTGAGCTTTTTAGCTCTAATCGCATATGTATATACTTCATTTCGCAATTACTGAACCTCCATGTCGATTCATCTCTTCAAAGATCCACAATACTTTTACAGACTATATGCATCGACCTGAGATCTTTTTGCTCTTAACTCAAAGTTAGGGTATTAAATATTCGATGCGTTAATATATGTACTTAGCCTCAGTCAACTGGTTTCTCGCTGTTTGTTTCTGTTTCGCCTTCTCTTTGTGTTGTGTGTTGCCTTTTGAAGGCAGTTCGTTTGCTTTTTGCCCGGTTGGTCAAGTGCATGTGCGGTTCTTAAGGACGTATTAAAGACCGGTTTCATCATGAGTGACTCGTCATGACCAAACCCTGGCAAACGTTCTGTCTGCCATATCAAAGCCCTGCCATGATAGTCACATGATAGTCACTTATCGTTCAATAAAAATAAAGAAAAATGTGTGCATCTACCAAAAAGTTGGGATCCATTTTTTATTTTCGGCAATTTGTTTTGATTTGCGGTAAATGTCGCTGATCGCGTTGATTGATTTGACTCTGGTAACTTTCCAATGTCTTTTATATGACTATGCTGCGTTATCGCTGCCCGCCGATCTCTCTATATATACACATTCTCCGGGAATCTGTTTATGATCCACTCCAGTCTAGAGTGGTTCTTAGCTTAAACATAAGTGCACTCGAGTTTTATTTACATATATTAAATCTCCTATATATACAGCAATAAAAAATTATATATATTAATGTGAATATACACATAGACATGCATATATACAGATTACGCGATGTTTTCTAATCAAATCTACCTCTGGCCCAGTCAAAACTGCAGAACTGTCTATACTCTATGCTAGATGGGTAGCAGATTAAAAGTCGCGTGTTTATATTTTGTAAATCAATTTCATTTAAGACGTGAATCGCCTTTTATTGATAAGAGTAACAAAAATAACAATAGCCGAAAACAAAAAAGTGGTAACAACGTTGTAGTCTGGCATAATCAACTATATAATACCCTGTTTAAAAGCAGAAAAATCTTATCAAACATCAATATCGTTGAGTTTTCGGTAGCATCGATATGAGATAGAAATGGAGGATACGACTGCTAACAAGTTTAATCCTTGGTCTCTCTATTATGCAGCCTGAGGTGTTTGGCTCAGTTAGCCAAAGCCAATATACTCATTTTCATTCTTTAAACTGACGCATAAATTCGTCAATCATTACTTAGTTATCGGTTATAAATGAGACTTCTCTTTTGTACTCTCCTTATCTTCTTTGACGCTATTCATTACCTATCCCATGGAATTTAATCTATGTATAAATATACACATATACAAATATAAGTATATACTTTGCTTGTTATCATTATGACTCAATGGACTGAAGAACTCAAATTAGTAATATCCACTAAAAATATCCTACTTTTGATTTGGAAAAGGTTTCCTCTTATCAATTCTTCATTGTAGGTTGTGTTGAAATTCGGAATAGAAACAAACAAACAAGTAATGTAACCACATCTATTTCGTATTCTATGCTGCCGGAACATACCTGCTACCTATATTTTAGAATTCTAATAACATAGCCTTATATATATATATATATATTCATCGATTTATTCTATTACAATTTTGTAATATATGTATTCCATTGACGTTTTTAAGCCATAAACGGATCGATGCGAAGCTACATATTTATTACAAAACAATCGACAATAATAAATATGAATATCTCACATTGCCACGCCCATTTCAAGCAATCGCATAGGTATATAATAACTGCTGCCGATCTGTGAGAAACAGATATAGACATATTATGAAAACAAACATCCCGAGTGCTTGAGAGCTGATCAAAGTTTTCTAAAGCTCCATGTTGAAGGTGTCAGAAAATGATGCTTGGGATAATATTCGCCACATATATTAATATATATTTCGTATATATGACTATTATTTTTGGCTAAGGCTATAAAATTAGCGCTTGCTGCGATAAAAAATGTATCACAGACATATGTGTTAGATAATATCTATATAAATGATATGTGCATGTATATATAATATATAATGTATATACATACAAATATATATATATATCTATGTACATCATTTAAAAAACAGCTATCAAATTTATGAGTTGGAAAACTTTTGCTCTACAGATGAGCATTCCAAAAATTTCGGGCTGTACGTGACAATTCAATAAATTTTCGAAATTTGCATGTTATTCTTCTATAAAATTGTGTTTTGTTAAGCTGTTAAGTTGTTAAGTTGTTTTTAGGTTTTCTTTATTTTGTTTTTATGGTCATTCAATAAATCTATTTCTGTAGCTCTTTGGCCACATGCAAACAAATAATTTGCACTAAAAGTACAAAGAGGTCTGTGAAAGGGGTTTTGTCTTCTGGAGGGTTGTAGGGTTGAATTTCAAAGCAAGTGCCAAAGTGGCTTACCGCACTAATGGGGCTTCCCAAATCAACGGGATGCGAGACGGGCTATATAAGCAGCAACGTTGGGTCATTTCAGTCTGACAATGTCTCATAAATTGATATATAAATATGGCAATATATACAATGTTCTATATGCCTGACTCACGCAGGAACAAGCCGAATCACGAATTGCCAACGACATTCTGCGGGGTCAGTTCGTTGCTTATCCCAGGGTCCAATTAGCAAGTAGTTCCTTAGCTCATAAACAATAACAACAAACACGCAATAAACTCATGATGAACTGCCTATATGAGACTGTCTCTATAAGTTCGAGCTGCCTACTGTGCACTTAAGAGATACGATCGTGCAATTTAAGTTAATAGTTGCGACTTTTCTACCCGTTTTTTGTTCGTCAGCAGAAACAGTTTTTCTTTCCTGCGTTCAACGTGAACAACATATGTACGCTGTACTCGAAGCAAATAAATACCCTGTAAGCAGTGGAAATGCGTGTAGCTTTATTTTGATCTATGTTAAGTTAATATATTGTGGACTATGGTGACAGAAGATCGCATCTTGATCGAACAGTTTCCAATATCCTTTCAGATCGATTAATAGGTTCTTTCTAAGCAAATCGCGTCTTTATTATCAGTCTTTAACATGTGCGCTTATTACATCACAGATGTCTCTCTACTCACTATCTTAACTAAGAAGATTCCAGCGCTTTCGACAATGTCGATTAAAGTAGAATTTATGAACAACTGTAGTAAATGAATCTGATCTCACTTGCGATACGTTTACAGGGCAGTCCTAGTCATTCATTCGAGCATCTGCCAAACTAAATAGTTGTTTGTTTTGAAACTGAAACGAAAGAAAATAGGTGAGAAATGTTGTATAAATTCCAATGAAAATGTTACTTAACTCCTTATTCTCCGGCAAAAGTTGCACAAAACAAGTTTTAGTCCGGCTGTTCAACTGATCGTTGCATACAGATATACCCACAATACATATTAATAAATATATGTATTGAGATTAGATATGCTATGCCGAATTCAGAACGTTCAGTTTGTTGTTAATTCAATTAAATAATCATTTAGATTTTTATCGCAATTTACGTTACTCGTTCTGTAAAAGTTAGCAACTGTTTTAAAATCGTTTTGTCATATATATACATATATACTGCTAATGTTGTTAATCTGACAAGATTCTACATCAATCAGTATTGTAAATTACAGGCGCGTGCATTTCCGTAGCGGATGTTTGCGCACGTACAAAAACTTGATCATTTTTCAAAGGGCATGAAATTCATTCATTCGTTTCGCAGCACTCATCGAGCTAAGACTAAAACAATTTCGAAAGTCTTATTGCTATACATACATTTGCAATAAATACTCCTTATTCCTTGAGGTAAGTGAATTAGAGCATCAAATCATCTCTACAGGGTAGTTGAGCCGGGACTTCTGTGGCTATCGCTCGCATTTACTTCTCCGTTGCTTATCCGATATAGCGTGTGGATCTGTAGAGCTGAATGTGCATAATGCTTGCCAGTCAGTGCAGTAGCCGCAGCAGCGGCAGCTGTTGACTGAAATTGCGCAAAATCTGATGCAATAAAAAATAAAATATGAAATGAAGTTAGCAAATAAGAGCACAAAAATTGGGATATGTAAGAGGATTGCAACAACAATTCAATAACAGCTGCCACAAATGGCGCATACATACAGACGACAGGTGTGTGATGCACCTCTTCAGATAGACCCGAAATGGCAATCCCAGCGATTCGCTGTTTTATCTTCTGTTGGCCGGATATATCTAGTGCTATTAACAGAGCTTCAATGAGTGAACGAGATTAAGCATTTGATGAAAGTCTACACGGCGTATACGTGTTTTGCATATATGTATATACGTGTTTCAAATGCATGGAAACTCTATTAGTTCGTGATGATCGAAGCAACTTCAATACACTATATTTATTTGTCAGGAGAGAGGGAAAGAGAGAGTTCAGTTCATACAAAGGATCATTGATTTAGTCATATGGCTGCATGACTTCTACAGCTACAAGTAACCTTTGCTACTATTTACTTTATTTATTTTCGCTGTCAAGTGTCGCTGGCAAGCCCAAACTGATCGCCCGGAATTAAATTATCGACGTTTTCGCATAGTAAGTTATACTTAGGCGTTAGCCTAGCTGGCATATGCGTGATATCACAACTATCACATCCACATCTACCTGGGATGTTTGCATAACTGATCCGCGTAAAGCAAAAATTCGAAAATGCAGTGTCACATGTGCTAATGGCAAACTTCAAAATGGCTTTATATTGGGAGCTCCATTTGCATAGCGGCTCTCACGGCGTATACGTGATTTTTTGTTTGTCTATATATATATACATATTTTTATATATATCAATATATATGCATTTGTACACCCTATCAATTTGCCTGTCACATGGTGAAATTGCGTATTGCTTGCACATTTGAAGCTCATTGTCGGGCTTTTCTACACCGCCGATTACATAATTAGCACTGCCTGTATGTCGATAGGGAAAATGCACTGATATAAATACGTACATGATTTATTGGAAATCACAAGAATTAAATACTTTAAGCCCCCAATGATGTATCATGTGGCACAGGCAAAAAGACAAATGAGTTGTCTTAGATAAGGTGAACGCCAGATTAAGTGCACCTTCACATTGGTATTTGCAAGATATATCAGTTGCCACGCCCACTACCACATGCCGCCCACTTTTGTCTGTTACGCTCCACTCTGTGTCACTCACATGACTTGAGCGGCTCTAGCCCTAGTCAGTCACTATGCCGCAGCACGTGACGCCTCATCCCATTCAATATTTGAGTTGATGTTGCTGTTTGTTTGTGCTGCAGCACACGACAATAATTAAAAGCGCAAATGCAGCGGCAAACAATAGCAAAATAATAAAAGAAAATAAAAGACTATGATAAAGTAAATAATCATTTTATACTGCTGTCTCTGCTGGTTGCTCTGTGTCAAGATAAAAATTCTATGTCAAGCAGATGGATGTAAAGATTAGTCATATTTTCCTTTGCCACAAATTTTGTGCAGGCAGTTGACATTTACTTTATTTAACTTTTTATGAACTTCTAATTAACATCTGCCAACAGCAGAATAGGCGAACACGAACCCGAGCTAAAATTTAATAGTGAAAACGGGTTTGTTGATATTTGAAGCCGATTTTACGATTTTTAAGTAATTCATCAATTTTAATAGATTTTGCTTCTATTAGGATTTCCAACATTTTTTAACTCAATTTTTTATTTGTTAGCTTTATTTTTATTTTTATATATATATTTTTTTTATTTATTTTTTCAATATTTGCCAAGCTATAAGGCTAGATGACAGCATTTGTTTAAATATTAAGTTTCCTAGATATTAAAATGCTCAAGCCTTCAAATAATATACGTGTTATTATTGTCTTCGTAGATATTCTTATCATTAAAGACAAGAGCTCTATAAAAGCTTTAACTGCTTTAGTGTAGAAATGAAATATGTAGACAAATCTACGTAAAAGTTTTTCGACTTATAATTCCTTCCACCGAGGGAATTAAAGTTTGGCGCAAGTCTTAGACAGGATCTGAGATATTAAGATAAGTTTCCTAAGTAAAATGCTTTAGACATCGCATTTCTTCCATAAACTGTGCACCGACGGAAATAAATTCTCAGACTATAAGTTCCGACATATTCAAAGTTCTCTTAGTCAAAGGATTTCAGCATTCAACATAATATATGAGCTTTTAAAATTCCGACACGAAGTCAACGCAAAAAAAATCAATCTTCAAAATTAGTTTGATTTTCTCTGGACATTACGCTTTAATGAAAACTAATACGAACTGTAAATATTAGAGAAAATATGTATTGGTGTAATTTTTTTAACATATTAATGGCTGTAAGTGCACGGCTTTTTAAGGGGATCTTAACCTTGATTGACAGCTCCTATTAATTTATAGAGTTTACTCTTACCCTTAGCTTCACTGCCACATGCTAAGCGAAAAGTAATTGCTTATTCTTCTTGATTATTCTTTGGTACTATGACAAATTGTCTACAATAGCCTTTATAAATAGATCGTAATTAAACAATGATTAAGTCGAGCTAATAAATGATTGTAACATGTGGTAGCAACTAATCTAAATTACCTTTGACTAAAGGAGCTGTTAATTAACGCATGGTTTCTTCCGCAGGACCCGCACACTGGGCCAAGGACTACCCGCAGGCATCGGGACATCGGCAGTCGCCCGTGGACATCACTCCCTCGAGTGCCAAAAAGGGCAGTGATTTGAAGGTGTCGCCGCTCAAATGGAAATATGTGCCGGAGGACACAAAGAGTCTGGTTAATCCAGGTGGGTTTTAGATTGAATCGGGTAGAAAGCGAAGTACTAGTTAGCTTCTTATATATCATTGCAGGCTACTGCTGGCGCGTGGATGTCAACGGCGCCAATTCTGAGCTAACTGGAGGACCGCTGGGCGATCAGATCTTTAAACTGGAACAGTTTCATTGCCATTGGGGCTGCACCAACTCGAAGGGGTCGGAGCATACGGTCGACGGCGTCTCCTATTCGGGTGAGCTGCATCTCGTGCACTGGAACACCACAAAGTACAAGTCCTTCGGCGAGGCAGCTGCCGCACCTGATGGACTGGCCGTGTTGGGTGTATTCCTACAGCCGGGCAATCATCACGCAGAGCTGGACAAAGTGAGCAGCTTGTTGCAGTTTGTTCTGCACAAGGGCGATCGCGTTACTCTGCCCCAGGGCTGCGATCCTGGCAAGCTGCTGCCCGATGTGCATACGTATTGGACATATGAGGGCTCACTGACCACGCCGCCTTGCTCCGAGTGCGTCATTTGGATTGTGTTTAAGACGCCCATTCAAGTGTCTGACGATCAACTGAATGCCATGCGCAACCTCAATGCCTACGACGTCAAGGAGGAGTGTCCTTGCAATGAGTTCAATGGCAAGGTCATCAACAATTTCCGCCCTCCACTGCCGCTCGGCAAACGAGAGCTGCGCGAAATTGGCGGACATTGATGATTGGATTGAAAGGGTCTTACGGTCAAAGTCAAAATCGAAATGAATCGAGTCGTGTTGCTTATATTTGTATATAAAAAACCTTCATGTACACAGCGTGCACCGCATTTGCGAATCGGATGAGCTGCTCTGACCCACATACCTCACCCACCACACCATATATACCCCCAACTATCCCACGCGCTGAGCAGAGCATCAGATGCACATTGTTAAAGTCTCGTTTTAGTTTGTACTACTTGATAAAGCAAACACTTTTACCTCTTGTTATACATATATATATTTACATATATAGATATATTATATGCGTATTTGCTTGTAGCTTTCGTCTTGCACCTGTGTGAGTGCGTTGTACGTTTGTTTGTTAAACGTTTGCTAAATGACAATTAGATTACACTTAATGGTATTACATAACAAATATATTAATTTTAGATGTTGCATATGGAAAATGAACAACTGCTGTTTTATTACTCGGGTAGAGACAGTAACAGGATAAAAAAAAAAATAATAATAATAATAATAATTCTTTTGGGAAAAGTCTGTAACAGGCAGAAGAAGTCATCGCAAACCCCATCAAGTATATATATTCTTGATCAGGACGACGAGCTGAGTCGATATAGCCCGTCTGTCCGTCCGTATGAACGTCCATGTAGACTCGTATATATCATACTCAATACAAGTTTATAATATTTTTTGGATAACTCATTCCATATCTTTTTATTGAGGATAATCGATAAATTGATATTGTTTTTCAGCCTAATTTGAATACTTTTGGACCTAGAGACTTCAGATTTACTGTTTAAATACATTTGATACATTTGATACAAAGATTTAGTAATTTACAGATTTTGGATACTACGCCCCCTTCGCCCCCTATTTGTAAAAAACGTATTGCTGGTACTAGAGATATCTGCTTTGGAATGCTTACACATTTTAACCATATGATCACGTTCTAAAAGTTTCATGAAGATCCTACTAGAAGAGAAGTTACTCAAAAAGTAAATTCTTATAATATTGCTCAAGCGTAGTCGCTGCTTACTGCGCAGTTAGCAGAGCGCGGTCTTTTGCGTGTGTGTGGATGCATCTGTATGTATGTGTGCATAAGGGTGTGGAGAATGATTAGAATATCAGCTTGGAGGGTTCAGGGTATCTCCTAGTTGAGCAGTCTCGCCTAGAGCCTTCTTACTTGTTTTGTTAGCCACGCCCACATCGGATCGCTATTGTATGAATCATATATTTCCACTTTCCAACAAAAATGTGATTCTTGCATGTTGACCGAAAATTCTTCGTATCTTCCATACAACAGTTTCGAATATCAAGTTTCTTCGAGTCACTTGGAATACATATAGTACATACATTTACATCACATTTTATGAGTGCTTAAGAACAAGAAAACGGTAGCATGCTTTTAGGCGGACTTCATAAATATATCATAAGCCAACGTGGTAAATGCAATCGCAATAGTTTTCTAAATGGCTTCAAATTAGATTGAAACAACGATATCCGCTTAACAGCTATGGAACCCAGAATCGGCGTTTGTAGCAACCAATTAAAATATTGATATGCATGCTAACACAAGAAACAAACACACAGACGCACTCACAGCCACACATAGGCACGCACGCATATGGGACATATGGGAACTTATCGTTTAATAACTTTTCTTGTGGATGGACTTTCTTCATGAAACTTTTAACCTAGGAAACAAAATTTCAAGTCTCTAGCTCTTATATCTTCTGAGACCGACGCGTTCAAACATACGGACAGGGCCAAATCGACTCAACTCGTCGCCCTGATCAAGAATATATATACTTTGTGAGATCTGCCACGCCTCCTTCTGTCTGTTACATACATCTCAACAAATCCATTATATCCAGATTTCCCATTTTCAATGGGTTCAGGGTATAATTATACATAGCGAATATCAGAAATAATTCTTAGTCATATTTGAAGCTTGATATGAGCAAATAACTACGTAATTGGATTTATAACTTTAAAGCAAGCAGAAGTGGAGGGTGCATCATACAAGATGTCTCGATATATGGTTTTCTGCATGGTACTGATTGAATGGCTGACGCAAATGCTTCTGATTGAAGGTGAGAAAATTAGACATAAATTATGAAACTTGTACTAACTCAAAGAATTTGGAATAGCATTTAACTTTAGAACCCGATCGGAGTACAAGCAAGTTGATATTGTACCAGCAGAACATCATGCACAGCTAATGCCCTTCGAGCAGATCGGTCGTAACTTTTATTACATTGCCAACGACGAGCTCAATTGGTTTCAAGCTGTGCAAGAGTGTCGAAAGAAGGGTGGCAATCCCATTAGTTTGAAAACAAATCAGGAGTAATTAGTTCTGGGACTACACCTGAACGCGAGTCACGAATATTGGGTGGACATCAACCGGCTGGGCCAAAAGGAATATGTGTCGATAGCAACCGGATTAAGACCCAATTATATCAATTTCCTCGTTAAGCATGCGAATGAAGTGAACGAGTCAAATAATACAAATGAACATTTAAATTGCGTGACCTTGGTTAAGGGTTACGAAGATAGTTTTGTAATGAAGGAGGCGAATGGCATGGAAAAATCTAAATTCGTTTGCCAGCTATCTGCACCGCGAACTATTTCCATTGTGATCTGGTAACATTTGTTTATCATATATATGTATATGTTTTATATACTGTATACTCTATATATATTTCATAAAAGATTTATTACTTACTATATTATCTAATCCATCTAACTATTATTATTTTTATTCCCCTTTTATTATATATATTATACCAATTTACCTGTTTATAAATTTATTCACAAAATGTCGTTTTTCTTTACTCAATTTATACAAGAGAAGCATAAGTCTACTGCTAAAGCACATTGGGCCAGCGAGCCGATTTTTCGACGAAAATTCAAATTTTGTATGGAAAGTAAATCTATTTTAATTAAAAAGCTTGAATAGTATATACTTTGACTAAGATGAATCCAAAGATTTTAATTGTTTTGATTTTTGGCGTGCGAGCGTGACAAAATTATTGTGGCTTTTGCTATTTTCACTAAAATTATGGAAAAGAAAGTCCAGGGTATGTAGAATATTTGTGTTAAAAAATATGTTATTCTTGTTCGTTAATGTTCTTTTTGTGTACATTTATTTGAGCTGTCCAAAAGTAGAAAAAAGCTAATTTGCTAACTCGTCTGTTGTGGATTATAACTAATGTTGTGCCAAGTTGTGCCAAAAAGTAATTATGTGTCATTATAGGGCAAAGTGTATATAAACTAATGTAAACAAAAATTTTTGCTCCATTTTGCTCCGATGTTTATAAATCCCTAATATTGTAGTTGTGATTGAATTCGCCTAAGAGCAACTGCTTGAGATCTACATACAAAACAATCGTCGCGCATCTGCCGTTTCGGGTTGGATTTATGATAAATTGGAAGACTTCCACTTGAGCCCGAAGAAAAAAGATGAAACCAGCACCAATGTGAGAAGCTTTTACCTTTACATAAAAAAGAGCTTGGCAAAATGTAATATAAACATATTGTAAACATGCCAAATGGCTTTTGTCCAGTATGGCTATAACAATAAGTTCATTGTTATCTTCGAATCCTAAACCGTCAACATCAAGGCCAGTTGGACTGCTACCCATAGAATATGTTAACGCCGCCAGCAGAGAAAACTGGTATCCGATTTAGCTGTAAATCAGCGTCAGCACACATCTCTCCTTCTCGATCAAGAAAGATACATCCCTTGTGTTAAAAAATACATTTCTTACTCCGTGTAACCTTAATAAGGCTAGAAAAAATCTCGGTTCGACTGTCGGATGATGAAGCTTTAGCATATCTGCTTGAAAATATATAGAAATTTATATAGCAGATCACTTTTATGAACATTTGTAAATGTACAATTTTTATAGTCATTTTGCATGTTTTTTTTTTTTTTATTATATCTTATTAATATTAAGGACAAGTGTTAAAAAAATGAATTAAAATTTATGACTTTATAAAGTAACGAAATTATCACAAAACTCAACTCCTTAGGTATTTTTGCTGAGTTCGAAATCATTTACCGGTTGTTTTCTAAATTCGAGCAGCTCCTTAGGCTTGGTAGTCCATAACTTAAAGTATTCACTTTTCAATTGTTGCCAAGCTAATTGATAATCTTTTGATAAGGCTTTTAGCTCGGAGTAACTCAAGTATTTAACCTCTTCTAATTTCAGGCCCAGCTTTTCACGTACTTCTGAGCAGCCTGATAGCAAATCCATAAAGTTTATGAATAATTTATATTTACTCACTTCCAATGCGGCTTGCATTGTGTTTAGCCTCTGTTTAGTGACACCCTGACGTTTTCCATTTACTGCAATCTCAAATGGTCTATATATATAAATATATATATGTATTATAAATATATTAAATAAAATTTGAAGACTTCACCTTAGCAACTCTGGCACTAGCGCCCATATCAAGCTGCTGGGCGCTGGCTGCCAATCCATGCGCTGCGCCAGCTCAAAGGTTAAATTCTTATCTACGCGTATGCATGGCTGCTGCGGTTGATAGCGTTTCAGATTGCACTCTCTGCCCTGCCAGCGACGGTAAATGGCACGTTCCAGGCTTTCAGGATTTGCCTCGGTACAGCAAAAGTTGTAGCTAATAAAGTATATGGGTTTGTCTATCACCATGTCGAGCAGCGCCCCTTGAACTCCGAGCACATTCCAACGTGCCAATTTGTCGCTGCATGACATAGACAAAGTGCGTTCGCCTCTACCCGGTTTCGTCCGCAGCTGTGCTGGTGTTTGCAACATGTCATCAAAAAGGGGATTAGTCGGTCGATTTATTAGTTTAGCACCCGTGTATACCGAAGATTTATTTATTAGTGGCTGCGCAGTCTCCAAGTCTAAGCGCGATCGTTTTGCTGGAACTCCACTTAAGCATGCATCGTCGGCTACAATGCATGCATCGCCACACGGCGTTTGAGTACTTAAAAAATGATACTCCAGCTGTTCGTTGAGCGCAAAGCAACCTGTTGATGGCTTCCAGATAAAAACGGAGTGGTTCACATCTCCCGTTTGCGTCATTGCATTCAGGAGCTCGTTTTGCAAATAACGCAAAAAGGCGCGACGGGCTAACACCTCAGCATGACAATCATTGAGTATATAGCCTCTATTACAAAGTTTACTTGCGCCGATACACCTAGTACTAATGAAATCTGTATAAACATAAACAAAAATTCATTTTTCTTCAATTCGTACCAACCCTGTGGCAAGAGCAACAACTTTGCCGGCTTGTGCTCCTCTGTCGTACTGCACTATGCCTGCTAAAACTGTCCATTGGTTTGTTACGGGCTTCCCAGTTTTTGGCAAATCACGAAATTTGTTGTAACACAATTCCGCAATTTCTTTTAGTGAAGGCTCAATCGTAGGGCTCATGTAAAACACTTGCTAACAATAATATACATAAGTAATGCAAAAACAGCAAGCAACAATGTGGTAAAGTTATCGATAGTCGATTGTCGAGCGAACACATCTCTTTCGAGAACTATATATGTGTGTACTTAACCAACACTGAGAATAAAAATTGGCTGTCGTTGTGACCAAAATATAAATATTGATTCAAATACATTTTGTTGTTTCAATAATAGAAAAACAATATGCCGAAAGTTGTATCACGTAGCATTGTCTGCTCAGATACAAAAGATCAAGAGGAATATAACGAAGAGAAACCGTTAAATATATACTATTGCTTGTGTAGCAAAATGTCGCTGATTTTGGGTTCGTAGCAATGTGTTTTTGCATGAGTAAATGTTTATATTAAATATACAAATGTTTATAATAGATTGCACATTAGAACAGTTGCCGTTGCGCGAGGCGGACAATGCTCGTGTTATTGATGCCAATGAACACGCTAATAAGCTGACCTACAACCCAGCGCCTAAGATGATCTACATACGACGCAAAGGAAAGGGCATTGAAAAGCAGTACCGTTATAATGTAAGGGTAAACAATCACAGTAAAAACAGTCAATGAGTGAATAGCTAGGACTTGAATGTGAGACTCGTAGTCCATGGAGTCTATGTAATGATAAAATGATAAACAAAAGCAAAAGATTTTAGCACAGTCAACACACGTAATCTTTTATCTACTCAAAAAAGCTTTTACCCTATACATAACGAATTACATTTAAACATAATGTACTTTTTAGTGTCGCAACTGTAATCTGCCATTATACTATCGCCATGATTCCGACTCCCATGTGACCTTTGTCATGAGCAATGCCTTGCATAAGAATAAAGGAGAAAAACCACTCGCCCAGCTTCTGGCAGCGGAGGCAAAAGCCAAAGCAGGTAACAACAAAAACTTCAGCAATATCAGCACAACCCATGTGGGAACGGCTCCAGCATTAATGGCAGCAACAGTTTCTCCCAGCGGCCTGGATTCCGGCATTGTGGATGCCAGTGGCAAAAAAGTTATGGTCACGCGCCACACCAAGAATATGGGCAAATTTAGCTCGGTAACCGTATCCACAATAGACGAGGAAGAGGATGAAATTGAGGCGGTGAGCCAAATAATATATAAGAATTTGTTGTACAAAATATTTAACTGATATTTATTGCAGCGTGAGATCGCCGATAGCTATGCTAACAACGCCCGTATCATTGAGAAGCAACTGCAACGCAAAGGTGGCAAACTGACGGATCTTGGTGCGAAGCCCAAGGGCGAAGAAATCGCGCCTCCACAGAAAAAGCAACGAGGCACGCTGCTGGAGAGATAATTCGTATTAATAGTGATTGTATATAGAGTCGGTAGTAAATTAGGACATAATCCTCAGTATGAGACACTCCACTCCTGCAATTACAAAACTGTCCAAGATACACCATTTCCGCTTGTCAAGTTTTTTATAATTTTTATTAATCTACTTATCAAATGGTGGGTGATGAATAATGCTGAAGAAGTTGCTGCGCTGGAAAGATGAGCTAATTTCGTATATTTATTTTTTGGCTGTCTTTTTATACTTATTCACGAGAGTGAAATGAGTATATTGGTTTTGCGCAATGACCGTCTTGTCTGTATGAATGAATTTTTTTTGACGATATTCAAGTTTGAGAACCTACATTAGGAACATATCTTCCCGATATAATATTGGTTGAAGGGCTAGAAAGCTAAAATTTAGAATGTCTACTCATGTTGAATACCCAAGATCAAAGAAGTATATCGGATATATCTACGCCCATTGGGACGGGTAAAACTGTACATTTTACAGTTTTAAAACTAGAAGAATTTTACAAAACTAAAATTTAACACACTCCCATTAAGAGCGTGGTAAAACGGATCTAAATACATATACGTACATATGTAGATTTTTCAAAATATTATATATTTTGGGCATGATTGAAGCTAAAGACCTAAAATTTGGTATGTATACTCGGGTTAACCTCCCAAGACCAAAAGGCTTTGGGTTACGTCCATTGGGGCGTGGCAAGCAGTTAGAAGCTTTAAATTTGGACAGTTGAGTTACTGATAATCGCTAACCTATCGAGAATAACCTCCTTTATAAAAAAAAAAACATCCTTTAGGTTGCACATTTTTTGACTGTACAGTTACGTTACCTACGATTCGTTCTAAGAACTGTCCAAAAATTATGTGCCACGTGGGGCGTGGCAAATCGGATAAGAGAAAAAAACTATTTGCACAAAAATAATAATAATAATAATATATATATATATATATATATATATATATATATATATATATTTATTATATACCAATTGGGTGCGTTTCAAATCGGATAACGTGAATGAGTATTCTTAGTCGGTAACGCCCGGTTGTAGCCTTCCTACTTGTTTTTCTTGCATATTTAATGCAGCTCTTTCTAGTGCAGTCTAAAGTCTTCTTTTAAAGACGGAACCTTATTCGCACTTTCGGCATTGGGTTTATTTAAATAATATTGAGACCATGACGCCCAGTACTGGTCAAGACTTGAATCAGATGACATCGACATATCGGCAAACGATCTATAAAATGTGTTGCAATATTAGGATAATATTACTTTTATTATCGATAGCTTTTTGTAATTCTTATTCAAGCTATACAATATCTGCCAGTGACGACTGTGTTCATATTAAGAGGTAAAGTATATAGCTACAAGGCTCAGTAGCTTTGATTTTGTAAACTTTTGCAAGAAAACAACGTATACAGTTCACTGTCCGGAAAAGCAAAAGACAATTGTTCCTGAATATGAAAAGCGTAAGTATTTAATATTGACTATACCCGTTAAGTTGACTATTGCGTACATACCGATAGGCGGACGGACAACTGTACAGACAGACGGACAGAGCTTAATCGAGTCAGCTGGTCGCCCTGATCAAAATATATATACTTTGTGGGGTCTGCCACGCCTTCTTCTGCTTGTTAAATACTTTTATAAAACCATTATACCTTCATTTCAATGGGTTCAGGGTATAAATACAGAGAAATGCAAAGTTTTAGGATTGGAAAAAAGTTATCAGAACCATGACACACCATATACTGCACTACTAAAACAAATATGTTTAAGAATGTTAATACTCATTCAAAAAGTAAAATGTCCGTCTTGCTGATCGCCCGTCTGTCACAATGAATTTAAGCCATTAAGTCGCTATTGAAGCTAGAGACATGAAATAACATATACTGTTATATACCTTCAAATTATAAAGTGTCAAGACTTCGTCGATTCGCGCACTAGGGGCGGGCAAGTATGAAAATCGAAAGCATAATTGTTGAAGTGCTAGGGCCAAATAGGGAAATTTGGAATACATATCTGATAAGCCCAAATTTTAGACGTGAGTTATCCTATAAAGATCGATCAAAAATTAAGTATCCACAATAGCTCACAGGGGGGAGCGTGGCTAAACGGATTTGACTATATGGTTACACAGGCTAGAAATTTTTAACAAATCAATCAGATATGCCGAATATAACTACGCTTATTGAAATATAAAATATCAGGATATGGATCTGGCAATGTATATTCTGCAGTTGGTAACGCTCAACTGCAGCTTTCTTACTTGTTTCTCTATATATGTATATCTTTAGGCCTTTTGGTTTGCGATGATATGAATACCTAATTTAATCGATCCTTTTGGGCACGGTCTATAATGCATAATCTATAAAGTAAACTAGTAAGAAAGCTCTAGTCGAGACTGCCCGACTAAAAAATCCCCTGAACCCTTCGAGCAACTGATATTTCAATAATTATTCGCACATACACACACACATAGACATACGCACGAACGCATAAACACGCATTGGCTGCAGTGGTGGCTTACTATGGGAACTTAATTGTTACATACTTTTCACAAAACCATTATACCCTGACTGTGGAGGGACATTGATAGATCAAATGTATGTACTAACGGCAGCACATTGCTTCGATGCGAGAAGAAACGAGTCAGGATTGTAAGTCAATTATAATTAAAAGAATTATTTTATATATATATTATATAGTAAATCTTAATAGTCCGATTTTTGTTCGACTGGGTGCCCATGAAAGAATGTCATCTGGTACACGATATTATGCCACAGAAATTGTACACCCCGACTATAATGGCAATATAGCAGATATTTCTCTATTGAAATTGTCAGAACCGGCAAATATATCACATAAGGTGAAGCCTGCTTGCTTACCGAAGAATCCTTTAAGTGCCAATGGAGAGTATCAAGTTCCTGGTTGGGGCTTTGTAAAACCGAACCAGCTAGCGGATACTTTGCAATCGGGACAGTTGGTTTCTGTGGATATTAAACATTGTGCAAAGCCTGAAGAAGAGCTGAAAGCGGATCGATTCATCTGTACAAAGCCGAAAGAAAACTTTGGAGATGTTTGCCCAAATGATTCTGGCGGTCCGTTATTTACTCCGCATCTTACTAACTGTTTATTTGAAATTTTTGAGGTTGTTTCTAGGGCAGACAATTGCGAATTGAATAATTCATTTACACATCACACTAGAGTTTTCTATTATCGCGATTGGATTGAGAATGTAGAATGGTTAAAAAAATAATAATTACATTTTGGGCCAACTTTAAAATGTTCAAATCAAATTGTTAATATTAATTTTATATTTTCATAATTCTCATTCAAAAAAAATTATACACACAGATTTTAAGAGTTGGATTCTGTTATGGAAATTATATATTGTTAAATTAACTTTATTAAATGCATTTATTACATTTTAAAATATGCAACACAGCATGTATGTTATCGCTTATCGAATATATATGAGTGGCGTTTTACAGCACTGACAAACGAGTATTGCAGCTAACTTAACACCGTAATAAGCAGAATTTGCAGAGAAAATATATTGAAAAAAATTGTGTGTATAGCATGTAAAAACAAAGTTTTGTTTTTGTTCCATCACGATTGCAAATACATAACGCGCAGCGTAAATCACCAAGCAAAAATAAGAAAGAAGAAAACCAAACAAAAAGAGAAACAAATGCTAGAAAATGTTGCTACCCGAAAAAGACGTTTCTGTTGACTAATAACAAGAGCGCGCGTGTGTGTATGCGTGTGCATGTGCATGTGTGTGTGTGTATACGCATGTGTGTGTGTGGAGTGCAGAAATGTTTTCCAGCGTTGGCAGCCATGGAATTAGCGTTGGCATTGCCTCCACCGTGCAGGACACCGATGGCTATGACTTCACAAAGGACGAGAATGCGGCCCGTTGGCGCGGGTTATTTATACAATCTTTGCGCAAGGTGCTGGAGCAGGTGAATCCGCGCGTAACAGCCAAAGAAGATGCCTTGCTATATGTGGAGCATCTGTGCGTACGCCTGTTGGCCAAGCTGTGTGCCAAACCCTTGCCGCATTCAGTGCAGGATGTGGAAGTTAAAGTAATCAAATCATTCCCATCGCCACTCGACCAGCGCGCCCTTAAGGAGATCAACGAGCTAATCAATTCGAAGAAACGCAAATGTCTGCTTCCAACAGAACGTGTCCATACGTTGTTGCAGAAGGATGTCCTTCAGTATAAAATTGATAGCTCAGTATCGGCATATCTAGTCGCTGTGCTGGAATGTATTTCGTCTGACATATTGAGAACGGCCGCCGACTATGTTTGCCGTATTGCACACAGCGAGATTGTTAAGGAGGACATTGAAGTGGTCTTGAACGCGGATGGCATGATACTAGACATGCTCAATAGTAGCGGCGAGGAGCTCAAATGCAATGTCCTGCCAAGTCCGTTGTCGTTGCCGGCGCAACGAGCAAGTGCCACATATGAGGAGACGGTAAAGGAGCTTATCAATGATGAGAAACAATATCAAAGGGATTTGCATATGATTATACGTGTCTTTCGCGAAGAGCTGGTGAAAATAGCGCGTGATCCAAAGGAACTCGAACCTATATTTTCCAACATTATGGATATATACGAGGTGACTGTGACGCTGTTGGGCTCTCTGGAGGATGTTATTGAGATGTCACAGGAGCAGAATGCGCCATGCGTGGCGAGCTGTTTCGAGGAGCTAGCTGAGGCCGAGGAGTTCGATGTGTATAAGAAGTACGCGCACGATGTAACATCGGCGGCATCACGAGAGGCACTCAGTAATCTACTGGCCAAACCTGATGCATTGTCGTTAATGTCGGCGGGTCATGGTTTTCGAGAGGCAGTCAAGTATTATTTGCCCAAGCTGCTACTGGTGCCCATTTGCCATGCATTTGTTTATTTTGATTATATCAAACATTTGATGGATCTCAGCACATCACAAGATGACATCGAGAGCTTTGCCCAGGTGCAGGGACTGCTTCATCCACTGCACTGCGATCTCGAGAAGGTGATGGCCAATCTGTCGAAGGAGCGACTTTTGCCGGTCAGCGGTCGCGTGCGTCGACAAATGGCTATCGAACGCACACGTGAGCTGCAGTTGAAAGTGGAGCACTGGGATGACAAGGACGTGGGTCTCAATTGCAACGAGTTTATAAGGGGTATGTGGAAGCTACGCTTCCATTAGTACTTTACTAATTTCAATCATATTTCGCAGAGGACGCTCTCAGCAAACTCGGCTCCGGGAAACGTATCTGGAGCGAGCGTAAGGTGTTTCTTTTTGATGGTTTGATGGTGCTCTGCAAAGCGAATACGAAGAAGCAAACCCCTTCGGCAGGTGCGACTGCATATGACTTTCGTTTAAAAGAAAAGTTCTTTATGCGTCGTGTGGAGATCAACGATCGTGCGGACACGGAAGAGCTGAAGCATAGCTTTGAGCTAATCACACGGATGCATCCTGCTATTATTTTGTCAGCTAAGAATGCACAACACAAAAACGATTGGATGGCCGATTTGATAATGGTGAACACAAAGTCAATGCTAGATCGCATATTGGATAGTATACTGCAGGATATTGAGCGCAAGCATCCGTTGCGCATGCCCAGCCCGGAGATCTACAAATTTGCTGTGCCCGACAGTGCAGAGAATATTGTGCTTGAAGAACGGGACAGTGGGGTGGTACCAATGATAAAGGGCGCTACTCTGTGCAAACTAATCGAACGGCTGACCTATCACATCTATGCGGATCCAACATTTGTGCGCACCTTCCTCACCACATATCGGTATTTCTGTTCGCCCCAGCAGCTGCTCACTCTGCTAATGGAACGTTTCGAAATACCTGAGCCCAGTTTGGTATATCAAGAGCAACAGCAGCATTCAAATAATATTGGCAGTAATGTCAATGCCGATCTCGATAAGGATGCTGCTGCCACAACGGTAGATAGCGATAAAATGTTAAAGAACTCGCAGCGTGAGGATTGGAAACGGTATCGCAAAGAGTTTGTGCAACCAGTGCAATTTCGTGTGCTAAATGTACTAAGGCATTGGGTGGATCATCATTTCTATGATTTTGAGAAGGACCCAACATTGCTGGAAAGACTGTTGCAGTTTCTCAATGAAGTTAACAGCAAGTCCATGCGCAAATGGGTTGACTCGGTGCGCAAGATAGTCGATCGCAAGGTAAATATTGGTTGCAGCGTTGCATCTGTTGATCATACGATAAGTCTTAGATATATACGTTCCATATACATAAAACATAGGGCTTAACCAATCTGACCTACAGATTTTAAGTCTAATGGTTTATCCAATTTGATAAATATTTTAATTAAATGCTCGTTTCTCTCTTCTGTAGAATAAACAAAGCAATAAAAAGATCGTTTATGCCTACGGTCATGATCCACCGCCCATTGAATATCATCTGAATGTGCCTGATGATGAGATAACGCTGCTTACCCTACATCCACTGGAGGTGGCGCGTCAACTCACTTTACTGGAGTTTGAGATGTACAAGAATGTAAAGCCATCGGAATTGGTTGGGTCGCCCTGGACCAAAAAGGATAAAGAGCTAAAGAGTCCCAATCTGCTAAAGATCATGAAGCATACGACAAATGTGACGCGTTGGATTGAGAAGTCTATCATGGAGGCAGAGAACTATGACGAACGCCTGGCCATCATGCAACGAGCCATTGAGGTGATGATGGTAATGCTGGAGCTAAACAATTTCAATGGCATACTCTCGATTGTGGCAGCGATGGGCACCGCGGCTGTGTTTCGTTTACGTGCCACTTTCAATGGACTCCCGGAACGGCACCGCAAGTTCTTGGATGAATGCAGGGAGCTGAGCGAGGATCATTTAAAGAAATATCAGGAGCGTTTACGTTCCATTAATCCACCCTGTGTGCCATTTTTCGGTCGCTATCTCACAAATATATTGCATTTGGAGGAGGGTAATCCGGATCTGTTGACCAACACAGAGCTTATAAATTTCTCAAAGCGGCGAAAAGTGTCGGAAATAATTGGCGAAATACAACAATATCAGAATCAGCCTTATTGCCTGAACGAAGAGCCAACCATACGGCACTTTTTCGAGCAGCTCGATCCCTTTAATGGAATGTCGGACAAGGAGATGTCGGATTACTTGTACAATGAGAGTCTACGCATTGAGCCGCGCGCCTGTAAAACAATACCAAAATTTGTAAGTCTAAAAGCTGCCACAAATGGGACAATATGAATTCATTAAAATAATTTTCTTTGTAGCCCCGCAAATGGCCAAACATTCCGCTCAAATCGCCGGGCATCAAACCACGGCGGCAGAACCAAAATAACAACAGTAACAAGTTGCCTAGCAATGTGGCAGCTAATGTGGATCCTCCTCCAATGGCAGCAGCAGCAGCAGCAACAACTACAACAACTACAACGACAGCAGTCAGCAGCAGCAGCAGTATTGGAGATCAAAGTCCCCAGCATAATCCGCACGCATATTCAGTGTTCGCTCCGGTCATAATACCGGAGCGTAATGGCGGGCATAGCTGGAGTAGCCATGCGGTGCAACCACGCACTACAGACAATGGGGAGGTGGCGCCGGCGCCGCATCTGCCCCGCAAGCCGGCAGCGCATGTTTGGACACAGAATAACAGCTATGCGCCAACGGAAGGATTTATGCCATCAGATCAACAGTTGCCATCAGCAACAGGCAGCAACTGGACTATGTCCGATTGTTATGTGATTTCGGATACAGAGGCGATGCCGCCATCGCCTTTGCCAAAGCTGATGATTAGTCCGCGGCATGAGGCGACAGCGCCACCACCGCCGCCGGTGCCACCAGCCAGCAACCGTTCACCATTCCATGGACGCGCTGCACAAACGCAATACAGTCCTACGCACAGCATAGCTAGCACGGTGACACTTATTGGGGGCGGTGGCTTAGGGGATGTTAGTCCGCAACTGGGGGGCTTCTACTGCAACAGTGAACAGAGCCAGCAGCAGGGACAGCCGCAACCGGGTGCGGTGCCCATATCCCCGCATGTAAATGTGCCAGCGGCCAATAGCATGGAGTACCGAGCTGTGCCGCCGCCGTTACCGCCTCGACGTAAGGAACGCACTGAAAGCTGTGCGGATATGGCACAGAAGCGGCAAGCTCCTGATGCACCTATAGTAAGCTAACAAAAAAAAAGATTTGATTAACTCTGACTTAATAAAAACTATTTATAATTTGTCTCGTTTGCCAGCTACCTCCGCGTGATGGTGAGCTAAGTCCGCCGCCCATACCGCCTCGCCTCAACTATTCCACGGCAGCGGGCTATGGTCGTCAGCCCAAGGAGTTTGTAGGCAAAAGTAGCAGCTTGTTGTTGCCAAACACGAGCAGTATTATGATACGCCGTAATTCGGCCAAACAACCATCGCTGGGCGTCAATACGTCAGGCACCTCCAATAATAACAACACCAATGCAACAATTGCAGCGGGTAGCGAAGATCCTCAGCAACAGTTACAACATCAGCAGCTGCAACAGCAGCAACAGCAGCACCAACAACAACAACAACAATTGCAGCAACCACCACAGTCAATCTCGCCAGCACTAAGCTCCTCGACAACCACATCCCCTATGACACCTATGACGCCCATGTCACCGTACATTCCCAGCACTGTAGACGGTTCCAGCAGTTACCCCCAACAGCAATACCAACTGCAGCAGCAGCATCAAAATCGCCATCGGCCGCTAACGCAATCTCAACAGCCCGTGGCTTGTGGACAACATAATTTTCAACAACAGCAACAGCCGCATCATTCGAATTCGCATCCTCATACGCATCAGCATCCATCACATCACCCGAACAGACGCTCGTCCCCAAAGGAATTCTTTCCTATTGCCACGAGCCATGATGGCACACCCAAACTTCCACCAAAACCTAGTCTAAGCGCAAACTTCTACAACAATCCAGGTTAGCTGTGATAATTATACAATTACTTACATTTAACTATATATAAAGCTTTCAATATCATTGCAGATAAAGGTACGATGTTTCTTTACCCAAGTACAAACCAAGAATAATATTTATTGCCTAGCGATGTGTGATAGGACAAAAATAAAACAAAAAACAAATTAGGACAGAATACCACAAAGAGAGATAGAGAAAAGGTAAAACGTGGCATCAAGTGCATAAAAAATAGAAAATATAAATGATATAGATACAGGAAAAAAAATGTATATGTATGTGTATTCAATATATAGTATGGACCGAGTTAAATGCGATAATTTTTATTATTCAAAACTAAAACAAAAAAAAATTAAAAAAATAAATAAAAATCAAATTAAATCCGAGATTGAAAAGAGGATGTATGTTATAATAAATTATATTATAAGAAATTGTAAATACTGAGAACATTGTATTGATCGTAGCCCGTAAAAACAATAAAGTATAACACTATTGTTAGACATTGGTCGAATTTGGTATTTTGGTTGCATTTTGGAACAAGTTACCGTATAATTCATGTCGTGCTTTAATCAAAACACGTATGTATTTTTATTTAAACCTAACAATCTTAATCTCTTGCAAAAGAAAGTCTTCTAAAAACACTAAGAGTATCCTAGACGACAGCAGTTAAATCTTATGGAAAGTATGTGATTAAAAGATTCATTTAAAAAAATTCAATTTCATATGGACTCTGGGTAAAAAGGGAGTACAAAATGTATAGTAGGGGACTGGCGACAAGACACCTTAAACTCAGACAGACCGATCTACGCTCTACTGGAGCCACTGAGCACCACTGGACTCTTACCAAGTAGTTGATGCCCTGAACCCCTACACCGCAGGCCACATAAAGCAATATAATATAATTTAATTATATAATTATAATATATATAATATAATTTTTATAATCACTAGCTTAATTTAAAGTCGATAAATTGTTAATTCTTTAAATTAACTTTAAATTTGGCTAGAGTATTATCTACAACAGTATGCCAATTTTGATAAATGCAAGACCGAAACTTGTTTTTAATTTTTCGTCATTCTAACAAATTTGATGTCACATTATGAGAAGCTCATGATGGTATTATTGACGAATATGGTTAAACGGCCTTGTCCAATACACGAAAAACTCAAAAACTTTGCCATTAAACAGCTGACAAAGAAAAACTGAAAATTAAACAAGTAAGAAAGCTCTAGTCGAGACTGCTCGACTACGAGATCCCCTGAACCCTTGGAGCAACTGATATTTCAATAATTATTCGCATATGCACACGCACGCACGCATAAACACGCATTGGCTGCAGCGTTGGCTTATTATGGGAATTTAATTGTTTAATAACTTTTCTTGTGGATGGACTATATTCATGAAACTTTGAGATTATAAATATAACATAGATATATGTACGTACATGTATTTGCCAAAGCACAAGTCTCTAGTATTTGAAAGACGCCTTTTACAAAGGTAAGGGCGAGGGGGTGAAATAGGGGTGGGGGGAAATTTTGACAAAAACCGAAATTGTACAAAATTTATATAAGTATACATATAAATTTTGTAGACTCTACCTTTAAAGATGTAGGAGATATAAATTTATTACTGGTTTTCGATAATGTTTTTAATCGATAACAAAATAACGGGATGAGTTATCGATATTTAAAACAAAACTCGATATGAGCGTGCTATACACGGACCTAGGAAAAAAATTTCAAGTCTCTAATTCTTATATCTTCTGAGATCGACGCGTTCAAACATAAGGACAGACGGACAGACGGACGGACGGACAGACGGACAGGGCTATATCGACTCAGCTCGTCGTCCTGGGGTCTGCCACGCCTCCTTCTGCCTGTTACATGCATTTAACAAAACCATTATACCCTGATTTCCCATTGAAAATGGGTTCAGGGTATAAAAACCAACACAGGCGACCGGAACACAGGTGTTACTAAATGAACCACAAATAATTAAAAAGGTACGTTTAGAGATCGTCTATTGGTTTGAATTGTAATAAGGCTATAGGTGGGTAACGAGGAAAGCCCCATGTGTACATTGAGGTCTACGTAGACTAAGAGGCATAGCGAAAGAGGCCTAATTATTACCGTTTAAGTTAATTGTTGTCGATGTTGCGTATTGCAATTAAATCATATAAGAGCAACATCGACAACTGTTTATTTCCTTTCGCTTTTCAGTGAACGCTGATGACGTCGCTCAAATGCTTCCTGAAATTTGGATTATTGCCCCCCATAACTGGTTATTCGTGTATTCCTGAAACATTTTTATTTTATATTTGCAGCGAAACGGGAAGGCGTGTTTTTGAATTTGGCTCATTGTTCGCTATTATACCCTAACCAAACCCAAAAACGTAATTTAACTCATAACTGAATTATAATGCGTTGAGCTCAGTTAAAGAATAGTATCTTCAATGACCTCAATACTCATTTTTTGTCAATATTTATAATGAACGGTATTTAAAGTATTATTATGCCAAAAGTTAAAGAAAATATCTCAAGTCCGAATTAGAAACTTGAAAAATCTGATCATGTCCGATTTTGAAAGGAAGAGGGAATATATTTTTTGACAAAATAAAGAATTAAAAAAAATAATAATCGTCACGAATTCTCTGAAAGTACTTTAAAATAAATATTTTTAAGACTGTTCAGTTAGTCGCTGATTAATCATCTTTTTATAGAGAGCAGAATACCTTAACACCTCTAAGCTATGCTTTTAAACCAAAATGTGTCTTATTTTGAGTTAACATCTCACGAGCGCGTTGTAGTTTGAATAACCGTGTCACAAGATAATATAAAAATATCAATAACAAAATCTTGAGTGCTATAATTTGTTGGTAAAAGAGTTACCCTGATTGCGCTAATGAAAATATATAAAGATATATGTATGTATATACTTCTATATTTAAATACATCAAATAATAGATTGATTCTGTAGACAAATGAGAAATTTGTGTTCGTAATTTCGCTTTTATTTATAGAGATTGACAGGGTGAGAGTCAAGGCCGTTGGCCAAGATCAGTTCCTTAACTCTTGCCGCAGAATACAAATTTGAATTAATTGAAAAAATGTGTATATATTAGGCCATATTATTTTTTTAAATAATATTTTGTTTATAATATGTATATAATATTATTTATAAATATTAAAGGTCAATTACACTTCTTGTTCGAATTTCGCAGCAGTCTTGACCAACATCTTCATAGGACTGTTCATTCACATACATGAGACCTACGACAACAATTCTCTCACCATATTTATTTCTCTTCAGAATAGTCATTTACATATCACGTTTCAGTTCCGCAATTAACACGTTAAACCATTCTACGAATACTCATATGCATGTATACATAAGCACATATTGCATCTAAGAAGAAGAATATGGTGAAGAAAACACCCACAGCAATTGCTAAAATTACTCAATGAAATTTGCATTTAATTTGCCTTTGATTACAGCTAATGAGAGAGAAATCTCCTCGGCAATTCTCACATAATTAGCGTCTAAATTGGTCAACTGCATAATTGTATTACCTGTACCTCTCAAGTCGCAAATTTAACGAAAATACCCCTTACGCTAGCTAATCACATGTTAGATCTATAATTCGTGCGATTTCAATTTATGTATTGGCCAAGAAAGGCCTGCTGTTGCTCAGCATAATATTAGTGATCAATGAGGATAAAACTACTAAGCCACTTAAGGTCTATTTAGCTTGTGCAAAATACAAATTTAAAATAATATAGAGGGACACTCTGAAACTAATTTGAGAGGTCCTTAAATTCATATCGAAGGTTGTTATTAACAGTAATATAATCTGACGAAAAGTACTATAATACATGTTTATAAATATGTAGTACATTCAACCACTATAAATAAATTATTTATATCTAAATAGATCTCCATTATTAATTATTATAAATTGTACATTTTCACCTACTTAAATGTCATAAATGATTTTGTAGGGTAAGTCAGAGTTCATTTTGAACCAA
This sequence comes from Drosophila mojavensis, assembly GCF_018153725.1. NCBI lineage: Eukaryota > Metazoa > Arthropoda > Insecta > Diptera > Drosophilidae > Drosophila > Drosophila mojavensis. Next base: position 4,386,284 of record NW_025318872.1, read on the forward strand.
ATAAATGGTTACAGCTAAAGTATTTCTTTCTTTCGTTCTTTATAAATACTATTATCAAAGCAAATGTAGTTGTATAACAATTTTATTTTATTTATTTATTTCCGACAAATTATTAATGTTTTTTCTTTTACTCTCATTTATACAATGAGAATCAGAAGAAATAAAATAATAAATAGAGAGCTGATCGATGCAACTGAAAGCGAAACCCATTCGAAAGGGGTTAAGTGGTTGTACTTTAACCAAGGAAACTCCCACCAAATCGACTCTGGTTAAAGTTAGCCGTCATTCAAGTAATTATCGTAAATAACTTGGAATCGCGCCTCTCTCCAAAGCTAATTATGAAACCGATGATGGGGATGGAATTGGGCTTGCAGGTGTGTGTTGTACTTTCCCGATTACTAAAGTCAATGACGATCGATCGTTACGAGTAAACAAAACCAGCTGAGAATCGAGAACCGAGAATAGAGAACCGAGCGGGTTGAGCGATCTTATTTGTGAGAGCGTCGGCATTGTCTTTATGTTAGTCTCGTCTGTGTGTGTGTGTTCTCGAGCTTGTGTGAGTGTGTGTGTATGTCTCACAGGTTTTATAAAAGCAGCAAGAGGTGCAACAATTCGTTCAGTTCGGTTGTGAACTTCAGAATCATTGTCAAGAGTGTTCAGCTATATCAAGGATCAGCTATAACCCACCAGTCGCAGCAAAGGCAATTACTTTAGCTCAACTGAAAAACACAATCAAAATAAACAGACATCAGCCACTGAGAACGTGCTGCCAAATAAACCAAAACAAAAACAAAAAAAGGAACACAACCGAAAGAAAAACAGAAACAAATATGCTGGCCAGTGAAAATTTTCAAGCACACCTCTACAACCGCAGTTCTATATATAAGCCCTACAATGAGGAATTGGCAAGCATGGCAAAGCAATTGACGACGGCCACGGCTGATGCAGCTGGTATCGATGCAGCGCAGGCGGCAGTTGACTACGGCAGTCCAAGCAAGCAAATGTTGGGAAGCAACAATGGTAGCAGCAGCGGCAGCAGCAACAAAACCTCCTCCGCGAATAGCAACAATAACAACAACAACGTTGCCAATGGCCTGTCCAGCTTTGTGGCCAGCCACCCCTCGGCCGAGTTTGAGGGCTTTATACGTGCCTGCGTCGATGAGATAATTCAGCTAGCCGTCTTACAGGGTACCAATCGCTCGTCCAAGGTCGTGGAGTGGCATGAGCCTGCCGAGCTACGTAAGCTATTCGATTTTGAGCTGCGTGATCAGCCCGACTCTCCAGATAAGTTGCGTCAGCTACTGCGCGAGACAATACGATTCTCGGTCAAGACTGGTCACCCGTATTTCATCAACCAGCTATATTCGGGCGTGGATCCCTACGCACTGATCGGTCAGTGGCTAACCGATGCACTCAACCCAAGCGTTTACACATATGAAGTGGCGCCCGTTTTCACGCTGATGGAGGAGCAGGTACTTGGGGAGATGCGACGCATTGTTGGCTTCCCCAACAACGGTCAGGGTGATGGCATCTTCTGCCCGGGTGGCTCAATAGCAAACGGTTATGCAATCAGCTGTGCTCGCTATCAATATGCACCCGAGTCCAAGGTAAGCATCGGGCCGAAGGCCAAAACCACTTTCGGGTTCCGTTTTCATGATCGTTGTCGCTTTTACGGCTAGTGTTGTGTGTTTGAAGCCAAACCAAGCGGAAGCGAATACGCGGCCTAGACGCTAGACACTCGGCTAACGTAACAGACAGCGTTTACAATATAGTTGCCCTCGAAAATATTAGTCAAAGCTTTACGCTGACTGCACTATACTCTTGACACTAGTGTTGCCTAGTTGGCTGTATTCTATTATTTGAATATCACAAAATCTGTAGACATTTGAATACAAATTCAATTATTGGCCGCAACTCGAAACGGGACTATACACTAACTTACTCCAATCAGGATCAGATCAGCTCAGATCAGTCTTAGCTATTAAGTAACTTGAGAAAATACTCTAGAGTCGAGTTCATAAAAGTTTCAATTCTTGACTTGGCACTAATACCCTTAGAACCTTTCAATTCTAAAAATAAACTCTAGTTTAGAAGCTACAAAATAGAAATACCATTTACATACATGTGAATACATATATGTATGTTTATATATATGTATATGTTTAGTGGATCTTGATTTAAGAGTTAGCCCAATCAATTGAGTTTAGAGACTCAACACTGGCTCAACTGAATTATGTAGATCTTTGTAACAGACTGACCAACTAAATACTGCTGTCAGCTCGCATTCTGATCATTCATTTAATGCTTCTTACATACATATGTCATTTACGGCTGGACCGAGTTTATAGGCCTTACTATGAGAACTTTCTAATAATTCAATTTAAACACATTTAAATATATTCGACAAATTTGTAGATCTATATAATACTTCTCCATTTACTTATCTCAGAAAAATGGGTTATTTAATGCGAAGCCCTTGGTAATATTCACATCCGAGGATGCCCATTATTCAGTCGAAAAGCTGGCCATGTTCATGGGCTTTGGTAGCGAGCACGTACGGAAGATAGCTACCAATGAGCTGGGTAAGATGCGTCTAAGCGATCTGGAGCAGCAGATTCAGTTTTGCCTGGACAACAATTGGCAACCGTTGATGGTATCCGCGACAGCGGGCACCACAGTGCTTGGTGCCTTTGACGACTTGTTGGGCATATCTGAGCTTTGTCGCAAACACAACATGTGGATGCATGTAGATGCGGCTTGGGGTGGTGGAGCGCTTATGTCCAAGAAGTATCGACAGTTGCTGAATGGCATTGAGCGGTAAGTTGCGAAAGAAAAAATGTGGAATAGCCAGTTTAAATTGTAAGATTCCTTGAATAGCGCCGACTCGGTCACCTGGAATCCACACAAGCTCTTGTCAGCCTCACAGCAGTGCTCGACTTTCCTCACACGGCACACCCAAATTTTGGGCCAGTGCCACTCGACCAATGCCGCGTATCTGTTCCAGAAGGATAAATTCTACGACACATCCTTCGATACAGGGGACAAGCACATTCAGTGCGGTCGTCGTGCGGATGTCTTCAAGTTCTGGTTCATGTGGAAGGCCAAGGGCACTAAAGGCTTTGAGGCTCATGTGGAACAGGTCTTCGAAATGTCCGAATATTTTACAAATAAGCTACGCGAGCGTCCTGGGTTCGAGTTAGTGTTGGACAAGCCAGAGTGTACAAACATTACGTTCTGGTACGTGCCGCCCAGCTTGCGACAAATGGAGCGCAATCAAGAGTTCTATGATAAGCTCCACAAAGTGGCACCCAAAATTAAGGAGGCGATGATCAAGAAGGGTTCCATGATGATTACATACCAACCGTTGCGCAAGTTGCCAAACTTCTTCCGACTGGTACTGCAGAACTCGTGCCTGGATGAGTCGGATATGTTATATTTTCTCAATGAGATCGAAACATTAGGTCAAAAGTTGTAGCTGCACAATAGATGTGCTCCATTCATATTAAGAACATTCTTCTTAGGCATATGTTTGTATATATGTTGGTATTATTTAACTTTTATTAGCTCGAAATAATCATATTTTATCGTATTCGAATTGATTTCGTACATTAAGCTGCGGCGATCATAAAATACACCAAGACTATCACTAAGTTCTAATGGAGTAAACCTATTTGAAGAATAGAAATCCTTTTATGAAATTTACAAACAATTTACGAAGAATATACCACACTGACCTTTTTATTTGCACGTACTTCGTGTGAATTAGCTTAAAAATTAAATTATACTTGTTTATAAACTCACGATTCATTAGATTAGGAAATAATCTAAATACCTGTAAAAAAAAAAAAAAACCCCTAAAAAAAATAGAGTAGATTTCTACATGCTGGAAACTGCGGAACCTACTCTGTTGATATTTTATATACAAGAGGGCCTGGAAAATTTTAGGAAACTATATCTCCAATGGGTATTGTACTTCTCCGATTTTTCAACTACAAATGTAAGTGTAACTTACCAGTGAATATAATATTGCACTCAATAAAACTTACAATATTTGAAAATGAATTGCTTATGTATAAATTTATTTGCTTGGCAGTCATCTCGATATCCTCTATGGATTGAAATCAGATATGTGAACAAGTTTTAGTTATTAGTTTTGGGATGGCTTAAGCCAAGGCCATTTAGTGAGATCACCTCCGCCCGCCTTGACAATAGCTTCTTGGATACCTAAGCTCTGTCCAGGCGGAATGCCATATCCAATTTGCAGGCCGTGCGGATTGGAGGGCGTCTGACAGTCCATGGTACACTCTTTGCGCAGCACCGTGTCCACCTCAACTGAAGAAAAGAAAGCCACCGACATGGGCAGGTCTTTCAAGCCGATGCGAGAAGCACAAAATGAGCGAGTGAGCAAATTAGTAACATGCATGGCCAGCGCTGCCTTTGGCGCCATCTCATCTTTGACCAAATAACGTAGCTCGTCGTGGAAACTCAAACAGAATCGAGCATGCGGACCCAGGAGCCAACGCATGCTAACAAGCATTAAGTGTAGAAAGTCCACTGCTCCGCTCTGCACCACCCAATTGATGCGAGTGGGCAAGAACCGTTGCTCCAAGTCCGCTTCTCCATTCGAGTCCAATGCACGACTCAGGCGACAATTAAGAAATGGCGTTTCGGGCTGCTCGCGTGTGGCAATCTCCTCCAGCCGATTGAACATGGCGCTCTCCGTGCCACCCTGCCAGCTGGGACGGTGGAAAATTTCACTGACTGAACGATTGCGCTGCAGAGCAAAGCGCCTGGCTTCATAACTGCTGTAACTGTGAATGATTGAAGTACAGACATAAAACTGTCATTTACTCAATGTATTGTGGACGTACGCTTTATCCTCCTGCTCATCATGGAACTCTTCACGCAACCGATACACCCGCTTGCCTTTCGTTGCAGCAAACATTTTCATGGCTTTCGCTTTGGCCTCGGTGGCGCTTAACGTTGGGTTGAATTGCTGCAGAAGCGTTTCTGCAAACTGCTGACCTGCTCCGTAGATCCGCGCATAGTTAAGAACCTTCGCATGATCTCTTGAGATGCCGACCACCTTTGCTGTAATGGAATGCATGTCACTGCCATTCGATTTGCTACCACTGAGTGTCATCCAGCCCAAGGGCGTGGCTCCGTGCTCGCCATGTGCATAGGCATCGCCTAGCACGGATGCAATCCACAACTCTTGTGAGTCCACATCGGCACCAACCAACTTGTAGCCTGGTGGCGCTTGTACCATCGAACGTAACTCGGAGCCAATGCGATTGGCACGTGAATTGGAGGCAGTCATCCATGTGGATTCCATGGCTCGCCTTGTCAAAGTGCCAGCGACCACGACTTGGGGCAAAATAGCTCCATAAGAAGTGCGCTGTGCATGTGCTTGGAGGTCACCAGGCAGATGCTCCGAATGTAGCCAGACCACCATTTGCCCTAAAATGCGGTCTCGATTGTTCCTCCAATAGGACATCATGCGAGCTATTTCAATGACACGCGCCGCAGCCTGGCACGAAGGGTCTCCACTACTTAGTGCATGTTCAGAGAACTTATTTAGAAAATCCTTAGACAGAGGATTTCCCACGCGGAACGAGGGCCCGTTTTTGTGAGGCAGCTTCAAAAAGAAGCAACAATCATCTATCACATGGTTGCACCAGACCCCAGAGCCTGTAAAGCACAGAGGGTATATGAGGGCGACGACTATTTTAAGCTTTCATTACCTTTGTATTGCTTCTCGAGGTTCAGTTGTCGCTGCGAGATTTTTTTATAAAAATGTCGCTTGCTTAGATGTTCATCCACTTGTTTGGGCAATTGGTCCATAGCTAGATCTACTGCCTCTCCAACGGCAAACTGACGCGCAAACTCGGGAATGGCACAGCGACCGAGCAGTTGCTCAATTGGTATGTTGGTACTGCGGTTACTCTGGGAGCTACGAAAAGGCACCAGAAAACCCCAGCCATGTTCGCGAAGATAGTGAAGGGGATAGCTCTCCCAGCAGAGGGATAACAGCTTGGCAGCTAATTGCATACCCGTGCTAATGTCACACGCACCAGGTGTCCAGGGCTCCTCATTCACATCTTCAGTGTAGTCAGGGGGTGGCTTGCGGCACAGCTTGCGATACCATTGCGGATAGCCAGGCAGTAGGGGCCGTCGCGAAGGCAGCAAGGCACGCTGATTATAAAGATACTGGAACTTGCGCTGCAATCGCAGCTGCTCAACGTCGAGTCCCTGTTCTGGCAGTTGCACAGTGGATAGTTGCTTGCGCTTGGGCATCTGCTTTAGCTTCAACGCTTGGACGCTCCAATCCTCATCCCAAAGCCACAAATTCTTCCGATACTTTTCATCGTGAAGCAACGCACAAGCTTCTTCCGCTCGCCGGCCCAAATGGTATTTAGCCTCAATGCTAAGATCCTCGTAGGCCAGTTGTGCATCGCGAATATAACGCTCCCAGTTGGAGTTCACTGGCAAATACGCAGTGCCCATTTCCAGCATACCCGCCAGCGTTACGGGATGTGGAAAACGCTCTGCATACAAAGGATACAGCTTGCCTAGAATGCGATGTGTCGCCTCTACATCTCCGGCACAATAGTTCACTAACGACTGGAACTGCTGTCGCACTTGCTCCAGTGTGCCTTCCACAAAAATATTGCGTGGCTCCTTGGACAAGGGCTCACCACCACAATACAGACGATGCACATCCACTAAGTTGTTAAGAGAGCTCTGCGCCAGCCAGTCCAAATCCTCAACAGCGGGGTCCTTCTTTGATTTGAGCATAGCACGTTGATAGCTAGTGACTCCACTGACACAGATGTGCAACGACATGGTATCCACAAAGCGGGTTTTCGTATCCTCTATCAAATACTGCTCGCGAATTCGCGCTCTGTCGTAGGAGACATTGTGCCCCACTACTAAGGAGGGTTCCTTGTGGCCTAGAGGTATGAGCTCGTCGAGCGTGTAGTGTGGACGTTCATTGCTATCCACATCGATCGGCTCAACGTGCGGCACAGTTAAGCGATGTTTCGTGAGCTTTGGACTTACCCAACAGTACCAGCGCTTGGTGCTCACCGCTGTTGCCATTACCGGGTCGTTGCCCGCACGAACGCACACCTCCACATCGAAAATTATGCCTGTTTCGAGTGGCTGTGCTACGGGCGTGGCAGTGCCACTCACTGGATCATAGGCTGTCCAACCGGCATGGAAAGCCCATCGTTTGGGTTTTGCAGGCAGCTCCTTGCAAGCGATCAGTGCTTGAAGTAGTGTTTTATACGGAGCCACCTGTTCCTCGGCTATAGAGTGGAAGTGCTCCTCAATATTTCGGCCACGCAATGGAGGCAGCTTTAGCTCCACATCTGGTATGGGCGATGTGCTGGTTACATCGATGCCATGACGCAGCAATTCGGCATTGTATGCCTTAGCTGCAAGGTGTTCTGCTTCAGAGTACTCTCGTTTGGACTGTGGAAAGAGCTGGGCATGCAAATTCTGTGAGATCATCTGCACTTTTACCAAATTTTCAGCATATTCCACATTCTGCGCTGCCTTGGTCTGGGCAGACGGCACGTGTTCTGTTCTAACTTTTGTTTTACTTGGAAGTTTCCGATAAACCTTTATGCTGCTGCTGGCGTAATGCTCACGCCCAGCTTTGGTAGCGTACCAACGTAGCAGGCGCATTAAAATTCAACTCTTTAAAAGCATATTATTTTAAAACAAACATCAACAAACTTCGGCGCTCTCTGCAATAAACTGAAACTTATCGAAAGTGAAATCGGTCAGCCGCCACAAACATAAATAGTGGGGTGACACCGGATTCTGGCCTGTTTATGATAATGGAATACTATTAGCAGGCGATTCGATACGTAAAATTATTTCGAATACTCACAACTAGCCTTATTTATATAACGATGTAGTAAATGTTTCATGCCAATAAAATTAAAATAACTTCAAACTGATCAGTGTTAGTTACTTTTTTACTAAACGCTCACTGTAGCGTAATCTATCCAATAACTCTAACAATTTTTAGACATTACTTTGCTTTTGATTCTTACGGAATCTAGAATTTTGTCGTTTCTACCGAAATATTTAACCGTGTATAACGAACTATCATTTTAACAAATCACTTTAAAAAGTAGTTCCACCTCTTCTCCAAAGATAAAAACAACACTTTCAAATACATTTACAGGATTTGTTATATAAGTTGAAAGAATTAAAGAACATACTCTAATTGTTAAAAATTAAGATATTTATATATATATAAAAAGCTTGTATACATTAAACAATTGGAAAAGCAATTTTTGTTGTTAACATTTTGGCAAAAATACTGCGTATCCGAACTGCATTTAACATTTTGTTCTTAACAAAAATAAAAAATTACTGCAGTTGAAATGGAAACGTACATAAAGAAAAACATATAGATGTGGAAAACAAGGGTCCAACACAGATTTTAGGGATGCACTCAGATCTGCATGTTACGCATGCTTCCATTGATGCCATCCTGTTCCACCGTCCAGATTACCAACTGGCCATCGACTCCAGACGTGGACACCTTGCTCGCACTTGCCTTGTCACCCGAATACAAACGTATGCTGGTAATGGCGTTCTGGTGAATGGAGTCCACGACTACATCCGTATTTTCAGTGCGCATGTTACAATCCATAGACTTGAAGAAGTGCATGGCCGTGATGCCGCCCGCTTCACGCTTTTGTGATTTGTCTAGCTTGCCGCTTAGCACAAGCTTGTTATCCGAAGTCAAGCTGTAGAGCAGCGGCACACAGCTGTAGCCGGCCACTACGACAGATGTGGGTGAGACCCATTCGCAGGACAGGAAAGGCAAGTAACCGGTGCGACAGCGAATTACCGTATTCCCATTGGTGGCATCCACAATGCTCACACAGCTATCATGACCCACCCAGCACACTTTGTTACCATCAATGGAGAAGCTTACACTATTGATCCAGCCTCCCCCAGAGGTAGAGGAGTTCTTGAACTCTGCCATGAGTTGACCCAAGGGCTTGCGATTGCCCCAGGGCGTTGGTGTCGGCGGTTCTTCGATGTCCTTGATGAATGCGGAAAAGACGCGTACCTTGTAGTCTGTGGAGCCAGCCACCAGTAGCACATTATTCGGATGCCAGTCCAAGGAGGTAACCGTCGACCTAATCGGCTTCTTAATATGCTTCGACACCCACCAATCGTTCTCCGATTCAAAGTAACAGACCGAAATGAGACGCGCTCCAGATCCCACGGCAAATTTATTTTCTGCTGGCGACCATTTCACACAAGTAGCAGCACGATTAATCCGTAACAGCACTAAAGTTGGCTTCCATTTTCCGTCTTCCGCTTGCGTCCAAACATAAGCATTTCGATCTGCTGCACAGCTAACGATGCGATTCGTTTCTTTTGCCCAATCGATACCCATCACACGTAAATCGTGCTGGTTAAGCACATCGGCAAGCTTCCAGCCGTGGCCCTCGCGGCTGTAGATATGAATCTCATGGTTGTTCGGAGACAAAGCGATTTCTGAATAAAAAGTGAGTCATAGATTAAAAGGTCTGGGTTTTTTTATATTACTCCACACATGCGTCACTTACGAGAGCGATCTTTATTCCAGGCGTGGCATGTTATAGCTGCTGGCGTGTTGCCAAAAGTGTACTTTTCAGCCATGGTAAATTTAATTAATAAACGCAGCTAAATAGAAAATTGATACCACACACGTAGTCGTATTTTTATCGCTATTTTTTTGGGCGTTGTTTTTCTACTGCGTACAGCTTGAGTGCCTCCTTTCTAGTTTTAATCGCGGACTCTGGGCCGTCTACACGATTAAGCTAGCTCCAAAGTAAAACTTTGATTTACTTGCGAAAATTTTCAGGAAAATGCAAGCGCAAAGATTTTTAAGCGTTTGCAAATTTGTGAGGTGCAAGAATAAATTACATTTGGTGGGCAGTGTTGAGTAACATCGATTCGGTATATATCGATATTAGAGTGACTCACCTTAAGCCCAATGGCGCAAGTTAAGATTTTGAAATGGTTACTAGACATAGTCGATATCTATATCTGAGATAGAGTTTTTAACTTATTTCTTACGACATTTCCATTTGGGATGTTGCTGAAGGTTACACTGTTTTTATTAACTATATGAACTCTAAAGTTGCCGATTACGCATTCGCGAGACGATTATAAAATGTCGTGTACCACTTCACGATGAATTCGCTAGTTCTGGACTATCGGTGACTTATTGTGATCAGCTTAATCGATTCTCGAATTTGTTTTGTTTTTGTGGTGCACTTACTATCTATAACTCCTTACTTGACTTACCATACAAAACATTCATAAGTGGTACATCTTCAAATATGCAACACGTATTACTTATGCACTCCAGCCTATACATACATTCATAAAAATATTTGATAGAACAGATACCGAAGAGTAAGCATAGAGAGACCATATAAAATCGGAATCTGGACGTTTAAGCACACTAATTTTAAGGCTCATAATTTTTATAATTGAACCTAAAGCGACCGAGCAAATTCGAAGCTGTGCTAACCGATTTTCGTAAACAAATTAAGTTAAATAACTGCACTTCTCCAACATCAATACCATTTTATAAGTAATCGATAGTTTTGTATTATCATAAACACTAGATTTACATATATAGTTTGTATGTCTTACAACTAAATTTATATTAAAATATAAATACAAGTTTTTTATTAGAATATAATAATAATTCTTGAATATATTAAATAAGAATGGATATATATTTTAAGAATACAATAATCATTCTCGGATATATTAAAATATAAATACAAGTTTTTTACAATAATCATACCTGGACGTAAAAGTGAAAAATTGAAACTTCAAATTCTATTTGATATCAATATAAAAATCCGTTTTATTTTTAATCTTGGAATTTGTTTATGAGAAATGTAGCTCTATTAAATTTACAAAGGCGGGCTTTTCGACATTTACATTGATATCGATAGCAACGTGTTTATAACATAAGGCGCGCAGCTGATTTTTGCGTTTGCCTTTATCTACCGTTTTGTAGTCATATTTCAGTTGTAGCTAAGGCATTGTCGAGCAAATTGTATGAGCTTGCGTTTAGTGTTTTCTCGCCGGAACTTTTAATTGAAGTAAATAAGCAATATGTTTACGTTATGCGTGCTTATTTCGTCGCTACTTCTGACGCTGCAGCTGGGTACAGCCTTAGAATTTCAAGATTGTGGATCAAAGACGGGAAAATTTACTCAAGTCACCATTGAAGGCTGTGATACCACAAAGCCGGAGTGCCTTCTACAACGAAATACCAATGTTTCAATTTCGATAGACTTTGCATTGGCCGAGACGGCTTCTGTCGTTAAAACCGTTGTGCACGGCAAGGTTTTGGGCATCGAAATGCCCTTTCCACTCACTAATCCCGATGCCTGCCTTAACAGCGGACTCAAGTGTCCATTAGAAAATAACGAAGCTTATAGATATACGGCCACGCTGCCTGTACTGAAGAGTTATCCAAAGGTCTCAGTGCTAGTTAAATGGGAGCTGAAGGACCAGAACAGTGTGGATATCGTATGCGTTGAAATTCCTGCTAAAATACAATAATATGCGGGCACTTGAAACTGTTCAACTTGCATCGCTATATTCTTATTGTAATCTAATTTAAAATAAAGAAAAAAGCAACAAAAAAAAAAAATTTATTTAAATGATTTCGTTCATTAAGAGGCCGAGCTATTTCGGTTGACTGTCACTGCCATCGTTTTCTTTGTTTGCATTTTTATTGCTTTTTCCGCTATGTGTGGATTGTATGTAATAAATAAAGGTGAAGAAACGGATAAATTATCTGTCTTATCTGTCTTGCCAATTGACAGTGTACTTGATTATTTCTCAATTGCTAGCATGCTGTGGGGTAGTACTTATCAGCTGATATGCATTCAGTAAGTACGAATCTATATTTCATGTACTATTTAGTAATTGAAAATTCTGGAAAGCCCACACACCTTGAACTACTACTACTAAATATTTAGCATAGGAGCATGTATATATATATTTACAAATTAGCAACTTAAACCTTAAAAAGGTACACTGAGGAACAAATGGATAAAGTGCGGTGCAGTTCATATATAAATTAAAATGTTATATCATATCAATACTAACTTGTCTTGATAAATACATTTCAAATAATGAAGTTTAAGCTATCGCACATGATATAAATTCCGAATGAATCGAACGCCGATACAATTATTTTTGATTGTAAATGATATTATTTATGCGGTTGCTCGAACAAAAATTTCTTTGTCAATTCTGCGGGATTCTGTTTACGTAGGCGACGCAACTGATTATGAATCAAAATATATATATGATTAATATTTACTCATGTTTTTTGTGGAACATTTTCGAAACCTTATCTAACAGAAACACACCATAATAAATTCATCAATCTTCGCTCCATTTTCTCAACTTAGTTAATATATTATTGAATACCTAACTTATATGACATACTCTTGTTAACGAGTTATTTGTTGGATATTAAATTAGATGGATCACTTTTGGATGCCAAGGCATTAATCCTGAAAAAGGGTTGCATTTTTAGTCAGTATGGTTAAATAGATATTTCTTCGGTTTGTTATTCTTCAAAGCTGTTTAAACAGCGACATACATACATGCTCCTTAGATTAGTTAGTGAGCTAATTAATGCAACTGATTGGTATATTTTATGTTATATATTAATTTTCCAGTTTTTAGATGTATTCTTAAACCTGATTCTGACAAGTCTTCAAAAAATGTATACTTAATCAATAGGTAGATTATTTATAATGCATGCAACAGGCGGAACGAGGCGTGGCAGATCCCACAAAGTATATATATTCTTGATCAGGGAGACGAGATGGGTCGATTTGCCCCTGTCCGTCTGTCTGTCCGTCCGTCTGTCTGTCTGTCCGTATGTATGAACGCGTCGATTTCAGTAGATATAAGAGCTAGAGACTTCAAATATTTTTTAAATGCGGATATCGAGCTTATCATTAAAAATCGATAACTCATCCCGATATTTTTTATCGATAAAAAATTAAAATTTACCCCCACCTCTATATCCACCCCCTCACCTTCACTTTTGTAAAAGGCGTATTTCAAATACTAGAGCAAATACATGCATCTTTATAATATAATCATAATCTAAAAGTTTCATGAAGATCGTATGTCCACAAAAAGAGTTATTAAACAATTAAGTTCTCATAGTAAGCGCACACTGCGCCCATGCGTGTTTATGCTTGTGTGTGTGCGTGCGTGTTTCTTGTGTAAGCTGAAAGACGCGAAAAATTATTGAAATAGCTATTGGATAAGAATTACTATGAGTATGAATCGCAATCCACCTATTCTTCTGCAGATCCATACATGTTTTTGAAAATATCTTTATGAAAATATCGCTTTATTCTTGAAGAATACAATTATTCCTAGTAGTTCACTTTATTAAAGCTAATTAAAAACGTGGCAGATCGTAAATCGCATATAAAATGGTATTGTAATACCATCAATTAATCAATTATCACGAGTAAGAGTTGAGAATGCTCGACTGATTTCCCATTGAAAATGGGTTCAGGGTATAAAAATACTTCCAGAAATATTGAAATGATATTTTTTCAAAATTTAAAATATCATCAATACGATATTTTTTTATACCCTGAACCCATTGAAAATGGGAAATCAGGGTATAATGGTTTTGTGAAAAAGTATGTAACGGGCAGAGGGAGGCGTGGCAGACCCCATAAAGTATATATATATTCTTGATCAGCGCGACGAGCTGAGTTGATATAGCCCTGTCCGTCTGTCCGTCCGTTCGTCCGTATGAGTGCGTCGATCTCAGAAGTTATAAGAGCTAGAGAGCTGAAATTTGGCGTGCATACTCGTGTGTACCATACGCAGTACGAGTTTGCTTTATTTTTTCGATAATTCATCCGATAACTTTTTAATCGAGAATAATCGAAAAATCGGCATTGTTTTTTCAGCCTAATTTTAACATTTTTATACCTGGAGTCTTCAAATTTGCGTTGTATATAAAGTTAATCGATACAAAGATTTAGTAATTTACAGATTTTGGAGACCACGCCCCCTTTCCACCCAATTTGTAAAAAACGTAAAAAAAATTTCAAGTACTAGAGACTTGTGCTTTGGAATGTACACACATATTCATCATATGATTACACTCTGAAAGTTTCATTAAGATCTTATGTCTACAAAAGAAATTATTCAACAAATAAATTCTCATAATATTGCCCACACTGCAGCGCAGCCCAAGCGCAGTCGCTGCTTACTGCGCAGTTAGCAGAGCGCAGGCTTATGCGTGCGTGTGGATGCATGTGTATGTATGTGTGCATAAAAATGCAGAATGATTAGAATATCAGCTTAGAGGGTTCAGAGTATCTCCTAGTCGAGCAGTCTCGACTAGAGCCTTCTTACTTGTTTAATATTGGACAGTCCTACTGGACGAAAACGACTTCATAGTTTGTAAGATTTAAGTTTTCCTGCGAAAATGTGTTTGATCTCATATTTACGACTAAGCTGGACGACTAAGCCCGACGCTCGTAAATATTTATAATTGGATAAATCGCTATTTTGAATTCTTATTGAGTCTCTAGATATAACGCTGTGGATTCATACAGACAGAGGGACGGCAACTTGGACATTCTACAAATCAAACAGATTTCTTTTCTTTTGTGAGCAACTGTATGAGCAAATTAAAAGGCAAAATATCATTCCATTACTGCACGAGTGAAAACAGCAAATGTTTAAAGAAAGAAAGAAACTGGACATTCATACTGTAGTTGCCAATAGCTCCTGTTGATAGCCAATTACTACACCTTTACATTATTAATGCGGCTTAATTTTTTTGCATGTACAAAATGCGCACAGTTATATCAAAATGTTTCATTTAGCAACATGTGTGAAATGTCTGTGATTAATAACAAATTAAATTTTAATTAATTACAATTTGTTTTCCTTTTGTTTAATTGCACCTGGCACCTGGCACCGGGCACCAGGCTGTCTTCATTTAACAAGTCATCTGCAACACCTGGCCTAATTACAAACAAGTATGAAGGCTCCAGTCGAGACTGCTCGACTAGGAGATACCCTGGACCCTCTAAGCTGATATTCTAATCATTCTACACTTCTTTTATGAACACATACATATACATGCATCCACACGCACGCATAAGCCTGCTCACTGCTAACTGCGCAGCAAGCAGCGACTGCGCTTGGGCTGCGCTGCAGTGTGGGCAATATTATGAGAATTTTTTTTTTTTTTTTGAATAATTTATTTTGTAGACATACGATCTTAATGAAACTTTCAGAGCGTAATCATATGGTTAAAATGTGTGGACATTCCAAAGCACTCTAGTACTTGAAATGCGTTTCTTACAAATTGGGGGAGAAGGGGGCGTGGTATCCAAAATCTGTAAATTACAAAATCTTTGTATTGATTACCTTTATATACAACGCAAATTTGAAGACTCCAGGTCTAAAAGTGTTCAAATTAGGCTAAAAAACCAAATCAATTTTTCGATTATTCTCGATAAAATAGTTATCGGATGATTTATCGAAAAAATAGAGCAAACTCGTACTGTTCTCTGGTTAGTGGTATGGTACACACAAGGATGCATGCCAACTTTCAGCTCTCTAGTTCTTATAACTTCTGAGATCGACGCACTCATACGGACGGACGGACGGACAGACGGACAGGGCTATATCGACTCAGCTCGTCGCACTGATCAAAAATATATATACTTTGTGGGGTCTGCCACGCCTCCTTCTGCCCGTTACATACTTTTTCACAAAACCATTATACCCTGATTTCCCATTTTCAATGGGTTCAGGGTATACAAAAATGTCATTAACAGATATCTATGTATAGTATGCGTTATCTTTGCTTTCAGATAAAGAGTGGCTCAAAATAAAATTTTGTTGCTCTGTAGGTTATTTAAGTTTTCCCCTAAATCTGTGTGTTCTTTATTACTTTTGAATATTTATACTACCGTTTTGTTTATCACTAAATATCGATTAACCTCTAGTTATGCACCAAAATAAAAACAAGTAAGAAAACTCTAGTCGAGAGTGCTCGATTAGATATTACCACTAACCACAGATTAGTGATACTACCCGAAACCAAACTAATAAAAATGCCCATTTAGTATGGCTAAAATTTCAATTTCGATGTATTTACGCACGCACGCGTAAACACGCATGACTTGGTGACTTACTATGGGAACTTAATTGTAAATGAAACTTTCAGATTATGATTATACCATGGATATGCATGCATTTGCCAAAGCACAAGTCTCAAGTACTTTCAATACGCTTTTTAAAATATGTGGGTGACGGGGTGAATATAGGGGTGGGGGGTGAATTTTGACAAAAAACGATATTCTATAAAGTACATATGAATCTACATTAAAAATTTGGCGACTCTAGCCTTAAAGACGTATAAATTTATTACTGGTTTTCGATAATGTTTTTAATCGATAACAAAATAACGAGGCCAGTTATAGATTTTTAAAGCAAAACTTGACATCCGCGTAGTATACACGGACATTTAAAGAATTGAGGTCTATAGCTCTTATATCTTCTGAAATCGACGCGTTAAAACATACTGACAGACGGACAGAAGAACAGACGAACAGACGGACAGACAGACAGACAGTCAGACAGGGCTAAATTAACTCAGCTCGTCGCCCTGACACGCCTCCTTCTGCGTTCATTTCAACAAAACCATTATACCCGGATTTCCCATTGAAAATGGGTTCAGGGTATAAAACGATCTTCAGTGCCCTTGTAAACTAAACTCATGTATTAATATATGTGTTAGTATCAAATTGTAGAATGATAGGGAAAAGAGCATTCGGCTTGCACAGAATCTAGGAACTTAATTATGTCCTTTTATTTTGATAAGAAAATCAATTTTAAAACGTAGACTATTTATACACATATGTACGAATCTTACATTTTTTACTAGCATTCGCACCTTAAATCCTAATATGAGCAATTTTTCAACCGCCTCGGTTAAAACCGACTGACAGAGAAAACAGAATTTGTTCACATATTGAGCACATTTACAATTTCATTTCATTACTCAACATTGAGCTAGTGGATGACTTATATATTAATATTTATATACCCTGAAAATGAGATATTAAGATATATTGCTATAATTACTGTAAAAATGAGAAGTGTCAGACCCCATAAAGTATATACATATATTCTTGATCAGGGTGACTGGCTGACTGGATATAATGATTTTTGTAATATCGTTCTGCCCAGAGGATCGAAAATCTAAATCGTATAGGGGTATATGCAGCATCTATAGATATAATATATATTCTGATATTTCAGACGTGTATAAATGAACTAAATAACTACTAAATATACCCCTAAAAACTTGTTCATTGTAAACTCCAATATCTCTATGAAGACATTTTGAATGTTTTTAAAGCTGTCATACAACTGAAATTTCTTCCCTGTTGATATTTCTGTAAGTTATATACAGATAATTATTTTACGTGAAGTAGCCACAGTCGCGTATTGATTATATTTATTCAATCTTTGATTTAAGCCCTTTGTCACAAACTAAAATCAATCCATAAGAAGGGCGTAAAATCGTATTTAATCTGCGACATCGGAGAAATCCCTTTTCAGAAAACTATCGTTAAATGCAGAAGCACATCTTATGGGTAGCTTCTCCTGCAGTGGCTTTATTGAAATTCAATTTAATGCACATCAAGCTGAACGTATTCGTTGGCGGCTGCCACTTCTGGCTTCTGGCTGCTGTCGCGTGTCTCCTGTCTCCTATCTCCTTGTTGTTCCTCGACTCATTAAATATTAATTGTAAATTTTAATTAAAATAAACCTTTCCGATTACGGCAGCAAGTTGATGCTGTCCGGGCCAACTATGTGCCGCTGTTTCTCCCCAGTAATATTGTTTACCGATTTTCCATTTCACAAACTGTTCAGCAAACGTGGTCACAGCTACCTACGATTATACACATGTTGGTTGATTGTGTGCTCGAGGATTGTCAATAAAAACCATTAATTCGGATGCAAACTCTGGGCATGAGAAAAGATGGAATACGGAAATTGGTCAGGAAAAGTCATTGTGATTCGATGGAAGATTCATGCGCAATTGTCTCTCTTACATAATTTGCTTGACTTCATATAAATATTTCCTCTGAATTGATACAAAGCTCGCTTATTTTACTAATATTAAAAATTATATTTTATATACACCATATACCATATAATATATTAGCCTACTCTCCCATATACCAATTGCCTTATATCGGATATACATCATATATCATGGTGTATATCGTATACATATACCAAATACCATATACAATATAAACACGTTTTATACATTTAACTTCTTTTATTTCCATATAATTCAGATCCTCGACTTATCATCTACATGATTTAATTAATTTTATTATGTTGTATATTCATTTAAACAGGCCTAAATGAATTCACACTTATTGATTTGCTATGCTTTTTTAAGGTTTCTTTGCTTTTCATTCAACAACATTTATTTTGTTATTCTTGTAGGCTTTTCATCTTCATTTTGTTTCATTTGTTTGGACTTTTGTAAAATTCATCAAAGTAAGTGTTTTCTTTTGTTGGGGAGATCTTATCCTAAAAATGGTTTGTTTAGCATAAACAACATTGATGTAGAGTGAGGCATTGACATTAAACGAGTTTATTAAAGACTTGACATATGTATGCACTAATGTATTTATGTATATATGTATATATATATATGTATGTATACCGTTGGATTGCCATTATACCAGTTGTAATGAAATGAAACCAAGCTACATTAATAAAAGTACCGAATGTTGGCAGCGAAATTGGCAATGATCAAAGTAACTATAAAGCATTCTCCATTCCGGATAATTGGATTGCACATAAAGTCTATCACAGAAGATACACAAAAACTCAACTTACCAAAAATTAGCAACGATAATTACTAATAACAATATTAACTAATGCTACAGTAGACTTCGTTCAAAATCCACATCCATCGTCTAGTGCCAAAACAAAGCAAGTCCTATCAAGACGTGGATGCACCATCTATAGGGATGCCATGGGGAAGCTGCGGCAGCTGTGGCAAAAATCTTCACGCTGCTCCAATCGCTAAGTCCGGCCAAATTTCGTGAAGCGGCACGCATTAAATATGTTGTATTGCCCTCTAGATGGGGTATGATGAAACGATGTCCTGGAAGTTAAAAACAATATTTGCAAGAATTTAATAGCTTGACGCTACGCTAAAGTCTCTAAATGTACTTAGAAGGGATAATTAACCCTCCTGATGATGGAGCTCTGATTTTTCAGACAAATATTGTAGCTGTACAGACAAAAACAAATTGTTTCACTAAAACATTAGTTAGGGCTGGCTGAAATCTGCGAAGAACTGAGCTCATTCAACATTTCATATTTGTACACATGACAAATATAGGACGCTTATCCAAATTTGTGGTAATAGGGGAAAAATGTCTAAATATGTATATGTACAAAATTCAAAGTTTTTGTCTCGAATGGTTTTCGAAATAGATAACCTGCAAAGCTGATCACCACGATAAGGAATAATTTATCCTACCTCAATCTGAAATATACCAAGTACAACCGATAATGTACATAACATAACATTTAACAAATCTGTATATACATGATAGATAGATAGATATATAACCTACCACGATGAAACGAGAAATCCCTCTGCTTGGCATAGCTCCAATTGCCGGCGCTGTATTTGAAATCGCTTTCACTTATGTAAGCGACACGATATCCATAGATTTGCATCTCGTCTGAGACATTGGTCATGCGTGGCGTCCGTAGATCCAGCTCGAAGGCATCCGGATAGAGACGCTTGAGTTGGAAGCGCGTTGGTCCAATGGGCTTGGCGCCAGGGCGCAACTTAATTATCCGCTCGAGCATGCCCAGCGGATTAGCCACCTTACACTTGTAGTCCCCGAACTGGCTGGCATTGCGAATATTCAGCTGCAGAGTTGCTCCGTAGTCCGCCATGAAGATGCGATGATTGAATCCCACAATCCCTTTGCCATTGTGCAGCCACGTAAACGATGGCGGTGGTTCGCCCATCGCATCGCAACTGAGATTCACGGAGCCACCGACATAGGCATATTGCACAGGCAACGTTTCGTTGTAGAACCACTGAGGCTTGTCTGAAATAATGGGCGAGAGGATAGTTAGTTTGAGGAGAGTTGGGTGCTGCCGAAAGGACTAGACCCGCATGAATGTTCAACTAGGACAAACAAGCTACAGCTAGACAGAGGAGTGGAGCCATGCCATTTGGTCGTTGGCTCAAAAATCCAACCGATTCCTTTGGGAGGACCAGCAGCCGCCACCCAGAAGCCCCCATGCTCCATTCAAGCGTAAACTGATGACACATTTTAGCATTGGCTGGTGCTCGTCCTTGCCGGCGACATTGCAGTCATCCTTGGGTATTATTGCTCAGGAAATGCAAGCATACTCGAGTATGTTGCAAATTTTCAGCATTTCGACTGGGATACAAATTAGTTTCGTCATCTATTGGCTGTTGTTTGCCCAGCAGTGGGTCAGAAGGTGGTCAGCTTACTCGCACCTACTGTCCGCAGCCACACCCCTATCGTCATCCTCCTCCGACGGGAGGTGGTAGTCGGCAGTCGTTAGTCATTAGCACAATTTAGATGGTAATGGCAACTCAATCGCAATTGCAAAGAGGGAATTCCGGAAGAAAGGCAAATGAATGTTGCCAATTTTCTGGTTCCGTGTTAGTTTGTTTAGAGCTCATAGAGCAGGCGTTGGCCCATTGGTCATATTATGCGAGCCACGTTTAATTGGAGCTGTTTAGGAAACTGCCAGCAGCTGTGTGTCCATTTTCATAACACCCAACAGTTCGATTCACGTAAAGCGACGTAAAACAGGCAAAATAGTTTAGCAAACAATTAGAGAAGCCTTTGGGTAAGTTGATAAGCTTTGAATCGACTGTGATAGAGTGATACAGACAGAATATATAATTTACTAAAGATATAGCCGATATTGATTGATACATTGAAGAGCACAACGGAGACTCTTCAGTCTCTCAATCGAGTCTCATTATATATCTCATTATATATCAAGTCGAGGGTTATTCACTACTATTAGTTAGCGAGCAATAAATGGGTTGCAAGGGCTTTCCAGAGTTGGCCATTTTAATACTTACGTTGTATCCTCAACAGTATCGTTATTTGATCCGAGTCTGAGAATGTGGGCGTTATTCGCATGGCTCGACAAGTGTATTCTCCTGCATCCGATTGGCTAACATTCTTGATGAAGAGCCCGTCGGAGAGTCGTTTGTGTTTTGAGGAGTTAGCAGCTAAACGAAGCAGAGAATGGAGACTTAGTAAACTATTTACCTTCTTCACTGCCATGATATGTTACTACTAACTGTTTATGTATTCGCCGTTGTGCAGCCAGGAGACTTCCGGTACAGGTTGGCCGTGCACAAAGCAATTGACCAGAGCATCGCGCCCCTCGCGCACCGATTGCACCTGCTCCGTCTTGTCGAATGATATTTTTTCTGTTTGTGAATTGGGAAAAAGTAGAAAATGTAAAACATCATATGCATCTTGCTGGTCTGAATCAATAAGGCGTTGAGCAACTAACAAAATGGATCAAAAGTAAACTCTGAAAAGTAAACTCTGAATGACGGATGGGGAGAGAGACTGCGTACAAAATGTTCAAATGCTCATTTATATCACAAGTTTGATGATGGACTGAAGGATGCTCATTAAAAACGTAATGACACCAAATTCATTCTGTTTTTATTTTATCGGGCTTTATTTCCCTTGAACAAGTTTCTTTTTAACAGAGGTTACCTATGGCTTTTCACCTGAGATATTTATATTCATTCATTTCATTTCAAATTCATTTTATTAGTATGTATTCATGCCCGATAGGAGTTTTAATAATGACAAAAGGCCCCTTTATACTACTTGGCTGACTGTTTAATTACAGTTGAGGTATATAACTTACGGTTTACAAGCAGCTCAAAGGATTTTCGTGGCTCTCGTGCAGCGGGCGAATCCATTTCACAAGTCCAGTTGCCCTTGTCTTCCAGTGAAATATGTTCAAAGACCAGAGCGAGTTGGCCTAAGAAGGAATCAATTTTGCAAATAAGTAAATAATATACAAATAATGTATAAAACCATGAACGACATCAGCGCTTTAAACTTCTCAAATGACTAACCCGTCTTCTTTTCAATGTGAACGCGCCCTTTGGTGTTCTCACGGGGCTGACCCCTGGGATCCCGCCACTTTGTGTCAACATCCTTGTGCACTGTTTTGCAAAAGATGATGAAGGAGTCATTTACAAAGTGCGTTATCGACGGCGTCGACGGCGTCAGAGTTAGGGGCGACGGCAGGTGACTGGGCAATACATCTATTCGGGCCGTGGATGAATTCTCCAGCTCCACGGCTCCAAAGACTGCAGCTGCTATAACAAATAACAGATAACAAAAATTTGACTGAATTTATCATATATTCCTGGAACAGAGCTGTCAGAGGGCACGGGTAAGAAAGATAAATAGCGCAAATAAATTTGACGTAACCTTATGATCGAAGGCGTTAATATAACATAATGCATATATCCTTCTTACCCTGACACACTTATAGGATTCCGCAACTCTCTTTCGGTAAACAAGTTTGTACACACAATGCAGTTGATAAGAAATAATAAAGTTTTCGGAATGCCCAATGCACATGCCGGTGTATTCGAAAAATAGAAATCCCGACCACCGAGGCTAAAGAGCAGAATACGGACGACAACATCTAATGAGCCAGAAGCAAATGCAGATTCATTCAATCGAACAATCTGGTACGATGGCAAATAGGCCAGAGCTGGAACCATGGGAACCATGGTCACACGAATGGCAGGAATAATTTTTATCCTTCGTGGCCAGAATGACACGGGTGCCCCCAAAACTATCTGAATGATTTGGCAACGACGCATCAGAATGCGATTGTGGACTATTCGTCCTGGGAGGTCAGCACTGAGGGAAGCTCTTGGTCGCTGGAGAAGATGCTGGACATTCAGTAAAACGCTAATCGTCGCAAGAATCAAGGTGGAGGCGTATGTAGATAAGCTGAGCAACTTAAAGCAGTGGAAGTATCGCGAGCTACTTTCAAATAATGCGACTTGCACTTAATATTGTAAGCAAACGGGTGAACACACGTCCTCAGATGTGGTATCGAGTAAACGCACACAAGCACACAGCAGACCCACGCACACATACGCACGCAAATAGAAGGGCATTCACCGGGGTTGTTGCTTTAGATAAATTAGGGCTTGGATATACGCTACATACAATATCCTATATGAATTCGATTTGAAAAGAATAACAGATATATACCCCATCTGAATGGGCAGCTGCTGGTTTGTTGTGGGAACAGGAGAGAAACAAACTGAACAGAATGTCTTTAAATACCTTTAAAGATTTCATTTATTTCATTTTATCAAAGCATAGCTAATTGGCCTTAGACCAAATCAAAATAGATGGATCAGGAAACTGACCTATCAAAGCCGAAGTCGAAATAAATTCAAGCTGGATGACTCCGAATTACTTATCCAATTTGATTAAATTATATGTGTTGGGCGAATGAAGCCTGATTGGCATCTAGCCTGGTCCCAAAAGTCCAAAGCTCTTGGAAGTGTTTCCAGAATGAGCACAAACAGTTTATAGCATACTAAAGGCACTGAAAGCAAAGCTCCTACTAAGTTACAAGATTGACGAGACGAAGAAGGAAGCATATCCACACATAATTTGGAATTACCTATACTTTCCATTCTATATAAATATAAATTGTATATTTTCTCATTATTCAAACAGAGTCGTAAGTGCGATCACTGTTTAAATTTTTTGTTTAAATAATTTAAAAATTAAAAAAAAAAAATTTTTACCCAACAGTTTTTATTTAACGTTAGTTTGTTAGTGGCTTTCAGTAAATTTCCTTACCATTTCTCGACAGCTGAAGCAGACAGCAAATTAATATGCATTTATCCATGTTACATGTGCTGCTTTTATTTTGTTCCTTGACGCTGATCCTTTTCGACGTGAATTATTATTATAATTGCGTTACTCACTTAGGTTCACTTTTGGCCAGGATAATGGCTAATGACAGCGTCATAAAGAGGCAAAGAGGCGTGGCTTTGCCAAAAAACAAATTACTCATGGGTCGCCCACTGCCGAAATAGTTTGGCTAGCAACACATTCGCATTCACAGCCACTTTCACTTTTAGTTTCACTTTTGGGGTCGGTTTCACTTCGAGGCGAATCAGCCGCGGATGACATCATCTTCATGAGTGAAGGCCTGGGATATTCTTATCTCAACACAGCAACTCCGGCACGGTAAAGACTTGATTTCCGGCAACATATCCGCGCCGTCTACTCCTCTTTTTGCTTTATTTGTGTTTAGTTGCTCCACCTTATATCGCATGGGCACTGGTAACTCGAAATACGTGGGACAATCGCGCGAGGCTCGGTACTAATGTCCAGAGTGAGTTTTGCGATTCGTGATCCATTTCAACCGAGTGCCAAAAACGGACTGAAATCCAAAATGCGTAGACGACAGGACCTGCTCCTCGGCTGCGAGTGCCGACTTGAAGCGAAGCACTGCGACGCGACGCGAACTCAACTTTGACTTCAGCTTCAGCTGTAATTTGCTTACACTTGATTTCGTTGCTGGCGTGTTCAAATCAGTGCAAAATCAGAAATGGTACTGAAGGACATTGCGACTCTTGTGGAATCCTTTACTTTCGTCACATTGTAGACAGTTTGTCGTCATCTTCCCAAAAGCAACAGTTCGTTCTAGCAACATCCAACATGTTGCTCAACATTCGAATTGTCGGCTGGGGAATTTGACGATACTGACAGTATCAAGCTTTCACGTTGGGGTAGTCGAAAGCTTTAAGCTTGCACTTTAGCAAACTTCTTATGACAAATATAACAGACTATAGAACACTGTCACTGTTGCAAAGTTAAAACTCACCAATGTTTGTATAACACCAAGTTTGAAATCCTATAACGTATTGTAAAGGTAAATATGAATAAGTTGAAATATTTTCCAGTAGATGGCGTTTAAGCTTTGCCAGAAGTGAACTCACACGAGTCATAATAGATAAAAATATATATCATTGCATACTTTTTGGCAGCTAAAGAATTGGTTTTTTTTTTAGCCCAAGAATTTAAATAAAACAAATTGTTCCTGTCGTTAAGTAAAATAATTGCTAATAATAATCTGTGAACACTTCTTCTGCCTTCTATTAAATTATTATTTAGCTGCATCGTAATATACTTGATTTCTATAATACCATGAGAACATTATACGCCTTCAACATGATAAGGTACATGCATTAGAAAAGTCTGGTGGTTGATAAATTGACTAGTAACACTTTAGAAATGATTGCGTTACTAGCTGTTTGTAAACTAGACATGGTTGATGACTTCACTCTGGCGGTGTGTCAAGTGTGTCAAGTATCATATTGATACTTTAGCTCCCATAATTTAAAACGGAATTTCGAGTAATCTGTGACCACGGTTGTCTATAGTAGTCAATTGCCGAATAATAAATATATTCGCATGTCCTATTACCTTGCTTACTATAAAATTGCCTTGCCTTACGGATTACACCATGATACTAGGTATATGGTGATTATATGGCGCATGATGCTTGTTGAGTCAACTAATACAATGTTATGGTTGCTGACTTCGCTGTCGTTTAATCAATCACTCTTTATTCAAACACGGCTGAATTCATTTCAATTGCAAAATCTTTATTGTCTTTTATGTCCATCTTGAAGGAGGGCATGTTAGCCATAATAAACATAAGGGGATGCATAGGCGACAGCTGGATAGCCTGCTGAATAAACAAATTGTGGACTAGGCTTAGGATTCGGCCCTGGTGCAGGTACAGCCACAGCCAAAGCGAGCAGAGCAGCGAGCAGCAGGAAAACCTAGAATATAGAATATATAGAATTCTTTATGTCCATCCCATTAAAAGTCCTTACCAGCTTCAACATGGTGAAAGACAACTATCTTCTTGGAGCGCACAAAAGTCAACTGTGGCGCTTCTGTGCATGAATGCATGCTTTTATATTCTGGAATAAAACTCTACATATATTTAAATTTTGCATTCAATTCACGTCACTCCTTTCCCGGTTGGGGACGTCATCGAGGCGGTGAGCCTTACCCCAATAAGTGTCATCTACCAAGGCAGCGATATGATCGCCCTCTTTCAATTCGAGAATACCCTTGCAAAGGCAGAGACAGAGTCGCTTAATTCTACTTCGCTTAACAGAAAAATGCAGAGACTATATAATAGTTATTATTACTAATATTACTGAATATATTAAACGTGAAATTACATCGCGAGAACAAACAGAGTATATTTCAGAATTGTTAGTTAAAAAGAAATCAAGGTAAATAATAACAGCAAACACAAAAATATTTTTTTAAACCAAAAAATAATCCTCTAATCCGCTTATATATCACTCAAATGTGCAATTACCGAATTTCGCCAACTCACTTAACTCGCTTTATTTGGGTTCGTAGCATTTTGTCTATGTCATGGACAAACTGCCTTTCATACACATATGTATGTATGTGTCAACATGTGAATAAGGCTAAGATGTTCATGAATATATGTATGTATATGTTCCATTTCGTAATTATTCAGTAGGATTATTAGCCAATATTAATACTCTCACTCTTACCAAAAATAATATTTATTAAATATTCGTTTCTTTGCTGCTCTGCTTACACAAGAAACAGCACATGCACACACACACACACATACAGAGGCATACGCACGCACGCATAAACACGCACTGGCAGTGTATTTACCAACACACAAGTCTTTTTAGTATTTGAAGTAATCCTTTTACAAATTTAGGGATGAGGGCGTGGATATAGGGGTGGGGTGAATTATAGCAAAAATCGAAACTATAAAATACAAATGAATCTATATTTAAGTTTTTGGATATTAGTTCTAAAGATGTTGGAAATATAATTTAATAACTAATTTTATCAATAACAAAAATAATGGGATGAGTTATTGATTTTCTGCGATATGAGCGTGATATTCATGGACATAGAACAAATTTAGTCTTTAGCTTTTACATCTTCAGAGGAACACGAGTTCAAACATACGGACGGACAGACGGACAGGGCTAAATTAACTCAGCTTGTCATGATCAAGAATATATATGTTTTATAGGGTCTGCCAAGCCTCCTTCTGCCCGTTAAATACATTTAACAAAACCAAAACAATTTTATCCTGATTCCCATTGAATAGGGGTTCATGGTATAACAAACTTATATCTTTCAGTAATATAACACAAAAATAGTTACAAATACATATAATAAATTATAGATAAACTCATATACCTGCAATTCTTTACATATATTTTATATAACTTCCAACTAATGTCACCTACTTTTGTCGAACACAGGTAGAGATTAAGGTTAAAATTACACTGAGATCTAAGGACTTTTGAGTCTAAGGAAGAGGGCAGCAAGACTTATTGACCTAAATCACACAGGGCCATTAACAATCAATGATAAGTCTGTATACGTTGCTTATACCAGATGTATGTAAATACTTACCGAACTTTGAATCCGCATAAGTCTGTTATTTTGGGGCAAAGTCCGCAATTATTATTCAGAAAGGAACAAATTTAGCTTCTGTGGTCGTTTGTAAATTTTATTCAAATCGCTTAATCATTTATCACGTTAATTGCTGGCGAATGTGATCAGAGCTGCGCTAAAAGCCTCCTCCAAAGAAATGTCAATTGGTATTCAAGATGCATTTCAAATATATGTTTGGCGAGCCACAGAATCAAAACAAAGTACCAATCACTTTCAAGGTCAGCGTCAGAAGTTGAGCTTATTGCATACATTAGACAGATGTATGTATATGTATATGTATATGTATATGTATATGTATATATTCAAGTACGGACTTACCTATTGTTCCCGAAACATGAGTGCGCGATAAGAAGGCATTAGAATGCAAAGCCACTTTGATTGCTGACAAAACTATTAACAACTCTTTAAGAATAATGTGTGCCAAATAAAAGTGAAATAAATACGCAAAATGAGAATGAGCAAAATGTGTGATGATGTGATGTCAATTCGCTTATTCTTCATAAATAAGTCATGAGAATCTGTTTCGAGTATAAATAGAGACTGCGCCCGACCAGAAGGCATCAAAACTCATTCTGCAATTGATATTAAAACATCCCAATAGTCTCTTCAACCCAAAAACATCCGTCAAAATGATGAAGCTAGTGAGTTAATATACAAAAAATTACAGAAACTATCTCTAATATATGCTCTTTCATAGTTCGTTGTCCTCTTCGCCGCTCTGTTCGCCGTTTCCATGGCTGTGCCAGCGCCTGTTGCCCGTGCTGCTCCTGCACCAGTTCCAGTGGCCAGCCCAGAGCCTGCTCCTCAGTTTTACTATGGTGCCAGTCCCTATGCCTACTCCGCCTACTCGGGCTATGCGGCTCCATACGCTTATTACGGTTAGGTGACCTCATCCAACTGATAGCTGGCCTTCACCCCGATTGTTAATAATAGCCACGGAAAATACACGAGCTGGAAAATCTATTTAGGTTTTTAGTAATAAATACTTACGCAATAAAAAAAAAATTAAAAAAAAATAAAATAAAAAAGAATATTCGTCTAAAAAAACGCAGCGATAACTATTTTATTGTTTTGAATCTTAAAAGTTTATTGAGCATTTCTGAGATTGATGAGTGTCGTACAAAGCAGCTTCTATGCGTGCATCACTTCAATGAACAGCTTTAATAGCAATGTTGTGATAAGTTAAATACTATACAACACTTGACAGAAAATTCATTGGTGGTTCCATGGTGTAATGGTTAGCACTCAGGACTCTGAATCCTGCGATCCGAGTTCAAATCTCGGTGGAACCTGATTCGAGTTGCATTTTTTATATTATTATTATTTAAAGAAAATATGAGTTTAAATCCAAAGATAGAGGAAAACATTTTTTCTGCAGATCTTTCAATTTTTTTGGGTATATAAAATTTTACATTTCTAAATAGGTAGTGAACTTGAGCTTACAAAGAAAGCACATTTCTTATACATAATTTTTCATAGGACCCACATGTGGTTCCATGGTGTAATGGTTAGCACTCAGGACTCTGAATCCTGCGATCCGAGTTCAAATCTCGGTGGAACCTTAGTTTATTTTGTTTTTTTTTTTTTAATTATTATTTATTTATTATCTTTTATAATAAAATATCTGTAAAGATCAGTCAACTCAGTTAATTCAGTTCACAAAATCTTATTGATCTAATAACCAATTCATGCAAAATTAAAACTTTTGTTGACTCAAGTGGTTGTTGTATCGGTTAACAGGGATGCCAGACTGTTGTGCATGCTTTTCTGGTAGCCTTGCGCATCAGCTGTTCAACAAAAACGCAAACGCACACACAAAAATAAAAGTCTGTTGTGTTCTTTGCCGTTTCTCGTTTTTGTGTTTTAAAACTTAAATATGATGCCAAACAACTAATTAAAAGCTGCTAGAATGATAAACACGCTTTCTCTTATAATAATTAAAAAGTAAATAAGTTCGAAGTTACATGCCCTGCGTTATTTGCGTTGCTTACACTGCTGCTCTGAATGCCAATGTATAAGTATTAAATATTAATCAAAATGAATTGCAAGTGCTTTGGAGGAGACTTCTAAGGAAAAGAGCAACGCATTGGCTTCCATGCAAGAGTGGTGTACTTGTGTATTTGTTTATTATGTTAAAAGGCTCGCTGAAAGTGTTGATTGCAATAGTGTTGAGTTTAATGTTTACCATTTCATTGGTAAAGATTGTTTTATTGATTTGGTCCTCGTATCCGGACTGGCTGCATCTCTACACAAGACACGAGCATCCATCCAGCTTTACAGCCGACGAATGGCTTGCATACCGGAGACTGTTCCCAGATAAGGGTAAGTGCAAGACTCTGCAAGTCAATTTACCGTCAGAACTATTTTATGTAGTGTTCGTTTAAGTTAGTGCTGCGATTTGTGATTGTGGAATTTATCCACGTGTGATATGTGATGCCAAGCATTGAGCAAGATGCACTCTTATAAATATTATATTAAAATAAAAAATAAATAATACAAAAATTAGACTGATATAGTCCAGGTTCCACCGAGATTTGAACTCGGATCGCAGGATTCAGAGTCCTGAGTGCTAACCATTACACCATGGAACCACTGCGTCGAATTTGCCAATAATCAGTTTTGCTTTAGTGAGGTATTTTGCAGTGTTGACGATCAGTTTTACACAAAAACTTTCAACAATCTTTTATTTATAAATCTAGTTTTCCTTTCATTTGCTCTGTTTTGAATGTTCTGTGATTGGTTTGCAATGTTCAATATTAAAAATTTTATCTATCGTCAAAACGATCGGTTCACTTAAATTATCCTTAATTTTCAATATATCCTCTCAATTCATAAATTGCAAAGAAAGAACTTCGTATTTATAACGTATAATATTTATTCATTATAGGAAATGTTTCCTCTATGTTACTGCTGACAATATTTATTAAAAAATTTTTGGGTACTGTGAATGTGAATAAAAACTATTTAAGAAGCTAAGTGAGATGCTAGAGAACTTAAGCAGATTTCCCAAAGTGGTAAATCTTAAAATGGTTTTCGAGCGAACGAAAATAGACCAAATTGTGGTATAATTAATTTTTAATAGGAGTTTTTGTAAGTGTGAAATTAAATCATATTACATTATTGGCGATCTGTACAAAATGCTTGTAAATCAAATCAGGCTTTAATACAGTGAGTCCTATTAGCTATTAGCTAAAAGTCATACATAGCGTTACTGATTTAATAAGTGTGCGAAACAAAAAACAACCTGCTGGAATACGCAAGCCCCGGTCTGACAAGCTTTTTACTCCGAATCACAGCTAGGTTGCTCGGCAGCTGGACGGCTCGGCTTTTCGTCCGCTCGGCTCATTCACAAAACGAAGTTTTCTATGTCAGAGCAACAAAAGCAAAACCAGACCAACAACAATAACATGCCCAAAGGCAATACAGAATTCGGAGAAAGTGGCCAGTCGTGTTTTCGGTATAAAATCAATCGTAAATGTCCTTAAACGCACAGTTTTCGTTATACGTCGGAGCCCACTGGTTGGTTTGTTGCGCATCAAAACGCCGCGAGTCGTGAATTTTTCTTTACTAGTCAAAAATAAAATAAAATAATAGTATACAAAAATAATACAAGGCATTAATAGCGATATCATCGGACATAAATATGGATCTTACAAAATATTGATATGCTCATAAAAGCTGAGAGTGTGGCTCATTGACAATCTTTCGTAACTGCTTTATGTTGAATTCATGTCATGAATTTTGTGAAAACTAATGTATTCCTGCCCTAACCTAATTCGCGCTGCACGTGGGTTGTGGGTAGTGGGCTGAGAGGGGTCGCCTCTCGAACCAATAAGAATTTGCAACCAATCGAATTTCGCGCCAAGTTTCTGAGTTTTGGTTTTTGTTGTATGCTTAACTTTTCTGTATTGTTGTTTTATCCATTTTTTTTTTTGCCAAATAAAATATTTGTGATTTCTCAATATAATATACATCATCATTATTATTCTTTATATTATATATTTACTTACTTATATATTAAATTTAAAATCTAATACTCGTCGGCAATTATTATTTAAAGCATACTTATTTTTATACCCTGAACGCCATCATTCTGACTAAGGCGTGTTCAAACATATTTACATAGATAAAAAACAATGATATGTACACATGTATATACAAATAGATACATTTCATTAGTTTTTTTATTAGTTCTACGAAAATCGAAACAATTTCGTGTATGAAGTTTAAGAACAATTTAATAAGATGCATTTATTTAATTTCGTGTACGGCTTGGTTTCTATACGACATATAAAATATATGTGTTTACTATACAAATTAAGCAGATTACTAAATAAATGTCAATAGTCATATTGATTTTAAATTAAAAAAATAATAATAAAAGCTAAATATAATACACTGATCCTAGGTTCCACCGAGATTTGAACTCGGATCGCAGGATTCAGAGTCCTGAGTGCTAACCATTACACCATGGAACCCAACTGATCAGTGATCGCCGAGAAACAAAACTTGAATTCTTTGTATCATCTATTTTATTCAATGCCTCTCAGTGACTCATGATATTTCAAAATTATTTTTACGACTAGACAGACATCGTATTATGCAAATAAAGTGTAGATGAAAGAAGAAAACAATAAACGCATGAGAACAAGTCGTTAACATTGAACTGCCTTACGAAGTGAGACTGAATAGAAAAGTAGCCAATGAAATCGGGTAATGTTCTTGTTGTTGTTGAGGAAATAATTGTTTGGTAAACATTGACCAACGGTCGACAGAGGCAGCAGAAGAAATTTGCATTAGATGCTTGTTATAGCAATTTGCTGTTGCTTTCTAGAGGAAAAGGAAAGGAAAGGAAATTGAAAGGAAATTGCGCTTGTTTTTCCAAGTAAGAGACATTGAAGTGCGCCACTTGGGATGCAGACTAAATGCGGAGGGAGGGCTAAGCAAATTAAAAGGATTTGCGGGCGCCTCTGTCAAACCGTTAAAAATGACTCGAGTGGCAATGAAAAGCAACAAGAACACACATAGCAGCAGTCTAAAAGACATGTGCACATAACAAAACAAGAGACCCTTTATTGCGTCGTTCCCTTCGTCTCCCCTTCTCACCTACTCTCGCACTCTCAGGCCTGCGTGACTTGCTCTCAACCCTAAGATGTGCTCGTAACAATGGAGCTGCAACTGTTTTTGTTATGTAGGCCAAGCTGCCAGCCGCCAGACGTGAGACGGAAGCTGCTGCTGCTGCTGCTGCTGCTGCTGATGATGATGATGTTGCCATCTTGCTCTGACATGTTGTTTGCCATTGCTGTTGACGGCTCTGCCACGGCTGTCACTGGCGGCGCTCTTTGCGGTTAGTTATCATTATTGCCATGGCCCTCGTGAGCGTTTTGTCTTTACTTTTGTGTTGCGTTCGCGTTTGCGTTTGCGTTTGGGTTTTCGTTTTCGTTTCGCCTGCTCTTTGTTGTCGCATTTGTCAGCTCACAATTAGAATATCAACTCAGTTATTCAGTTTATCCTCTCTTTTGACTGCTTATTTCGTTTTCTCCTTCGAAGACACTCAATTTGTTGCGCCTTTTCTCCGTCTCATGTACCTTGAATAAAAGGAAAACCCTCAAAACCAACAAACAACAAAAAGTTCAAAATATTTATGGAGGAAGGCCATATCCTTTTTCGCTTTTCTGCTTGCGTTTGCATAAACATAGAGAAAACTTTTAGTCATCTCGGTAAGTGAGTTTTAGGTTTTTGTATTCCAATAAGCTCCATTAAAAAGTCAGGCCAGCATTATCTTAGCATCGTGTACATAGATATAAGTACGTCTGTATGTATGTAGCTATTGGTCTGGGCACATTCATGTTTAGTATAGCAACAGGAAGAAGAAGGGAGGGGAAAGTTAAATAGACGTCGGCCACTTGGCGACCCTAAAGCAAATGAACAGCTCACTTTCATTACAAATTCCGACAGTAAACACACATACATTTACACACACATACACACACAAATCGATTCACTAGGCAGGCACACACACAACCAGACCCACGCACACACTCTCACACGGAAAGTGCTTATAACTGCAGACAAACTTTGTCAGCTCGCATTACAAGCACTGTCAACTCACACTCACACAGATGGGCATATAAAAGTGAAAAAAAAAATGGCGCCATCAATGGTAATGATGATGATGAGCAGTAGGATGCGGAGTACGTGGAAGGATCTGCTCTTGCGACTGCTACAAAATATATGACCCAGGTCGGCATACAGGGCCAGGATAGGGGCCAGTGCTTGCACAATCTGTACTCATTGCCCACTATGACAATATACCTTGTAATTAAAGGAAGTCTTATTTGATACAGTTTAGTTTATTTATTCATGTTCATGTTAATCTAGAATTGTTTTTTATTTGATTAAAAAAAGTTGAGGTTTTTTCTTCGTTTCTCTAAAATTATAAATAAAATTATAATATATATTCACATTTTAAATGATTTAAATTATATAAAATGCATCATATACATATGTAGTTATCATAGAAATTTGAATTAATGTTACTCCCAGCTGATTTCTGCGAATAAATAAATGCAACAAATAGCGATCAAATTTCGTCATCTTTTATGTTGGAGCTCTAACAAGTCCAAATCTTAAATGCTAGAGATGCCCAGAAGCTCATGTTTGAGCAATATATAAAAATGACAAGAAAGAAAATGAGTGGGTTTGGAAAATAAAATACAACGTTATATTACCGTTTTTTGTTGCCAATATCGATTACGGTTTCATGGAATGTTAAATAATTGCCGAACTTCATTCTTTCATTCCACCCAAACCAACTTTAATATTTATATTCAGCTTTGCTTTTTTGAGACTCTCTTTAGTTCCTTATTGAATAAAGTATGAGTTTTTGTACATGCAATTTAAAGTTCTTGGTAAATTATCAAAGCGCACAGATAGTCCCCTATCATGTTTTTGAATAAATAATTTTTTTTTTAAATAATTTGTTTACTATTTAAAAAACGAAGCCTTAATTAATCATTCTATTCGAAAGTTGTAGCAAGACATATTTTTAATGAAATCAAAATGCAACAAACGCAATATTATTACATTTTAATAAGAAGACTTTAAGTACGTCACGGCCAATAAGTCAATTACATAATACCGTAACGTGAATCAATCTATAAAAAACAAAAAACAATAATGTGGTCACCCGAATCGGAGATAAATTCCATCGCAATGGCCACCACAATGCGACACTCGCAATCCTCCTCCTCAGGTGAGTGTGCGGAAATTAAAAGTTAACTTTAAAGCTCCAACGCTGTCATTTGCATTTGCATTTCCATTCCCATTCCCATTTCCATTCCCAAGGCGATGCGGAACAACGGGCCGTATGCGAAATGCGCTATAGCTCGATTTTATGCAAGTGTTTTCGCGTTTGACCCTGACCCTATTTATTTTTGGCGTACGGGTAACGAGTAAAAGCGAATGCTCTGTAACTGCAGTTAACAGTTGTTTTTTTTTTTTCTCCACAAGTTGTTGGCATAAAACTAATTTAAATTCGAATTATTTGCACAAATATTTACAATATGCTTGCATATTCTGATTTGAGCTCATTGAATTTAAACATATTCAGTGATTAGCGGTTGCCTGTGCCTAATTAGTCAATTGGTTGAATCCGATTCTGTTGTTCACGAACAAAGTAACTGAAAGTAAGTCCAGTTAAGCGTTACACAATCGAAATAGTTCACGTAGTCAATACATATATATCGACTGAACCATGTAAGCTTCACTGTATTCAAATTTGTATTCAATTGCATTCTTTGTTATTTCCAACGAAAATTCTTTGGGGAAGATTGATCTGCAATGATTATTATCAACTTTAAGCATTTATTGAATATAGTAACGACGTGTTAAGGGATTTTTGCAATTTTATTATATTGATCAGAATATGCACTTTTTTCGTTCTTCCTTAAAAAGAGGATAAAAAAATCTTCTCTATGCTGTAGTTTACCATCATCATCTGGTGGAAAATCAGCTGTGAGATTCGGTGATGCAACAACTGACCTCCAAGTAAATGAGAATTGCATACAAATGAAAATCATTTGGCATCCTGACAGCAAAATTGTAGACTTTTCGCTCATGCGGTGATGTGGCGATGCGGCTGTGCGGCTGGGAATCATATATGTATAATTTTATTAAGTAACAAGAGTATATTGGGCTTGTGCAATATGTGTGTCACTAAAGCGAAAGTCTGTTATATTCTATTCATAATATTCATATATATTTTTGTGGGCTCAGTGATATATCTTTGTACTTGTTAAATATTTGGTCGTGTCAATTTAATCACCTACCAGTCTAGTATTCTAGTGCGCTCAAGTACGTCCTGGTGTCTTTGTACATCATATTTTGGAGCTTACGATCGAATAGTATTAAGTTCATACAGGATATTTTAAACAGGCGTAACAAATAAAATTGAGACTTTGAAGGTGAAGGCTAACAGCAACTCTTTTATCAAAATGTTATAGGTTTAGGTATTACTTTCTAGTATTTCCCGATTTAAAAACATCCGAGAAAATGTGACGCAATAATCAGATATCGTTCAGCAATCAGATATGCTTCTTTATTCAAGTTTGTATTTAATTTAACAGTCTGTAAAAACTTACCGTAGCCGACGAGTTAAACTTCATATAGTTTCTAAAAAAAAACCAAAATAAATCCAACAACGTGCAAACGAGAGAATTTGGATTATATTTAGAAAAAGTTTTAGAAAGGTAAGAATTTGTGGCTTACTCAAAGAAATTGTGCAAGCGTAACTGAGAACAAGTAAGAGTGTTATAATGGGTAGTGCAGATTTCAAGATACATACACATGCACATATGCATGGACACATGAGCAGGCGTGAATATTTGGTTGTACTATAGAAAAATAGTTATTGAGTATCTGTCAAAGCCCAGCTTTCAATAATTTAAGGTTACTTTTACACATATTCACGAAAGTGATTTGAGTGTATTAGTTTTGTGTAGTGTCTCTCTGTGCGTCTGTTCGTCTGGATGTAAATCATGTCGGTGCTTTTGAAGCAAGAGACTTTATATTTTAAGCATGCACACGTGTATTGAAATATCATTTTCCGATATCTTAGGAACCGTGGTAGATAGTTGAAGTATTAGAGAGTTGATATTTGGAATGTGTGCTTTACAGTTCTTGAGCTAGAAAGCCTAAATTTTGCACGTGAATTACTATTACGATGCTACAATGGTTTATCAAATGTGTATATCCACACCTCCTGTCCTTATATATTGAGCATTCTTAGTTATCTTTTATGGGGATTGGACTAATGCAGTCCAGACCGAAGATGGTTATAATCTATATATATATAAATCAGAGATCAGAGATTGTAGGGAAATATTTTGATTTTATAATATTCTATTACTATGCAAGACATACATATTCTCAAGCTTTCAAACTAAATTGGTGCGCTTATACTGTACGACTGTATATATTATTCTCATAGATTTTGTGTTTAGTAACCTTATGTGAGGTCGTCACTCTTCTATATTATCCACGCATTACTTTTTAATAGAGAAGTGCTCGAGAATTGCGAGTACCTTCTCATTTGTGATCCAACCTTGTGTATTCGGCATTTGCAGAGGCTGCTGCCGAGCAGCCACAACTGCACCTACACTTATGGCGCTACTTGAGGCAAGTGTGGAAGGTGCCCCGACGGCAATGTGGAGAGTGCTTGTCATTGAAAATTTAATACACAAATTATTCATGTTTTTGTTTCGTCAACATAAATGTTGCGACATTTATGATATTTGTTTACACATGCATACATCCACACAGACGATGTCCTTGTGGACCAGTCTAATTATTTTTCACTTTGGAAAGAAAAACACATTCGTAACAAGTAAGGCTGATGGTGTCAGAGTGGCCGCGATAAGCGATGCGATAATATGCGAGAAAGCTCTATATGCAGATTTACATGCAATCGCTTAAAACATGTCAGAGTGCAAGCGAAGCTAGAAGACAGCCAAAGCGACAAGTAAAGCGAGTTGTGAGTTGCGAGAAAGCATTCCTGAATCGCTTTCTTGCTTTATCGCATGATAAAGCTTTTCTGATACATGTGTTTTTGTTGCGCTCTGAGCTTAAATAACCGTTGATTAGTCGGCGAAGTATGTTCTTTTTCGCAAGCTTTAATAACGGTTTGATTCAAAACTATTTATATTTTTATATATGTATTTGCTCTCAATTATACTTGAACTGTAAATAATCAAAAGTATTGATAGTATAGTATGGATCCCATTGCTTTTTTCATGAAAATATTGCGACTGAGACTAAAATTTGAATACACGCAGTGATTAAAATTTGAGTACTCGCAAAGTTTCTCTCTTTGTGGATAGCTTTCACTCTGTCATGTCAGCGCTTTGCAGATCGCTTATAGCATCGCATCGCTTTTCGCGGCCTACCTAAGAAGGTAGAGTCGAGACTGCTCGACTAGGAGATACCCTGAACCATCCAAGCTGATTTTCAAATCATTCTGCACTTTTATGCACACATACATACACATGCAGCCACGCACACGCATAAGACCGCGCTCTGCTAACTGCGCAGTAAGCAGCGACTTCACTTGGACTGCGCTGCATTATGGGAAATATTATTAGAATTTATTTGTTGAATAATCTTATTGTTTCAGAAGGTAATCATAATGTTTAAATGTGTGTATATTCCAAAACACAGCTCCCTAGTACTTGAAATTAGTTTTTCTTTGAAATTGATGACGAAAGGGGAGTGGTATCAATGGTATCCTGTAAATGACAAAATCTTCTTATCCATTAAATATATATACACAATGAATCCAAAGTCTCCAGGTCTAATAGTATTCAAATTAGGCTGAAAAAACGAAATAAATTGATCGATTTTTGATAATTTGGTACTGCGCAAAATTTCAGCTTTTTAGCTCTTATATCTTCTGCTTGTACGGACGAACGGGCGGACAGGCGGACAGGGCTATATCGACTCAGCTCGTGGCCCTGATCAAGCATATATATACTGTATGGGGTCTGCGATGATTCCTTCTGCCTGTTACATACTTTTCACAAAACCATTATACCCTGACTTCACATTTTCAATGGATTCAGGGTATAAAAAGGTCTGGAAAACGTGAATATAAGAACTTGGATATACTAATTTACTTATCTGTTTCCTATAGAAAATTAAAAAATTAAAATTGAGTCTTACGAGCCCAAACCACTAATAATTGTGCACAATGTTTAACACACTATATTATCAATACTATTAAAGATAACAAATACCAATGCATTTCGTGATAAAGAGAATTGTATTCTCTTCACGTTGAAAAAAAAGTTTTGCTCTAGGTTCTTCGCATAGGATGAGCCAAAACTCAATTTAAAATAATTTTGAGGGTTGATGATATTTTAAATTTTGAAAAAATTTCAATATGATATTTGATGTACAACATTAAAAATATAAATATATCAATATTCTTCGATTAAAAAAAAGCTTGTTTCCCACAATAAATTTTAAATCCATATTCGCAATTGGTTCACTTATTACAGGAGTGACCAACGCAAAAATATCCAAAATATCGTAAAAATATTCGATATTTGCGCAGAAAATATTCCGCTATAAATATATTTTTGGTGAAAATATATCGATATACAGATATTTTTGATATATTTTTAATAACATTAATAATTTTATTTCGGAGATTTGAAATAATCAAAATATTCTAATTGAATGCAGAAACACTTGAATAATTACAAAACTATAAAATAACATCGTCCCCACTATATTATAGAGCCGCCTTATTATCAACTACGGTATGTGTAGGGATGGCGATTGTTTTATACAATAGATTAAAACGGAAATCTTTGTCTGCTGGGCAACATATTCATTCCTAAGTTCAATGTAGACGGGAGCATTCTGATCTGAAATTGGATTTTGATATTCAGAATAGTTTAAAAAATCAAATATGGGCAATTCTCTAGTGGCGAATGTGACATTCGTACGTTTTTGAGTTAAAAAAAAAAAACGAATGCAAAAGCATTTTTTTATTTTTATGAACAGTGAATCCTTTAGCTCTTGAATAGTTCTATAATTGGTGCTAAATCTGATTTTAGGCAAATGTTAGCTAAAGCTTTAAAGATAATCACAAAAAACCAAGAGGTTCGCAGGCTACAAAAAACGTAAGTCGCTTTTTAAAAGAACAGTTTAACCTGAGATTTTAGTGAAACCCTTAGTGACAATTTATTACGAACCATGTTAAATGATTAGAAATTGTCACATCTTTACAATGATTTTTATTTGATTCAAAAAAATTGAGTAGTTTTTTTTTATTTTTTATTTTAATCCGGGTCGAAGGTGAATTGTCGAATGAGACATTTTTTCCACCATACTTTTTTATTTTTTTTTATTTTTACATGAATAAAAGCATTAGAAATGATTTTCAATATATTCAATTTATTAATTATAATAAAATAGAGAAAATTCATTGCATAGTGTCTCTATAATAAGAACAAAATGTGCAATAGAAATGTTCAAAACTGAACTTTTGCACTTATTCGGCTTTGTGTCTCAATATTTCGAGATGTATTATGATAAGATGTAAAATTGGTTTATATTAGTTAAATTTGATGGATTAGTTATAAAAAATATGTTAGCAGAACATGTCTTCATTGACCTTGAATGCTTTGGCTGGGGTTGACCTTTCTGGAGAAATGCCCATATGTTATTAAATTGTTGATAGCACGAAATTGAGTTGAAAGTACTTTTTTGTAGTCGCCTTTTGGAGTTCCGTCAAAAATTTTAAAGTTATTAAAGTAATCACAAGATCTCATTACTCTTATGGCTCAGTACCCGTTGCCACCCGAGGATGCAGTTCTTGGTAATGAATTGATATTACTGCATGCCTGCGTCAAGTTTAAGGGGCTTGTGGATCGGCTTAGCGGCAATTGTGATATGGCGCTGTTGATCTATAATATGCAAGTGTCCTGGCCATCTAGCAGAGCCATAAAAAAGAGTTTGCCCCGCGGCATACTTAAATTGTGTTTGACGTATGAGATTGGTGAGTCCACAAAACCTACAGCATCTTAGCAACTCGCATTAACAGTGCATGGAAACTGATAACCGATAACCGATAAACATTTACGCCTTTCACTTAATTACTGGGTTAAACGGGACAAAATGATGGGAGGAATGGGCTTGTTCCATGTGCATCGTACATTGTATTATTGAATTGCAACTCAGATATGATAATTGAAAACCATAAAAAATTAATGAAATTTCGAAGTATATATGAATATGTGTATATCTAGATATCAACAAAAAATTTTAAAACTAAAAGTTGCCTTTCATTGTTTGGTCTGTGCATTTCTCGCCATTTTAATGCTGGTTATAGAATCAGCGAATCAGAATCAAACGGAAGTTGTTCGTTTCGCGCGAACTAAGCAAACAAATATAAGGACATCAGAAGTTCTCCGGCGTACGAGCAGCGAGTGTAAGAAATTGGTAAAGAAATAAAATAGTTGCCAAGTGACATGCACGCAAGCCTACTTCTTTCCATTCGTATGTACGTATTTTTAGTAATAGTCAATAACGTTACTTTCGTAGCTCTCTGGCTAACGTTAGATTACATGTAGATTAGCGTTGTATTTTACTCGTTTGCGCCTTGAAAAGGGCCTGTGGCTTTTCTTCCTTAATGCCAATGGTCAGGTTGGGAAAGGAAAATTTCGGGTAAAATATTGAATAAATATACAGTGAAATCCGGTTATAATGACTCCGCTTAAAGCGTCCAACCGGCTATGTCGACGAAAATTCGATGTCTTGTTTAGTCCCCATACAAATTTATATGAAAGAGCCTCCGTTTAGTACGTCTCCGCTCTTAACGAAAATCCGTTTATACCGATGATTTTTTTCATATTTTTGAGTCATTCACCGGATATTACGACGTGCCGAAAAAAAAAAAAATGCGAAATAGTGACAACAAATTTAAGCATTAAAAGACGCTGCTAGAAATGTATATATGCTTCTATTTATCAATGATCTCAGTGACACTGAGAGAAAGACACAAGCTGCAATGCTGATGTTTCGATACCATGTTATTGAAATAATATATAATATATATATAAATAATTGTTGTTTTGATTACAAAATTAAATTTTGTATGTTAAACTGCTTTACGAACATGGCAACCGTAAAAAAAAAAATATTATTTTTGTACCTTCTGGTTAAAGCGTCCTCCGGGTATAGCGACGTAAAATCGTCGGTCCCTTGAATGTCGCTATAACCGGATTCCACTGTATATATTTTTGCTGAAAACAAACAAACTCTACTGCCATTGTCGGTTTTGATTAGGACTCCAATCTTCAGAGTTTTTGTTACTAAATTTCATTAAATTTTGTTAACCAGTGTGTCTCTGTGTCTCTCTGTCTGTCCCTGCCCCTCTTTCTCTCCGCCTGAATGTTTCTCTCCTTTCTGTACTTTTTATAGTGATACTTTTCAAATACCTAAAAATATAATATTAAGTGCGGTTGCCTATTAATAATGATGATTGCTTGGAATGCTATAAAAAGACCTCAATGCTCAAATATTTCTACGAACAATAAGTATATTATCGAAATCACTAAATGGGTGGCAATACACAGAAGGTATTGTTTGGAGGGTAAACAAGGACCGACAAGCGACAAGCGGCTATATATATATATAAATATATATATATATATAGTCGGGTCGTACATAAATATTTTGTGTTTTGGCACACGCGTTGCCTTTGAACTTAAGTTCCGTCAGCCCGATTTGGCTCGCAGGTTATTCACGAAAATTGAAATATAATTGATTGGCAAGGTGGTCAAAGTTTCTGCAGAGCGGCAATGCCGCAGTTGCCTGACTAAATAAGTAAGCTTGTAATTGGAAACGCAATTAAGTTGATTTTTGTTGTATTGTGAGTACACAATGAACGTGTCCTGATGACGCTGCCACTTTCGATGTCGAGCGTCGAACGTCGATATCGCAAAACTTTCGTATTTCTCACAAACTTTGACCATTTAACTCAATTAGGCTTGACGCGAAAAGTTTGTTATATTTAATTAATATTTGCTACGTGTAACTTAATATTTATTCTCCGTTTCCGTTTCCTTTTCTGTTTCTGTTTTCCCTTCCACTTCCGTCGTGTCTTCCGCGTAGGAATCTCGTCGTTATCAAGCTCTGGCGATCCGGAGCATCTGCCCGAGCTGCCGCCGGGCGACGAACAGCGCTTACAACGCGCTGCCCTCCACCTGCAGCAGAAGTTGATCTTGCGCGAATGGCTACGGGAATATCGTATGCAGCATCATTACCAGCGTCTGCTGGCTGTTGAGGTGGCCTCGTTAGAGGACGTGTACTGGCTCGAGGATTCGCGTGCCAGCAAGATACTCGGAAAAGATTGGCAACTGTGGTCGACTGCCCGTCAAGGGCTGCCCACATCGAAGGCACAGCTGGACGCTTTAAAGGCGCAGCTGTGGTCAACGGTGGTCAAGTCAAGTCAACATCAAGACGCCTGGACATGGGGCGGCATGCTCGTGGTCTCCGTTTCCGTTGCCGGTCTGGTCACACTCGCCGCGATGACACAGCCTTCTCTGGCGCCCGAAGCGCGCCACTCGCTTCTGCAGTATGTAACCGGAAAGTATCTTCTGCCCGCCAACTGCAGGGTTCAGTGGGACTGGAAAGATCCGGCCCACGTCGGCGGCACCATGTGTTTCATTGTGCGCTTCTTTCAGCGCAACGG
The DNA here is from genome assembly GCF_018153725.1 of Drosophila mojavensis. Taxonomy (NCBI): domain Eukaryota; kingdom Metazoa; phylum Arthropoda; class Insecta; order Diptera; family Drosophilidae; genus Drosophila; species Drosophila mojavensis. The sequence goes on from NW_025318872.1 coordinate 4,429,775, forward strand.
CCAGCCATATCCCATCTGTGATACCGACCAATTCTTCGTAGAGGTCACCGAGGGCACACGCAAGGTGGTAACAATCAGTGAGCTGGGCTCATCTACAGATCCCAATAATGCCAACATTGCCAAAGTCAAGTTCACGGTTCGCACTGCGGGCCAGTACAACATTTCCGTACTTATCGGCGCCAGTCATATAGCCGGTTCGCCTTTCGTACGCAACTTTCTGCCCGGGGCCATCGATCCACGCAGATCACGATTCATTCGGCCGGCTAGTACGCTCATCTGCTGCGCGAGTGCTCCGACTTTGATGCACATTGAACCGAGGGACGAGTTTGGCAACGCGTGTATTTTCGAGCAGTCCGATGAGGCGTTGCAGGTACATTACACTTAACTTACAACCCACCTCAGAGACTAATCAACATATCGCTTTGCAGGGTTACCGTGTCGCTATTTACGACTTACACGGCGTGTCCGTCGAAAAGCTGCAGAACGCCATTGTCTTCAGCTACGACAGTGTCAATTCGCGGGTCTCAGTCACTGCTCTCTTTCCAGAGCCGATTTGCTTGAGAGCTAGCATCAGCTATCGAGATCAGCAACTTCCCAATGGGGACTTTGACATAATCGTGCTCAGCAGTAAGTATCAAATTAATGGGATTATCACACATTAGATATTTTTGATATTTAGATATAATCATTTTATCTCTTATACCTTCTTATACCAACTTATTTTAAAATTCTCGTAATATTTTTTATTGTGTGAAAGGTCAAATTCTATATGTAAATATACTTACATATTCCAATTAGTGTGTCTATCTTACATGAACTACCCTTTTTCTGTCCGTCTGCCTGCACGTCCCACCGTACACGCTCCCAAATATCATATTGATCTCGTCAGTTTTAAAATCTGAAAACAGGTCAGAGTCTAAAGGTAAAAATTTTAGTCTGTAGGATCCGATGTATTTGTAGTAGACTTTTCTTATATATGCGGATCTGATGAATATGGTCGTACTAAATATCTTAGATACTTATCTGATATTTCAAGTAGTTTACTCAAGATTTGATAATTTTACACATTTTTGTACTTTGGCTCTTCAAGGTAGCGACACAACACTCGTTCATAAAAATATTGCGTCCCGAAAGCACAATATTTGCTACGAGGCGAAGCTGCTGAGTATTTATGGAACCACAAAGAGCAAACCGCGGAAGGTGATGTGCTATGTGGGGCCGAAGCAGGTGAGTAGTGGTGCACATAAGGCTCACGTTATTTGTGCGAAATGTTGAGGCTCAGAACTCGTTAATCTTTCAGGTGACGATTAAGGAAATGATTTTGAAGTTCATACCGAAACGTATTGCCACCTTTCGGCTGTGTCCGTCGACCAAGTTCCATTTTCTGCCCCAGCTGGTAACGCAGCTGCATGGGCCAGTTTTCATTATAGACGATGGAGCCCAGCCACGTATTGAACTTGCCTCGAAGGACCGAAACATTATCGCTGCAACCTTCACACATTTTCTGCTGAAAAACATTGGTGGCTCAGAGACGTTTAAGGACAAACAGGATTTCTTCTATCATGAAGTGCGCAAATTTCATGCCAGCTACTACCACGAGAAAATGGCCCTCAAAGTAAATCGCGAAAAGATCCTCGAAAGCAGTATGAAGGCCACCAAAGGATTTAGCGTTTCAGATTGGTGCGGCAACTTCGAAGTCACCTTCCAGGGGGAGCAGGGTATCGACTGGGGTGGCCTGCGGCGCGAATGGTTCGAATTGGTTTGCAGCGCTCTCTTCGATTCGAGAAGTGGGCTCTTTTGTACGTTTCACGACAAGCACCAGGCCCTGGTGCATCCGAATCCAACGCGGCCTTCACATCTGAAACTCAAGTATTTTGAGTTTGCGGGCAAAATTGTGGGCAAATGTCTGTTCGAGAGTGCTTTAGGCGGGAGCTATAGACAATTGGTGCGCGCACGGTACAGCCGATCCTTTTTGGCCCAGCTCATTGGGCTAAGAGTACATTATAAGGTGGGATTCTACATCTGTGTATACCATTTCTTGTCCTAAAAGTTATATTGTGTCTGGTATTTCAGTACTTCGAGCAGGATGATCCAGATTTATATTTGTCGAAAATTAAGTACATTCTCGACACGGACTTGGATGGCACTGACACACTGGAGTTGTATTTCGTAGAGGATGTGTATGACACCAGCGGTCAACTAATCAAGTCCATAGAACTTATTCCAAATGGTGCCAAGACACGCGTAACCAATGCAACCAAAAATCAATATCTAGATGCTTTGGCACAGCAGCGACTTTGCAATAGCGTCAAAGATGAAGTCGACAGCTTTCTTAAGGGTCTCAATGCAATCATACCCGACAATTTGCTAAGCATTTTCGACGAAAACGAATTGGAGGCGAGTTAAACAGAATCTCCGAAATGTATATGAATATAATTATTTCAAATACCTTATATTAATCCAGCTACTGATGTGCGGCACTGGCGAGTACTCGATAACCGATTTTAAGTCGCATCACATTACCAATGGAAACTCGGCAGAGTTTCGACGTGTGCTCGCCTGGTTCTGGGCGGCTGTTAGCAATTTTAGCCAGACTGAAATGGCCCGTCTCCTGCAGTTCACCACAGGCTGTTCTCAGCTGCCGCCTGGCGGGTTTCAGGAGCTGAATCCACAATTCCAAATAACCGCAGCGCCCACATTTGGTAATCTGCCCACGGCACACACCTGGTGCGTATCTATCAGCTCGATCTATGAATGTATATATATTTTAATTGGTTTACCTTCTGCTTGCAGTTTCAATCAACTTTGCCTGCCGGACTACGAGAGCTATGAGCAGTTCGAGAAATCTCTGCTCCTGGCCATCAGTGAGGGCAGCGAGGGCTTCGGCATGGTCTGAGTCGTCAATGAAATATTTTCTTTATTTTGTGCTAATTAGAAATTGCGAATAATATAGTTCCTGTGCTTTGTGTCATAGTTTTGGCTACAATTTCTATTATGTGTGAGATACAATTTTAGATTCTCATAATTTCCTATTTCCGATTTCTGAGTTCAGTATTTGATGAAAGCAAACAAAACGTACGGTATTTACCATTAAAGTAGCTTCAATGTCTGAAACGAGTCAAAATGAGAAAAATGAATATATATCATCATCAAAAAGAATGTGATAATTGAATAATAAAGAAACACAAGTTAATCCTAAATTCTTATATAGATTATGATAATCAGCATATGGAAAAGCTAAATGCTTGAATATTGAAATCAATATTTGTGTACATTAAAAAATTTTTAAATGTACTTTTGTTCCAAGTAGTTTTCCAATTCTGTACTTGATGGAATGATATTATAACTAAGGGAGAACGAATGTAAAGAGCAATGCTAATTAATAATACGAATGTTTGAACTAAACTTTAAATGAGTTCTCAAATATCTAACGAGTAGTTAATATGTATAAGCAATAATCATATTTCAAATATACCTAGATCTTTAAGTAATGGTTAAAAGTTTAAAAATCACATGATTGAATTAATTTATATAGATAATTAGTAATAGACTTCAACTGTAGTTCTAAAAGTGGTTATTTTTTATTTGCAAGTAAAGATCTCTTCTAATGTGATTTGAAGAATAAATTGAACATTTTATTCGAAATACTATAATTTATACAATTAAATACAACTCGATGGCTATTTGAAACCCAATCAACTCCTACTATTTATGAATGTTCAAGTCGCACGCTATCGACTATACTACAATAAATATGTGCCTTTCTATTGTAGAGATGTGGAACTTGAAATTATATTTATATATAGTATACCATAAGTACTACAATTCATATAACAATCGTTAATATCCGATACTTTAGCTTGGATTTTGAGCAATTCACAATTTTCAAATTCAGAATATATCCTCAGCTAAAAATCCCATTGGGCTTTCTTTTAATTAAAAATGTCCGGAACAGGTTTGATATACATAGCTATATGAACTAATGTGAAGGCAAAAAACTCATCCAATCGTGTGAAAACACTTTCATCACTTTGCTTATGTTAGCTGCAATTACCTGAGTTACCGTTATTCGTTAATTGCTATAGTTTTTACACCCTGAACCCAATGGAAATTAAATTTGTCTTCATGCATGAAAACTTAAAATGTATATAACAAGCGGTCAACTCCACGGATGACGCCAACAACCACGCCGTATTGCATGAAAAACTAAATGTAAAGTAGTAAAATATTCTCGAAGCCATACAAATTAGCGCGACCTTAAGGGTTCCCCCTATTCGTCCCAAAACCCGAAGCAATTTATTTGCGAGTTTACGGTTAAAAAATGCCCGTTAACAAAAATGAATTGAATTCTGTTCATATGAGTTGTCATGCATAGGTTTTTACCCCGGAGTCTTAATATCATCAACACGGCGGGAGTGTGAGCGCATATTCTTGTTGGTCTTCGTCCAGTTCACTGATCTAATATCTCTTACTTGTTGTTTATAAATCCCTTTCAAATCGCATATGAAACAATTTCACCTACTATGTGATGTAAGTACAGTCGAAGGCAGTAGCCAGACAGCTCTCCACTTCACTTTTTTTACTGGCACAAAGCGACCATTTATTTAAATGAGGATGCGTGAGTGACAAATTAAACGGGAGAAAGAAATTTCTAAAATACACTGTCGCGCGTGCTGAATTTATTGTGTGTAGATCAATTTAGACAATTATTATATACTAATTATCGAAAGACAATCAAATGCAGATACGAGTGGAGAAAGTGAGTTTTCGGCCGAAGATTTCAAGAATGCCGCGACATAAAGTTCAATCGGACTTTTAGTTAGATAAATCATATTTGAAATCTTACTTATTATTATTTTGTTTGTTTTTTTTTTTTTTTTTAATTGATTATGCAGTTATCATATATTTCATACCTCCTGATGCTCTTGCTATATTCAACTTTTTAATTCTTTATTGGTATAGAAAGGCTCCTGAAAACAATAAGCTCTCATTATATAATTAACAAGAAGCTATTAAATTAGATCATTTTTGAATTCTTATGTAATAATGCTTTCAAATTGTATAATTCGATGGATTGGATTTAGTACTGATTTCCGAGCAGTTTTCAGTTGCGTAAAAGATTCGCTATTAAAAATACACTTTATTCACACTGTATGGAAATCTAGATTTTTCGTACTTTTCATTTACTTTTTATCCATAAACTCCTAATACATTGTTAAAATAGTTTCAAGCAACAAAAGCCAACACATTTAAAATTATTAGCACAATAAAATAGTGAAACTTCCTACCCATAGCAAGTAGCCACCATTTCATAGCTACAGAAAGTGCCCTGGCACACATTTAAACAAGGAAAACAAGTAAGAGTGCTCAGACCGGGAGTGCCCGATTTGCAGATACCCTGACAAGTGTGTCGAGCACTTGTCTAAAACTAATCCCTGCTCACATCCTCACGGATCTCTGTCATCTGCTAAGTGATTTTGATGTGCCCAAAACTTAGTACTCTTCTTGAATAAAATGGTTGTACTCTTTGAGAGAGTATCATGTTATTTTTTCGGAATTTCGTATTTGTGTATGCATATGTATACATCCAGGCCTCGAGTATGTCAAGTTTTATAAGAAGGTCGTTTGCGCTATTTAAGAACTGGTATTAAAAAGCACGGCGAGTGTCATGAGAGAAATTGTGACATGCTTGACAGGTAGAACACAAAGAAAAAGATTACTTTCACAATGACCTCTTGAACTGCGCTGTAAGTAAATGTACACATGTATATGAAACAAAAACCATCTGATGCGGTGTCAATGTTACTGTTATTGGTTTAATATAGAAATCATAACTTAAGTGTAAAATAAATAACTTATAACTCTATTTTGCTTCGTTGCTAGCCAACTAGCCGGAGCATTTGCTGGCGAGCGTGCACATCAGCGTGCGCGGACAGAAAAGCAACCCCTTCGAACACGTCATCTTGTGACCTTTCATCTGACCCTGGGCGGTCTTGTAGCAAACGAAATAGCTGCTGATGGAGGTCTGGTCAGGTATCTTATCACCCTCCCTGCAATAATATTTTCGCTTCTTCACCGATCCATTGCTGTTGCTGTTATTGTTACTGTTACTGTTGTTGCTGTTGCTGTTAATGTTAGTGTTGCTATTAGTGTTGATATTGACGTTGTCATTGCTATTGCTATTGCTATTGCTGATATCAGGCAGAGTAAGAATGACTGACGTTGGGCGCGGCGTGGTAGTTAACTCAGGCAAACTGAGAATGTAGGAGTCCAGTAGACTGTGCTCCATGCTGGATGATACAGCAGGGGCACTAGGCTCCGGCATGCTGCTATATTGTTGCAGAAGATTAGCAATGCTCTGGCTCTTAAGCGTGGCCTCTTGTCGTCGCTTGGCTTCGCTCAGCATCTTAAGCGCCTCGATCTGCAGTCGCTTGTTCTCCTCGATAGAATAGCCGTTGAGCACTTGGACAGAGCCGCACTGGGCATAAGTTACTGCATCACAGATGCGAGTCTGCTTATTGAAGCCTGTGTAAGGTGGGCAGGAGTATGACAGGACTTTGCCGTCCTTCTTGCTACACACAAAGTACCGAGTGCAGTCCGTCTGATTGGGTTGGCGTACTCCGGCCTGACATGTGATCACCTCCACCTTTCCAAGGTTGGATAACGCCGACGGCGATTGTGTCATTAATGGCAGTATCGACTTCTGAAACACATCCAGACTGATGAAGTTGCCATTAAAGTTCACGAGCTGATTCAGTGCAGACGGATATTTGGTCTTCCCAGGCAAAACCTGAATACTATTAGCAGAGCTTATTGGAGATGGGTACATACTGTTGCGCACTGGCTCGTTATATACACTACTCATAGTCGCTGGCAGATTGGGCATGTAGGCTGGATTGTAGTCAGGTCGATGTTGCTCATTCATCGCAAAGCTCTGCTCCACATATGAGCCAGGTGCTAATTGATTGTTCATGCCCAATATATCCGCTGAGTCGCCACTGCTGTAGGTCAGTACATGGGGCCCATTTTGTCGATTGTTGTTCTGGTTGCTGTTGTAATTGTTGCTGTTCTGGTTGTTGTAATTGTTGTTGTTGTTGTTGTTGTTGTTGTAGTTGTTCGCATGGTTGTTGACATAGTTAATATTACTCGCTTCATCAGCATTTAATTCCATGCTTTCGATTTTTTGGGAATTAGGTCGGATTTTTACTTGATCTGGCTTAAGATGCATCGGAAATAGATTGTGACTGTCCATGGGGCGGGGTATGTTCAAGTCGACGGACATAGACGTCGGATAACTTTCCGCATTAAATACGCGATGTGCATTATTTTCATTGAGATGCGGACTAGGCGTATAGTAGGCCGATACGGTGGATGCCGATGGCTGATGCTCGAAGGGGCGGGGTGTTGTCTGTACAAATTCGCTAGCGTAAGGAGCCGCGTATTGACCCGTATACTGGCTGCTCATTGTCGTCACGGACATCCCTGATATGGAGCTGGAGCTGGAATTCGGTCGTGGAGTTGTCATTATAGCCATAAATTTGTTGAGATAGTTGTTGCTCTCAATTTCTTGATTTTGATTGTTCTTGTTGTTACTGCTTGGATAGACACCCAAGCTGTTGCCATATGTATCAAGTACTTCCTTTTCGCCAGAGCTTGTGCTAGCCAGATGTACGGGTATAACATTATTGTGAATGATCGTGGTGCTGGGCTGCGACTGCTTTTTGTTGTATCCGCTCGGCTTCTTATGATGCATGTAATGCGACCTTGGCGGCGAATGAGACTCATAGTCTTGCATCGAGAAGTACTGCTGGAATGGATTATTATGGTTTGTCAATATGATAGGCTGTAAAATTGGCTGGGCATAAAAAGCGCCGTTATATGCTGGATTCGGAATAACTTTTGGCATATTCTGAGCGGAAATCATCTGCTTGGACAGTTCCAGCACCGTTTTCAATGTTTCCTCTGATACCTTGGGCTCATGGTCGCCCATGTACTCATGACTCTGAGGTTGAGCATACTTGTGACTGTGCTCTTCGCTGGAACCGTATTGAGGGAGTGTAAATGTAACTGATCCCTCTGGGCGATTGACCACAATTTGAGAGTTTGCATAGCCCTGGCCGTACGAGGAAAACGGCTGGGCATTAGAAAGCAGCAGCTTTGTTTCCGGCTGCATTCGATGTTTCGTTAAATGCTCTTGTAAACGGGTCTTATTAGCTGTTGGCTTCGGCAGTGGAATTGTTGGTGCAGCCATGGTGCTAGCCGAGACCTGCATTGGCATTGTTGGTGTCATAGGCGTCATAGGTGTCGTATGTGTGGTAGGTGGCGCAGGAGTTGCGGCTTCTGTGTGGCTTTCTCCTAAAGGATTGAACATGTCGTAACGGTTTTTTAAATCAAAATGCGCCAAAAAAGCATTCAACTGATCTGGTCGCATTTCCGTTTGGGGCTTGTCTGTCTTCTGATAGGTTTGCTGCAGTCCATCAATCAGCTGCGACAGACGTTGCAAATGCGCTTTAAGAGTAGGATCTATTGAAGAGCTTGGATGTTTATTTAATGTCATTGGTTCTGGGTCCACAGCGGATGTAGGGTAACTTATATTGACCGCTCCCTCTCGATTTTCTAGCTGCACTTGGCTATCGAAGTCGACAAGTTCGCCATCTCCGCTGGAATCGAATGTGTTGCTTGAGGAGCTTTCATACTCAGTACTTTCATGTGCAGGCTTGAAAGGTTGAGCACTCTGCTCCTCACTGCTTAAGGAAGCATCCAGAACAATCTCCACATTATCATCATGTGACTGTGGCGACTCCTTGAGTAAAACACCCGATTCATCATCAGTATTGACTATAATAATGTCGGCATCTTTGCTTCCCATGACTAGCTTGTTGGTTGCATTATTCAGTTCACTAGGAGTTAGACACTCCCAATCCTCGGCGGGCAGCACACAGCTGCCCACACTATGCTCATAGACGAGTCCTTCTTTACACTTGATGGGTATCCAGACGTGAGAGTTCGAGGGCAAGTCGCGGCATTTGTAGTAAGCATCGCAGCGTGTCTTGTGGCGGCGGCTCTTTTCGGGACATGGTTTACCTTAAACACCAACCACAAGCGACGGGACAACATATAGGAAGAAAAAGAGGAAAAAGGATGGAAATATTAAGTACACATTTTAATTTCTAAACTAATGCACAGAATCAACTTTATTTTATGAGCAAAACATCGAAATCACTTTGAAAATTCAGGTTGATCAATTGTTAATATATCAAGCACAATTTGAATCTCAACAGTTTATTTTTATGTTTATACATCTAGCCAGTTTACAACTTTATAAATAAATTTGTATTTTTCAAATTATATCTGTATTTTGTTCACAAATCACTTATGACTCGTTAAGCCTTATAGTACCTTCCGAAAAGTAAAATAGGCTGGTTAAAAGACACAAATATATTAGAAGTCCATGCATATCGTTGTTATGAATGTCCTTTAATAAGTTTATTTTTTTCAGAGACGAGCAAATTCCAGCTCGGCAATTAAGCTTCCGCTATAGACAAAGTGCGCGATACGAATGGCTGAACTTCCACGAATCGTGGCATGTTAAATTTTAATAATTTTCTCTTTGTGCTGGCGAAGCTAGCGCTCAGACATCGCGCCTCGGAGAAATGTGAGTTAAAGCGAGACCTGAATATAGAGCAAAGCGTGATACAAGCTCAAAGAAAATTTGTTTACACTTCATCATTGGTATAAAGCGACAAGTAAACAAAATAGAAGGTATTAATTGCTTATATTAATAAATTTGACTGTGCACTCAAATACAGTTCAGACGAGGGTAAGTAAAAGTAAATTCACTTTTATCATGATTGACATATAGTGTAACATATGCATATGTAGTTTCAAAACTGCATTTGGAATATATGCTGTTAATTAATATACTAATCACTAATCATAATCGAATCAACTTCGCATAGTAATGTATATGTTAATTAGATGGATATACTCGTACACAATATGATTGATTAATAATAACTGAACTAATTTTAATTTTTTTTTAATTTGTTCCACATTTTTCATCTTTAACGGAGAAATTTTGCATCAGCAATCGATGTGCGTTTATCGATTGTTGAGATACGATTTTCAGAAATAATGAGATTTAATTAAATAAATACACCCTGTTATTTACTATAGTGTGGACACGCTGAAGAAATATTCGTACATAAATTATCATTGTTATAAATAAAAAAATTGGTGAATTGCTAGTTGCTTTATGCCCCTAAGCTAAAAGTACTAAATATAAATACTAAAAACAGAAAATATCCTAAAAAATACCTATATTTTTACGTGGAAGTTTGTTTTGTGTATACAAAAATAAATATTTGTCTTAAGACAATAATTTTAGCAAAACCCATAATTCTAAAGGCATGTGTAACGCTTTGTTGCATTTAATAAAGGAAATAACAGTTTCTGTGTTTCACCTTACAAAAATATACTGCTCACTGCATTGGTATTTCAGTATACCTAATTTTAGTATTTGTATATATCCCACAGCTGGTAGCTCTCAATCGAAACGAAAACTAATTTTTTTGCCAATGCATTGATTCTGTAATTTAAGTAACACCAACAATAAAATACAAAATGTTAAGCTGTATTATGCTATGAAGTGCTTCCCACATTTTATAAATTATTTCACATTGTCGCGAATTATTGTTCGTTTCTTGTAAAATCGTATATAAATAAATATTTTGGCTGATAGTGCATAAATTGTAAGAAAACAAGATCAGGAGGTAAGCGAAATATTTCGAGTTTCAGAGTTATTGAAATAGGTGAGACACATAATTGGAAAATCACTTGTGTGCATTGAAAAATGCGTCTTATTATTTTTTGTTAATTTTTCCAAGAAAAGGGCTTGACGCAGGAATTAAGTTTCCGCCTTACCGCGACCTTTGCCTCATTTACAAACAAACAGTGGCACACATACCCATACATATGTATATGCACAAACACACACATAGCAGTAAACGGTTATATATGCATGTAGAATTGTTGTGCATTACATGCGTAAGCGTGTACATTAGTACTGGTGATTGGTTTGCTGTGTGAGGGTGTATCATAGGTAAACCAGGTGTGTCAATGCATACCCCATAGTAATCTCAGCCCACAACTAACCTTTGTGTTTGTGTTTGAATACGTATATATGTACATATATATTAAATGCATTCTTATTTATTTCGCATATCCCTTTAATAGATTTATACAAATATAAATACATATGTATGTATATATTCACAATATTACCGCTTGTGCATATGGTTCACGCAGCTGTTGTCTCGCTTCGTTGATTACATAGCTATTGAAGTTTCCTTTTGCCCATAATCTTGGCTTGCCCTCTTCATATCAGTATTTATACAAACACACACACTCGCACACATTAATAAAAAATACACCAAGCACACCCACACATGCACTAACAAGTGCATACATACTTACACGATAACAACAGTAACTTTTTATTTCGGCCTTTCTATATACTGATTGCTAATTGTTTTTGCACTCTATTTCACATTAGAAAATAAGCAATTTATTGATCTTGCATTCCATAAAATTGTCATTTGTGGTCATACCACTTGTTCACCTATTAAATAAAAATAAGCAAAGGAATAATTAGTTATATAGTTTATTACTTAATATTTTAAACAATTGCCAAACAATAAGTAACCCATTATAGAGAATATTGACTACAATAATACAAAAAAGTAGAGTGCTTTGTTATTAATGATACAAAAGTAATAAATACGTATGCATAGATCAAATTTGTATATATTGTGGATTGTACTACCTGCGTACTTTTCGTTTGTGACTCATTGTCACGATTATACAACTCATTCAGACAAGTGGCAAGTGGTGGTGGTTGTACTCATAAAGTGCGTGCTATCAAAATTATTCTATAAACTCCCATATGTACACCTATGGCTTGAAAATCGTGAGAATATAGTCTGCATGTCGTTGATATGTGCATGTATATATTTGTATGTATGCTTATATATATGTCAACTAAGATGAATATATAGTACTAATCAGTAAAAGTAGCTATAAGTTCTCTTTGTTTCTAAGAGTCTTAGAGTCGTTCTTTTTTTTTTTTTTTTTTTTGTAGCTTCGAACAGATTGAAACAAAAAGTTTCTGAATAATAAAGCTTTTTTGATTTAACAAGGTATCGGCATACGAAAAATAATAATAATAAAGCTATAAAACAGAGCAAAATCTAATCAATTTATAATACATAACTCTGAGTCTATTGTAAATAGGTCGCATTAAACTAATAATCGACTTAATCGACTAAGATGTGGTGTCTGTTTGTTATAGTTTTGTCAGTCTTGAAAAAATTTAATTATATCTTTAAAATCCTTGTGAAGATTTAATTCTTAGCTGTAGCTATCAGATATAAAATTTTTCTTGATTTCCCAACAGTCCAAACAGCAAGGAGCAGCTGGGCAGGATTAATAGGCGTAAAGACTAGCAAGCAGCTAGGAGCAGCATTTAAATGGCTGATGGAAATGGTCAGGCAGCAGGTGCAGCTTCTCGTGCTGGCAACGACAGTCTCGACGCTACACAAACTGTAACTAACATCGCCGGCAGTAATCCAAACCTACCAGGAACATCTGCATCTACAGCAGCAGTGGCAGGAGCTGGTGCGAGTGGGACTGCGAATACAGGTGGTGGAAGCAACGGTACTGGGAGCAGTAATCAAGGATATTATCAATTAAGCGTGACAAGTGAGTATACAGGAAGTTCGAAATCATACAACTTTTTGGATATTCTGTGATTTGATTTTACAGTTGAGGAGGCCTCGCTGCGTAATAATGGTTTTCTCAAACCGAATCCCTACGTGGAGCTGTTAATAGACAGCAAGAGCAAGCGTAAGACAGATTTAGTAAAGAACAGCTATCTGCCCAAATGGAATGAGGAGTTTACAGTGCTAGTAAGTAACTTACAATATATGGTTTATCCCCTAACTAATTGATATTATTAATGTTCGATTTGCTTAGATCACGCCCAATTCAACGCTGCACTTCAAGGTTCTGGACCATTCGAGCTTTCGCAAAGATGCAATGCTGGGAGAGCGTGTCATTCAACTAGGCCACATATTGCACCACTATAACGGGCGCTGCGAGTACCTCGAACTGACAATAGATCTTTTTGTCACCTCCAAATCCGACAATCGACAAACTAAAAGTGGAGAGCTGGTGGCGATTCTTAATGGCCTTAAACTAGACATGAGCAAGGTGGGCCAGTTGCAGCAAAATGGCACTGCCGTCCAGGCGATTAATCCTGTGGTGAGCGATGCTGCAGCAGCGGGCCGCAGCTGTATGATTTATGGAGGTGTGCGCGCTCGCATGCGTCTTCGCTCCAATAATGCGGAGCCGCCGGCGGCTACCCGCTCACCACTATCCAATGGTGTGACCCAGGAACAGCGACGCTCAGCTGCACCGCCAATATGGGAGCAACAGCAACAACAGCAGGTGGCACAACCTCAGCAACCACTGCGAATGAGTAATGGCACCGCAGCAGCAGCTGTGCCACAAACAGCGCCGTACCCACAGCAACCACCGGCACCTGTACCGGTGCAGCAGCGTCCAGTTACTCAGAGTCCACTTTACGTAAACGGGTCGATTGAAAATGGAGGTCAGGCAAACTACATGCTAGGTGGCGCGCCGGATCAAGCCGTATGCGGCGCTGGACTACCTGTGAGCAATGGTGCAGATACGCAACTGCAAACGCAGCCGGCGGAAGATGAGCTGTTACCTGCTGGCTGGGAAATACGATTGGATCAGTACGGACGGCGATATTACGTTGATCACAACACACGCTCCACGTACTGGGAAAAGCCGACGCCGCTGCCGCCCGGCTGGGAAATAAGAAAGGATGTGCGGGGTCGGGTTTATTACGTGGACCACAATACGCGGAAGACTACATGGCAACGGCCGAACAGCGAACGCTTAATGCACTTCCAGCACTGGCAGGGCCAGCGCGCTCATGTGGTAGCGCAGGGTAATCAGCGGTTCCTCTACTCTCAGCAGCAGCAACAACCTACGGCTGTGACAGCGCAGGTGACTCAAGATGACGAAGATGCGCTGGGTCCCCTGCCGGATGGCTGGGAAAAAAAAGTGCAATCTGACAATAGAGTCTACTTTGTGAATCACAAGAACCGCACTACCCAATGGGAGGATCCACGTACCCAGGGACAGGAGGTCAGCCTAATCAATGAGGGTCCACTTCCGCCAGGTTGGGAAATACGCTACACGGCGGCTGGCGAGCGATTTTTTGTTGATCACAATACGCGGCGGACGACTTTCGAGGATCCCCGTCCAGGTGCGCCAAAGGGTGCCAAAGGCGTCTATGGTGTTCCGCGTGCTTACGAGCGCAGCTTCCGCTGGAAGCTATCCCAGTTCCGGTATCTCTGCCAGAGCAATGCCTTGCCCTCGCATATCAAGATCACTGTTACACGGCAGACGCTATTCGAAGACTCATATCATCAAATTATGCGCTTACCCGCCTATGAACTACGTCGCCGGCTGTACATTATCTTCCGTGGTGAAGAGGGCCTGGACTATGGCGGCGTATCACGCGAGTGGTTCTTTCTGCTGTCGCACGAGGTGTTAAATCCCATGTACTGTTTGTTCGAGTACGCAAACAAGAATAACTATAGTCTACAAATTAATCCTGCATCCTATGTGAATCCGGACCACTTGCAGTACTTCAAGTTTATTGGACGTTTCATTGCCATGGCATTGTATCATGGACGATTCATCTACAGTGGCTTCACAATGCCCTTCTACAAGCGAATGCTAAACAAAAAGCTGACCATCAAGGACATTGAGACCATTGATCCCGAATTCTATAACTCGCTCATTTGGGTGCGAGACAATAATATTGACGAATGTGGTCTTGAGCTGTGGTTCAGCGTGGACTTTGAAGTTCTAGGTCAAATAATTCACCACGAACTAAAAGAAAATGGCGAGAAGGAGCGAGTTACAGAGGAGAATAAGGAGGAGTACATAACACTTATGACCGAGTGGCGTATGACCCGGTAAATATTTGATCCAATTTAGATTTTCTTAAAATTTTGTGCACTTTATTATATCCATTAAATTTTTATAGTGGTATTGAACAGCAGACCAAGACGTTTCTTGAGGGCTTTAACGAAGTTGTGCCTCTCGAGTGGCTAAAGTACTTTGACGAACGCGAGCTGGAACTTATACTATGCGGTATGCAGGACGTGGATGTTGAAGACTGGCAACGCAACACAATATACAGACATTATAATCGAAATTCCAAACAAGTGGTCTGGTTTTGGCAGGTGAGATTACTTAACTTATCAGATTTCAGTTGTATATATAATAATGTTTTATTTCCTTTAGTTTGTACGTGAAAGGGACAATGAGAAGCGCGCCCGTCTTTTGCAGTTTGTAACGGGCACATGTCGCGTTCCAGTCGGTGGCTTTGCGGAGCTGATGGGCTCGAATGGTCCGCAGCGGTTTTGCATCGAAAAGGTGGGCAAAGAAACCTGGTTACCACGCTCGCATACTTGCTTCAACCGCCTGGATTTGCCACCTTATAAAAGCTACGATCAACTGGTGGAAAAATTGACCTTTGCCATTGAGGAGACTGAGGGCTTCTGCCAGGAATGAGTGGTAGTCGATTTGTGGTCAGTTTGTTGATTAATGTTTAATTCTAATTGAGCGTCCCTTTGTCGTCCGCTATGTTAATAGTTACTGTTATTATGAAATACCTATATGCATATACGTATGTATAACTATAATGTAGGCACTATGTTCAGATTTTCTTTTTGTGAAATGCATCCTATTCAAGCGTATTTTGCATAGTTATTTGGCTCAATCTTTGCACTCCATGTTAAGTTTTGGCCATATGCTTTATTCATTATTAATAAAAAAACATTCATACACATACCGATGCGGCTACCACAAAAAAGAATGAGCATTATAGAGAGTTTTTAGAGAAACGAAATTTTAAACTTGTTAGTCATTCAAACGGTCCACAAATATATAATAAAACAAAATATATAACTAGCAAGTTGAGTAATAAACGCGGTATGTAAAGTTTTATGTTCTTTTATAGTTTTATATAAAGTTGTAAATATTTTAAATGCTGTTGTCATAAATGAAACAAGTATTTATTTGGCCATCAGTTTAATATTATGAAGTGCTGCACACTTGAAGGGTTTTAACTGTAAAGCAATTATTTATCATATACCAGCACAGAGAAAGTCTAAAGTTAAGAGAACAAAATATCACTAGTACTCTTAACGTAGAAAAAATGTTATATTTCATAAATTGTAACGACATACTTTAATCTAAATACATAAAATAGCAATAATTGTTGTTACCAAAACTGAAGGCGATGTGAATTAAGAACTACGAAAGATCAGCATTCAAATGTTGATGCGCTGGTTTGTGAGAAAAAGTTATGTGAAAAAGGCGCATAAAGTTTATAAATTATATGATTATATATGAACGCATTATATATAATATTAAATTAGTTTAATGCAACATGTACTGTATTATATAAAATAAATGCAAAATTATTTAGTGATATGCGAATCAGCAACCAATCTCATATCTAAAATAACTCTAAATTTAGATAAGAATTCTGTAGTCGGGACTGTTCGACTCGCCCCTGAATCCCCAGAAAAACTGATGTTCTAATGAATCTCCACTTTTCTGTATACAAAAGAAATAACACATGCATTTACACGCACACGGACTGACAGACAGTGCAAAAAGGACTCAGTTCAGCGTATAAGGAACATATACTGTATCTATTTATGTCTAAAAGCTTCACTGAAATATGTTAATATATTTTCTGATTTCCACCAGACAGCGGTGCACGGGCGCCTTCACGTGCTGAGATACATTACATATCTATCTATCTGAGCTACATTAGTAATATGATAGTTTCCAGTTTTTTGAATACTTGTTTGGCTTCAAAGGGGAACGTTTTTGTTGACAAAAATATGAATATTTGTCAGTTACAGCTAAAGTAAAGTGGCTATTAACGTATAGTAGCAGTAGTAATAGTCGCAGTACTGGTAGTAATATTAGCGCAAATTTTCAGCTCCCTCATGTAAAACATTCAAACGAAAATTTATTGTTAGCATCACTCAATCATTTAAATAAAGGAGAAATACTATTGTACTCTAAACTAAAAAACAATCAGACAACTCAGTGTAAAGTAGTCACAGAAATTACACTGTCGAAAAATTAAAACTTTTAATCGGAAAAAAACTGGTTGGTTAGAGATTAAATCTACCCGCCAAATCGATCCTCTTGCCAGTTTTTCGATAATATTCAAATGTAATCGATTTCATATTACAAGAAGTGGCAACGCTGGTTAGACTGCGCATCAAATTAAAAAGGAGACAAATTAATTAATAAGTGAAATGGATTTTAAACATTCCCAATCGTCAAATGACGCTCCAGAGAAGAACGCCCTGCAACAACTGAGAAGCCCCCGTAAACATTTTGAGTACGTCACTATTAATATATCACACTTTTAGATGATAGATTGTATTGCATGATCGAAATAAAGATGTTTCACAGAACCGCGCCGAATTGAGGAACTCCTAAAATCGCCGCTGCATTTCAAAGAAGTCGCAAACTGCCCATCTAAATCGCTCAATGCTGTTGGCTCCGCATCGAAAGGTATTTGTATGCAACCACGATCTACAAAGGAGTTAAAACAGTCTCCGCTGCACCTTGTGTCGAAGCAGTTGCAAACAAGATCTGCATCAAAATCGACGGATTTTCTCAGTCCTTACTCCCATCCGAAGGAATGTGGCCGTCCATCTGGACGTAAGCTAGATTTTACCAAGGAGATTTTGATGCAAATGGAGACTCGCATCGTATCGTATCTACGGAGTTTAAAGGACTTTCAAACGATGATAAAACCAGGCCTCCAAAAAGTGAGCTTAAACGACTTCATGCATATTCTGAGTCATTTGTTAAGATTCACAGGTATTCGGCTAAAACCCTTCGACAGGGACAATCAAATAGAGCAATCGGTCCTGGCTATGCGTCAGCTGAAATATCCATATAAAGTGAATAAATCTTGGATGTTGGTGCCCAGTGCATCATTCCAAAATGTTCTATTGATGTTTGATTTTCTCTTGGACTTTGCACCACAACCAGATGAATCTTTCGATTTGCAAGAAAAGGAACTCATAGCCTTTAATAAAAATGAGCTATCTGATGAAACGGACATGCGGCTGAAGCAGGAACTTATGGATATAGAGAGTCAGCTATTAGAACAAGCCCAAGCAAATCATTCAATCAGCCAACAGTTGGACCACAAGTTGCGATTTGAAGCCGAAATACAAGCTCAGCTAAATGGAGCACGAGAAAAGTTAAATGCTTTGCTTCAGAAAAGTGCGAATCATGAACTGAACATGGGCCGACTGTGCCTTCAAATATGGCGGAGCGAGAAACAGCGGGAAGAATTAAAAAACCGATTGAGCCAGGAGCTTAGCAGTTACCAAGCATATGGTCATATATTGGAAGACTTTAACAAACAACGGCTACTTCATTGTATTAAAGCTCAAGAGCTATCTGAGCGAACGTCCAAAGAGCTTCAAAGTAAATTAGGAAATTTCAATCTCCAATTACATAATATTTTTGGAAACCATTTCAACTGGTTCAAATGGCCCTTGGCGCCCACTTTATCTGACATTCGAAACACTCAACTTCAACTAAAACAGCTACGACAGCAAATTGAATTTTCTAAGCATACCCCAACACTAGGCAACGCAAGACCGCCATTAAATATATAATAATGCTACGTGGAACATACGGATTTAGCAAACATAATTTTCTTGCTTGTTGCCTGTTTAAGTATATCTAATGTAAAATGGTAATGAATAAAATTGCATGATATATCACTATGACATATGACAGACTAAAGTGGTATGAACATGTGTATGCATGTGTGCATAAAATAATCGTAGAATACTTAAGCATGTTTTCCAGAGTGCAAGGGATCTCCTAGTTTTCCTTGTTAATATGAATTCGAATTTTTGATTCTTAAAACTGAAGTTCGGGTTCAAATTTCCACAAATTCATTAAAATAGTTTGAGACGTTGGTCAAGTTTGTGCATTACTGTGCACGCTTATATTAAAACAAGTGAGAAGGCTCCAGTCGAGACTGCTCGACTAGGAGATGCCCTGAACCCTGTAAGCTGATACTCTAATCATTCTGCACTTCTTCTATGCACACATACATACACATGCATCCAGACCAGTGTTGCCGTTTTTCCCGAGAAAAAATAGCTGAACCAGGACAAAAAATAAGCAAAAATAAGCTAAATCCCAGAAACAATTAGCTGAAAAATAAGCTAATATTTTAGAATTGTTTTTTTTTTTTTTTTTTTAGATACACGTACAAATATTCTAACAAACATTTCATACTCGTGAAAAACAAAACGAAAATAATAGAAAATTTAACATTATTCATTTTAAATATTTACATTGATGATAAATCTGCCAATAGATAGTCTACAGATCTTCGGTCTCATAATTTAAATATTCCTTAGTTTCGATCGATTTGAGACAATTTAGAAAAACTCTGTAATCAAAACATCATCTGTTATCTCGGCTTAATTCGGATGTAAATTTTTTAAAATATTATTTTCTGTTTTAATGAGGCTGTAATTCTTTAGACCTTTACCTTATGGTTGATATTGAGTTTAACGTATCAATGTTCATCCTATTTCTTATTTAATATTTTAATAAATTGACTTGGCTAAAGACCCTTCAACTTCGTCATTCCACCAAGGTAACGAATGTATGCGAAGCACAACAGCAAATCTATCTAACCACTATATGTTAGAGATGAAAGTATTGCAGAACTTGTGATGTTAGCCTTTAATAGTTGCCAGCTTGTTAGTTTGTCTATTAATCGGTAACTAATATCAGATATTAACCAAAATATGTATTAGCTGATTCGATTCATAAATAGGCCAGATTTTCCGCTATCCGCGATTTCCAAATTTTTTCCGCAATCGCACTTAAAAATAAGCCAGATCAGGCCGAAAATAAGCCAAAACGGCAGCACTGATCCAGACCGTCCCAATTCGACTCAACTCGTCGCCCTGGTAAAGAATATATATACTTTTATACCCTGATTTGGCATTTTCAATGGGTTTAGGGTATGAAAAGTGAAATGGCTATATTTCTGGCTATTCTTGAATTTGATCTAGCCTTTTCTAGCAGGTTTGAAAGGTTAATTTAGCATTTTCTTGCCCGGAAAAGTTGGCAGCACTGATAACAACGCGCTCTGCTAACTGCCCAGTAAGCAGCGACTGCGCTTGGGCTGCGCTGCAGTGTGAGCAATATTATGAGAATTTATTTGTTGAATAATTTCTTTTGTAGACATACAATTATAATAAAACGTTTAGAGCATAATCATATGGCGAAAATGTGTGTACATTCCAAAGCACAAGTCTCTAGTACTTGAAATGCAAAATTTACAAATCAGGGGCGAAGGGGGCGTGGTATCCAAAATCTGTAAATTACAAAATCTTTGTATCCATTAACTTTATATACAAACCAAATTTGAGGACTCCAGGTCTAAAAGTGTTCAAATTAGGCTGAAAAAAACAAATCAATTTTTCGATTATTCTCGATAAAAAAGTTATTGGATGAGCTATCGGAAAAATAAAGCAAACTCGTACTGCGTATGGTATACACGAGTATGTGTGCCAAATATCAGCTCTCTAGCTCTTATATCTTCTGAGATCCTTTTGCTCATACGGACGGACGGACGGACGGACGGGGCTATATCGACTCAGCTCGTCGTGCTGATCTGCGATGACTCCTTCTGCCCGTTACATACTTTTTCACAAAAGCATTATACGCTGATTTCCCATTTTCAATGGGTTCAGAATATAACAAGTGTATTTGTTTTCAAATTCTACTCAAAGACTTACGGCTGCGATGAACTATCAGCGAGTCCTGTAGTCTTGAGAGAACCATTACATTTCATTGCAATAGTAAGAGTAGTTTACATTGATTGGAAATATAATAATAATTGGGCAAGATGTGAATTCGCAATATTTAGGAATATTTTTGTTACATTATTAATATATGTACATGCAACTATTACGAGCGCTATCTGATCTTTTCTATTTTCTATTTGCAGTCACGAGGTGCTGTCTGATCGCCAATCGCTTCATCAGCATCAACATCAGTAAATTATATTTGCTCTAAACGTGTGAGAGGAGCTTCAGCTTTGTGGCTGACTGCGTTGACCATGTTTACAGCGTGCTTGTGACCGTGTTTGCTCGCTCGGCTGGTTTGTGCGTTTTTCCGCTGATTTATGCAAACTGTGGAATTTTCAATTGCGTTCTTGCTCGTCCTACAGGACTTGTGTTGCCTGTCCTGCAGCTTGTTGCCTTCGCCTGCGTTGGCCTTGTTTGGGCAAATGTTGCTTCCAAATGTGCAACACATTGCCACGTTTATTGTTGTTGCTGCTTTAGCTGTTCGTGCTCTTCTTTTGTTGTTAGCTCATGCGGCTTGACTCTTTTCAGGTAGCTGAACCCTTGGCGGGAGGACGGACAGCAGAGAACAGGACAAACATCAGTAGTAGTTGCCCTCTCGAATCGCTAACTGCATTTTATTATCGCACATGTGTTCGTCTGTTTATGCTTATGTGTTGGATTAATGGATATGCGTACGGTGCCACGTCCCGTTCTGAACATTTAACAGCAAGCGGTAAGTTTCAGGTGGGTTGTGCTACTAGATTTTTTAGTTGTAGTTGGGTCCCATGTTTCCTTAAAAATATGAACCCTTTATATGGCCGTGTTGCATATCTGAAACATACCCTTTAAAATATATTTTTTCGCAATGCAAATCGAAAAAATCGAATGTGGCTTTTTGTTGTACATCTGAAACATACCAATTTTATATATAATTTGCTTTGGGCACTCTTCTAGATGTTTTGTAAAACATATGTTATTTATAAATATAGATATATTATAAAATATAGATATTTCTTTACGAAAAACTTAAGAAAAACAAAAGTAAATATGTTTCAAATGCGTGGGTTATCAAGTTTTCATGTTCCTTGTTGTGTATTGTGTGTAGATTCGAAAAATCGGTATGTTGCAGATATACATCAAACAACTATTCGAAGTTATATTGTGCAGAATTTATTTTGTTGTATATATGCAACATAGAGTATTTCTGTTTATATTACATGTTTTATGTGTTTCCCATTGAAAATGGGTTCAGGGTATAAAAATCACGAGGTACATCAGTAGAATATGTTGCCGACTACGGTGGAGTGGACATTTCCCAAACTTCATGGGTGGATAACAAAATTGTTACTTTGGCATCCAATTACGCTGGAATAAGTCCCAAAGACACAGCCCGACGTTACAATAAAGTCCAAAAGAATTATATTCATATTGACCGTCCATTTGAAATAGCAGAATATAATAGATATATGGGTGGCGTTGATCTCATAGATAGCATAATGGGAAGGTATAAAATTTGGATAAGGAGCATTGGCAAGTCCGGGTTTTTTATCACCTGTTGGACTTGACAGTCAGCAACGCTTGGTTGTTGTATAAACGAGTGCAAAAAGAAAATGCATCGACAAAAAAAACTTTTAAGCTCATCAGAGTTTCGGCTAGACATCGCTGAGGTTTTGAGAAAGGTAGACACAAAATCTAAAACTGGAAAGCGAAGGTATTCTTTTGAAAATGAATTGCAGAAAAAAAAGCAGAGAGGTCCAACTCAACATGTACCAAATCAAATGGTGCGTCAAGATCAGGTTGGGCATTGGCCAACGTGGACTGACAACAGAAACAGATGCAAATATCCAAACTGCACTGGTTTTTCACAGATAATGTGCGAAAAATGTGGCGTAGCACTCTGCTTTAACAAAAGAAATAATTGTTTCAAAAATTTTCATTTACATTAAAATAACTGCACTTTTTTACTTAAATGTGTTATATAATTAATTAATAATATTATTAAACTAACTTTGAAAAATATTTGGTTTTACTTCTTACATAACACTATGAAATACTTCAATTATTTTCAATTATTTGCATATATGCAACAATCCTTTTATCCTTAAATAAATGTCTAAAAAAGTAAAGCTTCAAAAAAAAAAGTTGAATTTTTTATTTTTATTTTTTTATCTAATAAAAGAAACCGCGTCAAAATCGGACGTGGTGCCATATAAAGGGTTAAGATTGGTCTCAAGATTTATTCAATAGGACAAACGAGAGTGAAGGTATTATAAAGTCTCCTAGTGAAATAGAGAAAGTAAGATAAAACCTCGGCACTGTCCTCTACTTTTATTCAACAGTAAATAAGTTAACGATGGAATGTTCGGGACTTATTCAATGGCCAACCAAAACATTTCTTAAACACTAGCTGCTGCTTGTGATACGATATTTTCCATTCAGAATCAAAAATTTGACTCCGTAACACAGGGATATTCGAAAAATTCTGTAGCCCCACCTTAGGTTATAAAAGTATGAATGTAGATAGTCTTTAGGTAAGGTAGGTATTATGCTTGAACTATCCAAAGGAATGGGCGTTAATTAAATGCCTTCTGTTTATAGTTTGTTAGGCAACAAGAAAGCTCTCAATAACAGCTATTACCACAATAATTAGCCAAAGAAGCGTGCCTTAATGAGAAGGCGTGTATGTAAAAATAAGTGAAAACTTTTACCAATGTCTTATCGAAACTTGGTTGAACAATTAAATATGAGCGTATAAAAGGAGTCTAGCTGACATTTGAGTCTCTGTCATAGCTAGTTATATAGTGACAATAAATATTTGAGAGAACAATGCATAACAGTCATGAGTCAGCCATTGGACAAAGCTTCTATAAGATACCACGTTTTTCTGGGCGAATAGTGGGCATCTGGCCAATGTATAAACGCAGCTGGGCTACGAATCTGATCTGCGCCTTTAGCTTTTTTGTCATCTTGGTCGGTGCTTGTGGCGAGAATCTCTATGGCATTGCTAACTTGGACAATTTGATAAGAGCGTTGGAAGCGTTCTGCCCCGGCAGCACCAAAGCCGTTTCTGTGCTCAAATTGTCCATATTCGTTATCCATCATCGCGAGTGGCACGAACTGGTCGAGCGATTGCGCGTTATATTGTACAGCAGCAGGAGCTACGAGGCTCAGAAGACGCTAGTTAGTAAATCCACAATAGCGAATCGTCTAAGTCTGCTGTTAGTTTCCTCCGGCTCGATAACCAACACGGCCTTCAATATTCAGCCCTTGATAATGGGCCTTTATCGCTGGGCTTACGGAATACCGGGTCAAGTGGATCTACCCTTCAATATAATGTAAGTGATCATTTTATATGATAAATAACAAAACCGCTGCCAAATCCAATTTCTGTTTTGCCACGCCCCAAAAATTTTACTATTCCACTGCTCCAAACCGCATTCCATGCAGCTATTGCTTACGTAAATAATACTTACTAGCTTTGTACTTTCGTGGGAAAAAACTTTAACGCTCCTTTTGAAGGCTGAAATTTACCTAACGAAATTGAATCAGAAAGCAATATTATAAGCATATTTAACAATTTTTGGAATAAACATTTTTATTTGGAATACACATATATATGTATAAAGCAACTAAAATTTCACATGTTCTATCGAATTACGAGCTCTGTATTATATCTGCTCATCTCGTTTTGGAAACCATTATACATATGATACATAAATTTACAATTAACAACAAAATAACAAATATTTACAATTATAGACTACCAGCATTTGCGACGATGCCATCCTTCTTTCCTCTCACCTATTTGTTGCTCACGGCTTCTGGGGCTTGCACCGTGTTCACCTTCAGCTTTGTTGATGGATTCTTTCTGTGCAGCTGCTTGTACATCAGCGGAATATTTCGTGTGATACAACTAGATATTCGTTCCATTTTCTTTCCGTTAGATGAGTGTAAGTGAAATTTGCATGTAAGCTCATGATTCCAATCAAATAATACTTTTCAATGTATAGTGGAGATATACACGCCTTCAGAAAACGACCAAATACGGACTCAGCTCGTCGGGATTGTCGAGCGTCATAATGCGATTATCGACTTGTGCACAGATATCACCAGGCAGTTTACCGTTATCGTGCTGATGCACTTCCTCTCCGCTGCTTTTGTCCTCTGCTCAACTATTTTGGATATTATGTTGGTGAGCTCATACAGTTCATGTATTCTCTCTAAAATCGTCTCTACAATCAGTCTGAAATAAAAATATATTATCAAAGTGAAAATACAAAATGAAAATTCAATATTGACCATATTACCATTGTGTCATGTCAAACTGCAAAAATTTAAAGCGAAATCACTTGTTACCATCTAATCACTGCTCTTTTTGCTCTTTTACTTTATGTAAACGCGGGACTCACCCACTGGTAGAACACTTCCTCGTTAAGCGGCCTAACCTACATATTTTACAGCGTTGCAGCCCTGACTCAACTCTTCCTGTATTGCTTCGGCAGCAATCATGTCAGCGAAAGTGTAATTCATATAATAAATATGTATATATAGATATATTTTATTATTTAATTATATATTAATTTTTATTCTATACGTATCCTGCTACATTCCTGTTTGCATAACATTAGTCTTCTGATTTTAGTACTTTATTCATCATACTACATAAAATTAGAATAAACAGAGACAAAGGATACCGTCCTCCACTGTTTCCCATAAGTTAAAGAAAATAACTTTTTTCAATAGGAAAAAGAAAAGATCAGCGTAGAGTTTACAGTATCTACAAAAACTGAAAGTCATCTACAGAGGTGCAAGTAAAATATTAAAAAGAACGCAGATCTCTAGATGACTATTGCCACCTAAATTTGTATCAAAGACTTTACTTTATTTTTAGTAAGATGAATAAGGGAACTGCTGCTCAGCTTACCTATTTCCATATTTCTTATAGAGTTTGGCCGTGGCTGGAACGTTGTACGACATTGAATGGTATAAATGCGATGTGGCGACTAGAAAAATGATTTTAATGATCTTGCGACGGTCGCAGAGGGCAAAATCCATTCAGGTGCCGTTCTTTACCCCTTCGTTGCCCGCGTTCAGCTCGGTACAATTTATATATCTCTTAATACAAATATATTTGATTTTTAAATGTTTTAATTGCAGATACTTAGCACAACCGGCTCATATATAGCTCTATTGAAAACGTTTCTGTGAGCCGATGGTCCTATGATGCCCATTTTTCACAGAGAGTGGTTTTCTCCAATGAAGGATGAGCTAAAACTGGAAATATATTCCATAATTAGAATAATATATTTTGTTTCCTCACATACATTCTAATGCTACATGCATTGTTTTGTCAATATGAAGAATCGAAATTTTAAACGCCTTCTTTAGCTCTCATAATAGAAACTTCTCGCTTCAGCAATGATAAATGAATATATATAATGAATATATTAATATATAAGCATTAAAGCACCTAAGCTTACACCTGCACAAACTGCAAATAAAGCCGACCATTATGGATATTCAGCATGCACCGTCTTTGTATTGAGTTAGTTAGTTGAGTTATTCTATACGCCTTCTCCAATCTAATCTGAAAACTAATTAATCATTAAATTTAATTTATCATTTATCATATCATATTTAAGTATACTAATATATCAATATTATTTATAGACAAGTAACATAACTGGGACTTTTTATGAAGATACCTACACAAAAACCGTCGCTGGAGACTATTTGCTATATTATGAGAAAGCGGATGTCAACAGACCGCAAATTGTCTAAAATCTTATTTTATATTGTTGGTTTACCAGTTCTGAATGGTGAACATCTGGGAAACTGGTAGATTTTATTACAATTATTTATAATAATAGCTGAAATCATAATGGACGAAATGACATTTAAGCAATTTTCAACATGAATTAAGGGTTAGCCCTGCCCAATTCACATTAAAAGTAATTATAAATCTTTTGCGGAAGACAACAACGGTCACATACATTTACTTTATTTATTTAATTAAATTCAACGCAAAGTTGAGAAGATTAAAACACCTCAAGCTATCCACAGTTGCAGCGAGTTGCTCATACGCCGTGCCTCGTATGCAGATAACGTCATTAAGAACGCTGTCAACACCGAACGATAAGAAGGGAGTGGCTGTCGGCCAGTAGAAAATAGCTGTTGATGCGAGTTGTTTCATTAACGTGCATTAAAATGCACATTGTGGCAGGGGAAATTTCATTTCTTAAACAGCTCCTACTCGAAAGATCGTTTCTGAAACCAACAAGACGTTCAAGCCCTAGTATTCTCGCTTGTCAATCGACATATAAAAGCTGAAGGCACTCGCTTGTGCATCTTGATAGAGTGTACACATTTTTTTTTTTTTTTTTTTTTTTTAACTCATAGAATAAACCATCTTTTCTACTAATCGATCATGTAGACGAATCAGCTATTTTTGAAAATTATTAAATTAAAAATTAAACAAGTAAGAAAGCTATAGTCGAGACTGCTCGACTACGAAATCCTTTGAACCTTTCTAAGATTATTTATATTTCAATAATTATTCGCGTCTTTCTGCTTTCATAAGAAGCACATAGGCATGCACGTATAAACACGCATGGATTGCAGTGTGGACTTACTATGGGAACTTAATTGTTAATATAACTTTTCTTGTCAATAGACTATCTCAATGATGTTCACAACATTAAAATGCGTGCATATGTCAAAGCACAACTCTCTAGTATTTGAAATACAATACAAATATGTGGGTGAGAGGTGGATATAGGGGTGGGGGTTAAATTACAGCAAAAATCGAAATTATATAAAATACATATATGTCTACATTTAAAGTTTAGAGACTGTAGCTCTAAAGGTGTTGGAGATATAATAAAATAGGTAGTTTTCGATAAGGGTTTTAATCGATAACACAATATCGGGACTAGTTATCGTTTTTTGGAGAAAAGCTCCATATACGTGTGGTACACACGGAAAAGGAAACAAATTTCAGTTTTTAGCTCTTATATCTTCTGAGATCGACCTCAGGACAGACAGACACGCGGACGGACGGACAGACGGACAGAGCTAAATCGACTCAGCTCATCGCCCTGTACAAGAATACATATACTTTGTGGGGTCTGCCACGCCTACTTCTGCCTGTTACATACATTTGATTTCCCATTTTCAATGGGTTCAGGGTATAAAAAAAATTTCAGAAATGAATTTTTAAGAATATTTTAGTTTACTAATAAATATACGAGTGACGTATGGGAATACATGCTGAGGATGGGTACATTAATTATTATTATTCGCAAGCTACGAACGATATTTTCACAGTAAGAATAAGAGTGCTGAGACTGTCTCAACGATAAAAGTTCAAGTTGATTCGATTTAAATCGATTAGGAGCAAATCGAATCAAAACCATTATTTTATCTAATCGAAAATTTAAAGCAAATAAGTTAACTCAGTTCACACTTACATTTGACATCCAAATTTTATTTGATCCACATTTGAGAACAGGTACACAAGCTCATACACATGTATACACATGCACATACATGTATCACTTTTATGAAAAGCCATATACTAATATAAAAGGTAAGACTCTGCTCTTTTCGCAGTTCTTTCGCTTTTATTGCATGTTTTATGGAGATTTTCAAGCATTATACGCACTTTACACATCAAACGCAACTACTCCAAAGCGCGCACATATACACACACACGCTCGAGCCTCGCTTCTGTCACTCTCTCTCTCTCTCTTCTACACAAGCTTCCGTCTCAGAGAGAGAGTCTTTACTCGCTCTTTCCCTGGCGGGACATTCTGCAAAGCAATTTGACTGCCCAGCGCACCTAAGCATAAGCATAGCTATACTTCTGTCTAGCTGTCTGTCTGTCGGTCTGCCTCTTTGTCAGTCAGTCCTCAATCTTTTTTGTGCCTTGGCGCACGAAATGCGCATTTCACATTTCGCATCTCGTACTTTGGCTTTGCCAGAGAAACTGCTAATTTGGTTTGATGTATGGCCCCGGAGACGAACATCAGCACAGTTGAAGCCAAAACTAACACTGACGCATTGCCTTAGAGCTACGCACTCATCAATGTTCCAGAGCCCAGAAGTGAGTCTCAATTGTAATGCCAATTATTTTCTTTGTCAAGTCTTTGTAGAACCTGAAATGTGTTCCGGCTCATTTCTGTTGACTTACAAATATCGTAGGTATTATTTGGTATTTGTATGTCAGGGATATTTTACGTATACGATTTACTAAACCTAAAAAAAAAAAAAAAAAAAAAACGAATTCAATTATTATTATTGATAAGGTCTTTACTGAGTTCGTTATAATTAAGATATATTTCACAACCTAGTGATAATATCCACCGCAAGAGCATCCAAAGTTTTCACGCCATTAAGCATTCTAGGCTCTTGCTTGCACTTCTGCATACAATATAAATAAAGATGTGCAATATACAATTTGTTTCATAGCGTAAACAAGCCGAAGAAGCTAAATTAGCCGAGGACTAAAGCAGAGATCCAGAGGTTTACAGATTCAAAGGGAGCAGACCAGAAGAACAACATAAAAACAGTATAAAGGACATTGTCATTAAGATCAAAAAAAAAAAAAAAAATTGCGCCCTTTTTATAGCAACTGCCACGCCACCTTCTTCTAGCCGTTTGCCCGTCTGCATCGACGGCGCTGCCCGTGCTGCATTTCACGGCCCGATTGGCGACGACTGCGCTGCTGCAACACAATCGCGATTCTGCCATTTATGTTTAGTTTGGCTGTTGCTCTACGTTTAGCGAACTTATTGATGACAACTATTTGACGCAAGTAACAAATTTTACCTGCAGACTGCAGGCTTTTAAATGCACGATAATTATTCTATACAATACATTTATTGGCTATATTCTAATTTTCGTGAATATGTATCGTGTACGGCGACTTTATTTGCACATAAAATAAGTTATATATATATCTAAACAAAATTTTTTTATTCTTTACTGTGTTCAAGGTATATACATACATATATTCCAAGCAAAGAGCATATGGAATATTTAAAGTTACTCCATTCAAATCTTAGAAGAATAAAGAATTAGTGAATATCTATAAGTCGCACACTTTAAGCTTTACTCACCATATTATATTGTTCACTTTGCCATTAGCCCCAGATAATCGAAACATGATAAATGAAACATGGCATTTGATATAATATATTATATATTATAAAAGTCGATAATGGCTTAGTCTTTAAGATTAGATATATGAAGACTCTTATCACTAGCTAGGTTAAGAAGGCTAGGTCAAAATTTTATTCGATCTGATTGTTTCGAATTTGTGACCCTGTTTTATGGATTTCAACTTGTTTTATTTTGAAGCTATTTTTCACTTATATTTTAGTTCCCAACTCATTATTATTTTAAACTAGGTATTTAAATTAAATCATCTAGTCTTCTTAATAAGCAGCCAAAGAATCGTAGTTCTATAAACATGACCGATTTGCTGGAGCTCCACTACGATACTAGAACCAGTGAAAACTTCTCTGCGAGGGCATCCAACGCCAATTGATGCACCAACAATGCTTATCAACAGGGTAAAACAGAAGAACGCAACAAGCAACGAGAGCTTTTACAAAACAGAATTGAATTTGAATTTGCCGCAACTCCGAAAACTGAAGCATGCCCCTTAGGAGTCACACAGGGGTCAACTTTGCTGGCCTACCTATGGTCAATGTTAAGAGAATTTGTATTTGTATATCTGTTCTGTTGATAAATCTACCTACATATATTAGCTTGTAGCTATTTAGATCTATAAAGAATTACAGCTAAAACTCCGGAACAATTTATATGGATATGTTACAAACGCCAAATAATGGTGAATAACTTTTTTAATGTGAGTATTGCAATTAATAATTACAAAAATTCATATTTTACTATTGGTTCTTCTACACAATTGAGGGGTATTGCATTTTTTGACTTTTTTTTTTTTTTTTGTACAATAAATAAACTTGCTTTATCCACGATAAAGAAATACTGAGATGTGGTGGTTGTCAATACTACAAGTCAAATAACAGTACCTTTCATGTTGGTCCTTTACAGTACCCTGTGTAAATTCACGGCAATGTTATTTGCAGTGATGCTTAGCTAAGTTTTAAACCAACTACTGTCAACAAGGCTATTATGAACTTAGTACTAAAAATTAAAATGAATGGTACTTTTTCATGTCCCTATGTGTTAAGTTGTTTGACTGTTAAGGTTATGACAGTAATTTTATTCAAGCTTGGATACTCGTTTGCGAATTATATCTTTTTCTTTTGGCATAAGTATTAGCTTTACTGCAGGGAAGTTCAGAATGCAGCCTTACTGACCATTACCATTGCAAAACGATACTTCATGTGATTTTCCGACATGGGCGATGACCTTTCCGAATACCCAAGTACAGCCAGGAAACAGGAAGAGCGATACAAAAACTACTTAAGCCTTTCAATGACCAGAGTCATACCAAAGTCGCATTTAATTCAACAACTAATTAGGAAAAACATTATTTTCGCCTTCCATACAATTTGAGTATCCCAAGGACATAATCATTCTGAGTACATCTTTTGAGCGACTTAAATTACAGGTGGCCCTTGAAAACATGGGGATTATTTCTTATCAAATTTTACCAAACGCATATCATCCGCAACAGTCTCCAAGTCCTCTGGGTCGCGCCGGAAACGATAAGTGCCAATATCCTTGTGAGCCGTTTCCGGAAGCTTTACCTTAATGCCCTTGTATTCGAAGCTGCCCTCTCGTTTCTCGGGAACCACCAGCATATTATCCGCTTTGTACTCGCTATCGTTTCCAATTTCAATGTGTTGCGAAACGCTCTGGACGGTGGGCCCTTCGTCATCATCCTCACTGCTCTTCCAACCATCGATTTCTATTGGCACAATGGGCAATCCGTCCTTGTCCAGTATGGTAGTGTTAGCACTACCGATACCAGAATCTGGAGATTCAGATACAGGTTCGATTTCTATTTCTATGTTCGAGCCTGCACCGACAGCTGGTTCCGGGCTGAAAGCACTTGTTGCAATTGATACGGCGGAGAACGAGCCGTTATTAAGCGATGGGGCCGAGGTTAGAAAATTGCGCGCAAATTCCACATCTCCTTTGGCCATGTCGTATACATTGATGTCTGACACCGAAACGCCATTTCTGTTCGCCGACTCTGCTGCTTTCGATCGAAGTCTTGAGTAGGTGATCAAATTGGCTCTAATTGGGTAATTATAAGTCGAATAAATAATTCTAGACACTAGGATGTTTTTGCGGAGCATGCAAAGATTTCGAAACATTTTAAATCTAATTATTTTCACACGACTCTTTAACTGGAATTCAATGAATTATAAGATTATAATTTTATTTCAAAACAGGAATCCGAGCTTATGTATGCCGAAAGTAATGACTTATATGAATGTATGACTATTCCATTCAGCTAGCATCTGAAAACACATAACACAAATATCAAACTCATCGACTACTTTGATGACACATATAAGGCACTGTATCATAAGATTTACATATATGTATGTATAGGTGGTTATTTAAGATTTATTTCAATTTTACAGTTAGACAGTTAGATAGTTAGTTGGTTAGATGATCTGAGGAGAGCAGGTTCTTTATTTATCGAAAAGGTTAATTTGAGCATTCCTAGCTCCACACGCTCGTGCGACCAATTTATTAATTTATTTATTTTGATTTTGCAATTTAATTTCATTTCATTTAATTATTACAATACAAAAAAATATAATAATAATATTGATATTCCACAAGTTTTGTTAATTCTTTTGGATGAAGTCAACAGCCCACCAGAACAGCCGACAAAAGTAATAAAAAAATAAAACAAACAAGTAAGAAGGCTCCAGTCGAGACTGCTCGACTAGGAGATACCCTGAACCCTCCAAGCTGATATTCTAATCATTCTGCACTTCTTCTATGTACACATGCATACACATGCACTTATAAGCACGCGCTCTGCTAACTGCGCAGTAAGCAGCGGCTGCGCTGCAATGTGGGCAATATTATGAGAATTTATTTGTTGAATAATTTCTTTTGTAGACATACAATCTTAATCAAACTTTCAGAGCGTAATCATATGGTTAAAATGTGTGTACATTCCAAAGCACAAGTCTCTAGTACTTGAAATGCGTTTTTTACAAATTGGGGGCGAATGGGGCGTGGTATCCAAAATCTGTAAATGACAAAATCTCTTATATCTTCTGAGATCCTTTTGCTCATACGGACGGACGGACAGGGCTATATCGACTCAGCTCGTCGTCCTGATCAAGAATATATATGTATACTTTATGGGGCGATGATTCCTTCTGCCTATTACATACTTTTCACAAAACCATTATACCCTGATTTCCCATTTTCAATGGGTTCAGGGTATAAAAACAAGTAAGAACGTTGCAGTCGGGCGTTACCGACTGCGGAATACTCATTCACATCACATCAACAATTTAATAGTTAAGTTTCGCTCTAATACTGTAGAAAATACATTTTTTTCCGATTTGCTACGCCACTACTGGGCGTAGACACCTCATTTTTTGTGAGTTCTTAGAACGTGATAACGGTACCCTAACTGCAAAGTTCGAATTATTTTTGGGTCATCGATAGAGGAGGTTACTGGTAGCTTAAGTATCTAAATTTGAGGCTTCTAGGTATTATACTTTAGGAGATATAAACTTTTGCGGTTTGCCACGCCCCCTGTGGGCGGACATATTTCCGACAAAACTTTTTGTCTTGGGTGATCAGCCCGAGTATATATACAAAATTTTGGCATCAATTGTGTCCAAAATATAGTAGAATTTAAAAAATCACTATATCTTCAGGTCTGATTTGCCACGCCCCTAATGGGTGGATCGGGAAGATTTTAGCGCCGAAATAGATTGCGTTCATACGGACATACGGACAAACAGACAGCAAGACGGACATTGCACAAAACCAATATACTAATTCACTTTCTTGAATGCGTATAAAAATGAAAAAATCAACCATAACCAAGTAAGAAAACTCTAGTCGAGAGTGCTCGACTAGATACTACCCTGAACCCAACTAATAAAAATGCCCATTTAGTATGGCTAAAATTTCAATTTCGATGTATTTAAAAATATAAATTAAATAGAAAACTCATTTATGAAAATATAAAAATATTTTGAAACAATTAAAAAATTTAATATTAGTTGCACCGAACGGGATTTGAACCGCGACTTCTCAATCGAGCGCCATGCAACTAACACAACACGCCACCTCACTTCTGAAAGGTGCGCTGGCAAAACTCAAACAGATTCACTGCTGCAGCGCCAGCTACCAAAACTAAACCAAACTAACAGCTGATGTGATTCAAAGAATGTTCCAGAAGAAGTTTGAATGTATGTGTGCACACGTATACGATGCAGTTGTAGCTGCTCACGTGCGTTTGTTAATTGGCCAAATATTTGATGATTTTTATTAATTTTTGACTGAGCGGAATTTAATGAAACTTTCAGCATATGATCTACATATTATATTGGATATCTTAGAAATTAAAAAAAAAAAATTAAAAATCATTCACAATTAGCTATAGTGGCATCTGACTTGAACTTGAATGTTTTTATTCGATAAAAACATAACGGGATGATTTATCGAATTTTAAAAGCAAACTCGACATCCGCGCTGTATATACGGTCATTTAAAAAAAAAATTCAAGTCTCTAGCTTTTATATCTTCGGAAATCGACGCGTTGAAACATACGGACAGACGGACAGGGTATAAAAATTAAAACTAAAAAAAAAAAAAAAAAACACTGTATCGTACTGTACTGCACTGCACTGCACTACTGGCCCCGCCGGGCCGAGCGACTGAAGAAATGCTTCAGCTGCTGCCCTTTATAAAGGGCGTCTTTCACTCAAAGCCTGAGTGCCTCTCAAATTTTCAGCTCGGTGTCAGGTAGAGATCATTGCAATCGAGTCTTGAGTGACCAAAGCGAACACTCTCTGCTGCTTCAAGCATTCTAGCTTCGTTTAACTCAAATATAAATACCATATGAATACTGCTGCGTACATATAGAAAACAGGCGAAGGCACAGATTGTGAGGTAGACAGCCAAAGAGACAGACATTCAGGCATACAAAAGAACATATAGGCAATCAAGCACTCATAGCTAAATTACCTCATTGAACTGCTCAAGAATATAAATATATGCATTTATTAGAGAGCAATGCATCTTACTCACTGATCCGTCTTAATATGGAAAGGCTTCTATGTGACATTCATACACATGTTGAGGGTGAAGTCATGTAGCCCTCTAATATATGTATGTATGCTTGATAAAACTAAATTATTGCTAAATGATTAAATGATAATTGATAAATTATATGCTAAATAGCCTCAGTACATTAATATTTATTATTTATATTAGATGGCAACACTTAGTTCTCCCTACTCATTATCAATGGATTTATTCGCTATAGACTAGACCACTTTCAATTAAGATATATCTAGAGTCTAGACTGAAATAGGGTAAACTAGCAACACTGATTGCAGCCTCATGCGTGCATACTCGTGTGTGTGCGTGTTTCTTTATTCTGTAAGCATAAAAGAAGCTAATTATTTAAATATTAGTGGCTCGAAGACTTTAAGGGCTCTCGGTGTCGAGCAGTATCGACTAAACTTTCTCACGTGGTTTTTTATATCCTGAACCCATTTTTCCTTTATTTTTGACATTTTTACATTTATAAAATATAAATGCTTATATGTAAGCCCCATATCAAAAACTATTTAATTGATACCTTGTACATTCATTATTATATTTTGGTAAAATTTTATAATTCACACCCTATTTCATTATTGTTATTTAAATAACACTAAAATAACTATTCCAATTGTTTTTACATAATGAGAAGGGAAAAATACTATATAAATTAACTAGATTGAATATACATTCATATATAAATATAAATATTTATATAAATATAGCGACAATGGCAATAATTAATACACTACAAATTTCAAATTATAAAAGTTTAGATAATTGCATTCAATAAATTCCTAATCATTTATGACCGAAATTCAATTTAACGCTTTCGTTTTGCAGTCGATCTCTAAGTTTCGAAGCTTGCATTACGTTGTCTAGTAGTCAGCGACATCGACGAATCGTAGTCTATTTCATCTTCCTGTTTGCCCGTGCGCACTTCACGATTTATTTTGTAGGCGGCGCTCATGCGTTTTATGTTTTCCTTGTGAACGATGTCATGATTGACAATTCGATGCGGATAGTCTATCCCCAGCACACATCCAAACTCACGCTGATCCGCAAGAGTTGCTTTCCATGGCTCATAAATACAACCTGCTGGGTACTTAGCCAGTTCAGGAACATATTTCCTTATGTAGGCGCCGGTGCGATCAGTCTTCTTTCCGAAAGCAACGGGACTGTAAACACGAAAATATTGATGAAAGAATGCAGACGCTGAGAGCCACATCCAATTGCCAGCATTTAATGCCCAATCATGGTCAAGTAGCAACTCCTCAAATACGCGTTGACCCTCCTCCCAGCTAATCCACAAATCGCCACGCGTCAAGAAACACGCCACTGCATGACGCGCCAAATGATGGATCCAGCCCTCTTGACGCAGCTGCCTCATAATAGCATCAATAAAAGGATACCCAGT
This sequence comes from Drosophila mojavensis, assembly GCF_018153725.1. Classification (NCBI taxonomy): domain Eukaryota; kingdom Metazoa; phylum Arthropoda; class Insecta; order Diptera; family Drosophilidae; genus Drosophila; species Drosophila mojavensis. The sequence continues at coordinate 4,466,480 of NW_025318872.1, forward strand.
TCGTCCATGAGCCCATGCATCCAGATGATCGGGTCGCTCTTGCCAGGGTATTTGCAGACAATAAACGTTACCCAGCATTCGATCGAAATTTGGCTCGACCGCAGCAGCCGTATAATAAAATTCTCGCCACAGCAATTGACCCACCAGTGAAACCGGAGGCTTTGAGTGCTTTGGGTGCCGCTTTAGTATCTCATGTAGCCGTTGGTGTACTAATCGGGCACTGAGGCAGCCGAATTTCAAATACGGACTCAGGACCGTAGTGCTTGGCTCCAGCGAATTTGGTGCCGTATTCGGCTTCTCGAAGCTAGCGACCCAATGTTCGTCACTAAGAGATGTATCTAAACGACGCAGCGCCTCTCTTTCACCTGTTAATTTAGAGTTTTATGTATAATTAAGGATCTGTGAACATATATTTGATTATCTTACCGCCTGGAAACTTGTTAATGCCCAGTTCCTGGGGTCGTTTGACCAACTGATCCAACGTTGGACATTCGTACACATCGGACTGTCCCATTTCAAGTTCATCTGCGATTGGCTGTACTCCATTGGGCAGTCGTTGAGGCTTATCTAAAACTTTGGGCAACTTTAACTTTTCAACTACACTTAGAAATTTCTGGTAAGTTATAGGCGCCCTGCCGAAATTTTTTGCAATAACTATCTCGGGATTGTATATGGTATGTGAGCAATGCGTATCCACTTTTACTCCATGAGCTGCTGCTATATCTTGGACCGCTTTATCCCGTTTCACAGCGTATGGTTCAATGTCCGTTTCAAAAGTTAGTAGCTCTACATTCCAGCGGTCGAATAAATTCGGAAATATATCAACTGGTTTGCCGCGAACAATATACAGACGCGAATTAAGTTCTTTTAAGTTTTTATCTAAGTCTAAGAGACTTTGTTGGAGAAATCGCCAACGGTTGGCTCCCACTTTCATCCAATCCAGAATACCCGGATCCAATACAAATATGGGTCGGACAGAGAACTTATCGGGGGACGCTCCAGCTTTATTAAATATTTGAATCAGCGCGGGATTGTCGTGAACCCGGAGTCCCTTGCGAAACCAATGGATAAGTGTTCGACGCTCGACAGCCATCGAATTTAAATTAAGTGGCTGTTTGCTTTGTTTTCAACAAGCCCTTGGATCACGATTGTCTTTTAACAGTACCGCCTCTTTGTTGTGAACTGACAACTCTTTTACAGATTATAAGAAATACCGTCTTTAATTTGCCATTTTAGTTTTCAAACCACTAAAAAATACTTCATGGTAATCAGTATTCATAATCTGGTATTTTGGTGGAGAAGCACCGGTAATCTATTTTGTACAATACATATGAAAATATAAATATAATCCAAATGTTGCCTTTAATTTAATAAACTAGCAACATTTAATAGAAATCCGTGTGTGCTTTATAAAATAAACATTTGAGTTCAGCATTAATGCGCACTCAGTTAAAATCGCAGCGACAAAATGGATTTGCTTGACTCAATACTTAACTCAATGGATGCTCCGCCAGCAACAAATGAACAACAAAAGACGCTTATCAAAAAACAACGCGAAATGGTGGAGCGCTTGCAAAACAAGCAAAAGGAGGAGCTATTACGATTTCGAAAGTATGTAGAGGAGAGAATGGGTCGATTTGCCAAGGACGATCGGACATACATCGAGTTCCAGCCGTTGGATAAAGTGCATCGCTCTGTCATACATGAAATAGCTGAGAACGGCGGTTTCATTGCGATGAGTTTCGGACGAGAGGAGGAGGACCGTCACTCGGTGGTCTACAAAAAGGAACACCCACCAAGCGAGGACGAAGTAGCAGCCCGTCGTAACGGCGAGGGCTGGAACAAGGAGATAGCCAAAGAATACTCTGAGCGACGAAAAGAACGTTTAGCCCAGGAGCAAAGCCTGATTAATAAAGAAGCTAATTCTGAAGCCGGCACCAGTCGAGTTCATGGCAGCAGCAGCAGCAGCACAGATCCCACAAGCATTGAAGTGAAACCTACCACTAATTATAAAGCGAAATATGCACATCTAATTGGCGAATCGGCAGCATTGCAAGCGGCCCGAAAAACAGAGACAAATCAAAGCTACGGCTTTGTGCCCAGTAAGAACAAAAAGGACATGCGTTCCATCGAGCAGACTCTAGCTGATATACAGGCGAAAAAACGCCTAAAGTTACAACAGCAACAGCAGGAACATAACCTGAACATGGCGGCATCCCTGGACGTTAATCCTGACGCAGAAGAGCGATAAATAATAGTAATAAGTTTATGTATGTATTTTTGTGTTTTGTTAGAATAACAGTTGATCTGCTGAAAAGTCAGCTAAAAAAATTTGAACCATACACGGGCTGAATTGTGATTGTTCACAGTTAAAGTATGTATCTGAAAGCAATTTAAAATGTTGGCCAGTTAAGAACATTAGTTACGGATGCTTTAAAAACTAAAATTATATCAATTGGAGTGTCCAATTAGAAATTTCTATTTATATAATAAAATATAAAGTGTTAGTAAATAGCAACAAACTAAGAAATGTACTATTTATTTAGTGCGCATATTTGAGCTAAAAATGACGGAAAATGTTCAAAATAACGAATCATACGGTATTTTAAAATGCACTAAAATTAGCAGACTTCAAATGTAAAGTTGATACCACGTGGAAGGAATGTCAACCCAGAATGTGGTTGGAATGGTAAGAAAAAATTGTTTGGAAAATGGATTGTAATATTTACAACAAATTTTAAGTGCAAGTGCTGTTAAACATGATACTGTCGAAATACCAGTTTTGGTTTAATAAACTGCAGCTTTCCCTTACTACTGGTCACTTTTTCAGCTGTGTACTAATTGCTAACACCTTAGACCTGACTTCAATTACCTGATGAAGACTACACAACTATTAGAAGTAACTTCCAGACGAACATTCTACCTTAAATATGAGTAAGAATATTTATGTATAATATAAAACTGGTTAATGTGATGACACTTTCGATAGGGACAACTGATGTCTATGAATGTATATCAATTATTAAGTGATCCAGTATTAGGATAATCTTAAGGCTAATTATTTTTTTCATGGTTAACACTACTCCTGTTTTTTTTTTTTCTTTTATTGTGAATTATGTTAAAAGCTACAGGCCTTTGAAGGAAGCTACTTCCAGATCCTAAATGGCTTGAAACCCAGGTTAGAACATGTTTTGATCAAATGAATTTTTAATCAATATGATGACCACTTTGATAGGGACAACTGATGTCTATGACTGCTTTATCAATTGTTAAACTGATCCAGCATTGTGATAGTCTAAAGCTTTATTATTTTTGGAAAGAGTTAACATTGATTTTCTTTTTATTTTATTTTAGAATATGGTGGACGGTACAAACTTTGACACGGAAATTGCTGCTAGGTGCTAATTCGCTTGAAACACAGGTTAGAACATATTTTGATCAAATTAATTAATTTTTAGTCAACTAATATGATGACCACTTTGATAGGGACAACTGATGTCTATGAATGATTTATCAATTGTTAAACTGATCCATCATTGGGATAGTCTAAAGCTTTATTATTTTTGGCAAGAGTTAACATTGATTTTCTTTTTATTTTATTTTAGAATATGGTGGACGGTACAAACTTTGACACGGAAATTGCTGCTAGGTGCTAATTCGCTTGAAACACAGGTTAGAACATATTTTGATCAAATTAATTAATTTTTAGTCAACTAATATGATGACCACTTTGATAGGGACAACTGATGTCTATGAATGATTTATCAATTGTTAAACTGATCCAGCATTGGGATAGTCTAAAGCTTTATTATTTTTGGAAAGAGTTAACATTGATTTTCTTTTTATTTTATTTTAGAATATGGTGGTCGGTACAAACTTTGAGACGGAAATTGCTGCTAGGTGCTAATTCGCTTGAAACACAGGTTAGAACATATTTTGATCAAATTAATTAATTTTTAGTCAACTAATATGATGACCACTTTGATAGGGACAACTGATGTCTATGAATGATTTATCAATTGTTAAACTGATCCAGCATCAGGATAGTCTAAAGCTTTATTATTTTTGGAAAGAGTTAACATTGATTTTCTTTATTTTATTTTAGAATATGGTGGACGGTACAAACTTTGAGACGGAAATTGCTGCTAGGTGCTAATTCGCTTGAAACACAGGTTAGAACATATTTTGATCAAATGAATTTTTAGTCAACTAATATGATGACCACTTTGATAGGGACAACTGATGCCTATGAATGATTTATCAATTGTTAAGCTGATTCAGTATTGTGATAGTCTAAAGGTTTAATTTGAGTTTGCAACAGCTAACACTAATTTTCTTTTTAATTTATTTTAGAAACTGTTAATAGCTACACACTTTTGAGGGAAGTTACTCTCAGATGATAAATGGCTTGAAACGCAGGTTAGAACATATTTTGATTATATGAATTTGTAATCCACTAGTTTTATGACCACTATGATAGGTACAACTGATGTCTATGAATGATTTATCAATTATTGAACTGATTCATTATTAGAATAATCAATGTATGTTCTTTTTTTTTTTTGCAATGGTTAACAACTTCTTTTTTTATTTTAGAGATGGTAGATGCTTTAAATGCAAAGAAGGAAGTCATTCCCAGATCACGTAGAAGTTTTATCAATTTGTTATTATCCTAATTAACTATAAACTAAGCATCTGTTTCTAACAATCAATCCGATTTGAATTACCTCTTTAATGAAGAAAAATATTAAAGGGGATATGCCTCAGGTAAATATATTTTGTATTAAATATGAAATGTTTTCTCACAAAATGGAATAAGTAGTATCATATTCATTGATATATTTGTAGTTGATAGTAAAACTAGACAATTAAAAATAAATTTGAAAGAAAAATCGATATATTTACAAATGCGTCGTTTAATTTTAGTCAACAGATACTAGCTCCTTTCTATTTGTTGACTACATTAGATTCTTACATATAAAAACTGCATTGAACTGCAATGATTTTCGAGTACAAAGAAATAGAAACTCCTGGCGATCGTGGTCCAGACTTGTTGTTGTTGATCAGGCCAGAGTAATTTCCAAGTAAATAAATAGGTAACATTTATAACACGTAAGCAGGCTTCAGTCGAGACTGTTCGACTGGGAGATACCCTGAACCCTCTAAGCTGATATTCTACTTATTCTGCACTTTTATGCACACACGCAGCCAAACGCACGTATAATCACGCGCTCTGCTGACTGCGCAGTGAGCAGCGAAAGCGTTTGAGCTGCGCTGCAGTGTGGGCAATATTATAAGAATTTATTAGTTGAATAATTTCTCTTGTAGTAAAACAATCTTTATGAAACTTTTAGTGTGATCATATGGTTTAAATGTTTTTACATTCTAAAGTCTGTAGTACTTGAAATACGTCTTTTACAAATTTGTGGCGAAGGGGGCGTGATACCCTAAATCTTTAAATTACAAATTCTTTGTATCCATTAACTTTATATACAACGCAAATTTGAAGTCTCCAGGTCTAAGAGTGTTAAAATTAGGCTGAAAAAACCAAGTCGATTTTTCGACTATTCTCGATAAAAAAAAAAAGTTATCGGACGAGTTATCGAAAAAATAAGATAAACTTGTATACACGAGTATGCATGCGAAACAGGGTGACCGAATATGGTATTTTTAATACTTTTTGGTATTTTATCAGCTCTGATTTTGCTCAAAAGTATTTTAATGGTATATAGGTATTTAGTAGCATTTTCATCGATTTTATGGTATTATATGGTATTTTCGGTTTGGTCACACTTTAAGACTTAATGAATCGAATGCTTAATACTTAAGACTTGCTTTATTTTAAAACAAATAAATAGAAAACATGAGCAATAAGCAAAAAAAAAAGAGTTGAGTGGAAGACTATGCCGGTGAGTTCTTTATATGCTTTTAAATTATATGTAGATAATAACTATTCTTTTTTCAGATTCAATCGTTTTTTAGAGTCGGACAACACTCTAGCTACCTCTATCAAAAAAGCAGAAATTATGTTTGCTGCAGCGATTGCTGAACACAACATATCTATGAGAGCAATGGACCATATTAGCGATGTGGTCAAGCATGCGTTTCCCGATAGTGCCATTGCGCAAGGGTTTTGCTGCAAACGCACCAAAACAGCTTCGCTTACGTACAATGTACTGTCACCTGTGATGAAGGAGTAACTGATCTCTAGCATGAAACGGTGCGTTTCTGCAGCGGGAAGGCCTGTGTTCTCCATAATCATTGATGAATCGACTGATGTTTCGTGTACAAAGGTCTTGGCGTGTGCTGTTATGTATTTCGACAAGGAAGCGCAACCAAAATTCTTGTTCACCATTGACTTAGAGGGTGAAAAAGCAGTCGACCTTTTTGCAGCACTCAGCGATGGACTCAAACTTAATGGCTTTGACATCAATAATATGATTGGATTTGCTGCAGACACAACTAATGTGATGTATGGTGAGCGCAATAGCATTATGACGAAGATACGAGACGTCAACAAATCATGTTTTTCTGTAAAATGTGTTTGCCATTCGTCTGCTCTTGCTTCAAGCTATGCTTGCATGCAACTGCCTCGAAACTTAGAGCAAACCATTAAAGAGCTATATAACTACTTTTCAAAAAGTTCCAAGCGTCGACGAAAATTTAAAGAGTTTACAAATTTCTTAGATTCTCCTGCACACAATATACTTAACCACTACGAGATACGTTGGCTATCGTTTCATTGTTGTGTGGCACGCGTACTAGAACAGTGGGATGCCCTCATTGCATTCTTCCAAGAAGAATATGAAGTTGATAACAATTTATCAGCTGAGTATATTCTATCTAATTTAAAAAATCCAACTGTTAAACTTTATCTTTTATTTTTGGATTATATACTTGCTTTAGTGAATAAATTCAATATCATATTCCAGTCTAGTCGATCTGTTGTACATCATTTATATAAAACTATGTCCGAATTTTACAAAAGTGTATTAGCTTGTTATATGCAGGAGATGTATATAAATAATACAGATTTAAATGCCATAGAGCCAACAAACACATTTTATTTTGTACATATAAAAGACATGTATCTCGGAATAAAAGTGGAAACTGAACTTTCAACAAATAGCTTGGACAAAGAACATAAATTGGCTTTTTTGAAACGTAGCCAGTTATTTTTAATCGAGTTATGCGTACAACTAAAAAAAAGATTGCCATTACAAGATAACTTTCTGAAAATGTTAAGTTTTTTGGATCCAAATGATTTTAATAATCAAAATTGTCAATCGTTGCTCAAGCTGTATGAACGCTTTCCCGATTTTGTCAATGATCCACAAATAATTGACAATGAGTATCGAACAATGAAAACTGACGACATGGTTAAAATGCTTTTGACTAAAAATCTCAATTGCGATACATTCTGGTACGAATTGAGTCAGTTAAAAGATATAAATAATTGCTATAAATATTCGAATATTTCGAAATTTGCTCAATCTATGTTAATTTTGCCCGTTTCTAATGCGTCGTGTGAACGCATATTCTCTCAAATTAATTTAATCAAAACGAAAAATGGAAACCGCTTTCAAAATGTAAATGTATCACATATATTACATGTAAAACAATCATTGCGCGAAAATGGGTGCAATAATTTTAAGCCCAATGAACAAATGTTATGTAAAGATTTCAACAAATTGAATTTAAGCTGCTCTGACGAAGAAGGCTAGTAAATATAATTAAATGATCTTAAGAGAAACTAGCAAGACTGAACAAAGAAGTTCCTTTATTTTATTTTAAGAAAATGTTACAAAATGAATTTTAAGCATTTAATTAATTTTAAGACTTTAAAAATATATTGGAATATGGAATTGAATACGAATGCATATTGTTCTAGTTTTATGTTGGACTGAAATATTATTAATTTTTTAAAATGAAATAAACAATAAACATTTTTTGCAATGGGAAACCCTTATTTTTTCTATATATAATAAGTCAGTTATTTTTACATATTATAATTTGAATTTTCAGACGATTTATTTGTTATGGTATTTATAGTGGTATTTTGTAAAATATGAAATAGTATTTTATAGTATATTTTTGAGACCAAATTGGTATTTTTCGTTTGGCCCGGCGCGGTCAGCCTGATGCGAAATTTCAGCTCTCTAGCTCTTATAGCTTCTGAGATCGGCTTGCTCATACGGATGGACGGACAGAAGGACAGGGCGATATCGACTCAGCTCATCGTCATGATCATGAATATATACATGTATACTTTATGGGGTCTGCGATGGTTCCTTCTGCCTGTTACATACTTTTCACAAAACCATTATACCCTGATTTCCCTTTTTCAATATATAATGGGGTATTTTTTAAATACCATAGAATTCGATAATTAAATTTCTATTGAAAATAGGATTGAAATACCAACATTAAAATAATTTTCTTTAAAAAAAACGATATTTGTTTAGTTAAGGGAATAAATACTAATAGTATTTTAATAGTATTTAATAAATTTGGCGGCTTATGTACATACATATGTAAAATACTAAACAAATTCTATCGTTGAAGTCCTCAGCTGATTCAGTCAGCTGTTTCATTTTGTTCTCTGTTTAGCATTGAATGCATGATGCATGTCTGAAAACGGTTTAAAGTGAATACGAAACTGGCCATATCAATGACACTCCGCATGATCTAATGGAAAACATCAAGTTTTCAAATATGTTGCCAAATAAGTCTGATTCACGCCGTCGCTTGAATGCAACTGGTTTGTCGACTGGTGATTACAAGGTTAGCACCGACACCACCGAGACAGATGGCTTTGTGAATGAACAATGGGTAGCGCCGAATGTGGAGGAACCGATACCATGGAAGACCATTGCAATCATTCTTATATTGTTCTTCGGTGGAACTGTATGCATTTCGATATATTGTAGACTGAAGAATATATTCTAAAAGCATTTTTCTTTCTTTAGATATGCATATGCTGTGCAACCATAGATTGGCTAGCGGACGTAAATCAGGATAGGTCAGATCGCATCGGGGCACTGACAATCATAGGTGCATTGACTATAATTCCTGGCGGATATTATCTCTACGTTTTATTGTGTATTTTAATGCATCGCACTGGCTACACAATGGACGATATACGTCGACTGGGATAGAGAAAAAATTTCCACGAAAGTGTGTTTATTATTGTATTGCGTTCTTTTTATATTTTTATATTCTACCATTTGTAAACATATTTTTTTTCTAACTTTCATTTATTTATTGTATAAAAATATTGTAAATACATACATGTTATCAAATTTTTTGTTGTGGTTGATGCTCTCAGTTTAAGAGTTTAGTAAGCGAAACATTAACTACCTAACATTTCATTTTGTTGTTTCAAAGTTTCTATATATATATATATTTATATATATATGGTATTTACATATATTATGGCATTCTAGCTGTAAAGTATAGTGCATAGTTTGAGCTTAAATATATATTTTTAATATATAAATATGATGCATAATAATTTGCAAACAATTGCTTTTCATATTACAGTAACGGTAAGCTATTTGTGTTTACACAGATTAACAGCGCTATCATATATCGCATAGAACTACAGGAGACGGTACATTCACAGTACTCGGTTTATGTGAGACGAAAATAAATACAAATAAACATAACTACAGATGCAACAAAATTAAACTACATATCCTTAACAATTTACTCATTCACGGCTCTACAACAGTCACCTCAATGGGTGGTATAAATTTCCATATATGCGCCTGATGCTCGTCAAGGCCAGAACTCGAAATAGTGTTTAAATTGGCTGGTGGAGATGACATTGTTCCTAATTGATTTAAATTGGTAGCTTCTGGACAAGAACGTGTCAAAATACTGTCACTCTCTTGGGGCTTAGTTGCGCACTCAATGTTGGCCTTGAAGCGACCAGGCGTAAAAAATATCACAGAGCAATTGTGATCCAATTGCTCGTACTTCTCCAAAATAGGGATTGTAATTCTGCAAAATAAATCAAAATTATTTCGCACAAATTTATATTTTGAGGAAAAGTGTTCTGTACCGGTTAGGTCCAGATATTGCAACGCGTGTCTCAAGATTGTAGTTTTCTATGCCGTTTAAGTAGTCTTGGTAGAATTTGATAGTTAATACCAAATGCTTAAGTGGCTGTAGTGATTGATTTGTGAGACTGATCGTTAATTTCGCACTCTGCCCAACGATGCACATTAACTCGCAGTGTGGCTGCACTACTATATCCTGAAAGCTTATAGCTTTAAAGCAAATTAGATAAAACTCTTATAAAAACTCTATTGTAACTTACCCCATTGAAGAGGGGAGATTGTGGTCAAATTCACCATGCCATGTGACAGAACGATTCCACGCAGTGAGGCAATGCCTTTTATGTCAGTGCCCGTCAGTAGCCAATTAATTTTCACACGGTCCGCTATATGGTTTGAGCAAAGCTTGCTGAGTGCATCATTGAAGGAAAGAATTTGCGTACGGAAACACAGCTCTGGGTTTGTGAAAATAGGGTTATCAAATGTAAACTATTAAATATATATTTTTCAAATACCGCGCTCCAGATTCTCAGCAACTTCAGCTGCACGTGCAACACATATTTGCTCCAATGAACAACGGTCAACCGGGATAGGTACTCGACAACTTTCTTTGGCCTCGATGAGAATATTCTTGTTATCAGTGTAGTTGAGTGACATTTCTTGAGCGGTTAAGTTAGATATGTCCAGAACTAAGTAGAACTGCGAAGGGCTGCAAAAATTGTATAGATTAATACACCAATCGTAAATGGGAATTTAAATTACTTATGTACATTTCTGCGGGTAGCACATCCCAACCTGTAATCATTGTACTAGGAAGTAGCTCAAGGTTAAAAGATACCGCGCACTGACGACAAAACCCTTCAGCCAACGCCTCTCCGCCGGAAAACTTGATGCGCAGTTGAGCTTCCACATGTTGACTGTTCTGTGTAGAATGTAAGCTCGACCCAGCATTGGAGGAAACACCTACTCCGCTCGTCTGTAGGCTTAAAGTGTTCATTGAATACTGAGTCCCGGATATTTTTGAACGAACATTAATATTATCTTGGCGACGATATTGGGGTGAACTGACACGTGACGGTAGACTAGCAGATTGACTGGAAATATTAGAGTACTGCGAAAACGAAGACGATCCATATTCTTGAGAAGCCACAGGACCAAATGAATTTATGGAGTCCGTTGGTAGGGGGCATACGAAATCAGCGTCAGCATATATAACGAGCTCGAACTCAATAGAACTTAGCGGAGGTACGGGTAGTTGAGTCTGAAAACGACTTGATATTACCAAAAGTGATTGAAAATATACTATTTATATTTACCACCAGCGCTTGTTCATTAATTTGAAACATTTTTCTTTGTGTTTCCTGCTCCACATTTGAATTAATGTATACTTCGAGATGCTCCAGCGGTATTGTGTTACTCTCATTCCTTATGGTAATAATGCAGCTAGAGGACTCACCATTGTATAGAGTGAGACTTGCAGATGTAACCACCAGGTCTGCACTGTTCATGTTGCTAAACGATGCAGACTGTGGAAGCGATGTTTTAATAGAAATACTTGGCAAGGCAGGTATCACATCCACAAGATAGTTAGGCGGAAAGTTGCGTCCTCGCATGTGCTTTAGTCGGCAGTTCGACTTGACACCTAGAGTATGAGTACTATAACCCTGCAGATCCAGTTGTCCAGTTTCAATTGGTGTTCCATGCAGAGAGACTTGTGTAGGCACATTCGGTTGCAAGACAACCGACTGGGGCACAGATTCAAATACCACTCCGTTTGTAAGCAGACGCATGTCTGTGACAGCCAGCTCAAATGGCAAGGGATTGCGCAGGGTTAGGCATACCTCGCAAAGATCGTTTTGCACCCATAGAAAGTCTATTACAAAAATCAGCAAATAATAAATACTTCTATTCTACGAATTATATTCACATGCCTATTTTGTTTTTCTCCTTCTTCTTGTCCCGGCGATCAACAGAGTTGAAGTGGATGGGAGTGAACAAAAATGGGCCACTGTCCGCTTTGGCAATCTTAATACGTTGCGGGCGCAAATGTGCAGGTAAGTCTCGTACAGCAAAGTGAGTTAAATAGGGTAAATCCGTAAGGTTGGCGGGCGGAATCACAGTCCCATTTTCCAGCACCAGAGGAACTGGCGAACCTTCACACTGTGCACTCAGATTCTAAAATAAATAAATAATAATTCATGAGTTCATTCATTATGAATTCATTATGAATGTAATTAAAAGCCTATTAAGTAGGAAACAAAACTCTGCAATTACTTATAATTCATTATAATCAGTTATCTTTGAAATCCATACCTGTAGTTGTACAGCCATTTCGCTTTGCTCAGTGGCTGACATATTGTCCCACTGCGTTTGAAGCAAAAATGTCATGTGACGCGTAGCCAGCGCCGAGTATCCAAGACGTCTCGCTGCAGATATAAGACTCTGTACAAGGTCTATTTGCAATGCTGGCCAACCAGCAGCATTCTCCAGTACTTCCAGGGGATCCAGAGATAGCAAATATCCTGTAAAGCTGCCTAGCATGAGGCGATAGCTCTGGGTCCAGTCCGGTGTTTGGGTACCCAGTTGTACATGTTTTAGCGCAGCCAGGCGCTGAAAAAATGCAGCTTTGCGCTGGTAACCGATTTGCTGATATAACTCCGTTATGACTTCAAATCGCTTAACGCGATCTGATTCGCTCATGCTCAGATTTATATACAGAATGTTTTGAAGAAACATGGCTACATCCAGCGGCCGATTCTGCTCAATACATATACGCGAAGCTTTTAGAGCAGCCTCTGTTTCAATGGTTGCTGCATGTCGATACTTGCTATAGTTTATTATTGCCTTCCGATAATAATTGGTTATATCTTCAGGCTTTATTATATTACCAGGTAGCTCGCCATTGCGATGGCCATATTGCGCTACCGATATTGTCGATGTCGAGGAAGAGGACGTCGAGGTCGTGGGTGTGCCCGACGCTGAGGAATTATTTGTCAATATGGATGAAACAGATGAGCAGGAAGATGAATGGGAGGTAAAAGCATCTGTGCAGTTTAATGATCCGGCGGTCGCAGTTACAGTGCATGCATTCGCATTTATCTTCTTCGTTGCGTCGCTTGCACGCCATTTCTCCGGCGTGGTGCGCAGCTGTGAAGCACCTAAAATTCGAAGAAGAATAAATTAGAAAAATAAAGAAAATAAAACTAATCTTAACCAGCCTGTTTCTTGCAGAGATGCGTTCCTGTGTAATACTTCGATTTCCCGCATTTGTGGATACAGTATAACAGCAGAGGCTGCGCATAGACCTTCTTCTGTGGCACCCACCCACAGGGAATCGCCAACTGAGCGCAGCGTTTCGTTGGCATTGTGGTACAAGCTAAGTGCATCCTCCAATAGGCCAGCCTGCAGTGACAGATCTGCCAAGTTCTTCATCACGCGGCCCACACAACGTTTACGGTTGTTGCGTGACTCCATGTCCAAGCCCACAAAATCACGTTTCTCAAAGGGCGCCAAAAGGAGACTGACCTTGTCGGCCTTCTCACGCGATCGTTCAAGACGCCTCGACTCCAGTACCCAAAATAATGCGTTTAAAAAATCTTCGACACGAGCTTCCAGATCCATGCCGATATCCTGCTCGCGGTAAAAGAACGCTTGCGACTTGAAATTGGATGGCGTGGTAAACTCATCTTGAAGCCGACCATAAAGCTGGGACTTCTTTTCCGTACAACTTTGATCCGTGTTTGCAACATTCTCACCAATTGTTTGCAACGCCGCTTGCGCATCTCCTTTAGTATTTGCATTTGATGTATGGGTATCAGGTCCAAAAAATATGGCACGTGACTCATATAACGTGCTACCATATCTAACTTTTAGGGATTCATGGTGACGGCACAGCTCGTTCAATTCCGTTTGATTCTCAAATTTTCCTATAGTTATGAGGCCGAGTAAGCGACGATGGGTTTGAAAGTCACCCCAATCGTTATGCTCCACGGGATGATCATGAATAAAGCGAAAATAAACCGTACGGACGGTGCCGCTAGAGTCTACAAACGAATAAATGTAATGTTCACATATCGAAATGTTATTCAATAATATAATGTGCGTGAAGAGTTACCCGTTACTTTGATATTATTGACACGTCGCACCTTCTCAAAAGCCCGTTGCAAAATGCGGGCACGTGAAGGTCCCACGCCGCGCAACAGCACCAAGAGACAGCTATGATGCAGAGCAGTCTGCTCATAATCAAGACGTGACATAACTGGCTCCACACTAGCATTAGACTGCACAAGTCCACCAGCGGCACGCATTTGTACCTCCTATAGTTCAAACGGTTCCTGTTTTTGGGTCCCCAATTTGCGATTGATCTTCACATTTCCACTTACACTTCGAATTGGTCGATAAGTGCTGCTGTTAATATTTTGTGCAACTGACGTTGACATTGACGTGCCTCAATTGATTTCCATTGTTTCGTATTTAGATATAGAAAACTTCGTACCAAGCGATAACATCGAATTGCCTCCCTCTTTTATGATGCTGATAGTTACACTCTTCACCTGCACTGATTTTTGCAGTCTACAATCATAAATTAACTTTGACATGAACTAACACAAGAAGTATACACGAAAATACCTAAATCAATTAATTTAATACCAAGAGCGGCACAGAAACAAAACGCAAGTTAGTTTTAGCAAATATAAAATCCGTTTTCAGCTGTGCGATTCGCTGTGAATGGCAACTTTGGAGCTGCATGAGAATTGCAAATGTTGATTTCAATTACAGCAAACTCATGTTAAAATATAAATAATACCACTGACCAAAGAACACATAGATGAGACATGTAGAACAAACTTTTTCACCATCGAAAAAATGTGCATTAGGGACTACTCACCTTCGTAGTTGCTCGGCTCCGTCTCTTACGGCTCGAGCAGTGAAAATACAACACTACAAAGTCAGTTCGTTGCGAGCGCTCAAACGAAATGGTCCCATTCTTATATGAAGCAATACTATGCGCTATTTGTCCTACTCTCTCTCTCACTCTATCTCTCTCTTTAGTCTCTCAAATCACCGAACTCAGCAGCGCACAAAAATTGAATTTTGTTCGCGATGATCCCAGCTCTTTCCCTTTGAAGTGAAGGGTATACCTAATCATAAAAGCGTTTGTCACGCTCATGCAAACAAAATGAAGGCGTTTGTATGGTTATTCGTGAGAAGGGTATGACAGCGTTGATACTCATGGAAATGCTTTCGCGACGAGTGTGCACACAGACACACACACTTGCAGTCTCTGGGCTTTACAATTTGCACAGGCTGTTGTGCACAGAAAGAATACATTTTCGCGACGAGCATGCACACACACATTTACATCCTTGCTACGTGTATGTGCTTTTGTGTGCGTGCGTCGCGAAACTCAATTCTTTCTCAGTATTTTCGTCTATTATCAGCCCAAAAGTTGCGTTTGGTCTGCCTTGTGAAGTGAGCACATGCATACATACATTTGTGTATGTGTATGCTTGTATGGGATGGCAAGCTAATTGTCTCTGGATTTAGTCGTTTGTAAATTTTGTATTATTTGAATCGTAGGGTGACTATCAAATGGGCCATTATGACTTAATTAGAAATTTTTGACAATAATGAGTAACGCTTGAGTATAATATGACATGTGTATTTCATATATTGCAAAGCATTTAATAAAGTTAGTAGTGTTTTACGATAATTTTTTCGGTTAAAAATGTGTATAAAATAATTTTAATTATATATAATTATTTATATAAACACATTTATAAACATGATTAGCAATAATAATATATAAATGTACTTATGTACATATGTATGTATGTTCATACATAGTACATCTGTGTAAAGTGGTTATGACAGTCCGTAAGACCGACCAAATGCAAATGCTGGGCTTTAAAATTGCTACAAGCAGCAAAAGAAACCCCGCAGGTCACAAATACTCATACATGTAGCAAGGGACTACAAGTGTGTGTGTACTTGCCCGTCGCGTATATATTGTTTATTATCATATTGTTTACGCGTATCAACGCTTTCATACCCTTCTCACGAATAACCATACAAACGCTTACATTTTGTTTGCATGAGCGTGACAAACGCTTTTATGATTAGGTATACTCTTCACTTCAAAGGGAAAGAGCTGGGATCATCGCGAACAAAATTCAATTTTTGTGCGCTGCTGAGTTCGGTGATTTGAGAGACTAAAGAGAGAGATAGAGTGAGAGAGAGAGTAGGACAAATAGCGCATAGTATTGCTTCATATAAGAATGGGACCATTTCGTTTGAGCGCTCGCAACGAACTGACTTTGTAGTGTTGTATTTTCACTGCTCGAGCCGTAAGAGACGGAGCCGAGCAACTACGAAGGTGAGTAGTCCCTAATGCACATTTTTTCGATGGTGAAAAAGTTTGTTCTACATGTCTCATCTATGTGTTCTTTGGTCAGTGTATAAACATACACTTTCGTGACGTCACAATTTGTCGGTGATATTTAGCACCTTTTTGAATAACAGTTAGATGCGTGATTTAATACAAACGTGTTCTGAACGAACAACAATTAATTTAATAGGACTTGACAATGAATTTGCTTCCAAGAACGCGCGAAGAATTTGCGCAAACAGATTACTGGAATGAGTTTTTCAAAAAACGCGGTGAAAAGGCTTTTGAATGGTAATTGCACATATTTTCTGTTAATGGAGTACGCACATGACCCATGGCCGGTTTTTCTGATTTGTTTGTTTTGTAATTTTGTTAGGTATGGAGAGTATGTAGAACTTTGCGACCAAATACACAAGTATATAAAGCCAGTCGACAAAATATTAATGCTTGGCTGTGGCAATTCAAAGCTTAGTATGGATATGTACGACACGGGATTTCGGGATATTACTAACATTGACATCTCATCAGTTGCCGTAAAAAAGATGATAGATCTGAATACAAAAACGCGACCAGATATGAAGTTCATTAAGATGGATGCAACAAGAATGTCATTTCCGGATGAGAGTTTCTCCGTAGCGTTAGATAAGGGCACATTGGACGCCATATTTGTAAATGATTCCGCAGAAACCAAAGAGATTGTAAATAGATATTTTACAGAAATACTACGCACAATGCGGTAAGTCCTTACTTTCTATAATAACATTAAAAATACAGATAATATAAAAAAAAAAATGTTTAACTGCAGCAATGGCGGACGATACGTAGGTGTATCCATGTTGCAGGAGCACATCATTGAGTATCTGCTGGAGTTTCTACCTCGAAATAATTGTATGTTGCGAATTGTCCATTGTCTGGATGTGGAGCGCGCTAATAGGGAAAGAAATTCAGAGGACTCGCTAATATTACCTGTCTTTGTCATAATTGCGACAAAGTTCAAGAGCCTACCAATGCGGGTAAGTAAATGACATACTTCTAAGTGATCTGCATTTAATATCAAATTATATTTTCAGATTCTTGAGTTTGGACTTGGCAATGAAAAAATGCAACGTTTTAGTTGCACAAGGGAAATGGCAACTGCTGTGGCATCTGTGCAAAAAGCAGCATTAGTTTGCAATGGACTATCACGCTCAAGTATAGCTGGTCATAATGAAGTCACAATGGATCTATATAGAGCTTCGGAAGAAACGCCACGATACACAGTACATGTCTTAGAGCAAACGTCAGCTCGAGGGCTGGGAAAATATGCTGCATTTATTGTTCCACAAGGCCGTGAAACCGAGTGGCTTTTTGCGACAACAGAAGGTCGCAGAAAACTACTGGAATCTGCCAAATTTCAACGATTAGCCGTGGTGACATTACATCGCGATCAGGTTTATAACACGCTTGAGGAGGTGAAAAGTGAATTAGGTTATAGCATTACGAATTTAGCGCCTGCTGGCCTTAAGGAACAGATTCCCTATTTATCATTGGGCTCTGAGGTAGGCAAGCGGGAGACGCTAATTTGTGGTTTCTCTAAGCTATCTGGCGACTTTCGTATTGAAGAGGTAGAAGTTGATGGTAAAACACTACGTCGCCTTATCTTTCTTAAGAATCAGTTTGTTGTCCAATCGGAAGCGTTGGTAAAAACAGGTATGAAGTTAAACTATGTATGAAGTCAAACAACTATAAGTGTATATTGTATATTTATAGTTAAAATTAGAGGAAAGAAGGATCGCAAAAAAATCGATTTTGGCTACCTGGCTTGCCATCATCATCTCTACATGTCTGTAGGTGTACAGCTTGCCGCAACTATGGAGAGCTCTAAGAAAAATATACAGAACGACGTGCTAGTCATTGGCCTCGGTGGCGGTGGCCTGTGCAGTTTTCTACACGCAGCATATCCGTAAGCATTAACTAATAAATGGATACTTAAACCACTTCTAATTAATTTGAATTTCAGTCAAACGCGCATTACTGCTGTTGAAATAGATCCTATAATGTTAGAAGTAGCTGAGCAATATTTTGAGCTCAAGCAAGATAATCGCCTTCACGTTGTTATCGATGATGGACTTGCCTTCGTGGAACGCTGTTGTAATGAAGGTAAGCTAACGACTCAACGTTTAGTAATCATCTTAAATTCTTGTTTTGTTTGTAGGTATTCAGTTTGGAGCAGTGCTTTTTGATGTGGATAGCAAGGATCTTTCGCTGGGCATGAGCTGCCCTCCGAAAAGTTTTCTTGCCAAAAAAGTACTTATAGACATAAAACAGATAATAGGACCAACTGGTCTATTTATGTTAAATCTGGTGTGTCGGGATGAAAGCTTGCGGGACGAGTCGATAGCCAATTTGAAGGAACAGTTTGTTTCAGTCTGTAGCTATAAATTGGACGAAGATATCAATGAGATTGTCTTCTGTGCAAACGACGAAAGGTACAAAACGATCGACCAATGGAAGAAACACATGGGCACAGCTGGACGTCGTCTTAACAATGCTGTTAAAAATCAGAAATTGAGCGACAAGGATGCGCTTGACGTAACAGATTTTCTCAGTGAATTGAAAATATAAAAATAGTTTATAGTGCTTTCAAAAAAATATTACTTTGATTTACTTTAAATAAAAATACATTTATTAATATACTTGAATATATAATTGTAGTAACAATATTTCTAATAACAAACTAATACAGCAATGATTTGCAGTGTTCTTTATAGATTACAAACTTAATATTTAAATTAACGCTGGGCAAGAGGAAAGAATGCTTGGAATATTTTCGAAAGTTTATATATATATATATATATATATATATATATATAAGCAGCAAGCATGTATTTACAATTAAAAGCATTTGAAGATATAAATAATTGATTTTTTTACAGTCATTTGCATTTCACTGAAACACTAAGGAACTCTTCAGAAATAGGGAAATTAAAAATTTTGAGTGGTATTTTAGAGAGTTGAAGTTTAATTTACAACAAATTTTGTATTATCTACGTAGATAACATCAGTCGAATTGATGCCGTAGGCCCAAAAGTGAGCCTAAATGAACACAATTAAGGGAACAAGTAATTAAGTAAAGAATAATATTAAATAATTAGCCAGGTGACAAGGGCTACATCAGAAGACTTTTCGAAAAATATTATTGAAGGCACGCTGCTTCTTTTTCGTTGTGGATGATGTGGTACTTGCGCCACTGCTGCTGCTGCTACCAGCGGCTACAATGCTGCTCTTGCCACTGGCTCTACCCTCGCCCGAGGATAGTATGGCTTCGCCAAGTATGCGAAATGAATTTTGGGTAGAGTTCAAAGGAAAGCTAACTTCCGACAACGACGAGTTGTCTATGCTCGCATTGGGCGAATTAGATGCAACTGACTCTGTCGTCAAAGGCTTCGAATTGGATTGCTTATCACTGCGCTTTAAACGATACCACTCCCAAGATGTGGCCTCGTGCGCTGATTGGCTGGCCTTGATGCGATTCCCACTGCCATCTCCATTTAGACTGCTTTCCTTATTTTTGCTTTTGCTGAAAGGTGACTTGAAGAATGCTGGCGATGAAACACGGCGACTTTTTTTAGTCGCCTGCCCTTTATCACACTTTCCATCAACTGTGTCCACAATCTGGTAGCCTGATGGTCCATCGGGCATAAATTCGTTATAAGCCAAGTCAGTGTTGGGTATAAAATTGCATAAATCATCGTCGTCCAGTATGAGGCTCTCGTCAAAGTCGCTCTGCGTATGCTCCTCAGCACGGTATTCTTGTGTACAATTTGCAGGCGCTGACTCCTGACGCTTTAGTTCCTGTGGGAAAAATTGTAGCGATTTCTTTTTGGTTGGCTTGGTCAACATCCTTTGCGCTTTTAGTGTATCTGCAACGAATTGATATGACATAAGCAGACATTTTTGCAGGAAAGTCTGGTTCAACTTACCCACGTCGAAGAATTTGTCTACATTTTCAACGCACGATACCGGCGCAGAGTCTATGTTTGACTGCCACGAATGCTTTGCGCCTTTTCTCCTGTGCAAAGATGTTCTCGTGTTGATCATATGATTGGTTATGTTATTGTTGCTGCCATAACATACTGAAATCTTGCGCTGCCTGCCGCCATGGCCAACCTCTGACTGCTCCTCTACCGATCTGTCTCCACATCCGTTCAGTATAAGCATGGCCTCCTCACTAGGCCTCCGTTGCTTACCAAGCGACTGCTGCATCATTTCCTCATACGATTTACGACGACAGATATTACTCTTAGTCAGTTCCATAGCTGCCCTCGTCGGCATCAACTGCTGAGTTTGGCGTCGCAACTTACGATAGAAGACAGTGCCAACTACTAGCATAAGAAAGATGCACGTACCAACTATAATGATAACGAGGATGCACGCTTGCACTTGATACGTGAGCGCACGCACTTCCCCAGCTAGCTCCGCACTTTGGTGTTGATAGAGTTGTTCCTGCTCTAGATAGCGTCGACTCTGATCCTCTAAGGTACGCACAGTCAGTGCCTGTTGCGTAAGGGTCTGCTGCAATTCCTCCACCTGCTTTTTATAACGTCGTGACAGCTCTTCTAGATATTGTCCCGACAGTGACATATTTCGTTCGAGTGCCTGCAAAAGACAGAATTTGATAGCATTTAATCCACCTACTGCCTGCTTGGCGGCTTTGCCGTCATTGTCGTTTTTGCAATTGATGTAACCAAACAATGGCAATGAACAAGGTCATCTATGCGGAATGTTAGACACAACGTAATATGTAGGTGTACCAGCCCTGAGCCTTGACCGTAATAAGTCTACAACATGCGAGGCTGCCATAAGCACGGCATGGAAACTGGCAAGAACTAACAAAGTTTCTTATAAAGCCCGTACTACCGTACTACTACCACACACACACACACGCACGCACACAACATTAGCAAACGTTCTGCTATACTGCGCAGTTGACGTAGCGAGTGCGTCTGGACTGCAATTTGGGTTATATTTTGGTA
This sequence comes from Drosophila mojavensis, assembly GCF_018153725.1. Classification (NCBI taxonomy): domain Eukaryota; kingdom Metazoa; phylum Arthropoda; class Insecta; order Diptera; family Drosophilidae; genus Drosophila; species Drosophila mojavensis. The sequence goes on from NW_025318872.1 coordinate 4,487,944, forward strand.
AATTATTTGTGGAATAACTGTTCTTATAGATAGGCAAACTTTTAGAATGTCATAATATGACAGGCGTATCAAAAATATAATAAAAGAAAAATCAGAATTGTATTGTATTTTCCACCTATAGGTTTTCTCGATCCAATTAAAACAAAATTTGCTATCAATTTTTTTTTACACAAGTTCCATCTGCGAATACTCTACATATGCAATATATAGTTTCTAGCTTCTATAGTTTCCGAAAATCGAAGTGTTCTCTATTTTTGGGCAAAATCAACTTATAGCGTAAGCATCGTTCATATTCATAAATATATATATTCATAAATAATATAATTTTATTCAACTAGCTACTAAAGTATTGGAGTAAATTGTAGAAGTCAAGTGGATTACAGCAGCATAGCAAAAACACGTGTTTTGAATTTGTGATATATTTAAGTTTAAGATTTACGGATACTCATTTCAGTGAATCAAATTACCATATTGGTTTGGGGCTATTATCGTCATTGAAGCCAGACACTTGGTATATCTACTAACCTTGTCTGATAATGAGTTAAGATATACATGTATGTTACTAGCGTTATACCGTACCGTTTGGTCTCAGAAATTAAACTCTAAAACTTGGCACGTGAGTTTCTTTTAAGATAGATAGAACTCTGAATATATAGTTACCTTTATTCTATTTGACAGCCTAATGAATACGCTCTCCGATTGCGGTCCATGCGTTAGTTTAGGCTGTAAATTTAGGCTACCTGCAGTTCCTGTACCTGCAGAGTTTCCCATATTTGTATTGCCGTTGACAACAGCTGCTGCAGCTGCAGCTGCTCCACCGCCCGCAGTAATTGAGGCGACCGTTGTGGTTAGTAAGCTGTCGATGCTTTCCCAGTTGGAAAGATTGCCGTCATCCAAACCGTTGCCACTGCCTATCAAGTCTCCGTTGTCTGATTCGCCCGAAGTTGATGGCGGATGGTTGGTCGTCGTAATTGAAGGGGCCTTGGTGGGCTGCAGTTCGTTGGGGTCCACTGCAGATGAAGATGGTGATGTGAGAGATGGGGGTAACGAATCGGGCACGAGAGGTGCAGAGGCTGGTGTCGGGTCCTTCTGATTGGCAAGTGGAACATTAAATATATTCACATCCGATGGTGGGTCCGCTATTGCACTGTCATCTGTTACTGGTCCATTCTGTTGCAAACTGACTACTGGTACTTCATTGCACGATGGCATTTCTGGCACTGGCACTGTTTTCAAAATGGGTGTGGAGCCAGGCAAGGATTCATTTGGTATGGTAATTTTAGCATCGCCTTCGAGCTCTTTTGACGGTTCACTTTTGGACACATTTTCAGATAATATACTAGTCACGTCAACTTGCTGTGCAGGCTCTGTCAAATCGACGATTTTTTCTTTGGTGCTACTTAGGTTTGCCTCTAGAAGCTTGCAAATGGCACCCACATGTTCCGCTGACAACACACTCAGATAAAAACTCTGGCGTTTGTCCATGCCACTTGTCAAGGAATCTGCCTTTCTTGGTAAGCCCAGGCTAATATTGTAGTCGGACTGACAAATGCGAGTCTGCAACAAATGATTTCGCAACTGAGGCAGCACAAGTAGCAGCTCCAGCTGCGGAGATTGACAAGATAGAAGGTTGTTGATGCGATCTACGATGGAGCTATTGCAGCTTTTGCAGCTAAACATGCCAACAGTGGGTGTATAACAGAGCGAAGAATCGGAAGACCAGCGTATCGCTTTAGTGGGCTTCACGAGCACCTGGGCTGCCTTCTTCACCATTTGTATGACTGCATCGGACGCACTTTGGAAAATATTTGCACCGCCACCATCGGTCCCGGTAATTGGTTTATGCTGCTGTTCCTGGCCGCCAAAATCATCATCAAAATCATCTAATTCCTCGCTGTGACGGATCTCTGTCTCGAAAGCCTCGAATTCCGATGTACCGAACACACGAAAAAGTGAAATTGGGCAAAAATGTTCCTTGGAGTAATGTGAATGTATATCCACGCGCACAAACTTTCCAAACAGATGCGGATGAAGCTCAAACGTTTGCACTGTTCTTTTGTCCTCGGCAGCAAATCGGCCAACATTACTCCAATCACGCGTTGGAAACCGCTTAGATACTGCCACTGTAAAATTCTTAGGCGATGAACTAAACAGTTCAAAGTTTGCCAGCTCGACTTTTTGTGCCTGCACGGCCTCACAGAGTTCTACAACAAACCAGATTCGGCTGCCACATGTGCTTAGCATGTACTCATCACTGGAGTGGCTCAGCACCGCGCCCGTGTTAGTGGCATCTGCATTCGAGGCAATTATTTTGGCACCACAGTCCGGCGAGGCGTAGTTTTTAGCACGTAACTTTAACGACGTGGGCTTACCGCTTCCAGACCCAGTGGCATCTTTCCGCTGGGCTGAAGTGTTTACGACCTGCTGCTCAAGCTCCATAGCTTGTTCACGACTTGCCTCTGCCTCGATTTGCTTTTGTGCCCACTCCGAAAATACCGGCATCGGCACTTCCTCCACCGTAGCATTTCTGCTTTCAATTGCCACAGCATCTACGGCACTTTCATCCCCAGTCACATTTGCTTCCAATACAGCATTAGATTCGGAACCAGTTGATGAATTTATTTTCACTCCTCCGCCCGGATCATTGATGTTCAGTTCAGCTATAATAGTACTCTATTCAGAATTTTTTCTTTTATTGTTGATTTCCTTTCAAAAAAAAACTTACCCTTCTGCGCCACCTGCGCTTCTGACGGCGGCTGATTCTCTGTGTTATTGCTCGAACTGTGCTCGTCATGCGGCATTACCAATGTCAACCGCTCCTTGACATGCTCAAGCTCTACTGGCAGCTCCGCCACAGTCACGGTGGGCAGGTCAGTAATTATTTCTGGTAAGCTGAAAAAAAAAATAATAATAATAAATATATATGTTTATATATATTTAATAATAATAAATATATATGTTTATATATATTTATTTATATATATAAATGCACATGTACTTAAATAAAACCAAACATTTTTATACAAATTTGGATTTCATAGGCTATTTGAATGAATCGGTTATGAACGTTAGTCCATTCACTTATGCATTCAGTTATTTAGTCATGAACGATTTGATTTGTTCGGACCAGCTCTCGACTGATTACGAATCGTTCACGATACTTTGATCAAACTGATATAGTAAAAATATCAGGTGGATAGAGTTGGCGGTGTGAATATAATCGATTGAATTTATTCATCAAGTTAATTAATATTGTATATGGCTAATTTCCTTACCTCATAAACATTGTCGATATGGCAATGATTTGTGAAAACCACAAAATCCAAAAGAACATTAGAAACATTGTGATGTTTGCTCTTAACCTCTTCAACTCTGAGCACAGAAAACTAATTATGGGTTGTAACAGCATTTTGCTAGTACTCGCGACAACTCTAAGCACAATAGTAAATTGTTAAAAATGTATTCCTTTCACAATGATCTTACGTGGAAAAACAGCTACAAAACTTTTGAAATATTGATATCTTCCATTGCACTCGTTTTAGCAACTCGAAAATTCAATCCTCAAATGAAACAATGATTTTAGCCCTGCACTTTATAAAAGCGATAATGAAAACAAAAGCCCGCCACAAACAATAAACCAGTTGGACGAAATAATTACGTAGATGTAAAGTGGCTATCATATACTCAGTACAATTTATAAATTACAAGCATTAATTTCCTAGAAATTTAAGGTTTTTTTTTTAATTTCAGGAATTGAAATTCAACCTATTTTTGAAAACTATCTATTTAGAAATGTTTAAAGCGTATTTACAAATTGCATAAAAGTCCACTTTAGTCCAATTTGAAATGGGTGTGCAGAAAGGTGCGGAAATAATTTGATTGTTCTGCACGCAGACAACTTGGCACGAATAATGTCGGGTAGTCCTAACTAAACGACTCAAAGATACCACGTATCCGTACCGAGTTGATTTTTATACCCGGAACCTATTAAAAACGGGAAATCAGGGTATAATGGTTTTGTTGAAATGTATGTAACAGGCATAAGTAGTGGCAGACCCCACAAAGTACATATATTCATAATCAGAAAGACGAGCTGAGTCGATATAACCTTATCCGTCTCTTCGTTCGTATGAACGCTTAATTTTCAGAAGTTATGTCTAAATGTCTATCATAATTTTTCAATTTCTTTTTTAGAATAATTGAGAATAATTGATAATTTTTTTTCCTTTTTATTTTTGCCAAATTTAAGTACTATTAGTTCTGGAGACTTTACATTTATTTTGTATATATATTTGACGAATACGAAGATTTTGTAATTTACTGCTGAAATTTTGCATGTAGACTCGTGAATACGCAGTACAAGTTTATCATACTTTTTCGATAAGCCATCCGATATCTTTTTAGCGAGAATAGTCGATGAAAAGATTTTGTTTTTTAGCCTCATTTGAACAGTTTTGAACCTGGAGGCTTCAGATTTATACGATGAATTCGAAGATTTTCTAATTTACAAATTTTGGATACCACGCCCCCTTCGCCCCCAATTTGTAAAACTGTATTTCAATTACCAGAGACATAAAAGAAGTGCAGAATGATTAGAATATCTGCTTGGAGGGTTCTGGGTTTCCCTAATGGTTTTGTGAAAAGTATGTAACTGGCAGAAGGAATCATCGCAGACCCCATAAAGTATATATATTCTTGATCAGGACGACGAGCTGAGTCGATATAGCCCTGTCCGTCTGTCCGTCCGTCCGTCCGTCCGTCCGTCCGTATGAGCAAAAGGATCTCAGAAGATATAAGAGCTAGAGAGAAATTTCGCATGCATACTCGTGTATACCATAGGTAGTACGAGTTTGCTTTATTTTTTAGATAACTCATCCGATAACTTTTTTATCGAGAATAATCGAAAAATCGACTTGTTTTTTTTAGCCTAGTTTGAACACTTTTAAACCTGGAGACTTCAAATTTGCGTTGTATATAGAGTTAATGGATACAAAGATTTTGTAATTTACAGATTTCGGATACCACGCCCCCTTCGCCCCTAATTTGTAAAAAACGCATTTCAAGTACTAGAGACTTGTGCTTTGGAATGTACACACACATTAGACATATGATTACCCTCTGAAAGTTTCATTAAGATCGTATGTCTACAAAAGAAATTATTCAACAAATAAATTCTCATAATATTGCCCACATTGCAGCGCAGCCTAAGCGCTGTCGCTGCTTACTGCGCAGCTAGCAGAGCGCGTGCTTATAAGTGCATGTGTATGCATGTGTGCATAAAAGAAGTCCAGAATGATTAGAATATCAGCTTGGAGGAGGGTTCAGGGTATCTCCTAGTCGAGCAGCCTCGACTGGAGCCTTCTTACTTGTTTTTATTATCGAATACTTATTGGAGTTACATATTTTGTACCATAATTAAAAATTAATTACTTTTAGCGTGTATCATTTGAATTAAATCACTGACACCTAGAAAATTTAGCGTCTTAGGTATTCACTTACTTTCAAATGGAAACGTGTTAAATTATAGGGACCAAAATTTTTTTCCCGCTTACGTTGCAGCAACCTTTTTATTACCATTCAAAGTCTTTGTTGAAAATGCAAGAATTCTAAATAAATTTGAGTTGCAGTCAGTCAGTCATATCAACAACGCCTACCTCGGTGTCTAGCATGGGGAAAACTTTGAGTTTCCTGGTTTGGCATATTTATGACTTTACAACCACTATCCAAACGACAACCAAAATTCGTCTGGGCAGCATACAATACTGTAATGTCTATGAGTACAAGAAACCTGGCAGTCAGTACCAACGACAAGTTTCGCAGGAATTTCTGGCTCTTACGTTTTTGAATAGCCACATGAGATAAATGGACTTTTCGTATATTCATAGCTTCTTGTTGTGTCATTGTGGAAAACTTCAATTTGCTTAGCTTTTTTGTACTAAAATATGTAACATGAAAAGTTACTCAGAAGCATTGTTAATAACGATATCACAGAAAACGTAAAATGCTTTTTTCTGTTGTTGGAAAAAGATGATTCAAAAAATCTTTTTTTTTTTTTTTTAGATTCGGATTCCCTTATTTTAACTTAACTTATATTAATATAAAAATATGATTGGATTTTTCAATTTATAAATGTTTGTAACAAATGGGTATAAATGTCATTCCTGATCTTCATATAATCTTAGTTCATCGCACAATATGATGGAACTCTGATTTGATTTGCACATTTTTTGTGTGAATTGGAAAATCCGTATAAAAAAAACAAACAACATTTATATATTCATGTTAATTTGATTGATAATTGAGCTGGTATCTGAAAAATTACAATCGTACAAAGCAAAGGACCCTTCAAGCAAATCAATATTTAGTAGAAATAAGTTGAAAATTTTGCTAAATTAATAGGCTGAAATGTTGCAAAACCGAACATATAATTCAGTATAAGAATGAGTCATCGCAAGCAAAATCTAATAAATATTTATTTTATAAATAATATATATTTAATTAAATTAAGCCATTTAAAAAAAAAGTCACGGTGTAATGTGTCTTAAAATACTATATATTTCCGTATTGAAGTGAGTTAAATATACTGCAGAGCATAGGTCGCTTTAAAATATAATATATATAATATTCATTAGAATATTTGTTATATTATGATAAGCTTGATTAGTTTGTTGAGAATTCAACAATTCGACAAACGGAAATGCTTAACTGTCGTTTTTTTTCGGCGTAGATCGATATATCGATCTCTCGAAGCGAAAATCAACAGTTAACGTCTATATTAAATATTGGCTTGGTAAATAAATTCTGTTCGTGGCGACACTGAAAGATAGCAATTAAGCGCTCTTATTATTATTTGTGAAGAAACAAACATGCGAAACCACTTTAGCATAGATATTCATTAATGAGTGGCAATGGCTAAGAGCTTCAGTTGTGGTTATTGTAGCTGTTGTTTTCTACGTTGAAGGATCGAAGGATCTTTTATTACTCTGGCAAATGAACGATACAAATCGAGTGCACTGCTGGCACAACGTCACGTACGCACTGCTTAAGAACAGAGAGACATGAATGTTTATTGAAAAACTTATTGAAATATCGCGCCTCGCGGACTCTCCGAGTCAGCGTGCGAGCGCACGATCGCACCACTGAAAATCGAAATGAGAACTGAACGTGTTACAACTTGATTCAGGTAATTGCGACCCAAGTGCGCAAAAATTTTAGCCATATGGCGTAAAGGTGAGAGACAACAAAAACAAGTAAGCAAAGAGTAACATGGGCCACAGGTGCAAAGAGAAGTATCTCTCCTCAATCCCACTCTTTCTTTCCTCTCTCTCTCTCTCGCATCATCATAGCTTAGCTCAGCTCTCTGACCAGAAGCGACGTCGATTGCAGCGCACTTGCAGAGGCAGCAGCGAATCTGAGCTTCTTACCGGCAAACGTGTCGTTCAGTTTCATATGCATACATACATAAACACATATATATATGTGTGTCTGTGCTTTGTATGCTATATTTTAAAGTACATACATGTGTGTTTACTGTTACTGCTATTGCTGTTGAAGCGGGTGCTAAACTAGCTTCATTGACAGCAAGTTGATGTTATAGCCGTTGAAACTTTCACACTCTATAGACCTTCAATGAAAAACATATAGAGAATAAGGACATAAATTATTTCTTTAAAAAAAGATAAGTAAATGATATACAAGAATTTTTCTCAATGAGCTCAGCAATGAGCTCTCTAATAAACTAAATAAATATTATTTATCGAAATGATCATTTGAATTGAACAAACTATTGTCAACGCTATTGTTCAGACAATAATGTATACATATTCTATAGAATGCAACTCAGACAATTCAACTCCGCCTCTTAGGAATTAATGCGGGGGCTGATCCGCTTCCGCCGCCTTTGCTGGTGCGGTGATTGAGCTCCATAAATACAAGCACAGCACGCAAATCATCTATACTCCTATGCACAGCCATAAATTTACATATCATATAGGAGTACAATAGTAAAGTTGGAATGTTTGGAAAATACCTAGTAACCACACGGGTGAGACATTTCGAATACTTTTTAGTTAATCATTCATAATAATACTTAATCATTCATAGTAGTAGTAGTAAGAATGCCAAATAAGAACTCAACCAAGTAGGGGTTAAGCACTAGCTACAATTAGCTATATTGAGCTAGAATTATATATAATACGCTTAAAAAAATTATAAGGTATCTTAGAAAACCCTGAGTCCATTGAATATGTCCGTATGCGCGCCGATCTCAGAAAATATAAGAACGAGAGGCTTTAATTTTTTTTTAGGTCCATGTAGTCTCGTAATCGAACAGCCCCGACTAGAGCTTTCTTATTTGTTATACCCTGAACCCATTGAAAATGGGATAGCAGAGTATAATGGTTTTGTGAAAAAGTATATAACGGGCAGAAGGAACCATCGCAGACCCCATAAAGTATATATATTTTTGATCAGCACGACGAGCTGAGTCCATATGTTAGTTATGAAGTTATGAGAGCTAGAGAGCTGAAATTTGGCATGCATACTAGTGAGTACCATACGCAGTACAAGTTTATCATATTTTTTCGATAACTCAGGCGATAAATTTTTTTATCGGGAATAATCGAAAAATTGATTTTGATCTTTCATCCTAATTTGAACACTTTTAGACCTAGAGACTTCAGATTTACTGTGTATATACAGTTGATCGATACAAAGTTTTTATTATTTACAGATTTTGGATACCACGCCCCCTTCGCCCCCAATTTGTATTTCAAGTACTAGAGACTTGTGCTTTGGAATGTACACACATTCTCACTATATGATTACGTTCTGAAAGTTTCATTAAAATTGTATGTCTACAAAAGAAATTATTCAACAAAAATTTCTCATAATATTGCCCACACTGCGCAGTCGCCCAAGCGCAGTCTCTGCTAACTGCGCAGTCAGCAGAGCGCGTGATATACGTGCGTGTGTATGCATGTGCGCATAAAAGAAGTGTAGAATGAGTAGAATATCAGCTTGGAGGGTTCAGGGTATCTCCCAGTCAAGCAGTCCCGACTGGACTTCTTACTTGTTTTTTTCTTTTTGGTTTTCTGTTGTTTGTCGCAGTCTTATGTGAAAGAGTATAAATAAACCATTTGAAAAAATAATAAAGTGCATGATTGGAATTGCAACGGAAAGTGAAATTGTTGCTCATAAATTTACAGAGACCAAACAACCTTGGGCTAAAGCGATAAGCCATAATCTTCACGCAAGTGCTGCAAGTCCATAAAAACCAATTGGCAATTTGCCTTCAACATACAAAATCAAACATCCAGCAACCAGTATATGCCGTCGAAGAAATTAGTGGCCACCGCCAAGCAGCGAACGCCTCTGATGATCCTTTGTTTTTGTTACTTTTACACACATTCGACATTCGACATTCGACATCCACATCCACATCCATATCTCCATATCCATCTACATCTACATCTACATCTACATCAACAATCCACATCGACACCGACAGCTCCTATAGTGCTTCGTGCGCTTTTCCACAAACATATAAAGGTTACCGCGGCCAGAAAGTGACAATTGATTTTTCCGCTGATGCTGTTTGTATAGACAGTAGATACTTGCCGTTTATTACTTGCCGCCAACGCCGCCATTCAAAAAATAAACACTTGCATTGCGAAAGTCGTTTGATGTCACATCTTTTATACAATGCAAAAGACAATTTAGGTATAATACCAAATAAGAGGTGCTAAATGTTTCACTCTGGATGAGGAATGAATGTGTGTTTTACAACAAACGATGGGAGCTGCCAGATTACTGAACCATCATTTTTATGATCAATTGAAGATGAGAATAAAAGAGTAAGCTACAATGCAATGACCTCTTTAAATACAAATTTCTATGCGCCTGTGAGGCTATACCATCAACGGTTATGTTTTATATCTGCTTATTTGATGTATTTCTAAAGGTTTTGACCGATATTCTATATGATGCTTTCCCCGTTGTTTAAACTATATTTAAGTGAGATAAATAAGGGAAATGAATATTTAGATCTTGATTTTATGATAATTTAGTAACCCACCGAAAATTATTTATTGATTACCTCCCATTGACACTTTATCAAGAATATAATCAGCGTGTTGTTTCGATTATATAGAAATGTTTTTATACCCTGAACCCATTGAAAAAGGGAAATTTCAAAATTTGAATTTTATATCACACACATATCGAGTTTTTCTCTAACTATCGATAACCACTCCTGATATTTTGTTATCGATTAAACCCCTTGTGTGTGTGTTTCTTGTGTAAGTAGAAAGACGCGAAGGAATTTTAAAATATTAATTCTTCGAAGGGTTCAGGGGATTTCGTAGTCGAGCAGTTTCGACTAGAGCTTTCTTACCTGTTTACAATAGATTTGTACAAATCAATACACCTGCTATTTTACAATCGTGCATAGGATAGAAACAATAATGCGGTTGCCCCTTCTCCAAAACAAAATGCAACGCCTACGACTCGGCATTGCATTCGCTGATAGACAGGAATTAAATAGTGGAAAAACGCCGGGCAAAATAAAAAATAAAAATACAATAAAAGCAATAAGACGCTCAAACCGGAATTTTTGTGGACAGGCTCCGCTCCTACGTCACATAAAAAGCTCACGAAAAATGCGGTAGGAATGCGAATACAAAACGAAGTGAAGGTGTACGACCAAAGACCATCATTTGTAATGCCGATCTGCTCAACAGGCTAATCGATACAGCTACACGAGAGCAGTGATCGGCGATCGGCGATCAGTGATCAAATTGATTAAACAAGTCAACGTGCGCTCGCTCAATCAATTAAGTATGAAGACATTGACGAAGGCGAGACGCTGTGTGTAGCTTTATTGTTGTTGCAACATGATCTCCCACATACGAGCCGGCATAAGCATTTGCATAAGCAACTATCGCTTCCATTAAGTCTGAAGATAACGATAGTCGTTAGTCTGATAGCAATATCATGTTGTATATGATTATTACTTTTTTTCAACTCTTGATCACAGTAACAAGATCATGATGCATATTCGAAAGCCTAAGCTGCAAAACTTATTCGCTGAGTCCTTACTGACTTGCTGAAAGTGAAAGTTACGATCATCGAAGCTGCGATCACCTGTCAGGTGTGAAATGCTTACAAGAAGATTGCAATACTCCTAATGCTTTTAATTGGCCAAGTCAAATTCTCGGTATTTCATTCAAATTAGAGTAACAAAATGGAATAAAAATGTTAACCATTACCAAAAAGAAGAGTCAAGTCAGATAATTCATACAAGCAAATCGAGAGGAGTCTTTTAATTTGGTCCCATTTAACACTCTTTGAAATATCTCTTGCAAAGCCTTAAAAGGATCGGACGTCGGTCTTCAATCGGCGTTGGCGTTAGCTCCCACTGTGCCTCGTCTGGTCGTAAATAATATAAAAAAAAAGTAAAAGTGCTCTGTCGGGTCTTCCTGACTAAGATATGCCCTGAGTACCGCATTTCTGATACTCGATTAGTCTTGAATTTTTCCATCGTGGTATTCAAAAGGACAACCAGTAAGAAAACATCCCATTTACACATTGAATATTAGACATTTTATAAAAATACCAATTCATTCACATTAGATAGAGAATTAGATATGCTTGCAACTGATCGTCGAAGAGAAGTCTACCCAAATTTAGAGGCGCTATCCAAAAAATCGAAATAAAAATACATTGAAACTGAAATTCAAAATTTGAAGAATCTAACTATAACAATATAATTTTGAAAAGGTCTTCAATAGGTAGCAAAAAAACGGGATTTTTGTAAATAAACTCGATCATCTGCCTCTGCAAAACAATAATAACCAAATAATTTAGTATCTGATGTTCGAAGTTATTAATTTTAAATAAACATTAAAGCAAAATAAATTTGAAACTTTATTTGAAACCTAAGAAGATACATGTCAAGAGGTTTTACTGATTTTGCGATGAACTTAACCCATCCTCCTTCTGCATGTTACATACATAAAAAGAAAACCATTATACCCTGAATTACCATGTTTCAGGGGTTCCAGGTATAAAAAAGAAAAACTAATACATCGCCCGACGTAGTTTGCTTTTTTGAATGAATTGGCCACCAATAGATAGTCCAGACAGCTGTATAGACCAACCGGCGACAGCCAAGGCATTTAGAAAGTCGCCTCTCACACGCCGCCGTTTAAAAGCTAAGGAAAATAAATTGAAAACTGTAAAGCAAATTACCAGTAAAGCGCATTGTGACAAGACTTTGCGTGGGCGCATTTTAGCTTTGGCCTAAACGCAATTGGGATTTCATTAGTTACGTATAAGCAGTATTGTATATGAGGCCGTTCACTCAACACCCCAGTACGCAACGCAGTTTATATGAACCCCAAATTTAACAAAAATTCTTGAAAATAAAATTACATGGTTAATAAAGTAAAAATGTGGTAATATGCAACAGAAAACTTATTAAACAAATCTATAGAGCTCTAAAATTATAGTTTAAATGTGCAACAGTAAACAAATAAGAACGTTGAGTTTACGATTATGGAATTCTCATTCATTTTGGCGTTGGGATTCAAGTATCAAAATCAAGTATGTTTCAGGAATATGGGGATTTACAGAAATCAATATATAGTTAAATCATAAGTCAATACATTGTGTAATTTTTGATCGGATTTTATAGGAGGTAACAGAAGCTCCCATGCCAGTCAGGAAAATCTTAACTCTTTGTAATTCAAGTCTTCAATAGTCAAAATAAAACGGATAGCCAGGTGGACATTGCATAAAGCCAATAATTCAATAATTCCTGAATGGGCTTCAAAAATTTTAAAATGTTAATGCTGGATCTACCGCTAATATGTAAAGACATAAAATTGATCTAGGGAAAAAAATAGCAAAGGTCTGCAGGAATTTAATTATTGAAAAAATATCTTCCCATATATACTTCTGTGATATCTTTTGATCCGCAACTAATTTAGATAAGATAAAAAGCTATTACAAAACTATTTGCAATATTTAATATTTATTTTATGATAATTTATAAATACTTAATGTGTTTTATTTTCTCTCTCTCTCTCTCTCTCTCTCTCGCTATATCTTCCTTCTCTCTCTTTCTTTATTCCTTTTATCTTACAATGAGACAATTTTTCACGTTTAAATTAAACAGGAAAGTCGCGAAACATCACGTTTAGGGTTAAACATTTTTATATTGATAATTGCAATTACGTTACTACTCACATACACTTATACGTGTGATCTGGTTTCAAGAAAGTTCTGCTTATAGAAATACATAGGAAAATTCCAATAACAACGTACCTTGCTGCCTGCTGCCCTTGGTTTTGTTGTTGTTTTTCCTTAGCTGAAATGGGTCTTACCACATTATCAACTAAATTTGTTGGTTGTGATTTATCTAGTTGATTTACATCTACATTATTTGTTATATACATATTATCATTTTGTTTATTTAATTGATTATTTGGCACATTAGCGGTCACTTCATTTTCAGCATTGTTATTCTTTTCACTGTTAGGCACTACACTAATATAGTTGTTATTATTGAAATTTACATCAGACGGCTGCACGTTCATATTCACTGACGTGTCTGTTACCGCGGCGTTTATTGTTTCTCTATCGGCACTTGGCTCGGTGCCCACTTTCATCATATTATCTGCATCTGGACGTGATGACGTCGAACTCGACGACATTTTAGGCGAAGCGGCCGTTGTCTGCGCAGTGGTGATAGCTGGCGCCTTTTCTGTTGGAAAATTTACATCATTTTTTACATTCAGCAAGGGGTTAATGACGAAGTCCTCTTCATTTGCGACTGGCCCCGGCATTAGGGGGCCTGTCTGCTGTATTTTTTCCTTGGCATTATGTACTGTTGCAGTATTTGTTGTGGCGACATCTGCCGCGGCAGCGATATCATATAGCCAGAAGCAGCAGCTGCAGGACACAACGAAAATATGGAAAATAATGGAAAGAATCGTTAGAGCCCATTCACATTTTTTTTAATATATAGGGAGAATAGGTGTCTTACCTTAGTATAAGATTTATGTACATAAATCGTACTAAATGCAATCTAATTTTCATTCTTTCGTGTTCCAGCGCAGACACGCAACGCTTATTACCAAGAACTCACAACAGAAGGCCTTCCGCAGCGAGAATGTTTCAATTGACTCGCCCACTATTGCTAAAACTATTTTATTTTATGTACATATTTGCCATTCGCTCACTAACGTTGTGGGGAAGCATATAAGCTCCGCACAAAGCTGTCATACTGTGTTGCCTTAACAAATAATAAAAATTAAACTGCTCGCTAAAGTTGTCGCAGCGTATAAAAAATAAAACAAATTTCAACTAAAGATGGATATTTCGCGATATATTATATCGATTATTTTGTTCATTGCTACCATATATCGTTGATAATTATTCTATTACCGCATGAAGAAATTTCCCCTTTCTTAGATTTCTTACATTGTATTATTGTAAAATTATTTTCACTTTAAGCTAATCAAGAAGTACTAAATGATCTATAATTAAAAATACTGAATGTTCAAAAACGATTTTTAAATGGTTCCGAACGGATTCGAATTTTACTAACAATAATAAATCGATTCATCGAAAAATGCGGTATTCGTCAACAACAAACTAACAACTCTCTTTTGTGTTGCTTTTATTAATGCTCGTAGAAAAACTGGGCTTAATTAGTTTACTTTAAATATGTCATTCTTGCGAGGCTCGTTGAATTATGTTTGGTGTACAACCAGCGTACTGGGAAAAGGTGCAACCGGATCTGTGTTCCAGGTAGGAAAATGAAAATTTATGTTTTTTGACAGTGAGTGACACACTTCAAATTCGATTTTGCAGGGAGTGAATAAGACAACTGGGGAATCAGTTGCCGTAAAAACGTTCAATCCGTACAGTCACATGCGACCTGCCGATGTGCAGATGCGCGAGTTTGAAGCTTTGAAAAAAGTAAACCACGAGAATATTGTCAAATTATTGGCTATTGAGGAGGATCAAGAAGGACGCGGCAAAGTAATTGTTATGGAATTATGTACGGGTGGAAGTTTATTTAATATACTCGATGATCCAGAGAACTCCTATGGCCTACCCGAACAAGAATTCCTTTTGGTTCTGGAGCATCTATGTGCCGGTATGAAACATTTGCGTGACAATAAGCTGGTACATCGGGACCTCAAACCCGGAAACATAATGAAATTTATATCTGAAGATGGTCAAACCATATATAAGCTAACCGACTTTGGTGCTGCACGAGAACTCGAGGATAATCAGCCATTTGCTTCACTCTATGGGACTGAGGAATATCTGCATCCCGATCTATACGAACGGGCCGTGCTCCGAAAGTCTATTCAACGGTCATTTACCGCAAATGTAGATTTGTGGTCCATTGGGGTGACACTATACCATGTGGCTACAGGAAACTTGCCCTTTAGACCATACGGCGGACGTAAGAATCGCGAAACCATGCACCAAATAACTACAAAGAAAGCCTCGGGAGTAATATCTGGAACACAGTTAGCCGAAAATGGACCAATTGAGTGGTCGACAACCCTGCCACCACATGCACATTTATCGCAAGGATTGAAGACGCTTGTGACTCCTCTGCTTGCTGGTTTGCTGGAGGAGAATCGCGAGAAAACTTGGTCCTTTGATCGATTCTTTCAAGAAGTGACCTTAATTTTGCGCAAGCGTGTAATCCACGTCTTCTTTACAAATCGCACCACGTCTGTGGAGGTATTTCTGGAGCCGAATGAGCAAATCGATAACTTTCGAGAGCGTATATTCCTGCAAACCGAGGTGCCGGTTGAAAAACAAATATTGCTCTTCAATAACGAGCACCTTGAAAAGAAAATCTCACCACGTACTATTGGTAATTTACACTTGCAGCTTTTCATAATTGTGTAAAACATCAAAATTACTTTGCAGCGAAAGCCTTTCCCAAAACAACTACGGAACACCCTATATTTCTCTATAGCAATGACGATAACAATGTTCAATTGCCACAGCAATTGGAATTGCCCAAATTTCCAGTATTTCCTCCAAATGTTTCGGTAGAAAATGATGCGAGCCTCGCAAAAGTAATATCATCAGAATCTTATTTCACAAATGCTGTTCAATATAAAACAATATATATTTTCGCAGGCTGCTTGCAGTGTGGGTCACGAATGCAAGAGACGCGTAGACATCTTTACCACCATGGATATACTCATTAAGAAGGCAGTTGAGCAATTCATAGAAATGTTAATAACCACCATTACTTTGTTGTTGAAGTGAGTTAAAAAAATAATGCTGAATGTTCTAATCGGCACTGTTCAATCCCTACCCTAAGCCAATCGAAGAGCGGATTCCAATCACTCTACATTTCTTTTAGAAATGTGTACACAGCAAACAACACACGCTCGCACTCAGCTTACTGCAGTTAATGCAGCTTGTAGTGTGGTCTGTAGTGTATAGAAACTGAATTGTTGAAATCGTGTCTTTTGATGGACTTTCTTAATCAAATTCATAGCGTGATAATAACATATATGTATGACGGGTCATTTTAATTTTAGGAATCCTCTCAGTATATTGTATGCTTCCTGAGCACTCTTCACATTATCACAAAATCAAAATCTAAATCCCAATGAGATGAGAGTATTCAGAAATGGGCTTTAACTTAAGATATGCATTTAAAATATTTATAGAAAAACGGAAAGCTTTGACAATCTGCTGTCCACCGTTGTAGACTACGCAGATGTTGTACACGTTATGGCAAGCGTGGTAAGTTAGAGTACATTTATCTATTGTATATCTTTATATGATTTTATTTACAAAGACAAAGGGCGACCAGGAATTAAAGCCTCTTCTCTGTTCTCTGGATGGCGTAAAGAGTGAATTTGATGGTGCGGCAGATGTTATCACCCAGATGCACAAGCATTTTGTTACAGATGACGAGCTTAAGTATGCAAAATTTATAAGTCAAAGTCAAACTGTTATTGTTGATTACTTGCAGTGACCAATGGTCATCTTTGATGCACGGCAAGAAATGCCCTTGCCGCACAAGAGCTAGCGCACAGGCAAAGTATTTGGTAGAGCGCTTGCGTGACTCTTGGCAACATTTGCTACGTGACCGTGCGACACGTACCCTAACTTACAACGATGAACAGTTCCATGCCCTAGAGAAAATAAAAGTGGATCACAATGGCAAACGTATTAAGCAATTGCTATTGGAAAATGTGAATCCCGCTGTTGCTCAAATGGCGGAATGTCTGGCTGATTGGTATAAACTAGCACAAACAGTCTACCTGAAAACTCAAATATTAGAGAAAGACGTGCGCGACTGCGAGCGTAAATTACATAGTATTCGTGATGAGCTCTACCACATAAAATGTGAACAGAAGCTAGATGTGGACACCAAAAATATAAATAGCAACAACCAACTGGCCAAAATTGAGGAGCGCAATCGGCTACGCATTATGAAGCAACAGCAATTGGAAGTTATGGCTGTAATGAGAAGAAATAGCGAGCTTATATCTTTGATAAATAAAATAGGTATTTCCAATACCAATATCAACGGCAGCATGAACTAGAGAACTAAAAATGTAATGTGTAGTGTCTCACAATGAGCAAGTATATTGTATAAGTTTATTTGTATTATAAATATAAAAGAAATATCTAATACCTATAGTAAAATTGTGTTATTTATTTGTAAATGCATTTTCAACTGTTGATATATCGAACACCAAATCAAATCGAGTGTAACTTTTGTTACACTGTTTCACTAACCGTGGTTAGTGGCTATATCGATGTGGAATATTTATTTTAATCGATAGTTCCTAGTTCTTCCATAAGCCATGGTTCGTGGTTCCTCTCATGGTGATATTGTGCTATCGATTGAAGAGTCGAATATTCCCCTCACTTGGAGTGGCATTGCCATTGTTATCATTTTGTTCCTTTCGTTTCAATTTATTTAAAATGTATTTGCGGCGTGCACTATGATTTCAATACTAATTACAGTTGGAACTGTAATTGATGCTTTGCTACTGCTGCCTATTTCGACCGTGATTGAGAGCATTATAAATATAATATATTATTTTCTCGCTGCCAGCTGGTTCATAGGTTACTGCCTCGTCGAAGCCGGTGGGCACATCTGGAGCGCATTATGTGATTGTTACCGAATAGCAACTATTATTGCGAAGGAGTGCAACATTTTTTATAACGAACTTCGGAATATTGTAGGCAATGTTTGGGACTACATTTACTATGGTACTGGAGACGGGCTCAATCTTGCGCGGTACTTGGCAGAGGAACTAGTCCTTTTAATAGGCAACGTACTTATTGGACTTGGCAACTGCACACTGTGGATACTTATGCTGCTCCCGCGAGCCATTATAGTTATAATTGACTATATTATTCTAGCGCTTGATCAATTAGCTCGACATATTGTTGAGCGTGGCACATATTTACTCAAAAACGTCTTCCAACTCACGATTGGTATTGCGCTGCTTCTGGTGGTCTACATGTTTCGCAGATATGTTCATCTGCTAGCGCTTTATCTCTTAAGGACCCTTATTAATGAGATCTCAACAAAAGGGCGCTTGGCTTTACAGTGGTCGGCGAACTGGACTAATCAGCAAGTCTCCTGGGTGTTTCAGAAATTGGAGGTTTCGGAAGCATCGACGAATGCTTCGGGTCATCGATCAAACTGTGTAGTGTGTCTAGAAAGGAACAAGAACATCGTTATCCTTCCCTGTCGACATCTATGCCTGTGCAAGGAGTGTGCCCAGCAGCTGCACCGCTTGGAGAGTGGCCATCGTTGTCCTGTTTGCCGCAACGACGTCCACACATTGCTGCCTGTCTATGACTGATTATGTATATTATATTGTATTTACTGTATTATTGTATTATTTTTATATTTACTATAAGAAAATTTAAAACACACAAAATTCTGATCATTTGATTCGATATTAAAGATAATCCATACATAAACATTTTGTTTATTATAATAAATAAAATACAATATTAAACTAAGTGGAGCGCTGTAGTTGGGGGTTATTACTATATCACTGTCCAAATGCTGTCAGATTCATTTTCCGATTTTCCACGTCTCTGCTGGACGGATTGGGAAAATCTTGACACTTATAATTCGCCATTGGGATTGGTTTGCGCCACCTATGTATGGATAACGAATAAGTTCAAAAGTATAAAATATAGAACATTACATGTTTACTTTATTTATTGAATAACATTACAACAGCAAGCGCCACCTATTGTTCTATTATATGAATGCTATCATATACATATGTAGATGGAGCTATGTAATCGAATTTTTTCAATTCATACGGTTCCACTAGATTTAATGCCATCGGGATTCATAAGTGCATTTGCATATTACGTTCGTCATCACATTACCTGGTTGATTGGGTTCAAATAATATTTTTATACGTATCCCAACTTAGGGGTAATCTAAAATACCATAAAGATTTAGCTGAACTACAAGCTTAGCTTTATTATTGTTATGTTGGTTGATAATTAATGCATGGTATGGTATCAATTTAATACATAGTAGTAAAACTAAAAAAAAAAAAAAGAGTATCTTTTGTGAGTTCACATTGCTAATAGTAAATTGAACAAATTAATACTATATAAAAATTGTGCAAAGGAGTGTTTAGCTTTGGTGAGTTTACGTTGTTGAATTCAACAAATTTATTGCTCCCGTTTTTTGTCAATCTCAACAAACTGATCAAGTTAATAAACTGGAGCAAGCAGTGTAAATCTTTGGTGAGACCAAGCTATTTAAAGTAAGTTGAATACAATTATAAAGTTGAAAATTATAGCAAAGCAGTGTAAATCTTTGGTGAGTTAAATTGAAATAAGGTTCAAACTTAGGTAAGGTGAGCTCATTTTGTTTTTAGTAATTGACCAAAGCTGAAAAAATTAGAGGAAGCAGTGCACAGATCACATTACTTAAAGTAAATTGAACATAGTTGGTATGCTCAGATTCTTTCACCATCCTTTGTGATCTCATCGTCTTACATAAGACATCATCTAGAAGGCATGTTGAGTAATTCTAGGCATCAAGAAATAGACGAAATCCAAATTTATTTAGCTACGCCCAATATACAAAGTTTGATTGGTTAACACACAAGAAATAAGTAAACAATTTTATTTGAAATCAGTTACATTTTATATTGTGTGTATATAACTTGATTTATATGTAGAACTAACTTTTCTCAAAAGTCATATAGAAAACAAGAATAGGCTAACGTCTATATATTTATTAAATCGAAATGACATGCTTTGTATTTAGTTGTTCTTCAAAAGTACATGAAATATTAAACAAAACAATAAAATTCGAAAAAAATGTATATAACATTTTATGTGTATATTTCTATAGGTTGTTGTTGTTCTTTCTGTTGCTGTACGTAAGTACTATAAATCCTGTCTTCAGTTATATCTTTACGGATGGGCTTCAAAATTAACATTCATTTGTGCACTTAAGTATATTCTGTACTTTAAATATACATATACATATATTTACTTTTAAATTTGTGGCTAAACTGTGTTTTTTTTGTTTTTTTTTTTAGTATATTTTCCATTTAATTCAGATTATTGCTAAAAAAATTCAATTTCTTGCCATTTATAAAGCTTCATGGGCTCTTGCCTATTCTTATTTGATAGGAAAGTGGATAATAAAATATATCTTACTTATCTATGTATTTACGATTTAAAATTATGCCTTTGATAGACAAATAGTGTACATATATGAAAATATTGAAAAGTAGTGAAAAGTATTATTCATTTCTCAAAAATATGCATACCCAAAATTTTTTACTTGACATTGCGATTCCTATATGCGTACGTATGTACATATAAAACTACAAAAGAACATCCAACAACAAAATGTCCATTTCATGAAAATTTAGAAGTTCCTTGTAAAAATTGTCTATTCAAAATATCTGTATGTATATATTTAGGTATATGTTTATGTACGAGTATATATGTAAGTATACATACGCATATTAATGTATGTACATATATAGTATTTAGAAGGTACAAAGTAGGTTTTCATTCACACGTATTGATATATGCCAACGACTAATTCTCTATCATGTATAAATGTTAAAGTCAAAGAACTTAATTTGTTTATGGTTCTTCTACTTATGTGGTTCTTCATGATATGTAAAGGCTAGACAATGGCAACATTTTCGAGTTTCGGGTTTCGAATTCATATTTGAGCAAAACGGTCTACCCAAGTTAAAAACCGATTTGATTGCAATGCTGTCTACCGGGGTTTCAAACCAATTTTGTCACAGTATATTCATATTCATTTTTCCTTTTCAAATATGCGTTTCTAACCGTTACTCAAGCTTAAACTTAAGGATTTAACAGGTAGGTTTATATAAGTGCTTTATATATCAATTTACCTATTTTATGTATATATTTTGTAGAAAATGGCTGTCTGCTGGACATACATCTATATATTTTTTTCGGCTCTGAATTATTGCCTTGTGTTAAACATTAAGTGGATATATTACATATTTTGTATTTATATTTAACATTTAATCAATAACAATGAGCTATAAAAATACAACAAAAATACAAAGTGTGATATTCTGTTATTCAGGTATTACCAATAATATGAAAATAAGTTAACAACACTTAAGTTTTGTATTGTGCCTCCAAAAGCTTGAAGAGATATGTTTTCCATGTTAGGCATAAATAATTATTGTACTTAGTCTTTAAGTTTGTTTTTATAGCCATAGAGGAATATATTTGTTAAACATAAGTGATCATTTCTATAAAGGCTCTACATTAGTTATTTGCTATCTAATTTTGTATCATGCCGATTTGTATGTATATGGTTGCCCTTCCGAAAAATGTTATGTATATGCATTTGTATAGGTATATGTATATGTATAAGTATATGTAAATGTATTTGTATATGGTATAAAATATAAGTTTAAGATAAATAATATACAAGTTGTAAATATAAAGATATATATGTAGATTTAACTGCCAATTTATCACAAAACCACAATTGAAGGCTATGAATCGAAATTGAAAGAAAAACTCAATCCTTTGAGAGAACATTGCTATCATCTAATATTTTCTTAACTTTGAATTTACATTTAATTTTTATCATTCAAGTGTATCATAGTTAACAGATTATTAGAAAGCTTACATATAGCTTAGACTATGCAATACTTATGCTCTTATCAATTATTAAATCTTAGTTTGTGAGTTTGTGTGCAGCGCTGTATGTGTCAGACACAAATCACATAAAGGTACTTAAACTCTCTCTTTGTGCACCAAGTCGTGCGATAAAGGCTCCAACCGAGACATAATGGATGACAACCAAAATGTAAGGAGTGTATCTACGTACCATATATATCGTATTTGCCTATATGTCTAGTTCTAGACTTTAAAGAATCAAAAATATATATATATATATTTTTTTTTTAATTAAGAAGCATGTTTGTAACCATTAGTTATGCGCATCTGGTACTTAATACGATTGACTAGAAGTAAGCTAACGGCGAGAGTGGATACTGCATGAAAGAGCTCTGATTTGTACTCGAAGGCAAGCAAGAATCGGAATCGGAATGGGAAAAAGGGTACAAGAAAGGGCCAATGTATAGTGTAAGGGGGTAACGGTTACGGTATCGGATGTATGGGTGGATGTGCGTGCTGCGCGCATTGATTTTGACGGTTTGAAATTAAACAATTTAACAATTAACGTCAACAAGTTGTGAATTCTTTCTTTCTGTGTGGCTGACAAGTCACGAATAGCTTCGACTTGAAACACTGCTTAAATATTCATGAGCAACTCTCATTACGCACTGGTCAGTGGCCAACGGTTAGTTGTTGTACCTGTACCAAGCAATAGGACCTGTAGGTCTACGAATAAGGAGATGTAGGGTTAAGGGGCGGGTCGATCATACGCATGCTACTAGATATGAACTGATGCAAATTTAATTATATAGATTCTTCTATCTATCTACATTCAATCTAGCACTCTAGCACTTTTCTTTTTCTTTTATTGCAAGCATCTGAGTCTCACGTTCATTGAGATCGCTTAGAGCTATGTACACGCTGGATTGTTAAATATTCAATGCGATATTCTATTTACGTAATCTACCGTATTAAGAGCTATGTAAACATAAAGGAAGCAAAGTTATGGCGCCTAAAAGGGCAACGTAGTAACGAACATGTTCTCAATAAGTGCCGGGGCTGGCACCAGATCCTCTAATTTTAGATAGAATATACGCTGCAGTCCCTGTACGCTCAAGGAGCGTAACTCGGGCAGTTTGCCCAACAGGCGACTGAAGTAATGCTGTTTCTTTTGAGCCTCCGCGTTGTAGGTAACATGGTCACGTAGACTGCCGATTATCTTCATTTGTAGTTGTTCCACCTTTTTGGGTTCCCGAAGTCCGTGCCGTTCTGTAACAGAAAGTAGAGAGCTGTAGTGTTGTTGTGTATGTGTGTGTGTGTGTGTCTGTGTGTGGGTGGATGATGAGGTGGCTATCCACTAACCTGTTATCAACGTGAGGGCGCAGAGGCAGGCGAAGGCAGAGATGTCAATCTCCAGATTGTGCAGGCTGCGGCTGAACTCCATGATACCATTTAACCAGTCGCCAAACGAACGCTGGCACTGGGTACGATGTAGCACAGTGCCGTTACAGAAGATCATCTTTGTATCGTCACTGCGAGCACGATAAGAGAGCCGTAGCACAAACAGCTCCAGCGAGGCGGATTGGAACAGAAGCTCTTGGTCCTCGGATGTGAGCTCCAAATAGCCGGGAATCTTTTCAGCGAATTGCCTGATCACATCTACCGAGCTGGTCAGCAGTTGGTAGAACTGCTGAACCTTTTCGGCCTCGCTCAACCCTAGGGGGTTCGCAAGAGTTGGCGGCGTCACCGAATCCTGTGGCTCCACGTAGTGGGAATAGTCCAAGCACGAGGGATCTGGTGTTGTGTCCACGTGACTTCGCACTAGAGCAGTTATTAACGATATGGGCGGCGATGGGGGAGACTCCTGCGGTGACTTTGGCTTTGAGGGTAGACGTCCACGGCGGCCCTTCAGTGAGTCCGTGCGCACTACTTCCTTGACCATGCCAACCACCAGGCACTTTTGAAAGCGACAGAATTGGCAACGATTCCGTCTTCGCTTGTCGACCGGGCAGCTCTTATCCGCCAGGCATACATACTTGGAGCCCTTCTGCACGGTTCGCTTGAAGAATCCTTTACAGCCCTCGCAGGTTCTAACTCCGTAATGTTGGCAGGCAGCCGTATCTCCGCACACGGCGCACAACTGCGAGGAATTGGTCGACTGAAGCAAACGTCCTGCCTGGCTGTGCAGAAAGTCAGCGCCACCCCCGCTCACAGGTGAGTTTGCAGTGGAGTTGGGTGCCGAGCTTAGTTGTATCTGCAGCGCATTGATGGCATGAGTGCTTCTAGTGCCAACTAGCGCCAGCTTAGCCACTTTGGGGCTGTGCGCGGCAGAAGCGGGAGAAACGGAGCGCTGTATGGGCAACGAGGCTCGGCGCATGGGTGGGACAACCACAGCAGAGCCTGTGCTCAAGCCTGAGCCAGGAGCGCCGCTACTTCCTGCGGTGGCCGCCTCCATCTCGGAAATGGTGGGAAACGTGGGCAGGGAATAACGTTCGCCGTTGTGCGAGCTGTAATTCTGTACGGATTCCCAACATAATCGTTTTAATATGTAAAGGGTAATGATTGTAAGCAGTTCCTACTTACCATGTGTTGATAGGTTTGCTGTTGCTGTTGCTGCTGCTGCTGCTGTTGCTGCTGCTGCTGTCCAAAGAAACTGTCGCTGTGAGCCACACCGCTGTATTCATAGAGCGAGCTTGCTGATGAGCTGGGTGAGGGATGGGAAGTGCCATTGATGGCATTGAAGTGACCATGGTAATTGTATCCACTGCTGTTGCTACTGCTGTTGTTGGCGTTGTTGGGCCGAGGTGGCTGAGCTTGTAGCTGGTGCAGCGACTGCCCTGAAGCATGGTCGGTGTTTAGGTCAGCCATTACATCCGCAAAGCAGTCTTCGTCCATTTTTAGAGTCAAGATCTGGTCGGATGGCGTGGCAGTAGCTGAAGGGGAGGCCTGTTTTGGACTGTTGGCGCTGCTGCTGTTGTATTTGAGAGAGTAGGTTTCCTGGAAGCTGGGTAAACTACTGCCGCAGGAGAGTGGTCCTCCAATGGGTGAGATCAGGAGGTCGCTGGTGCCGTGTCGCTGCAGATAGGTGGCCTGGAGCGGCTGTTGCTGCAGTTGCTGTTGTTGGTGAGTGTGAAGTGCGATAGCGGGATCGCTGCTAGACCGAAGACTGAGCAGGCAAATCGAGTGATGATCCTGCTCGGAGCCTGCGCTGCCGTTACTGTTAGAGGGCGGCTGGTCTTGCGTTGAGGGCAACCGCTTATCGCGCAGGCATGTCAGCTTCGTGAGATTCTCAATGGAACTGGTGATATCCTCGCTGCTGCCAATCAGCGCCTCACTGGACGGGGGCACATCAATCTGCGTGTCTGGATAGCTGGCGACCGATCTCTCAAGAACTGGCGAGAGCAGCGAATTGTTCGAGTCCGATGGAAAAAACAAGTCCGAGAACAGCTCGCTATGCGTGACGGCCGCATCGGCTAGGTTGCTTATCAACTGATCCTCCTCATGGGACAGCAATGTCACCTGGCTTGACGTGGGCACCGGTAAGTGCTGGTGCTGCGTGAGCAACTGCTGCTGCTGCTGCGCTTGCTGCTGCTGCTGTAGCGCTTGCTGCTGATGATGATTGTGATACTGATGGCGATTGTGATGATGATGTCCAGCACCAGGCGCGACGGCAGCTACTGTGGACGTGGTTGTTGTCGTTGCCACGGCTTGCGTTGAAAAGTTGTCGAACGACGAAAGTGAACTAAAGGAGCTCTGCAATTGAAGAAAGTCAGACATAGACTGAATTAGCGCCTTTCGACTGAGTTTTAGGATAGCGTCTAGCATTAGATAAGGGTGGAGTCAAGTCGTCTGCTAGACATGCGCGATATCACTGTCGACGCTGATTGGTGCACAGAATACAACCCCTATTAACAGGGCAGCCATATAATTGTTTTACTCTGTTCATAAACGTAAACCGAGATTTGTTGTGATGCTTATATTTGTAACTTAGTAGCGACTTAACACCATTATAAGGTTGAAGTACCGTTCTATTCCAAAGGTTGGCATCATTTTTTTATACCCAATTCATAAATCACAATTGGTTCTCAAACTTGTTCAACCTAATCTCACTATTTACTTGATTTCAATTAGTAATGAATATATCGTATAGGTGAGAGTCTAACAATAAAAATAGTAATATAGAAATATTTCTAAAACCCCTACTAGATGGTAGCGCACTGACTGTTGAGGATCCTTGATGTCTAATTGGATATGCTTGACGCATTAGCTGGCTCTGTTTGCCAACAAACATATTTTACAAAATATTGAATTAGGCAGCCATTGTGGTAGTTGTTGTCATTGTTTGGGTGGTGTGCCTCCTCTATCTCTACGAGCTCTTCACAGTTTGTAATCAAGGAACCATTGACCAAAAATTTGCCTTGCTACGACGCCGTATTTGTTAAGGTTGGCAAAATGCACAGCATCTGCTTTATTATTTATCTATGCCTATTTTTTATGATCTTTGAGGACATGCATTATATAAAGGACGTTAATTTCAAATGGAACTCACATTGGGCTGCAAAAGTAACATGCTTGTGGTCGCTGGGCTATGGAGCCTCGGATGGCTGCTTTTAGGTGATGCTGCAGATGGTGTTGTTGTTGATGTAGCTTTTGTTGCTGTTGTTTCAATTGTCGCACCTGTAACTTTAGTATCGCCTTTTGTAGATCTAACTGCAGATATTCGTTCAGCCTTCAAGCTCTTCGGCTTGCCGACTTTCTGGATATGCCTCACGCTTTGCTCGGTTGACTTTGTGGGTAGCGTGTCACGATTTTCCGTTGCTGTTGTTTCAGTTTCTGCACCTGCAAGGATTTCAATAAGGATAAACATTAAGTGTTGGCATTTAATATTCTTCGCTGAAAATTTGAAAATTCGTTAATTTGTAAATGTTAAGCGGTGTCTGGGGCATCATAATTTATTCTAATATGCCATGCTTCCCTGCCATACGCTACCCTGCACTTTTGACACTTTGTCAGTTCCACAGATACATACGGATTCATACGGCAAACATTTCGAGATGTGGTTTCCCAATTGTCTTGCGTTCCACACGCAAGCAACCGTATCGAATGTCTTAATTAGAAATGCCTCTACAAGTCTCTCCTTGAGTTACCCTATGCAAGAGACTTCTGTGTGAGACGACAAGAAAGGAGAACGGCAGGCGGAGGTTGGAGGTCGGAGGCCGTTCGGCGGTTGCTAGTTGCCAAAAGCTAAGCTCACGTTGCCGCCTGCAATGTCGCACCCGAGTTGTTGGAGTTTGGCCAACAGAGGATCGCATCTCAATCTTTTGGTTAATGCAGCACATTAAATGAAATAAATTGTGCTGTCCGCTGCAGCACCTCGACTCCGCTGCCTACCCTCGCCCGACCCCCTTGGCGGTTGTTCGCTTTTGATTAAAATAAATATTATGGCTTATTCGAATTGCAAAACGACAGTTGGACGTTTCGTTTAGCTGTTCGCTGTCGCTGTTGCTGTTGTTGCCGATTTTCATATTTGTTTCACAAACCCATGTGTCATAATTTATATAATTTTATAAAACTCTTGATTAGCTTACAATTGTTAAGATTCCCTAAAAGATTTGAAACCTCCCACAGTTTACCTTTGCAAGTAAAAACAGCATCTTATTATTATTTCTTCAACTAAAACTATTTATTAATTTTTTTGTCGTTTTTTTTTTTTTTTTTTAAGCCTATCAAATCAAAAGCCATGAGTGTATGGGTTTTGTGCGATATCTACCTTTAACAATTAGCGAAAAAAGTGTATGTTCTTTGTGGCCGCCCAAATGAAACGTTCTTACATGTTTTGATCTGAAAACTTGGGCTGAATATCTTGAAGAATTGCATGTGCTACGTTTTATAATAGAAGTTGGGTGACAATGTACAATAAAATCAAAAGAATTCCATTGGCAATGAACGGGTATTTAACGCAGCGATGTCGTAATATAGATTCTTGTAGACAATATAGCAGTATAAACTTATAGCTTATATATATAAAAATCTATATTTGACGTCCCCGTTCAAGTTTTTTGTTTATTTGAAATTAGCTCTTTTAGTGCTCAAGATTGATTCCAAATAAAAGGACAAACACGAACTTCCGAAAGTAAAGCTATTCAAATTAATTCTTTCTGATGTATTACTTCCCTTCTCAGATCTGTATATTCTCTTTATAAATAAATATATGGTCCCCATAGAAATTCATTTAAACATGGGAAGCTTTACTCTCTCGATGAGTTTCTTCAATAAAATTTTTGAAATTTATAGTACCTGTACAGTTGGCACAATCTATTTGAAGATCTAACAGAGTGTAAGACAATGGGCGAAGATTTCAAATGAAAATCAAATATCATTGCAAATGCTGTTGGCTTTAGCCGTGGGTCATTTAGAAAGCAATTGATTGATACCCTTTGCGCCAGCCAACTCAAAGCTCAGAAGACAACAACAAATAGCTCAAAAACTACCGTGGGCTACTGTAGAAAAAATAGCTACCGGGAAGAGCGTGCGATATTCATTGAACATAACAATGTGCCATTGTTTTTATTAGCGAACATGTTTCTCTGGCATCAACTTTGGGTTGGGCTCGGCTCTGTAGATGCAGTTGCATCTTGAAATATTCAACAAACATTCAGCCTCGACGGTGATAGACTAGACTAGATTTGTGTGCGTGTGTGCGAGTGTTAAGTAAGATGAACAATTTCTCATCTATGGTCCTGCATTTACTATTTTCAAGAGCTGCTTAACAAATTTATTATAAAGGCCAGTAAATACTGACTAAGCTCAAGCCGTTTCGTTTTCTCGTGTCTTCTTCGTGTTGCATAACCCGGCTAATTTATTTTTTTATTTTTATTTTTTTTTATATAAGATTGTTAATACATATTATTTTGCAAGCTTCGAGTGTACTTTGAACTGCGAACCCCATTGCACGCTCTGGCTCTGGCTCGGGCTCTGTCTGATCAATGGACATGGACATATGCATCTGCCCAGTCTGACAGACAAAGCCAAAGACAGACTCGAAGACAGGCACGGACGGACAAACTTGCGCAGTGACCCAAAGAAATGGTAATGCGTCGTGGTCGACGTCTTTGGCATGCTGTACGGGTCAGGCGACTTGGTGACTCTCTGGCAGCTTTGGCAGCTTTGGCAGCTCTGGCCAGCTTTGGCCAGCACTGGCATTCAGTCATTGAGTCAGTGGGTGCAGAAATCAGACATCTCTGCCAACTACAGCCCAAGCAGTTTTCGTGTGAAGTTTTGTGAGAAGTATACAAATGAATTTCAGGTTTGGGCCAAGGAGTTAGTCACTTTGTCTGCTGTAGCTGTTGCCGTATCGCTGTTGTTGTTGTTGGTGGTGGTGGTGCTGCTGAAGCTGCTACAGGTTTGGCAGAGGCATGGCGGCAGAGGAGGCGTCGATGCTATCGCCTTTGAAATCCACGACAACGGGATCGGCTGGCCCAATAGACTCTAGCACAGACCTGCGCGCAGGCCACAAACTTCCTGCAGTACCTTTGATGATGACGATGCCGTTCGTCTGCCCCATTGTTGCCCTAGCTCCGTCTGTCTCTCTCTCGCTCTGGGCATGGGTACTTGTTTAGACTTTCACTATTAATTGTCGATTTTCATCGATGGCTTTTTTATTGTTGGCTCTGATGCTGCACAAAATGCAATACTTAATGGGCAATGGGTAATGGGGTTGGTATTTATAGTTGAGCAAAAAACCCAATTTCTGTGAACCTCATATCGAAACTGTATCTATTACTCAATGCTCTCGAGTGAGAGACAATTTGATTGATTTATGCAATCGAATCTGCCGTCTTATGTTGCATTGTTTTCGTTACATCTCTAATTGCCTGACTCGTCTTCGAGTCAGTGCTTCGAGACACGCTTCTATTACATTATGTTCAAATGGGGACAGCGAATAATCACAGGATTGCCTGATTTTAAGGAGCGATCAAGCGAAAGGCCGAATAAGACTCGAAATTAGAAATTCAATCTCTTAATGCAATACTTTTTGTGTAGCACCTTATTATATTTTATTGATTCAGAGAAAATGTGAACTGCTTTTTATAAAGCATTCATTATGACATACTATCTGAAATTTAATAATTACGATTAATTATTACAATTTTTAAATTCTTTTGAATCATTTTGTATGAAGCAATTGTAGACTAGGAGGAACAGCTCGTTATTAATTACCAAGCTAATATTCTATATAAATTAATTAAAAGAGAAGTCTAACAACACCCGTACATATATACTATGGGAACCTTATTGTTTAATGACATTTCCTATAGGGTGTGAAAATGATATTTAAAGAGGTGAGCTCACCAAAATACAAGAGAGAGAAGTATTTAAAATCTGAGATATATCAAATCTGATCATTAGAAGAATTCCCGTAGGACATAATAGAGCAAGGCTTAAGAATTGAAATAATGGTTGGTAATATGGAGGATGATAAGCTCGAACTGAGCACCGATATAAATATTTAGAATTACAAGTCCTTAGCTTTTTCCCACTTGATCGTCGATAAACATCGTCATATATACATATATATATATATATATATATATGTATTGTATACTGTTTACCACGCATCTGTCTTCTGTCAGGGTATAAAAATCCAAAATGAGATTTGAAGAGAGGAATATATACGGACTTGAGTGAAAAAAATCCCAGTTAAATAAAAAATATATTAAAGAAATTTGTCGCAACAGTTCATAAAATCTTGTTATGCCACATTAAATACTAAGTAAGCCACGAAACGGAGGCTGCATAAAAGTTAGCGCGGCACTGGCAGCGACAACGCGAACGGCGTCATCGTTGTTTAATCGCTGCAAAAATGATCGAAGGTCATCTTGGACATTTCAGTCAGAGCCACAGCCAGAGACGTAGACGGAGCCGGCCATTTGAGTGGATCGAATTCACTTAATAAGCGCGTGAGCGCATCTCAACCAGTTGTTCCAATCCCTCTCGCTCTCGCTCCCCCGTCCACCCCACCCCCTATTCTCTCTCTCTCGCTCTCTCACTCTCTCACTCTCTGTCTCCCTCTCTCAGCATATTGACCAATATATTGGCCACTTGCCAGCTTGCTGAGAGGAGGCTACTGCATTGGTCATCGTCAGCGAATTATGCAAAAGCGGATTCATAAAAATCAACTGCAGCCCGCTTTTGGATTGCGATTTGTGTCTGTTCCAAAATTTGCATGAAATTCTAATAAAAGATTTACCGTTTAGCTGCCTAGCTGCTTGGCTGGTTAGCTGGTTGGCTGGTTAGCCGAGGAGCTGGTGTGCTGGTTAGTTGTTAGGTGTTAGCCAGGCAGATGCAGCATCTAGAAACTGGTTTAATCGAAATTGGAGTGTTATATCATTTGAGAATATGAAATTCAAATACGTGGCACTTGGATTTACCGCTGCTAACCTGTTCTAGGTCTCCAACAAAAAAAAAATATGTACTTGTCGCAGCAATGATAATACAAAAACAAGTAAGAAAGCTCTAGTCGAGACTGCCCGACTACGAGATCCCCTGAACCCTTCGAGCAACTGCATACATACACGCACACACACAGACATACGTGCGCACACATAAACACGCATTGGCTGCAGTGGTTGCTTACAATTCTTGTGTACGTACTTTCTTCATGAATATAACATAAATATGCATGTATTTGCCAAAGCACAAGTCTCTAGTATTTGAAATACGCCTTTTACAAATGTCAGGGTGAGGGGGTTGGGGGTAAATTTGGACAAAACCCGAAACTGTATAAAGTGCATATAAGTATACATACAAAATTTGGACACTCTAGCTTTAAAGATGTAGGAGATAGAAATTTTGGTTTTCGATAATGTTTTTAATCGATAAAAAAATAACGGGGCAAGTTATCGATATTGAAAGCAAAACTCGATATGCGCGTGCTATACACGGACCTAGGAAAAAAAATTTCAAGTCTCTAGCTCTTATATCTTCTGAGATCGACGCGTTCAAACATACGGACAGACTGACAGACGGACGGACGGACAGACAGACAGCTAAATCGACTCAGCTCGACGCCCTGATCAAGAATATATATACTTTATGGGGTCTGCCACACCTCCTTCTGCCTGTTACATACATTTAAGAAAACCAATCTACCCTGATTTCCCATTTTCAATGGATTCAGGGTATAATTAATAAAAAACATGTAAGAAATTTGCATTTAGAATGCACGTGGAAAATCAGTTGAAGATGTTTGTGTCATTGTAGGACTAAGTCCAAAAGGAAATTCGACCCTGATATGAACTTAATTGTATATGATCTCGTGCCTTAAATTAATTTATAGGTTTCTTAAATACAATGCGTCATTATGAATGCAATTTCCATATCGCTTGCTGCGACGCTGAAATGAAATGCTAGACTTAGGGTCTCTGACTAGCTGTCTGTCTGCTGCTCTGACTGGGACAGGTCAAAGGTGCGCAGGCTGCACTGCATCAACGTCTAGGTGAGTCGCCGCCTGATTGACATGGCTAAGACAAAGATAAAGAGCTGCAAATTTTGGAACGCCGCTTGCATAAGGTTTTTCTTTTGCATTTGTTTGCTGAGAGCGACCCAAAATTAAAGCCCAACTCAAAACAAGGTGCAGCCCCAAGGCGGGAGCGTTTGGGAATCTGCCCAAATAAATAAAAATTTGACACAATTTTTTGTTTCTTTGCCCATGCTGTTGTTGCTGCATCGTCGCCGCAAGTTGTTGCAACGTAAAAAAGCAAAGGAAAATCAAGCAACCCAAAGCTATCAAAATATGTACTTGCATGCGAATACATTGCGCGAGGGTGGATCGTAGAACTTTACAGAAAAATTTTTATTATATTCTATTAATTTGCTCTTTTATTTATATTGTTATCGTTCCAATGCTCATATTTTGAATACACATTACAATTGCTTAAATTATCTTTAAGTTGACTCTCGTCTTTTAAATAAAAATAAATAATCAAAAAGATGCGGAAAATTCTCTGAAACTTGATATACGTGGACAAACATTTTAAAATTTCATATTATAATTTGAAAATAAATATGTTAATTGAATTTATTTTGAACAGCCGAGAAACAGCTGTGATCAATTTTGAAATATTTTACACAGACTGCAATGACATTTTGTGAAGCTTTATAATTTATAAATCTACCCTTAGAGATCTTCATCTCGTATTAGCGCTAATTTCAGTTTTCAACTTCTTTTCGACTTCTTTCGTTCGAAGATTCCAAATGGGAGAAAACCAGGGCGAGGGGCAAGGGGCGAGGGACGAAGACCAAAGCTGCCTTCGTGGGCCACCTAATCGATTGCCTGAGCTGAACAAAGCACGGGCACAGTTCCCAGCAGGTTGCACCAACCAGTCACAGCAATAGCACCAGCTACTTCAGCAACACCCAAAGGCATCTGGCTCCAATAATGCCTTTGTATAAGTAACTGTGAGATGCAATGAGACGGCTCAAAACGACTTAAGCGTTGTCTTTGTCTCTGTCTGCGACACAAGAGGAGCCTAACCCATATATTTGAGTGCATTTGAGGCGTGCTCATGTAGATTTCATTCAGTGTACAGCACCCCAATGAAATGGTTAGTTTTGCATATCTAAATTTCAGTTTTGTATCTACCGTAGATAACTCCATAGTGCATTTACTCATCCTTCAAAATTAGGGACTGCTTAAAATTTAAGGAGTGATTTTAATTGCACCGAAAAGACCGAAAGGTATACTAAGCTGAGATATTAAAAATCAATTAGTTGTGTACGTATATACCTTAAGAGAAATATGTAACTGGCTCATATAATATAACGAAATTGTAAATATATTAAATCTGTGGGGTGTTTACTGATAAATAAATAAATAAAAATAAGAAAGAATTAATTCGAGTCACTAATTATATGACGTCAATAAAAAACTCAATTTTCTGTCCAAATCTAGTTACATATATGTTTAATTGATTTCATGTCATTCAATAATTAGCTCATTAATAATTCAGCTTCGCATAATGCATACGGTACTTTACTTTATAGTCCTATCGTATCCTATTCTTGGTATATATAATTAATATGTCAATTCTAATCTACGAATGTAAACAAGTTAATATAAGCTAATTTATTTCTGAAAGGCGCATCACATAAATATTTATGCAAATGTATTTGGTGCCATTGCATCTGTTCCCCAATTGCCCACACATACATATATACTCGTGTGGATAGGTGCATGGTCTCCACATCGCACTGGCATGGTTTAAATTTCATGATTACAACTCTGTTTGCTGCATGGCATCAGCCTAGGAATGGCAAGGCATACGACGAAGACTTAAGTCTGACTCGACTTGCAGTAAGCACGCTGCTGACTGCAGCTTAAACGTGTCTTCAAGACGGTTATTAAATCAATAATGAAGCACACGAAGCACACCAGCAGCACCCAAAAGTGCTACGAAATCTTTTGTGGGCTACACCAAAGAAAACCTCATAATGATCATCATCATAACGTAGCTAAGATCTGGCTACATCATTAGCACTCGTCGCAGGCATTCAATGTTTTTGCTGCTGCTGCTGGTTAGTTGAGGTTATTGTTGTTGTAAACAGTGCCGAAGTCTCTGGTACGCCGGTACGGTGACACACAAACATCGTGGAGTTCACGGAACGCACCCATAAGCCAAGCTCACAGTTTTATCCATTAGACGAGCTTTGCTTTTGTTTTTGGCTTCGATTTTTTTTTTTTTTTTTTTTTTTTTGCTCATCGTCTATTGCCTGTGTTCAAGTTTGTCGAAGTTTGAGCTGCTTCTCCTAGTTTTTTATTATTTTAATTTTTACTTGTGTTGCCTGCATCGCCTCTGCCCAGAAATCGAACTATTAACTTATTGCAGTCAGTGTAAGCTAAGTTTGAGGTGGCGCGACGACGTTTGCAATTCTTTGGCCACATTCCAAAACGTAAAAGGCCTGTCGTTTGCGTTTGCTTTTGCTTTTGCGTTTGCACCAAGGTGTCGAGGGTTAACCAAGGTGTGATAAATTTTTGTCATTTACCACAACATTACTATCGATATTTGAAAGGCCAGAAAAGGTCGTCTTTTGGGTGATCTAAATGCAGAGAGCAACCTGCCATAATTGTTTCATTATCCCAAAGCCCGTACTGGCGACTGCTGGGCTGTCCAGGGCTGCAAAACAGTTAGATCTCAGGGTCTGCAGCGACAGTTCCAGTGACTGTTCCAGAATAATCTTTGCTGTTATTTTACAAATATCTTCCATAAATGCATATGTGTCAAATTAATCGTGATCTGTGCTGACCGCTCTGATGTGTTTGGATTCAGTAACTGACAGCATCCACAGCCAACGGCTTGAAGCTGTATTTGTTTTTATTTCAGTCGCATTGCATATATTTGGCTATCTCACCCACACAGCATCGGTGTCGTCAGCCGTGTTGATTTTTGCCGATAATTAATAGGCAAAAGCAATGATTGCGATGCCTCGCCATTGGAGCGCCTAACGTGAAACTCCTTCATTCAGCCTTATGTGTATACAAATTTACCTGCTTCTCTTTTATTTTGTATTTTCTACGGCAACACGCAAGACCAGCTCTAGCTGCTGATAATGTTTTCAGCAAAATTTTTGCCTAGCTGTGTCTATTAATTAATTGGCGCCCAGCGGACGTTAGTCGCTGGTGGAGAGAAGAGACGAAGCTCTTCTATAATAGCAATTAGCGTGGCATTTTAATATGCATTATTGCAGTGAAAAGATCGAAAACTGTTTTCACAGCATCAGAAGACGCTATAGTCACGACTTTAGCCAGGACGATGAGGAAACAGACACTCAGTAACTGTTGATCTTCGGCAAAAAAAAAAAAAAAAACACAAAAGTGTTACTTATCTATTTTAATTACATAATTAATTTATATTGCCTGTGAATACTTGGTTCAATTAAAATGGAAAGACACGTGTATCGAATACCGAAGTATTACTATATTGGCAAACATTTAAGACTAATAATATTATTATTTTTTGCGAATATTTCTCAACTGATATTTTTTGTTGTTTTTTTTTTACAATTGTTCACTGTAATATATGTATAAATATGTATATATATATAAATATTGATTTAATGAAAGGGTATTCAAAATACAGGCTGGCTCTAAAAATAAATATTTTGAATAAAGCTCAGCACTTCTGAAAACCTGTTGATATCTGCATCAGTTTCCCATGACAGAGACGACATCCATATTGACGCCGCTTTCAATTCGACGATCTGGGGATATGTGGCAGGCAGCCAGTGCTAAATTTAGTCAAATCAACGCTTTAGTATATGATTGTTTCTAAATCTTTTATTTGCTGAGCGCATTAGCAATCTCAGAAACTGGTCAACGAAAGCAAAAGCCAATTCAGAGACACGTACTTAAACAAGTTAGAACACTGCAGTCCACTTGACCGCGAAGTACTCTGCTCAATCTAATGGCTCTTAATTATTATCCAGCTATAGAATTATACTCAGTGACGTATGTTGATCAAAATTAATTTATTTGAAAAATGTATTTTCTTTCAATACTCCAAAGATCTAACCACCAAACTGTGACTCACAAACTGTGGCATTGGAAATGATCGCTTGTTGAAAACAAATTAAGCTCCAAGACTTTGAGTTGTTGATCCTCAATGTGAGTATAGGTATTAGAAAAGTATTAGAAAAGTATTGAAAAGGTATTGAAAGTATTGAAAAAAGAAATACAAGTCAAATCAAGATACAAGATACAAGACATTAGAATAGAGGTTGAGCTACTTTGTGTTTGGCCAGTCTAAATATCTAAAAAAGTAAATATCATATTTCTCAATTTTCATTTTATTTATCCTAATACTTTTTTTTAATAAAATAGAGTATAAAAATGGTGTGAAAACCAAATGTTAAGTTAGTGGGGGAAACTGGGCTAACAAGCCGCTTGAACGAATTCAGCTCGTGAACTGTGAGCAGTTCAATTCAATAGTCCATAGGTGGTGGTTTTTCTATTACTTGGCATATGCATAACATTCGTAATATATAAATTGGAAATTATATTAAATACAAAACTCTTGATGCACGTTTATGCAACTGAATACTCAAAGTACAAACAGCCGAATGGATAGTTCGATATCACTTTGAAATTTTTCCAGGCTTAAATATATTTATATATATTTGTAGTTCTAAATCATACATACATATGTCTATAATTTTTAGGATGGGCGATATATGTGATCGAATATCGAAAAAATATAGAGATAAATATATGTAAATATATAAGTAGAACACCTGCCTAAAGCAGTATTTAACTCCCGATAGTCTCAAGATAACAGTTATTTCTGGTTCATTTTTCGTTTTCTCTCAGTTTGGTTTATATTGCAATGGCATATGTGTACAAATAAATATACATATGTATATGTTTTGTCTCTGAGTGAGCTTTATATAGCACGATTAGAACTGCGTTCATTTCTGAGATGTGCGCGCAGTGGTCATAAATTTAACAGATAACTATAGAAATAGAATGAAGCGCGTCCGAGTCGAACCGGTCTAACCACTTTTACTCTCATCACGGGCATCGCATCATAAGCAGGCTAGCGTCCATATCTGTGCGATAGTCGCTGTGGTCTTCGTATAAGTCTCTCTGTATCTCTGTCTTCGACTCGACTGCAGTGTGTCATCGTGCAAATGTTGCGCCGTAAACCAATTTTAATTTATGCTAATTGCTCAGCATTGTGGCGATTGGATAGCTAAGCGCAAGAAACGAACTTGAGTCTGAAATCGAAACTGAAATTGAAATCGAAATCGGAATCGAGTCGTATAAGATTCTAGATCTGATTGAGACTTGCTTGTCAATTGAAATGGTATCTTTAGGGTAGCTTAAAAAGGTTCTCATATGGAAATTTGACAATTCTAGGATAGGAATATCTAGTTATATGTATTCCTATAATCAAGTGAAAGCCGTTTCGCAATAGAAAGCTTGATTGGTCCACAATTACCAGAAAACGACGCCAAAACTGATTGGCAACTTGGCATATTATTTATTATTTATTTCATTGATTTGTCTTGTGGCTCTTGCTATTGTTTATTTTATTTGCTCTTTATTTATATTTTTTTACTTGGGATTTTCAATCTGTGATTCCGATGCCGATGCCGATGCTGATGCCAATGATTGAGGTGTGTATTTTTTATTCCCTCACCTTTGGAATGGCGTGTTAAATGCACAACAAGGTTCTTGTTTCATCCGTTAGATCCGCAATGCCCGACTGGCTATTGGCAAAGTGCTTTTTATTATGCCTTTTTACATACGATTTTCAGCCATAAATCATTCTATGCTGTGGGAATCTATGTATATGTATGTATAGCTGAGCTATCTGTAACTATGTGTCGTTGTCTATTGGTTGCACAAAAAGTTCAATGCTAAACAGCGAGCAGTCAGAGCACAGCACACAAAAGAATTTGCCACAGTTCAAAGCATCGTTCATTAGCCAACTCGAATTGCAACTTCGATTCCACATCCAATTGTCATGCTCAAACAACTTAGCTAACTTGGCTAACTAGGCGAGTCATAGCGCTAAAAGGTCGTACAAAGCGACTACTGCAACTGGACGAATCTCTTGATATACCAACCCGTCGTCGATTACCTCAGGACATAATAATGAAATATACAATACTTTCGATGTATTTCGTAACAAAAAATTGCAAAAGTATTTATAAATAATAACGTTTCCTGGCTTTTTGTTTGCTAAGCTAATTTCAAAATTAAGAAATTTGTTATGTATAGAAGAAAATTTAATTTTTTTTCTAATAGAGCCTTGCTTTAACTTTAAGGAATGTATTTTTAATTAATAAAAATAAAGGCAACAACTTTGAGTAAATACTGAAGGCTAAACATCACTTTGGGGAATATAGTTTTTCCCAACGGCTCAAATTGCATTCTCAAAAGTGAAGGCCTCGTTAAAGATAAAGCGCAGCTGAGCCAATAGATTGGAACGTCTGCTAGCTTTTTTTTAGTCCAATCAGCCTTAAATCAAAGACTGCATGCTGTCATGTGGTCAGTCTGAGGTCTTTAGCTATATGTACCACATGAGCACTGTATTTGTTAATATCGAATTTTTTTTTAAATGGAGGGGCTCTTCCTAAGCATATATAAGACTAAAATTGATAATATAAATATAAAGGTTATAAATATTCAACCTGTTCGAATTTGTATGGGTTTGATAAACTGAATTATACTCTTTAAAAATGGCAGAAGAGCTTTATATTGCAGGTGAATGGCAAGTGGCAGTCGATGCTGTGAGAAAAACTGACGACTAAAGACACAAAAAAGTATTATTAAACTTGCTTAAACTACTTAAAATATAACAAAGGAGATTCTAATAACCCGACGGAGAGATAAGCTGGTAGAATAGACCGACTTGTTAGTTAAATTCAGTTTTTGTTTTTATAAATGTATCTATAATACAGGATTATGCGTGTGTATAAAGTCATTCCCGTTACTTCTTTCTCCCTTTCTCTCTCTCTCTCTATCGTTCTTTATCTCTTTATCTTAACTTTTCTTCTTTTTCTCGCCATTGGTTAAATTTGTTGCTTCGACCGAAATGTATGATATTAAACAAATGTAAATTAGTTTAAATATATAATCAAACAAGCAAATTAGGTATGCCGTGTTATAGATAATAGATTATGTTGCATATATTAATGCGTAAGAATGCGCTAAAAGCGTTTCTGTTAGATTCGCCATTCTAGCTGCAACTATGGCTCCCTACTATTTGTTCAGCTTTATTTCGTAAACGACAAGATTTTGATTCAATGGTATTTTCTAGTTACTGACCTAAGGAAAAAACACCTGTGCTAGTACCTGAGTATATTATGAGTGCCCCTCGTAATGTGCTTCTATTTATACAGATGTTTCTTGTTTTTGTTTTGGACTCAAACACGTGGTATGCGCCGTATTACGCATACGCAGTGCTAACAGGATAATGCACACAAGAAACAAGAAGAGAAAACGTGAGCGAGTACGCAGTCTTATACGTAACGCCGTCTCGCTTTCTCGTTGACGTCATCAGTTTTATTTTGGACATGGCAACAAGCTGAAAAAGTAAGTATTAGAAGCAACGGCTGAGGCTTTATCGATCCATGGGTGTGTGTGTGTGTGTGTGCGTGTATGTGTATGTATGAGCCAAGTTGGTTGAAGGATACGGTGGCCAGCTGATAATTTATATGTGTGTAGTCAGAGCCAAGGACGTCACGATTTTCAAGTGCGTGTTGCATGGGAGTGCATACGTTATGTATGTATATACATATGTATTAATATCTCACATATTCTAAATCAATAGCTCAAATAGAGGAGGGCTCGCCAGGAGCTATACGAGAATAATTACATACTTATTTACCTGAACACTCGATATAGTATGAAAAATTAATTTGATTGATTGACTACTTGATTATGAATGTTCACCCCATGCTTATGATTAGAAAAGTTTACAGATAAGGGCACTAGCAATATTTTATGCTTACTTTGTATTTATCAGGCAAAACTGTGAATATTTAATTGTAGTGAGGTCATTAAAACTAAGCTCTTCGTTCAGTACCTATTTTACTAATCTTAAACTCAACAATTCAGGAATCACTTCGTAATGAAGACTCTAGTATTATGATACATGGCCAAAATCAAAATAAATCTGTAAATTTAACCACTAGAATATCAACCTGAGCTCTTAGATGTGTATTAATATTGAAGTTATTCCATAAGGCTTCACGGAACCATGCGATTTGTGTTGAAGCTTACATGAAACAACAACTGAAATAGTCTATGGTAAAAAGAAGGCGTGTATGTCGAGCTCTGAGATGCATTGGAGCTTTGGGTTTGAGTTGCGGTAGGTTGGTGAGTATGAAATCATCATGCGGTTGGTAATGGTAATGGCAGACAGTAATGAAAAGAGGGAGAGTGGATATGAAATGACCTTGAAAGCGACCAAGAAGATAATTTGAACAAGTATGTGAGAGCCACGAAGTTGATTCGTTGTTCGTGGTATGTCGTTGGTTGTTTTCCTTCTTTTGCGTTCGTTCGACTTTGCGACTCGTCTCCAACACACAGCTGGTCGTAAAGGTAATGACGTCACAATGCGTCTGTGAACTATTTTTGGTGTAGGGCAGAAACATCAGCGCTAAAGCAGATACGGTTTTTCGATTGCGTCATCAAATGCGAGTGTATGTTACGCTGAACCTTTCCTCCTTGATATACGATATACGATATGCGCTCAGCTCTTGTTTGGCTCTATAATTTCCTACGTTTATTTTTGCACGTGTTGTTCGCTCTGCGACGATTTTAGTGTTGCGTACTTCAGGCGCTTATAAATAGTAGCCATAGGCCCTGCTAAAGGTCATTGTTTTTATCTAAAAGTAGTACTCAGCATCGATTTTAATATGCAATAGAGTTGGGCGTCCTGTATGCGAGTTGGTGAATCGACCGAACCGTTCATTTCGCTGACTCACTATACCCTAACTAGTTCATGACTGATACATACTATCGCTAACGGAAGGTAAAGTCTCAAATGAGCATATCGTTCAAGAGCTATCGATTTCAATTATTTGGCTGTGGCCACAGAGCAATGCCACTATGGTTAGTAGCAATGTTCATAGCCGTTGCATCCCTTTATTTTACCGGGTCACAATTACGATGAGAATTTCTGTTGCTACAATGTTCGAAGCAAGTGTCAATCAAGCAAGCGCCGTTAAATATTCTTCAATCATTAAAAAACAAGTTGGGTGCCAAAAAACGTCAACTGAACAAGCCAATTGGAAATAAACAAGCATGCAAACACACACATACATACATATGTACATGTGTAAAAAAATCAGAAAAAGAAAAACAAAACCAAAACATCATAACAAAAAAATGTTTGAATTTGAGCTTTTGCAACGGGTACAACAACAATTTGTGATCTTGGCAAATTTTCCTTCAGACTAGAATTGCAGACGCAACTAACAACAATCTGCAGCAGCAAGCAGCTATTAGCAAACATTTTTTAGTTTTTTTTTTTGTGTTTAGTTTTTAGTTTTGGGCCCACATTACAACATCACATGTTATATGTTATATGTATGTGATTGGAGTGCGCTTAAAGAGGAAAACTAGTTATTCTTAGCGGATTCCTCC
The DNA here is from genome assembly GCF_018153725.1 of Drosophila mojavensis. Lineage (NCBI taxonomy): Eukaryota > Metazoa > Arthropoda > Insecta > Diptera > Drosophilidae > Drosophila > Drosophila mojavensis. The sequence continues at coordinate 4,530,287 of NW_025318872.1, forward strand.
TCTCATACGAAATCGTTCTCTTTGCAATTGCAGTCGTCTTGGTGAATTAAAAAATCAGAAAAAAACAACAACAATTGATTAAAATACTAAAATTGAAGAGGCAAAAAAGATGGACAACAATTTTTTTTTTGTGGCCACGCATCGTTTTTGTTTATATTTTTTATTTTAGTTTTAATTTTACCTCGTCTCAATTTATGTTGGTTGGCACTCTTGAGAAACATTGCAGATGTCGTCGAATTTAATGAGTATTATATACTAGATATGCTTTATAGCTTTCGAAGACGACTGAATTGTAAAACATTTTATTTGGAGCGTACTAAATTTCCTGAGCCATACAAGAGTACTCTATTACTATTTTAATTATATTTCAGGCTAATTTATAGTTTGGAAAGTCAGTTTTAATATTTTATTTTGTAGATGAGAATATTTTATTTTGTAGATTGTAACTTATTTTGTTCTTATTAACTGTTAAAATTATGAACACTTTTTGTCTACAACTTGGGCTTGACCCTCATTCCGCACACAATCGCGGTCATTGGCTTACCCCAAATGCAGTGGGAAACGAGTAACGGCTGCACTTGACTGCTCCATACTCTGTTTGCAGATAGCTGAACAAACTATAACCCGAAGTCTTTTGGAGTCGAGACTTAGAAAACCCTAAAAGCATCTGATTTTGTGTTGTGCGTAAAATTTGTTTAACGACAGCCAATATAGTCTCTTTACACAGACGTATAGTGAAGAAATAAGCAAAATTATAGACGAAACAAGGTAAAAGCAACAACAGGCCAACGGCTGAGCAATCCAATCAGTTTGAAATTAAGGTTTCCACATGCGCCGGCAGCAACCGGCAGTCAAATTGACCAACAGCCAATAAAGTAACCAAAAATCGTCAGATTGTAAAAAATTGTACAAATTGTAAAAACAGCAAGAAATCAAGAAGACAAAATAGTAAAATTTCGAGGGAAACCTGCTGCCTGAGCCCAGGCGAGACGACGCCTCAAAACGCATTCCCAAGATGCTATTAGACCTCGACTGGTTCTGAGCACCAGCTCACAGTCAGATTACCCGACCGGCCATCCAATCATCCATCTATCCATCTCTCTGACAGCAAGTTCTTGGCGTGCCAAAGTGTGGCATCGCCGCGTGATGCGAGGACATTGCACTCGCCGCATTATTGGCAAATTGCAAATTGCAAATTGTAAATACACTGCAATTAAATAGAAAACGAAATCAAAATACAAACTATGCGGAATCGAGTGCGCACAATCTATTCTGGGACTTGAAAACTGTATAGGAGTTGGGGCTGTTTTATAGATAGCCATCGAATCGGGCACTCAGTAGACAGACAGGCAGACAGACAAATTTACAATGGCTAATTATGCAGCAATAGTTTTGTATTAAGTTGAAGAATTTAGTATGCACCCGATATAAAGGAGGCAGAGTCGTGTATCGCAATAGCGTACGAAAAATTTAAAAATAATTATAAACTAAAAAGTATAAATAATAATAAATTGATACACATAACTCTTGCGTAATCTGGGTTGATTCCTCATTTTGTGTAGAGCCCTCAAAAACCTTGCTTGGTCAATCCCATAGACAAAAGGGAACCGTGCGATCAATCCGAACGTTGTGTCTCTGAATTGCTTATAAAATTCGCATAAATCAACGCAGATAATTAGGCAGACGCCAGAGTCAATAATAATCATTAGCAAAGCCGCAATATGACTGTTTCTCTTTCTCTAGAGAGAAAGACAGCTAGCTGTCTTCATTTTTATACCCTGAACCCATTTTCAATGGGAAATTAGGGTATAATGGTTTTGTTGAAATGTATGTATCAGGCAGAAGGAGGCGTGGCAGACCCCACAAAGTATATATATTCTTGATCAGGGCGACGAGCTGAATTGATTTGGCCATGTCCGTCTGTCCGTCCGTCCGTCTGTCCGTATGTTTGAACGCGTCGATTTCCGAAGAGCTAGATACTTGAATTTTTTTAAATGACCGTATATACAGCGCGGATGTCGAGTTTGCCTTTAAAAATTCGATAAATCATCCCGTTATGTTTTTATCGAATAAAAACATTCAAGTTCAAGTCAGATGCCACTATAGCTAATTGTGAATAATTTTTCATTTTTTAAATTTCTCAAATATGCAATATAATATGTAAATCATATGCTGCAAGTTTCATTAAATTCCGTTCAGTCTAAAATTAATAAAAAATAATCAAATATTTAGCCAATTAACAAACGCACGTGCAGCAGCTACAACAGTATCGTATACGTGTGCACACATACATTCAAACTTCTTCTAGAACATTCACATCAGCTGATGTTAATTTTTTTAATTGTTTCAAAATATTTTTTATTTTGATAAATGAGTTTTCTATTTAATTCATATTTTTAAATACACCAAAATTGAAATTTTCACCATACTAAATGTGCGTTTTTAATAGTTTGGTTATTCTAGCAGATTCTTAGAATCACATCAGCAGTTAGTTTGGTTTAGCTTTGCTAGATGGCGCTGCATCAGTGAATCTATTTCAGTTTTGCCAAAGCGGCTTTCGAAAGTGAGGTGGCGTAGTGAGTAACTGCGTGACGCTCGGTCGAGAAGTCGCGGGTTCGAATCCCGTGCGAATGCAGCTGATGTGAATTTTTTTAATTGCTTCAAAATATTTTTATATTTTATTAAATGAGTTTTGTATTTTATTTATATTTTTAAATACATCGAAATTGAAATTTTAGCCATACTAAATGGGCTTTTTTATTTGTTGGGTTCAGGGTAGTATCTAGTCGAGCACTCTCGACTCGAGTTTTCTTACTTTTTATATGCCTTTCCGAAATTTGTCTTCAGTTTTGTGGTTTCACACGAGGTGTGAAAATAACGACCTAAACTTGATCACTGCCAAAGCCAACAGCAACAAATTGATCAAAAACACCTTAGTATAGGTAGACAACAATCTTTTATTTGGCGGAAAATCCAAGAAACTTCATTTCATTTTCATTTTCAAATGCCTTCGAATATACTTCACGGACGATATGAATCGATCTTCCGCCATAGCCGAATAGTAGCCTCTATTTTTTTAGGACGTCATCTCTACATAAATATAAACCATCAGAATCAAAAAAGAATATACACATTATTTTAAACATATCCTATCGAGTAAGTTTTTAATCAATTGGGTGTTAATCATTAAGTATTTGAATAGTCGTTTTTTATGAATTGAGTATCAGGCAGTACCTTGACTTATAGTAGACGATTCAAAATGTAGCTGGCAAATAGATTCATCATTTATTTGCAATGGAGATGCAATTGACCGTTAATGATGCGATGCACAGTTAACGAAACAAAAGCTGGCAGCCAGAGAAATTAAAATTGTTGTTGCTTTAAAGGACACAACTAATTTCACACGCAAACAAAAATAAAAAATAAAATAAAAGGAAAACAAAATAAATAAAATCAAAACGGAATTGCCCGGCATAATAAAAGATACCAAAACAGTGGACCAAAAATGTCTCGTGATTATTTTGCATGCAAAATGTAGACTCATAAGAAATACGGGCGACGTCATGAGAACGTGCTCTTCAGGTTAAATATATCTGTCTATATAGCCATATAATACCTATGCAGAGCTCTGACGCAGTGGACTACTTTCTCACATCGATTTGATGGCTCAAGTTCAAAAGATTTTCTCTAAGGCCCTCAGTTGACGACGCACAGTGGGACCTTTGCATATTTTGCGATACAAACACAAGTTTCTGAATGAAGAAATTTATTTTTAATATCTAATAGCCATTTGAAAGTTTTAAATCATCCTCTTTGCCTTTCCTGTGCATTTCAATTCGATGTCACATTGGTTTTATTAGGTATGCTTGGTAGAGGTAGAATTGAAAATTCAATTCAATTCAACTCAATTTAAATTTAAAAGCCATTTCAAGCATCAATCCTTTTGGCCAATTATTTGCATTGTTATTTCAATTTTCTCACGCTTTATGGGTTAAGGCCCTACTGTGAGCTACGCCCATTCCGCCCACCTACCCCGTGTCATCCGTGAAACCTACTGTAACGTATTGCATTCGCTCTAATGGCGTAGCTGGCGTCATGGTTCTTTCATCTGCTGTAGTTCACTCTCCTACGTACCTATATACAAATATTATAGAAATACAAAAACAAATAATACGAAATGCGAATCAGAGAGCACGATACATCTATTAGAACCGAGGGCAATTATCAGTTCATACCCAAGAAATAATTAACTCGAATATGATTTGTTGCACTGGGTCATTGGACTGGCAAGTGCTTAAGCCCCGTTATAGAACCCATAAGAAATACAGAAATGACGATAATTAAAAAAAGTAAACTATTTTTGGTCTATATAAACATGTGAGAAATATAAAAAATGGGAGTAATATTTAAAATCTCCATTATTAGCGATAATGTTTACCTATCTTCTCTCAAGCAGCATACGGATTACACATAAAAAATCTATTTCCAAATAGATTTGTGAATTTAAATGAAATATTTGCATGCTGTATATTCCTGAAGTCCATTAGAATAAATGATATTTTGATCAATTTTCCGATTGGAATGTTGGGTAAAAAATCATAAGCATAAGGTAATAATTTTTATTGTCTAAGTACCGTAAAATAGTATAACAAAGTAATAAGAATATAGAGAAGTCGTACAAATAATGGTTATCCAGATGCAGCACACAGTACGTTTGTTTCTCTGAAATAAAGGCGTCAATAATAACACTCAAGTGTGCCTGTGTTATATGACAGTGTGTAAGTGTGCATGTAAGTGCATGCGTGTGCTTGTGTGCGCTTGTCATGCACAGTGTAAATCATTTTGCGTCAGACTTTGTGTCGCTCTGCCTCTATTTGTATCCGTCTGCCACAGTGGCTGCTCCTCTTCGCTGTCTGCTGCCTTTGCGATGCTCTGCTGACGCTGGCAAACATGTGCTTGGATGGGCAAAGCTCGTCTGTCTGTCTATTATATGCATATATTTATATTCTTCTATATTGCTATTATGACCCCCTTCTCCCTGCCCTGAGCGGGCAAAAATTGATGTCGTCATTCTGCCCGAGGCGTGTTTATAATTTCAGTTAATGCAGCAGCTGCATTCAACAAATCTTTTTTCTTCGCCATTACGCAGCACTTTTGGCAGAATGCGTAATGTTGCACATACGCAACGTGCGCGTAGTAATTAGAAGCAACGAGCCCCACCTCCACCACCTCAACCATCACCAATATCGAAGGGAGTCACGCATACATACAAGTCTGTGTTCCGTTACTGTGCCAACAACTACTGTTATTCGAGTGGAGCCCTGCAGAGCCTGGCAAATGCTGCGTGCAAAGTAAGCCGGAGGAGACGGAGGAGCCGGCTGAGCAGCCCAAATGTCCAATATCGCAGCCGTCGGGAAAGAGGTTGCGACAGGGATAGATCGCTGCCGGAAAAGTTACGCACTTCGAATCAGTGTTCAGATTCTGCCTATAGTAGGAGTTGTTATTGACCTCATAGTAGATGTTGCTCTCGTAGGGCAGTGTATACAAGGACTCCTGACACTTGATGGCCGGCGATGGCAGCAAAAGTTTCACTGTTTGATGTGGCTGCTGTGGCAGCATTTGTTCATTTTCAATGAGTCTACTATTATTGTTATTGTTATTGTTATTGTTGCTATTGCTGTTGTTATTGCTGTTGTAGGAGTGGCTTACCGGCGCCGTCGCCTCTTGCTTCACCACAATCAAAGAGGCAAGACGATCGCGCATTATATGTATTGGCTAGTGTGTATCTGTGTGTGCGTAATGTAAATGACGGCGATTCATGAGCAGGCAACACAAGGCACAAGAAACAAACATAAAAGAAACAACATCAACAGTCAAAGGACACATGAAAGTTATTAAACACCTGTATGGCGCACTGCAACACGATGGAGATCCAGCACGACGTCCGAACTGGAAGCCAATTTTGTGTCTAGCACAAAAACTTGGCAATTCGCCCGCTGTGGTCACTCCGATAATACATAGCTGTAACCGAGCGTGGCTGTTGCTGCCACTATTTGCTCGACGTTATTTGATGCACACTCGCGGCTTACACTTGTCCTCGCCTATTTCTGTTATGTCCTTAAACTTGAACTTGCGAATTCCGCGATTTATCCGGCCTCCACCTCCTCCCGGCGACCCTGCTTATTCTTATTCTGCTCACAGGCGTTTGCGCAGTACCCGCGGATGTCGCGACGTAACCAACTGACGACGCAATGGCTTACTCACGTTTATATGTCAACGTATGTGTGGGTCTGTGTGTGTAAGTAGGCGACGTTATATATACTCGAAATACAAGGACTCTACTCAATGTTAAATGTGCAAAGACATCAACAATTTTTGTTGTTGCTCGTGTTATAGTTGGTATATTTACTTAGTGTTTGCACCTGCACTGAAGTTTCACATAATTCTACACAAATATACATGGAGATATTCAATGGATTATGCTCACACAATATATTCGAATTGCAATAGTTCACGTTACACATACGCAGCGTAGCACAAACGCGCGCCACAGCTGCAACGGGAGTTGCACGATATTACGCATACGATGTGTTCTCAATCGGCTTCCGTTTCCGTGTTGGTCTAGATGACAACTTGTTGCAATAAAACTGAGCTATTCGTTGAGCACCAATTAAATATTTCTATACTTTGTATATTGTTTGTATTAGTATTATTATTATATTAGAGACATTTGTACGTTCGAAAATGAGTGCCGCTTTTATTTTGCTCTATGCGATTATTAAGCGATTTGGGCTGGTTGTTTAATATTTGCGAAAGGTTGTTAACAATGCGGCGTCTGTGACGCGACTGAACTTATCTTTACAGTTATACGCGACTATATCCAAACGGAGGAGCAGCACACCAAGCGAACAATCTGCTTCAGTCGGCGTCGCCAGCTGCTTGTGAGAGAGAGAGCAAGAGAGCCAGAGAATGAGAGAGAGGGAGAAACCCGTGCTCGGGTGCAACACACGACCTACCTTGCGCACTCGGTTTTCGGTTTTTTGGTAAGACAAATCGTAAGCGCTATTACGTCATTTACCGAGCCATCATCATCGGCAAGAGCAAGAGCCAGAGCAGGAACAGGGGTAGCCGCCCCAGCAGCGATGCTAGTTGCGGCAACAACAGCAATACAAAGCTCGTGCGAACAAAAATCGATGACGTCGTTGTTAATGCGCCTGCGCTGCAGCCGAAATGGCAGTGGGCAAATATACGTATACGAGAGCGCAATAATGTAGGTGCACAGCTCTGTCGACGTCGTATGAAAGCGAAGACGGAACTAATTTGCGTCATAAAAAGCTCTGTACTGCTCTGTTCTTTAAACGGCAGTGGGAAATTGATTTTCTAGTTGCTGTTTTGCTTTTTCACCTGCTTTGTTTAAATGGCTGTTCACTCCCCCCTCCCCCGCTATCACCCCCTACTATGTCTCTCTCTCTCCCTCTCTCATGTTTTCTAACTGTTTCTTTACATTGTTTCACACGCCCACATCTAAAACATCCTTAACAAACTGAAACGGAGCCGGCATGCCGTTTATATACCGGGAAAGCCCTTGAACCTACACGTAGATTTACCTATTATATATTTTTGTGTGCATCTTACATATGTACATAAGTATGCTCTCTAATTTTATTGGCCAACAGGACGATATATTCAATTAAAAATTGATCCATAGAAGAGTCTCTACATGCATATTTACATGTTTAATTAAATAAAGAAAATCTTAACGCACTTTACCATTGACAATCGGTAGTGCAGCTTAGAAACCTGAGCGGCAAACAACCGTTAGTAATATATGTACATTAAATTAGCTCCTCCTCTCGAAACTACAAACAAAACCGAAAGCAACAAGTGACACACACACACACACACACACCAATATTCGCACACAAGCAGACACTTTTATGAAAACGTGAAGCCGAAGCTCGGATCACAATCCTCTTGAGCGAGAGCGAAATAAAATTGAACGTGGACTGAGTGAGAGAGCGAGACTGAGTGGGAGAGTGAGAGTGAGAGTCGGTCTAGCAGCGTTTGGTTTCCAGTTTGAGGCGGAGTAGAAGTATATGTAGGTGAGGCCGGTAACGTTTCGTTTTCGTTCGTTTTGCGAGTTCGTGCTGTGTAATGCATTCGTTGTGGCTATTTTTAGACAGATTCCAAGCCACGTTTTCTAACTGTTTTTAGCGTATGCCTGAGCCTGAATCACAACGGCAGAGCTTGAGACAAACGTGAGATCGCCGGTCAGCAGACTTGGGCGCAGTGGGCTCTTCCTTTCGATTTCGCTAGATTTTTTCCCATAATGCTTTTTCAGCGCTTTGGCATAGGCATTGCCTTTGGTTCAACGCCAACACACCCCACATACCCCACACCCCACATTGTATTAGTGTTGCAGTTCAGTTCACCTTAGCATGGTGAGCCTCACATGCATACATACACACATACATACATATGGAGGTACGTACAAGTTGAATTTTTGGGAGCGACGCAAGTGGAACTGGTCTGGTGAAGTTTGTGTTGTTATTGTTGTTTGTGTTTTTGTTTTGTTCATTTATTCATGGCTGCTTCTGACTTGTTGGCGCTGCTGCTGACCCGCTCGTGGCCCCAAAAAGTGCATGCATATACCGCCAGCCTAGCGTCGGACAAGCGTTGGAGTCGCTTCCAAGATGTTATATTGTTGTTGGTTTTATTGGCTGTATTAAGCATGGCTTGCCAAGCCAACAACGTGAGGCAACGCTAGGCAACACGAGGCGACGCGCCGCGACGTCGAAGACAAGCCAATAGTTGGCACTCCTTGCTTTTGCTGCTGCCTTAAAGTCTCTTTAGCTTTTGTCTTTTCTGCGATGATATTCTAAATGTGCTGCGCCAAATTTACTTCGTCTGTTGAATTTGTTGTTGCTGCTGGCCTAATCCATGTATCGTTTTCGCATCGTTGCGCGCAGTTCGTGAGTTTAATTTAAGGAATTTTAGCTCTTTTTGATTGCTGTTTAGTCTTTGATTTTTGTATGTCTTTACCAAATTTCAATTAGCAAGCGGCACTTTGCGTTTGCTATTTCAATTGTTTTTTTCTTTGCTGTTGTTGCTGTTGTTGTTGTTGTTGTTGTTGTTGTTGTTGTTAGGCTGCACATTTGTGACGGCGCCTTTTGAATCATTTGCATAATTTGCTCGTGGTTGGGCCAACTCTTTACCTCTCCATAAGTTTGGTGTGCCTTGCTTTACTTTGCCTAGTCTCAAGCCGTTCCGGACTTGCTGACATGCCCATTTTATCGATGACCCACCTATCTATTACCGAGCATAACTATACCCATAACATCCCATGCAAATTTTCGGAGTTGACTCCGTTGCCTGCAGGTGCTTTTCGTGGCGAATTATTGTCATTATATCTATTCATAGTATTTCTATATATAAATGTATATGTATATATGGTCCAACCTGCAAACATCTTTTGTGCCCTCTGGTGCAAGTATTTCATGCAATATTTGGGAGTTTTCGAATTTACTTTAGGCCAAATAACATTATGTCGAAGAAGCATGCCAGTATTTCATCCAGCATACAGGTATAAAAAAAATAAATACTTGAAGATTTTATATACTTGTATGATATCCTTTCAGTTCCAATGACATCGAAGAAAGTAAAAATTCGTATTAAATCAACTATTAAATTGGTGGATTCCTTGCTACTTATTCTGCAAATACAGCTTTTTGATTGACCACGCCCCTTTTTGATAAGAGAGTTTATTTGCCAAGTATATTGTATTTCAACTTTTAAGCGGGGTCAGCGAAAACTTTATAGTAGTATAATATGACCACATCTCTATTTTCTATATCGCTTTTCAATCCGTGTACGACTGTTAAAGGTATAACATAAAATTAATATAGTTCATCATGCACAAGTAATGTACCATATTAGAGTCCCAGATTACCCCACCCATTCATAACCCAAGCAATTTTAAACCAAATCTAAGACAGCAAATGATGGACGGATTATCCTTAGGAATTCTTATTGGTTAAATTAATATCAATCATCTATTGAAGGCAGACAGGCAGGCCTAAGGGTGAAAGTATCCAACTATCAACTACCGCCTTCCGGTGCTTATCAAGTTCCTGTGTTCATTAGCATCCCATTATTTATAGCGCAATGCTTTGCGGCTGGTTGGCCACACGCGCCGTGACGTCATAACACAGTGTACAAGCGATCGATAAACAAAGACGTCATCAATTTGGGTGGCGGCGCGTGTCCGTGACGGGCTACATGGACATGCGCTGTTAATTGCGCTCGCGCCATGAATGAAAGCTTTGGAGCATGTGGTGAGTGCGCCGGCAGAGGCAGTGACAGTGGCAGAGGTAGATGCAGAGACAGAGGCAAAGCTTTATGCGGAGGCAGAGAAGAAACGCCGGCCGGCAACGGAGGGTCGGCGTCGCAGCGTCGGCTATAGTCTCCATTACGGCTGATGTTGTGCTCTCGCTCTGGCCAGCAGCAAGCGCGTGAATCAGTGACGTAACAGTGCGACGCCTTTACTCTACGTACTTTCTACGGCTATCTCTCTTTTTGTGACGTCAGAGTTGGATGCTACTAGACTGTTCGTATGGTCAGCATATGTCATGCCCTCTCGCTCGCTGTGACGTCAGTGAACCGTCTTTTTTAAGCCTGCTGGGGCTATTATTATTATTGCATGATTAATTCATTAGCACAGGTGCAACGAAAAAAATTCAATATCTGCGAGCTTAGTATTTTTGTTGTTGCGAAAATTGACTGCGTGCATATGTATGTGCATAGGAGTCTCCAAACCATTTGAAATATGCTAAATATAGAGGGTATTTCAAGTCACCACACAGCACGCTCTATTATCGGTAATGGTGACGTCACAGTACACTTGAACTTGACTGCTGCGTAAATTTGTACATATATATGGCCAGGGGATAGTCACACGTGCTGCACTTCTTTGCAGGCCGATTTGCGAGCAAAAATAGTTGCTAAGTTGCATATCTAAAAGTGGGCTGCCAATAAATTCCATGATGGCATGAATAAGGGTGCATGTGCAAGGCCTTAAAGAATTATTTTAGCGTCTTACATCTTATATACATACCGACTCAAGCCACGGATTTTCATTTGCGACAGTTTTATAGTTTACGTTCAGTAGTCAAAATTAGAAATGCTAAAACATGTTTACCTTGTTTATCCTTGTCTAGTCTGGGTAAAGAATGGAGAATGTAGGATAAAAAAGATATGTAAATTTTAGCAGTAATTGATTTTAGTTTAATTGATTGAATTTAGTTTAATTTATTTTAGCCATTTTTCTGAGCGACAATAAATATTTCAAATTAAAATTATTCCCTTTGTTGTCTTCAATGTATCGGATCGGATCCATCTATTACAAGTAAAAATTTATTATATATATGCCCATTCTAATATAACGAATATATTGGGAAATTTATAAAGCCATAATTTCCTTTGAATGCTTTAATCAGCCACTGTACAAGATCTGCGGCTAAAAGACAAGTTATCCAAATGACAGTCACTAAGGTTCTTATGCAAAGCCACCAAAAGTTTGTATAAGTCCGAAGCAATTGTAGCTGCACAAAACGCTGCATTTATTATGGAATGCATCTCTTTGAAATACAGTGTACACGTGAGATTTCCATAAATTTAGTGGCCTGTCATTTATAAGGAGCAAACAATATACCGGACAGATTCAACTTGATATACCGACAAAAACATTGCGGCAACATCCAAGTAGTCTTCAGCTAGTCTCAGTGAAGCTGCTGTTCATCTGAGAAGCATCTGTTTATGGCGATTTTCGCACCCATGGCGTTCGGACAAATGCTGCGCAAATGTAGAGACGACCTCGACCTGTCCCGTGCTCTCATGCTCAGGGCAATACGTTCGACTAGGTAATACATGCTCTGTTAGAGTCTCTCGTTATATTATTTGTGTGTATTCAACAAGAAACAGTGCTGAGCTGCATTGCTCACAATGAAGTCGATAATGAAGTTATGAACCATCCATTCAATTGGTCATGGACGGTAGAAACTCTTTGCTCAGCGCTTCAGTCCATTGATGTAGATAAAAAGTTCGAGAGCGATACATTTCATTGATTCTTCGGCTATTCTTTGAACAGTAGTTGAAAGAGCGCACAACTGAACCAATTTAATTTCAATCTCCAATTTTAACTGATATAGTTAACTGATATAGTTCACGATGGTGAACAACTAAGTTGTTCACAAGCTTGTACTAAGCCTCCCATCTCTAATATGCAGTCGCTGACATGGTCGGCGAGCCATGCGTCTCCTATAGCTTGGCACGGCTACATCTTTATATTCTGAACGGTATAGATTTGTATCGGCTGATATCTGTGTGTAAATTCGCAGTCACAGTTAGAAGCTAAGCCATGCATCGTGGTCAACAATTGGAGGTAGCTTCAGCATGCGATTGTTAAGTCAACGGGTTTGTCAAACTGCAGTCAGACAGATACAAGGCTTCGATTCTTCGAGTCGCTTGGAATCAGCTTCGGCTTGAGTCGGTCTGGCACCTTGACAAGCCTGCAGACCTCAATAAAATGGCAATTGGCAACAAAGATGATCATGGTAGTATTTCTGAAGCCAAAGTTAGTAGTTGAAGCTTAAACTGTAGGTGAGAGGAGTTTTATGATTCGCATTTAGCTATATACAATGACTATATTGAGAAAACTAAGTTAAAATTGAAACTTTCCTGAACATACTGCAAAGTTATAAAAATCCTTTATAAAGACGTACGTAGGTATATTCAATATTCTAGACAGTTATTTTAATTGAAAAAACTGGTGCAAAAAGCCATCGGATGTGCAAAAAAGACATTGACTACGGCATACTACATTTTCATATATATTTTATAGGATTCACATTAACCCCGACGTCGATCAGCCTGACAGCAAGATTACAAGAAATGGATATATGTATTTTTTTAGTTCATTTTTACAGCTCGTTGATTCCCTTTACAACTCTTTAGATCAACGGTACAACACAAAATCATATACATATATGTATAAACGATCTTGAATGAGTCACACATAAAATATCAGCTCTTGGGTCAAAAAATGTTGTAGATCAAAATTGAAACTCTTTATTATAGTCAATTAAATTACATTTCCCAACTCAGTCAACCTGCAAAGCTCGTTATTTTTAAATGCTCTGTTTTGAATGTCTCTAAACAATATAAGACATGTATGGTTTGGCTCTACTGCGGAACGATTGAAAGTAATTATAATAATTCATCTCAATAATAATAATAAATATTCGTTGTCAAATTTAATAAATCTAATAAAATTTCAGGCATATACTACAGTACGAGGAATTCTTAAAATACTTCATTTCAATAAATTTAGCAAAGAATAGTTTAGATACTTTTTATTTATATATGTACAATATATCACATTGTAATTTGTACTCGAGATATTCGCGTCCGCGGAAAATGTCAAGCGACTCAGCTAGCAGAAATATGTAATTAGTCAATGCTCAGAGCAGAAAATCGAGAAGCCACCATCGCAGCAGGCACCTGAACATGTCAAGGCGCTTTTTTCCGTTAAGTTTATTTGCATGTGTATATAAGTGTGTACCCATAGCCAGCAGGCCAATGCGGTACGATGCGATGTCAATGGGTTAGATGTACTACAACTAAGTCAGAACGATCACGTTTGTCTATTTAAGGAGACCGAGTCGAGGTTAACTGCAGACATTGCAGCCATTGTGAATGTTGTCATGCACGAGTAGCACGCAACAACTGCCTCGGGATCGAGACTGGCGGATGACTAAGGCTGACTGACCAGCGGTAAGAAGCTAACTGGGCTTCCTGCTGCTAACACAGACATCATTCCTATCGGCACGGCAAAGTTCAAGCAACAATTGAATGGGAAATTTATTGCAGCTAATAGTAGAATCGGAACGAATCATTTGAGCTATACAAACATATGTGTATCTGTATCTAAATGGCATTTACGCTGAAATATTAAATGGCCAGGCCGTAACGGTAGACGCTCGCAATCATTTGATACCGATCAGAGTGAACTTGATCATAAATACAAAATAGTACTTCCTTATGAATGTTCCTCAATTCAGTTCAGTTTGCTAGAACGTCACATTTGTAAAGTTAAGTTTAACCATGTTTTGCGGGCTTAAGTAATCGGGATGCTGTGCGGAGAACAGACAGCATGAGAGCCTATTATAGCAACATATATCTGAATCTAAAGCACATACCATGAGAACAGTACTTGAGATCCTAGTACCTTCTACATTAAGGACCAAAGTTCGATGTGTTGCCTTGCCACAGCAATAGACGGCATTCAATACTAACTGGTCGGTGATCTCGTCGCAGCTCTTGATATCAATGATATCTAGCTGGGGGCATTTGCGAATCAAGCGCATCAGACCAACATCGGTGACACGGCCACAGAAGGACAGTCCAAACCGCTTCAGCAATGGCAGCTCATTGAAGAACTTGAAGTGATCGTCCTCCAGTACATCATTTTCGCACCAATACAACTCCCTCAAACTGCTCAGCTGACCCAGGAACCGGGCATGCTCATTGCTGATCTCAAACTGGCCCGTCAGTTTGAAGTACGCCAGCTTGTTGCCCTTCTTTTCGGCTAGAGTGGAGAGAAATCCCAGATTCAGCTCATTAGACGTCATCCAGGTTTTGAGCGTGCACCGCTGCAAATTGGGAAGTTGGGCAATAATCTCAAAGTTTGCATCGCAGCCAGAAAAGGACAGCTCCTCCAGCTCCTCACAGCATTCGGCTACCTTTTGGTAGAGCGACTGATTCATGACCTCAAAGCAGCAATCATCTAAGACGAGTGTACGCAGTTTTCTCAGCGGAATGCCAAACTCGCCTGAGTTCCAGAGGAGGCAGTCTCGGAGCACAAGCCTGTGGAGCTTGTCAAAGCCGCACAGGTGTTTGCCTAACAGCTACAATTCGTCAAGCAATTCATATCAGCTGGTAATGGTGGGAATTGGCTTACCCGTATAACAGCCATTGATCAACTCAAACGACTCCAGATCGGTATTGCCATCCAAATCCAAACTAAGAACATCCTCCGCATCCATGCAGTCGATGCTGACACGCCGGAGATGCGTCAATCGGGACATAATCGTCCGATAGCGAAACTCGTCTGTCACATTGGTGTAGTAGATTTCTTCGATGTTCTTGCAATACTCCGAAATAAACTCGACAAGCAGCGATTCCTTTTGGAAGGACGCACAGTTAACCATCAGCACGCGCACAAAGGGTCCGGCCACCTTGAAGAAATCTATGATATCGGGTAACGCCATTTGCTCCACATCTTCCGCATCCAATGTGTGCTTCTGGGTTCGAGCCCAACTCTCAAATGCCTGTCGGAACTTTGGAGCCACACACGCCAGTCGTACCTTGTCAGACAGCCGAGGCAAGTAGGCAAACAGGTGGCGGATAATTTCTTCATGCAGGCACAGAATGTGGCACTTAGATGAGCCCCTGTCTTGGGATTGCGCTTGCAATCCAGCGAATGCAGACATTTTTTAGTGTCGTCGGCTCAATTGACCCTTTACACATAAAATTTTCATTGCCACGTTCTTGACAACTCTCGACAATTGTAAACAAATACATATCGGAAAATATTTTATGTACAAGTATAACCTTATGAACACATTTTTGTTCTCAAAGCTTCCTATGGCAGTCATCACACGATAACGACTGACAGCTGGAGGCAATTTTCATTCCTCACCTGAATCAGATTTCCATTTAATTTCGTTGTAGCCTATGCGCAGTGAGAACGGGTATACGATTCAGCATGGAAGCATTGTGTAAATCAAAGTAACAGAACAGAGGAAGTACACCTCAATAAATCGCAGATAAAGTGCAGGGTATCTACTATCTCAGTTGTTCCGTCTAGACCAGTCTTAATTGTTTTTGATTTTGTACTTTTGTTTGGCACCAATAAAATGCATAATTGGCTGCATAAATGTATAAATAAAAGCAGCTCGAAACAACAATAAGCGTTTAGAGGTGTACAGTTATTGTATGACATATGCTATACTGATATACTGGGAGACACATCTAGTAGTAGTAGTTTTATTTATATGTATCTGTATGTTATACCGGATAAACTTTGTCTATGGATTTTTAAATTTCGTATTATTTAATAATTAACCTTGTCGAACGGATTTGTTATTGTTTCGAAAGGTAAACGATAGATGCAGCTCACCCGTAATACTAACGAATGCATACACAAATTTAGATACTGCGATGTTGTATTCATATACAACTAATCTTAGAAATTCCTGATCGTGTTTCTTGAGCTTGATTATCAACAGCGGTAAATTGCGAAAATTTTCAATACCAAAATAATTTTTTCTATTTAAGGTTCTTTTCTGTTTCCGAATGAATATAACGCTTAAGCCGTTAGACATGATCAAGACTCTCAAAGAGAAAGCCTAGCATTAACATACGAAAATACTATATCAGGTGCTTAGGGGATAGAATTATGCAATATATTGGAATTTATTATTTATAAAATTGAATCGGGTGCACGTCTTATATTGCATGACAAAACAACTTATACTGATCTGAATAAACTTTAAGGAATAAAACAAATTTGAAGGTGAATTTCAAGTGACAATCTTAGATCCTATTTTTATGCATATATGTAACTGTTTTTTTTATTATTTTTTTTTAATATGTTGCATACAATATTTATATATATGTATATTTAATTGTGTGAAAATCATCATAGGAGTCTATTTTTGTAGGTAAAATAGACGTTTCGATATATGTAAATATGTAATCATATGCTTGTTGAAGCACTCAGATCCAATGTGTAAGCTGCATGGTCCCGTCGTGAGTCCGTTGGGTATCCATTACACTCATCTGGCGGACCAATCGCTTCATCGAAGACCGATGCTGCCTTCCAGTACTGCCACTGTTCGAATCGCTAGTCTCGAGTGGTGTGCGCTCATTGATGCGAGGCAGCTGGCGTTGGCGACGACTATCCTTTAACTCTAGTTCGACATCGGAAGCATTGGTTGAAGAGCCCCCTAGTACATCCAGATTTTCATAGGAAGCTGGTGGTGAGTGAATATCACTTTAATGATAATAAAATTGATTACTCAAAATTTGGTCATTTTTAAATTCAGAATTAGATTTACGGTTGTGGTTTGCATCGGAAGCAATCCTTGAGTTGCCAATCCTTGCCAAACTCTTCACCCTCTTCAATGGTCTGCGGCAAACGATGATGCAATGTCTCCGGCAAACGCAAGCCGGTCAAGCCCCCCAGCATCGAAACAAATCCCATTATTACTAATGGCAGCTTTAAATTTTCTTTACCCAGATACGTAACGAAGGGTATCACGATAAGTCCCAAGCCTCCTATGTAGCTAGATGCCCCAATGCCTATGCCGCGCACCTGCGTCGGATATAGCTCGCCGGCAAACGGGTAAATGATCAAGAATGATGCCGAAAGTAGAGCCTTTGATATGAGATATAATATTAAAGTCTCGTCTATGGCATTGTCAGGTAGCATCACAGTTATAACGCAAGCCACTCCACTATATTCAATTGAAGAACAAGAGAATAATAAATAATAGTTATATAAATAGAACTAAATACTAAATAATATGTAAGGAACTCTAGCCGAGACATCTCGACTACGAGATCCCCTGAATTCGTATAACTGGCACTTTAACAATCTTTTTACTTCTTTTCTGTATGCACTAAAAACAACACATGTTCATACACACGCTTACTTTGAGAACTTAATTGTTTCATAATTTTTCTTGCAGATGGACTATCTTCATAAATTCAAATGAAATTTGGAGCGAAAAGGATGAATTTGTGGCCGGTATCCTAAACATAAAAAAAATCAAAATTCTATAAAATACGTGATCCTATATTTAAAATTTAAAATGTATGATATAGATATACATACATATATATAAGATTGTCGATAACTTTAAAACTTAAATAGTTATCGTTTTTTTTAAGCAAACTTGATCTACGTGTGTAAAAGCCTAAAAAAATGTATCGCGTTCAAACAGACGGACAGGGTCCGACATAGTTCGTCACCCTTATAAAATAAATATACTTAGGGGGTATGCCCCTGCCTGTTACATACATTAAATAAAAAAACGTTAGAAATATTAAGTTAATTAATTAACGTTAGAAAGTCAAGTTAAATATCAACAGTATTGATAGTCTCACCCCAATATCATTGATAAGCTTAGGGGCCAACGTCGTCCCCAAGTGTCCATAAAGTACCAACAGCATAAGTAACTTGGAATCTCAACAACCGCCGACAAAAAGAAGCTTACATATTGATTGGTGCCAAGCGATGGTCCATAGTAGCTGAGACCCAAATAGACGGTCTCGTTGGCAAACCAGCTAAGTGTGATCAAGATTGTCTTTAGGCGCATGTTAGGCGTGCGGCATAGATCTATGAGGCCTACGTTAGCGACCTTCCTCTTCTGTTCGCGATGTTTATCTCTCTGGATTTGAGCCTCTAATTTGCTATGCACGACCTCAGGAAATTGTTGTCCATTGACGCGTGCCATGCGTTCAAGTATTCGCAGCGCCTCTTCCAAGCGGCCACGCATGAGAAGCCATCGGGGGGACTCGGGCATTATGAATATGTATAGAAAGTAGGAGTAAAAGGGTAAGGATGTGTAGTATGAGAGACGCACCCAGTCCCGCTCCAGATAGGTAACCAACGAGAGTAGCATTATTCCTGACGTATAAAATGTGCACGTCATTACAGTCACAAAAGATCGATACTTCTCGCCCACTAATTCCAGAGCTGCAAAACAGACATGAAAAAACTGGCATATTAATCACGCGCGACCAAAATCCAATACCAAACAGGAATATCTGTGGGAAAATATTGATATGTATACTCCATTAGTCGATTTTAGCTCTAAAAGTAATAGATTTGCCATTTTTTCATATTATATGTTTTAGTAAAACCTCAGTTAGTTGACAATATGATTTGTCGCTGTGAAACGTTTGAAGGATAAAATATTCTCAGTTTTGTAACTGGTTTAGATTATATTCTACATATTGGATCCATTGAATATTATGGAAAACCAGGGAATGATGGTTTAAAAAAAAAAAAGTGTACATGATCTTGATAAGGAGGATGAGCTGAAGCGATTTAACCCTGTGCGTATGCCCTTATGCTATTATGTTGAAATAGAGACTGCAAATTTTTTTGTCCATGTACATGCACGTGTATATAAAAAAAATCGTTATCCGGTCGAATTTTATTTCTGAATCAGCAATATAAAAAGTAAAATTTCCAGTCACTAGCTCTTATATCTTCTGACATCGAGGCGTTCAAACCAACGGACGGAGGACGGTAAGACATACAGACAGGGCCAAATCGACTCAACTCGTCGGCCTGATCAAGAATATATATACTTTGTGGGGTCTGCTACGCCTCCTTCTGCCTGTTACATACATTTCAACAAAACCATAACACCCTGGTGCCCCATTTTCAATGGGTTCAGGGTATAAATCAGCAAATGTATATAGGCAGATCTACTTACAAATGATAAAGGGTATCTGATATACCGCAGGAATAGTCAACCCAACAATCACTCGACTTCCGGCCCATGTCCAAAAGTCCGTGCTCAGCGATGTCATCAAACTGCCCGCCAGAAGAGTAGCAAGGCAGGCGAAGTAAGATAGTCGCCGGCCTGCTCGATCGTTAAGTAATCCAAACAGATATACACCTACCGGACCTCCACAGTTGAGAGCCGCCAATCCAATGGTGGGATATATATCTCGATCGCATACCAAATTAAACTGTTAACAAATTTATCGATATTATTATGCAAGTGCCTATCAGATCAGGGTTCCTGAATGACTAGGAAATGAGTGGCAAAGAGCGGCTCTAAATGAGACTAGATGTAGATTATTTGTAGCTATGTATATGTTTCTTTAATCACATCGATCACAATCGATGACCAGACACTGGTCGTGTTGTACTCCCACCCTTGACTGCACTTAACCAATGGCCAACTGCTATTAGGCTCCAGTGTTAAAGCACTTTCATCGGTGTATTCAATAGAGTCAAGCAACTGTGTCCAGTTAACGCCATATGTATAGCATTTGCTGAATTCCAACTTGTCGTTCTCCTAAAGTTGAATAAAGATACAATAGACTTACAAACTTACTTATAACTTAAAACTTAAATCGGACTACATGAACTTACCATTTCCTTAGGTATAGCCAAATATTTGCGCTGCTCAAGATCCATTTGAAGAAGCTCCGGAACCCGACACCAGTAATCATCAGGGGTGTCGGCCATGAAGAGTTGGTTGAAAGCACAAAACCCGCATGGTATACAGGCAGGCAGGCAAATGCCAAAAACGAGGAGCTTCTGGTACTTGCCGAACTCGCCAATGACTGGCAGCAAATCATCCAAATCAAAAGCTTCCTAAAATGGTATCCCCTGTAAGTTGCTTACAATGCATATTTCCAGAGCAACGCGGCTACTTACATCCACTGATGGTTGCGCCTTGGGCTTGTTATGTTGCTGCAGCTCCGAGAACTCATCGAACTCATCTTCACTTTCCACAATTTGGCTTGTCATTAGTCTAGTGGATTGAACGGTCTACAATTTCTTGGAATATGTTTAAAGACAATTTTTCGTTTTAGCAGAAGCCTTAAAAATGTTTGTCATATGGTGCAGTTCGAAGGGTTGCAACCCTTGCATAAAGTCAAAAGGAGGAAGGCAACATTTTTAAATTTCTTTTTATGATTTATTTTTTAATTCCAAGTTGGTTTTTAATTACTTTAAACTAAAGTACATACTTTTAAAATATTACACATATGTTTATCCTTAGAATCCAAGCTTTAAGAATAAACAAAAGGAAAAGTATATATAATTACAAAGTAATAAATTATGATAACGGTTAAGAAATGTGTGTTAAGTTAATTTATATAATTTTATAATTTTCTTTTTTTATCCTCTTTTATTTACTTTTTCAAATTACGTTTATATCGAGAATAGGACGTTTATTTGAAATGATTAAATTACATGCCAAAAATTGTTTATAAATTGTTTCTGAAACATGTAACATACAAAATTGATTTGCACCCTCTTTTTCTCGTATTTTCTGATTTATAATAAATATTATTGCGCGCTTCGGTACTACAACATACTCACATACTTATATACATAAACATATACATTATGTATTATATATGTAGTCGTACATTAATAAGTTCTTTATAATAAACAGAAAACTGGCTGTTCACCCACAGCGCAGAAATCACACACATTAGGCTTAAGTATAAATTGTGGCTACACATACAAAACACACGAGCACACATATTGTATAAATACTTGATTTATGCGCCTAATCGACCTTGACAACACTATAGATTTTTCGTATAAACCAGAAGCATGCAAAGAAGCCAATGGTGCCGGTTAGCAAAAAGAACAGGAATACCATTATAGCCGTGTAGCCAAAGTAGAGAAACGTTGAAGCGCTGTCCTTAATTGAGAGCTTTGTGAAAAAGTAGTGGCAACAATATATGAACAAATAAACGGCTGTGAATCCCGAGGTAAGAAATGATCGCCACCACCAATGATAGTCTTCTGCGCATAGATGAAAATAGCAAAGCAATATTGTTGTTTCTGAGCATGTGATGATAAGTATCAGGAATACGAGAAAGAGAAATCCAAACATATAGTACATCTGATTTGACCATAACGAACTTAATATAAAGAATAGCTGAATAAAGATGCAGCCAAATGGCAAAACTCCACCCATTACTATACCAGGAATAGGCTGCGTGTAGATTGACTGATCGGGAATTTGACGCGGAATTTGATTGGTGCGCACTGGATGCTCAAGAGACTGCAATAAACATAATCAAAGTGTTAATATCTAATATCTTCACGGAAAAACTAAATCAAAATAATTAAATAGTTATAACTCACTCGCTTGCGAAAACCAAAGTAGGCACCAACAAAGGTCAATGGCACTGAGACTCCAAACCACAAAGCCAACAAGGCAATCAGAGTACTGAAAGGCACAGCTCCAGAGCTGCTCTCGCCCCAAAGGACAAGATTCATCACAAAGAAAAGCGAGAAAACGACTCTATAAGAAAAAAAAAATAAATAAATAACTCATAGTTTTATAATTAGGAATTTTGTTGAAATTTACCCGGGACAAACAAGAGACGTGAGTATGACGTTGCTCTTCCATTTTACGCCGCCAAAACTCTTATAGATTCTCGCTGAAACGTATCCCGCTGGTGTTCCCAACGACACGAACAACACCATAGAACAAGTCATCAAAGCACCACGATTTGCTGGTGACAAAAAACCAAGGCAAGCAAAAGCCAACGTGACCATAGACATTGCCAATACCTGCACACCGGATCCAAGAAAAACGGAGAGGAGCATTCCTTTACGTGGTGGCCTGAATACATCCCCGTGCACAAGTTTCCATCCAAATTCCTCCTGTGCGTCTTCACCACTGTCCATTTGATTATATCGTGCTATATCCTTGTGCAAAGTGCGCAACATAATCATAGCCACCATACCACTCAGGAAGAGAACAATAACTAATGAGTTGAGTATAGAAAACCATTGAATATTTGTATGCGGCATCGACTCTAAAATATAATCC
The DNA here is from genome assembly GCF_018153725.1 of Drosophila mojavensis. NCBI lineage: Eukaryota > Metazoa > Arthropoda > Insecta > Diptera > Drosophilidae > Drosophila > Drosophila mojavensis. The sequence goes on from NW_025318872.1 coordinate 4,552,954, forward strand.
CAGCGCGAGGACCATTTCACTGAATTATTCAGCACAAATTTCACGGAATATGTATAAACAATTTCCAGAAATACACCATTCTTAAGGGAGCTTTCAGGTATGGCCAAAGGCTCTGTGCCCAAACAGTTTGGTTTGTTGGGATCAGCGTGACTCAATGACTTTGGAGTGACCTTAACTGATATGATGCGACCACTACTACCGAAACCAATACCCCAATCCTCGCGAGCGCCACTGTGATAAGTTATTTCCAGATCCACGTGATTGAAAGGATAGTAGTGCAAGGTCCGCTTGTATAGTAAGTTGATGGGACAGCCGTCGCCATCTGGACGAACCAAGCAGCCCATTGGGAAGCCAATACTGCAGTACTGCTTTCCCGTCTCAAGCTGATAACACCAGGTAACAGGCATGTTATCCACTATCCAATGATGCTGATAGTTAAGACTAATACCCTTTTTAAGTACCATCATTCGCCGATCGCTGTCCGCATCACCACCAGTATAGTTTTTGCGACATGCCTGCAATTATAAATATTTAATTAAATATACGCTAATTAAATATGTAATACATCTTACTTACCACTTTGCATTCCACATCATCCAAAAACTGTATTTGATAAGGACCAGGGCGTATACGCTCGCCAAACAATACTTGTCCTAAGTTTTCTACCGGAGAATTTTCCTCTTTCCCCAGACAGAAATCGAAGTGATGGTACTCATAAGGTAAAACCGATTCCTCAGTATTTAAACGATTAACATACAGAATGACATCAGACTAAATAATGAAATAGAAATACGCAACAATATATGAGACTAAATATACCATTTGGTACTGTTCGAAAAAATTAAAATAATGTACATATTTCCATCCATCGAAAATAACAAAAATTTCGAGATAACAAAACATAATTAATATAAAATTAAATGAGATTAATTTAAACCCAACTCATACTTTCGACTTTTGCCAATATTTAACTACAGTAGAATCCCGTTATAGCGACACTCAAGGGACCGTCGATTTTACGTCGCTCTACCCGGAGGACGCTTTAACCAGAAAGAGTAAAAAATATTTTTATTTTTTTTTCAGACTGGATATTTGTTTCCTAGGTCCGTGTATTGCACGCGCATATCGAGTTTTGCTTTAAATATCGATAACTTGCCCCGTTATTTTGTTATCGATTAAAACATTATCGAAAACCAGTAATAAATTTATATCTGCTACATCTTTAAAGCTAGACTCTCCAAATCTTTTATGTATACTTATATGCATTTTATACAATTTCGATTTTTGTCAAAATTTACCCGCTAATTCACCCCTCACTCTCACATTTGTAAAAGGCGTATTTCAAATACTAGGGACGTGTGCTTTGGCAAATACATGCATATCTATGTTAACTTGTTTTATGCTGAAATTTGTTGTCATCGCGATTTTTTTTTATCACGTCGTAATAACCGGTGATTGACTCAAAAATATGAAAAACAAGTAAGAAAACTCTAGTCGAGACTGCTCGACTAGGAGATACCCTGAACCCTCTAATCTGATATCCTAATTACTGGGCTACATCTAAAATTTGGAAGCTCTAGCTCTAAAGGTGTAGGAGATATAATTAAATAATTAGCTTTCGATAAGGGTTTTGATCGATAATAAAATATTGGGAGTAGTTATCGATATATAAAGAAAAACTTGATACGCGCGTGATATACACGGACCTAGGAAAACAAATATCAAGTCTCTAGCTCTTATATCTTCTGAGATCGACGCGTTCATACATACGGACGGACGGACGGACAGACAGACGGACAGGGCCAAATCGACTTAGCTCGTCGCCCTGATCAAGAATATATATACTTTGTGGGGTCTGCCACGCCTTCTTCTGCCTGTTACATACTTTTAACAAAACCATTATACCCTGGTTTCCCATTTTCAATGGGTTCAGTGTATAAAAATCGTCGGCATAAGCGGATTGTCGTTAAAAGCGGAGACGTACTAAGTTTGTATGGGGACCAACCAAGACAAGTCGTTATAACCGGATTCTACTGTATATACAGATTAATCAAACTAATAATATATTGTACCTTTACTATATTATTTAGTACCTAATAAAAAATATTGATTTTATAGCATAGATAACTTGTATTTAAAATAGAAAAAAATGCTCCCTAAAGAGAATGAGCAAGCTAGAAATGAAGAAGAATGATAAACTAAACGATATGTATGGGATCTTGCCAACTGAGTCTTATACATGTGTGTATACATATAAACATTTAACATATGCATGAATGAAGAGCTTACATGTATGAAGTTTACATACATAGTTTGGATCATGCCAAACAAAACGCTCTACGTCAGCAGACCACCCCACGGTCAACTTAGTTCGAAACGATATACATACATATGTATGTAATACTCATGGGAATCTTATCACTACTTTGAGTATAGTTTAGAGGAAATGAAACGAACGAGCCCCTTACGATGTACAGACCTTTTTTTAACGCTGAACACAATCACACATACATATGTAAGTATGTATGTACATTTACACACATACCTTGCATGTACTGGACACATCCGATTTCCTGCAGTAGTTCACTGGGGCCAGGCCAGGCAGATAAAAGGCTTCGCAAATCGTCAACGTGTTAAACAATAATATCACCAGCGCCACTTGAGAGTACAGAGCCATGGTGCAACGGCTCCGTGACGATATCATTCTTAGTGTATTGACAACTAAAAGCGAATATTGAGTCAGGTGGATGCGGAGTTACTAAATTTTACGATTAAATTTATTGTAACAACCGTCGACGGAGTTTCACCAGAACTTTAGCTGTTTCTGCAGTGCTCTCGATATTTGTACGTACCTAGCAGAGATATTGCCAAATTTTGTTTTTTTTTTTTCGGCTTATTTCTGTCTGATAAACGTCAGCACTGTGCAATCGCAAAAACGGCGCTGCCACTTTTGGGCCTGCCAACTTATCTAAATGGCTACAGAGTTACTTCTATGGATAAACTTTGTTTTTGAGTAATGTTTTCTTTAAAGCCGAAATTTTATTTTGTGAGTAGACCTATTTGATACAAATTCTGTTTGCTTTATATGTGCATTTTAGACTTCACTATTTTTTGTGAAACGCATTAAATTTAAATTCAACTGACAGCTATGAGCAAGCCACGAGTTGCCACCTTTCAAAATGATTGACGCGCATCAGTTTTCCATGTGGAGTCGAGAATTATTCAGAGCCGGCCTGCTTGTATTTCTTTACAATTTACATTTAGTCGAACATAAAACTTCTTGTTCCAAGTTAATTGCAGCTAGACAAATTCAAGTTACATATATTAACAATTTCAGCGAGAGTTTTTCTGGTCCCGCGCTTTTTGACAGTTGGAATAGGCAAAATCGAAATAGCAACACAGCATCAGGAACGCGCAGACAAAGGGGAAACAGACACGCAGAGTGAGTAAGTATTTAAGCGAAAAAATCAATTTTAGGGCGACACAATATTTGCAAAGTGTTCGTTTCATCGTCAATTAATAAAGCTCACTTTATTATTCGTTTACTTATTTGGCAGCTGCTCGGTATTGTCTATATTCACATATACATACACACCATAGAAAGCTAAGCGATTACGAAAAAATTTCCACCAATTCGCGCCCTAACAGCTACGGCATTTGCACGAAATCGAAAGTAAGAGCACTAAAATGACTTCGGACATAACACGCCAACTAATTGTTATCTTGGAGAAGACGGTCTCACCAGGTAAATATTTAATATCCTTTAAAGATATATATACATATGTATGTGCATGTACATAAATTTCCATTGAGGCAAGCACCTATACATCAAAGCATCTAAGTTTAGTTGCTCAGGGCCAACCAAAAAGCCATTTTGTTATAGGCTTTGTTACGACGCAACGTCGGCGGCAGTGACGCGTATGTTGCGCAGGGTTGCAACGTCCAATATGTGAACATTTGGTTGCTATACACAACAATGACATACATATATATATATATATATATATATATATATATATATATATATATATGCAAAAACAATTGTGTATATATATATATATATATATATATATATATATAAGTAATAAATAAATTTTATAAACTGATCAAAAGTAATACACAATTGTTTTTGCATATTATTTATTTATGAGTGATTCAGCTACCCTAACCTCAAATTTACTTACTTTTCGCAGACAAAAATGAATTGCTTTCGGCGAAGAACTTCCTGGAACAGGCTGCCGCCAGTAATCTAACTGAATTTTTAAAGGCGCTGTCCAAAATTCTAGTTGATACAACAAATAGCGCTGTGGCGCGAATGGCAGCTGGTCTTCAATTGAAAAATCACTTAACTAGCAAGGATGAGAAGATCAGTCTTCAGTATCAGGAACGCTGGCATCAGTTTCCTGACGAAGCCCGCGAACTTATAAAAAATAATGTAAGAAATTGTTCGAGCTATATATAATGATCAGTTCAACAAACTTATTCTGTATTTGTATAGTTTATGTTTCACAATCAATAAGCATTAATTTCTTAATTTTATAGCTTATTCGAAATAAGTTTTCTAATCACATCTTGTGAAACATTCTGGTTTTAATATTTAGTACTAACAAATACGTTTACCATGAAACAAAAGTGTTTAAATTAATTCTATATATTCGTAGATACTTGCTGCTTTGGGCACCGAAAACACTCGACCGTCATGTGCTGCCCAATGCGTTGCCTATGTAGCTGTCATTGAGTTACCGATCAATCGATGGGGCATTTTAATACAGACGCTTGTCAACAAGGTTGTCCATGAGGGTTCCAGCGAAATGCACCGCGAAGCTGCGCTAGAGGCAATTGGTTATATTTGCCAGGATATCCGATATGGCGTTCTTGAAAATCAATCCAATCAAGTGCTTACGGCTATCATACATGGAATGCGCAAGCAGGAACCCAGTAATCATGTTAGATTGGCTGCCACGACGGCGCTTTACAACTCATTAGAGTTCACTAAGGCAAACTTTGAGAAGGACATGGAGCGAAATTTTATCATGGAAGTAGTATGTGAGGCAACGCAGTGCACAGACACACAGATATGTGTTGCTGCCTTGCAATGTTTAGTTAAGATCATGTCGCTGTACTACCAGTTCATGGAGCCCTACATGGCCCAAGCATTGTTTCCAATTACTTTGGAGGCCATGAAATCAGAAAATGATGCAATCGCTCTTCAGGGAATTGAGTTTTGGTCAAATGTAAGCGATGAGGAAATCGATCTTGCCATTGAGAGCCAAGAGGCCACCGACCAGGGCCGTGCACCGCAACGAGTCTCCAAACATTATGCACGTGGTGCTCTTCAATTTTTAACACCGGTTCTAGTTGAAAAACTTACTAACCAGGACGAATGCGACGATGAAGATAATTGGAGTCCGGCTAAAGCTGCCTCAGTATGCTTGATGCTTTTGGCCACATGCTGCGAGGACGAAATTGTGCCGCATGTCTTGCCGTTTATCAAAGAAAATATTGAATCGCCCAATTGGCGTTACCGAGATGCTGCGGTGATGACTTTTGGTGCAGTGCTCAATGGTTTAGAACCCAACACGCTGAAACCACTTGTTGAGCAGGCGATGCCCACCCTTATACGCCTTATGTACGATTCCAGTGTTATCGTTCGCGACACAACAGCTTGGACTTTTGGACGGATATGCGATGTAAGTTGAGTTTTATTTATTGTTTTTCATATGCAATAGATTTCTTTCGCGTGTTAGTTCAACAGTGCCAATTACTGCTATAAATGATAATATTTACTCATTCCCGCGGTGTGTGGTGTCCGTAGGTCTGTCCGTATTAATGCAAACCAATTCGCCGCTATTCAAACTAGGCTTGAAATTTGGAACCCTTTTCTGATTACAACAAATCGGGAAATACTATTTCCGGCATCTGATAAATCCGTTGACAATCACCAGTAACTATTCAAGTCCCATATAAATATACTTCCACGTCCGACTCTTCTAGCGTGGTATATGAGAATGAAAAATATAGAGCAAATTTTGTAGCTATTGCTCCAGACTGGAGATTGCCTTTGGACTCCGCTACCAAAAAAAATTCAACGGTTTTTCGACCATGTATTAATCATTCGGTAGCGCCCGAATGCATCGTTTTACTTGTTATAGCATATACACATATACATTGTATGTAAATATGTAAACGACAAAACTCTTTACTTATTAGGTTATTCCAGAAGCTGCTATAAACAAAACTTATTTACAAACATTGCTTGAGTGCTTCGTGAAGAGTCTTAAGTCGGAACCACGTGTGGCCGCCAATGTTTGCTGGGCGTTTATAGGTCTTTCGGATGCTGCTTACGAAGCAGCCGTCACCACCGAAGGAGACACACCAGAGACATATGCGCTGTCACCATACTTTGAGTTTATTATCACCCAATTGTTGGAAGCAACTGATCGTTCAGATGGCGCACAGGCCAATTTGCGCAGTGCTGCCTACGAGGCTTTGATGAATATGATAAAAAATTCTCCTCTGGATTGTTATTTAGTCGTCCAGCACACTACGATTGTCATCTTAGAGCGTCTTAACCAAGTTATGCAGATGGAGAGTCACATCAGCAACCACAGCGATCGGCACCAGTTTAATGACCTACAATCCCTGCTCTGTGCCACTCTGCAGAGTGTGCTACGCAAGGTGCGCGAGGAGGATGCTCCACAAATTTCAGACGCCATTATGACAGCAATCTTGACAATGTTCAGCTCAAGTGCCGGAAAGTCGGGTGGTGTTCAGGAGGACGCCTTCCTGGCCCTCTCTACGCTAGTTGAACTACTGGGCTTTCAATTTGTCAAATACATGCCAGCCTTTAAAGATTTCCTTATCATGGGGCTCAAGAATCATCAAGAATATCAAGTTTGCTGTGCTTCCATTGGACTAACTAGTGATATTTGTCGCGCATTAAAGCACCTAATGGTACCCTACTGCGATGAAATCATTTCCGTATTGATGAGCGATCTCTCCGAGCCCAATCTTCATCGCAGTGTGAAACCACAGATTCTATCTGCCTTTGGCGATATGGCCCTAAGCATTGGGAGCGATTTTCTCAAATATCTAAATGTAGTTATGGACATGTTGCGGGCAGCGTCCGATTTACAGGTAATATCAGTCACACTTATTTTTTGGAACTCCAATAATTTTTTTTTTTTTAAACAGGTGGATTCCAGCAACTACCACATGACAGAATACATAAATGAATTGCGGGAAAGCGTTCTAGAGGCATACACCGGTATAATTCAAGGTCTAAAAGGAGTTGAGCAAACGGCCAATCCAGATGTGTTCCATATGGAGCCTCATTTGATGCATATTATTTCCTTTATCAAGCGCATTGCCCAAGACGGGGAAGTTTCGGACTTAATGGTGGCAAGTGTCGCTGGATTCATTGGGGATTTATGTACATCATTTGGCCCACGTCTCTACCCGTTGTTGGATGATGTTGTTATCACACATTTCCTGGCTGAAGGCAAGCGTTCCAAGGGTCAGCGTACTAAAATGCTCTGTACATGGGCGGCCAAGGAGATCAAGAAAATTAACAGTCAAGTTATAGCCCAGTAAAATGGGCTTTTAGGTGTTAATCTATTTCCCACCCCAATGTGTGTACGCAGCCAAACTGGTGAGTAACCTGTTGCTCGCAAGAAATAATGTCACTCAAAATTCATTTTGTAACACATTTTTTACAGTTCAGTCCGAATTCGAAAATTCTATCTGCAAGTTTGTTTGTCCGATTTATTGTTGCTGTGCGACGCTTAAAGTTTAAGACAATTTTGTTTTTTAATTAAATTGTAAGCCAAATCCTGCTATGATTATGATATTTATATTGTTATTTTTGTGTGAGATCATTAGTAAATTTGATATTTCCTAAGAAGCGTTATTACAGTCCAACAACTACATAGATTACATAAGCATTATGACAACTTAACATTTAAGCAGCTTATTAGCACAACGATTCCAGTATGACACAAAGAGAATCCGATTATATACATTACACAAAACAAAAGGGAGTGCAAAAAATGTTATTCAAAATTATGATCATGTCTCTATAAAATTGTAATGTAAGGGAAAAATCGGTATCAATTTATAACATTACATTAAACCCGATAAAAATCGAAAACTACATAGCAATATTGTATACAAATTATCTTACGGCTGCAACATAATTTATAAGATACACCTATGTAAATGAAAAAAAAAAAAAACAAAAATCAACCAATTAGTTGATTTGCGGGAATGAAACTCTTAGTTCTTGACGTATATAAAATGACGTACTTCAAAATGCAGCAGATGTGTAAGTGTGTGACTGTGGCAGTCTGCGAGTGCGGGAATATGCGAGTATGAGAATATTTGTGTGTGAATGTTAACTTATGAATGAGCCATAAGAATGCCTGTGTACAATGTATGAAATGATTATAAATGAGTGCTTTATTAATTGCTACTAATCTCCATATCTAGTTACAGTGTGAATCTGAGGTATGTGGATGTCTGAACTGAAACTATATGGTTTGTGATTGAAGTGTTATGAGCGAGAACCACTCCTTATAAATAAAAGCACTTCAAATGCGCGCGAGTGTGGCGTGTTGTGTGATATTACTAAATGTAAGTTTTTTCTAGAGATCATTAAGCAAATTTCCAATAAATAAGACGAATGACTAGCTATAAGCAAATTTCAAAATCGACGATATACCAAACACAAATTAATGAACACCAAAAAAAAAAAAAAATAAATAAATAAATAAAAAGAAAAGAAAAAGATTTTAAACGGGCGCCAATCTGTTATAATAAACAATAACAATAATAATAAATAACAAATCCCAATCATGAAAACACAATATAGGGAAACCAATAAATTTAAACCGATTCAATTTTTATATAGTACATAAAACTGTCATTTATATTATTCAGCCAATATTCAGACCAGCGCCTGATTTTCGATTAATTTTAAATACAAAATCAATATGAAACAAATGTGAAATGAAATGAAAAACGAATACAGTAACAACCGAACAACTACCTGCAACGTTATATTGAACTTAAACAAGCAAACAAATAAAGCACTACTAAACTAACGAAAACGGACCAGGGTAACACTACAGTACTTCACTTTACATACATGCATACATACATAGATACATCTACATTACATTTAGGAATATAAACACCATACGAACAAGTATATGACTGTTTAGGACATAACGACACGACGCGAATTTGTTAATGACTAAACTCAGTTTTATCTTTCGTCATTCACATGATCACTCGTTTATGGAGTAAACCGTACAAAAAAAAAAAAAAAACAGATTTCTCAGCAATTATTCAATACTTAAAATAAAACTAAAACTTTTATGTAAGAAATTCCCGTTTAAGATCTTTTAACAGCTCTCTGATCTTTTTAAGAAATTAAAATAATTTACAATATAGATTGAAAGTAAACCTACAAATTTGCGTTAAGCATAAAGTCAAAGTAATTTAAATAACCCAGATGAACTTGCAATATCTTATTATTTTGAATGATTTTAACTATCACACTGCCGTCCAAAAGTAAATTCATGCAGTTCAGTTATAATTCTCTAATAATTTACCTTTCAATCTATATAACGATTCGTCATAAATTACGTATTTAAACTATTTACACTCAATTTGAATTGCCAAAATAATTAGATTAGTAATACTTTAAGTCTTAAAAACACTGGGGACGGAATTTGCTGATGTGTTCTGGCGGCTTCAAATCCAGGCTGCATCATGTATGAGACCTATGATTGAGAACAAAACGTCGAAAGACAATTGAAAATGTATCACACATTGGCGTACGTAAGTTTCTTTTGAATGTTTTGCGAATAGAAATGACAACTTTTGCGTATCTTTTTCCAGATGACACATTTTGGATGATTGATGAACCTGTGAGCATGTGTGATAATGATGATGAAATCAGATGTATTTTAATTGGAAGCTTATTTGAGAGTAATGAAGATATTTCGAATCCCAAATCAACTGATCCTGCACAAATATTATATATACATCCACATTGTAAAATATGTGCGCTTGGGTGTGCAAGACTATGACTGATGAATGTGCGTGAGTGTGTGTTGATATCATTCCAGATTCACAAATGAATTTAAATCGTGAACAATGTAAAATTTAATGGTCGGTCTGCTTTTCTCATTTATATACATAAACAAAATTAGACGCTATGTATAAGTGTGATCGGTTGATATAAGTGCAAATATGAAGAACACTTTTAGATCAAATTGTATCGTGTTCTGTTCAATGAATTTAAACCAGAATGTATCTGTAAAAGTGAGCATGTATGTGATTGATGTGTGAATATGTGTGTAAAAAGCACCACGCGCAGCAGAAAAATGTAAAATAATATTCTGTTTTGTAAGAATGCAAATCAAGAATTAAATGTTTAAAAAAAGAATAACAAATTAGAAGAAAACAAAAATGACATTGAAAGAGATCAAAACAAAACTAATTGAAACGAAACATATGGTACTGATTTTATACTGAGAACTGAGACTTTATACTTATACAATACATACATAAATACAAACAACTACATAAGGACTATCATTAATTACTTTACGCGGGACGTACGATACAAACTAACAGAAAAATAGAAAAATTTACACAACGCAACGGACATAAATATAGTTAATATAAAAACAATGTCTGTATGCATATTGCAGGTTCATATACAATATGTATACATACCTAATACGGAAATGTACAATGTACGCATGTATGAAATTATTATGAAAAGGTTACGCTGACGCGCGGTGCTTACAATGGATTATAAATAAAAATAAATATGTTTAATTTTAAGTGAGTATTGTGTATCTTCTCTACTGTCATTTATCATAATGCGTGTGTGCGAATTATATAGCATGCGTGAAGAGTGTGAATCCGAATATAAATAGATTACTCGTCTGGTCAAGTTGTTCTTGAATCGAATGGTATAAATGAAAGCATATTATTATTTCCATACTGCAAAAATGAGAATTATTTTGTTAAAAGAAAAGTATGTTTAAATTTCTGCTTAAATAATTGATCTTAAGCACTGGATGACTGATAGTTTGTACGTGATGAAAAAGAAATGTAATTGTGTTTGTGTGCAAGGAAAATAAAAGTATTTTGAATGCAAGCAAAATTTGTTAAATCGACTTTTATTTACAGTTACAGTTACAGTTTAGGCCTATTTGGCAATATCAGTACTGCCTCCTCCTGCAGTTGGCGCAGTTTCTCAGGTTTGATGTCCAGCTCATCAAGGAAACTCTTTACATCAAAGTGTGTACTCGAGCGTAGTTTACCAGGCGTCCGACATAAACGAGGAGCCGGACGGGGCGCCCAATTGTCGTCAACTCGCTCAAAAGATTGACGGGCAGCGTTATGGTCATGATTTTGGACTTTCTGCCAATCCACTACAGGATAGACACAAGCATCTATATCTTCGAATATTTCTGACCATTCGGCTTGCGTTTTTGTAAGGAATATATCCGTTAATAGCTGTCTACCTCGGACTTGATGTTCTTCTCCATATTGCGACAATTCTTGGGGCAAATTTAATCGTTCCTTAATTAAACTAAAAAATTGCGGCTCTAATGCGGCCACCGACATAAAAAGGCCATCTTTTGTTTCGTAAGTGTCGTAGAAATAAACGCCGCCATCAAGCAGATTTGTTCCACGCTGTTGCGCTTGACCCCAAATATTGAGCTTCCTGGACATAAATAACCAGCTAGCGACATATGCAGCACCATCAGCCATTGCTGCATCCACAACCTGACCTTTTCCAGACTTATGACGTTCCAACAACGCTAAACATATTCCCAATGCACACATAACGCTTCCACCAGCAAAATCCGCTAAAAGATTGATAGGTGCCGTTGGTTTCTCATGCTCGCGGCCCAGCATCGAAAGCACCCCAGATACGGCTGCATAGTTCAGATCATGCCCAGCACGCGGCGCAAGTCGACCATGTTGTCCAAATCCTGTGAGACGTGCATAAATTAAACGCGGGTTGGCGGAGCACAATAAATCAGGGCCCAAATTGAGCTTCTCCATGACTCCGGGCCGAAATGGTTCAACTATAACGTCGTATTTTCGAGCAAGCTGTTGGACAATCTGTTGACCTGCCGTCTTTTTTAGATCAACGACTACAGTGCGCTTACCATGGTACAGCACATCCAAGGAATTATCCAGTACCTAAAACAATATTGTAAGTGTATACCAACTGCAATCCTATTTCAATATGTCTGTACCTTGTCTATGCGCGTTACGCTTGCACCGAAATCTGCGAGTATTTTGCCACACAATGGCCCAGGAGCTAGTCCCACAAACTCTAAAACCTTTACACCGCCTAACGGCATTTGAAGAGCCTTTCACTGCCCACTATACAATGTACTTTGCACAGTGCTAAGATCGCCAGTGCTAACACAAAGGTATTATCATCAGTGTTCTTTAACAGTAGCATAACATAAATACATGTAGCATTAAAATACCACAATTTTGTATTCATACAATTGTTTTAACAAATAGAGAAATTTAGGATGCTACTAAAAGCTTAAAGATGGATAGATATTCCCTATATAAAATTTCTTATGATATAATGAATTTTCAAAAATAAAATGAGCTTCAGTTCACTATATGTACATATATAAATTATTTGTATTTAATATAAAATATTCAGTAAGCATTAATAGCTTTAGCTATCGCAAAATGGAATATTTACAATGGACTACGATTAAACAAATTTTCAGTTTGCTCTTAGTAAAAAAAATACATTTTTTTTATCTAACATCGCTAACCGTTTAACATGGATAGTGCTAACATACAACCACTAACCAGAGAACACATAGACTGTTCTCTGGTTAGTGATACAACATAGCCTAAGCCGGTTGAAAGAATTTAATTGCAAATGTGTATGCCAGCGGAATGACATAATGAACTGCAATTCCCACAAATACATGTAGATGACAGTCACATAGCAATCATTTGTTTTTCAATATGAAAATACGTAATAAGTTTCAAATTAACAATGTTATACTGTGAACAAATTTTAAATGAGTCAATTGATGCGCCATAAGGCTCTTTTTTGCGTTAACTTGTGTTATTTTTGCGTCAGCTGCAACACCAAGGAGCAATTGAAAATTTGAAGAAATTATCAATTTGGTTCCCGAATATTTAAATATGCCGCAACAAAGACGAAAAGTTGCTTTTAGCGGAAAAAAGAAGAAGGATCAGATACTACAAAAACGTTCTTTAAAAGGTAAGTGATTGTATTTGTGCAAAACAATTGCAAAAATAAAAAGACCAATAGGTCAACCTAAGTACTTGCGAAGCACTCAAGAATCGAACGAAGACAGCGATGCACAAGAGAGAACAGTTGATAAGAAGCTCATGGAGCAACCTTTAACACGCGGTGGTCGAAACAAGAATGTAAACCGTTACAATCTTCAATTCATGCAAGAAAGCAAAAAGGAGATAGAGATATTGAAGCAGGAGGGCTTTCGTCCACTGGATGTCCTAACGCCCACCCAAAGGGAGATCGATGAGCGCTATTTTGAGACATATGATTTTCCAGTGCGTCCAGCTTGGACATTTGATCAAAGCAAAGAACAATTGGACCGCAATGAAAATAGATATTTCAAGGTATGTTAATTGGTAAATTTTATAAAAAGTGATAAAGCGATAATTATCTTTCAGGAGTATATTGATGAATTGCTACAAAAAAAGGAGCGCAACAATCTTAAGGAGCATTCCCTTTTCGAGCTAAACTTGGAAACGTGGCGTCAGCTTTGGCGTGTGCTTGAGTTCTCAGATATTTTACTAATCATTGTGGACGTTCGCTATGCGTCGCTAATGTTTCCGCCATCTTTATATGATTATATTATTCACACGATAAAGAAACAAGCGATTGTCATCTTTAATAAAGTGGATCTAGTCGCAGCAGAGGCTGTCGTTGCCTGGCGACACTATTTCAATGAGCGATACCCAGAGCTTCCGATTGTGCTGTTCGCATCGTATTCAGTGCGTAGCCAAAAAGGCGCTCAACGTAGTCGCTACCAAAATGCTCATCGGTCAAGTATGGAAGGAGTGCATAATATTTATCGCGAGTGTCAAAAAATTGTTGAAAGCAATGTAGATCTCTCAGCATGGCAGCAAAAGATTCGTGATGATATGTGCACCGACGAATTGGACAATGGCGAAGCAACCACGAATAACCAAGAAGAATTGAGAACTAGTAATGTCACCGAAACTACACCGCAACATCATGTGAAATACAACAACGGCGTCTTGACCATTGGATGCATCGGCTTTCCAAATGTGGGCAAATCATCACTGATCAATGCCCTAAAAGGGCGTAAAGTTGTCAGTGTTAGCCGTACACCAGGTCACACCAAACATTTCCAAACCATATTCTTAGTGCCGAACGTACGTGTGTGCGACTGTCCAGGCCTTGTCTTTCCTTCTAGCACGCCAAAGAGTTTGCAAGTGCTGCTTGGTAGCTTTCCCATCTCCCAGCTGCAAGTGCCTTATCGTTCGCTCAAGTTGCTGGCTGAGCACGTAAATCTACCACAGCTCCTGCGTTTACATCTGCCCGAAGAATATGACGAGTGGTCTGCTGTTGCTATCGCAGATGCCTGGGCGTATAAACGGGGATTTCTAACCGCCAAGGCAGCTCGCCCTGATCGTTATCGTGCCGCTAATCACATTTTACGTATGTGTCTATCCGGACAGCAGCAGTTAATATTTCAGCTTTATCCTCCTGGTTATGACGATAACCGCAAAAGCTGGAGTGAGCACCCTGATCTGGCCGAGGTTAAAAAATATCATCAAGCTTATAATTATGAGCCTGACAGGGAAACTAATGAAGATACCTCTTCCATCTGCTCGGACAGTGAGTTAAGCACAATAATAGATGAATGGTTTTATCCACTCTTTTATTACAGGTGGAGATAGCTATGACGAAAACAGCTCTAACGACGAAACCAACGCAGATGATGATGATGATTGCGGTGATCAGATACTACGCTCACGCAACGCATTTCGTCTACTTGACGATAATTAATTAGGTTTAAGCGATAACAATGTCTGAAATATTTAATTTATAAAATTTTGGATAGAGAAACATATGTATATATTTTGGTAACATAAGTTGATTGAATAACTTCAAATCAATAGCATACAATAGTATACATTTGATCACATCAGAATTTCCCTATGTTCGACAATAATTTATTTAAATGTTGTCAATCTCATCCGACATGATTTCATAGTCGTCACCCATTTTATCATCAATTGAAAGCAGAAGCTCAATGGATCTATAAAAAGAATGAATTATATATAATAATTATATATTTATAAAACAGAATACTTTCATTAAGAGCAACGTAAAATATTTAAGAGTTGATATATTCTCTTTTATATTGATCTTATGATGATCTTTTTTTTATTTTCAAGAAACACTTACTTGATTAGTTTATCAGCATCGCTGTTTTGCTCAATTGGCGCTGGATGCAAGGCTTTCTCAAGCAACAAGAGTTGCAAACTTGAACGCAAATTCAGCACTACCGAAACCGTTTCTGGACTGCATTTAAAACTAAACAAAGAGAAACAGAGATCCTGAGAAACGAATCTATAATGTGACGATTCACCATAAGCTTACTAGTAGGTCTGAGCTACGGACAGATAATGTCTATTATCTACGACACCAGTCTCGACGCCATCGCCAAAAATAATAAGTGCCATCGGAAACACCATTGTAGCGTCGAGCAGATAGAGATCTGTTGACTTCTGCCGCTGATAGTACACAAAGTAGTTTGAGTCAAATCCTGTCTCGCCGCTGTTTACTGATGAGGGGTGAAAATTTACACGACGCCCATCGTCGGTTGTCATGTTATGAATCGCGCGAACACGATTTTTTATTTGTCGTGCTTTACTATTAGGAAAATTGAAATTATATATTCATTATTTTAAGCAGAAGTCTTTAAATACAGTTTACCGCAAATGAGCCATATTGGGATAGAGACCGCCTCCAATTATTGCACGAAGCAGGGGAATTTTCCCAGAATTAATGTTAGATGAATGGTCCAAACAGTTCGTTGAATTTAGGAACCTATAAGCAAAGTTTATTAGTTTTATGAATTGAGTGTAATAAATAATTCGCAAAATATAAGTATTTTGTTTCCCCACATAATTGCTTCAAGCGTTCTGAACTTGAACTTCTCCATAATTCTAAAAAAAATCGATTGAGACTAATAGTACTCACTTATAGTTACTGAGGAGCTCGGAAAATTGAGACTTCATACGTTCTAGCTGCTGAAGTGTCATGTGACTTAGAAAGTTGTTGTAACAAAAGTCGCGATCTCTATGGTTCTCTACGCTTTCGCGGTAGTTGCAAATTGTGTTATGTATCATTAGATGATCGCTGTGCATCCCTTGGGCCATCCTACGCTTAGCCTGGTCGACCCGCTGCTCCTGACCCAAGGGCGTATAGAACGGATTTTTATAGGAGAGTGCAGCTGCGACGGATGTAATGGGATCCACACAACGGAAAAGCGCTGATATCAGAATCATTTTACCCACTTGCGGATCAATTGGAAGCTTCGCCAGATGCATGCCCAGAGGTGTCAACTTACCATCAATGTCAAGCGCTTCTATCCTGGTTGGAGCCGATACAAATTAATAATCGCTATTAAAGAATCAAAACTGCTTACCGCTTAAGTAGATTAATGGCTGTGCTCACGGTTCTCTGAACAGGCGGATCGATCATTGTTTGAAACAATGCGTAAGGATCATCGATGTGAAGTACTTTGAGACTAAGTATGATCGCTTCCAGTTTGCAGCGCAATATTTCTGGAGTTGGCACTTCTGACATCAGAGCCTCTCGTGCCCGACTAAACAGATTGTAACAGACGCCTGGCTGAACACGACCCGCACGCCCCTTGCGCTGCTGCGTGTTTGCATGCGTCACCCAGCACTCCTCAAGAGATTGTATGTTTGTCTCAATGTCATAGTCAGTTACTTTAGTTCGGCCCGTATTAATGACGTAAACAACATCATCAATGGTTACTGAAGTCTCGGCAATAATGGTAGATATGATTACCTTTCGTTTGCCTTTGGGGGCTGGCCTGAACACGGACTGTTGCTCCACCGAGGGCAGCATTGAATGCAATGGAAAGATAAGTAAATGATTGCGCCAGCGCTGTCCCAAGGGTGAACGTGGGTTTTTTAGTGTGTTATGTAACTGTGATATCTTACTGAATCCAGGTACAAAAACCAATATAGCACCGTCTGATTTATTGTTACATATATAATAGATGAGACTCGCAATGAACTCGATGTCCTCGCAACCTTCGGAATGGGGTACTCGCAGCTGCTCAAGCACTTTGGTATCGTACCTGTCGCGCACCTGCCGTATATAAGGCTCGATCATGATTCTGTGGTCTGACTGATCCAGCCAGGGACGGGACCGTTTATTGCTCCGGCAGTCAAATTGATAGCCTGTCATAGCGAGTACATCCTCCAGGTAGAAAACTTCGACCGGATGCATAACCCCTTCTATGCGAAACATTGGGCATCTATTAAAGTAGTTACAGAAATCTTCCTCCCGCACAGTCGCACTCATTAATATTACTTTCAAGGTGGGCCGGTGTGGCAGTATAATTTTGAGCAATGCCATAAGCAAATCTGTCTCAATACTGCGCTCGTGTATCTCGTCTAGGAGAAGAACACTCACGCTGCGCAACAGCGGATCAGATTGAAGCTGCTGCAAGAGCACTCCTGTGGTGCAGTACGTTATAGAGGCACGTTCGCGAGGCTTCCGGCTTTCCAGGCGTATCTGGTAACCCACAGAATGTCCAATTGGTTCCACACGCTCATAACTAACGCGCTCGGCCACTGTTATCGCTGAGATTCGACGAGGCTGTGTGCACACGATGCGGCAAGTAGATCCTATTCCCTTTGCTATGCAATCGTCTAACAGAAGCTGCGGCACCTGTGTTGTCTTACCACAGCCGGTGCTGCCCACGATTAACAAAACTTGATTCTTGTCCACTGCGTCGATGATTTCTGCGGCGTGACCCATTGTTGGCAATTTCATACGATCTTCGTAACGCGCTCGAAAGTCCACATTTTGAAAGAGTTCATTTTGTTTGTCCAGAAGGTGGGCGTCTAGGCTTCTATTTTGTAAATTCAAATCTTGGTTCTGCTTTTTTGTCTCTTCTATGAAGCCATCGAAATTCATACTTAACATGTGGTGAAATTTCTGCTGGAAATCCTCATCCAAATGCTTATTCCCAGCTTCCCGGGCTACCTTAAACTGATCCATGTATTCATTGATACGCTCAATAACGCCAGGCGGAACGCTAACATCGCAACTCAAATTGATTTTGAGCTCATATTTGGTGTCTGAGTTCTTACGTTGTCGAGAAAGATTTCTGTAGTACATGCCAATGTCTCTACCTTTTAGTCCTGGCGGACGAGAACAGTTTTTTCCCGAACGTCCTTGCGACTTATTTCCTCTATGCATTTTTATTTTTTTATAAACCTTTCACACCAGAATTAATTTATTCGATAAGAAAAGTTGACATTTTTGATAACTCACAAAGTGACAGTCCCTATATATAATATTAATATTTCTGAAAGACATTCATGTTCCACACTAACTTTTCTGTAAGTTAATCAGTATCAACACTTATCAGAGAACACATAGACTAGACATTAGTGCTGTAAAACTATTGATTGAACTATCGATCTATCGAATATTTATATTTCTGAGTGTACAATTTTTTCAACTACGGAAAATGCTCTGAAGAGACCAGACAACTTCGTATTAGCTCGGCTCGGTCTTTTGAGGCTCAAGCAGTGAAAATAAGCCACGACAAATGTGCGTTATTTAGTTAGTGCACTGACCAGACTGACTGGCTATAGGCATTTTAACATTTTTCCAGGCTATTTCATTTTGAAACAGGCTAGATCTAGCCTTAAATAGGCTAAAATGGCAACACTGTCTAGTCTATGTGTTCTCTGGTCAATGGTGGTATCAGTCTTAGCGATACATTTACGATACATTTACTAAATTAGAGAACGCAATATCGATACAGATTCTTATCGAAAGGGTATACAGTCCAATCGAGATAATTTCTCCCGCTCTAATTCAAAAATCATTATAATTCGATAAAGCGGCTGGCACAAATTCAATAATTGTAAGCAACCAATATATTTTGTCTTCTCGTTAATTTTTAATAAAGTAAAAAAACTTTTTTAATTAATATTTAAAAAAAATGGTTTCTTTTTTCGTGTGAATGCCTATTAAAGTTATCTATATGTGTACAAGCATATACATTTTGTAAGTTTGAAGCTTCTAGCTCTAAAACAGTATGAGATACAATCTTCTGCGATTTGCAATGCCCCTTGTGGACGTAGATATATCCATTATGCCCATTTGATCAGATACCGTAACTTATCTCTAACATCAATAGTGCTAAAAAAAAAAAGTAAAACATTATATATTCAGATTCGATTTGCCATTCCCTTCATGGGCATGAAGATATAATTTCATCACGCTTTATAAAATCAACTCATTCATTTATTACCTATATTTGCATCTGACATTAAATTACATTTTTTTTTTAACAGCCTCCCTTTTTACGAGCTTACTAAAGTTCTCCAAAAATTACTAGTCTGACTCTTGTAGCTCTTGTATTTTCTGAGATGGACGCATTCATGCCTACTGACTTTCACTTCATTGTTTTGCAATGATGCATCGACATGAATTTCCAAATCGAAACGGAGCGCATGGCTCTCATTATTTTCGTTACGTACAATGTCGAAGAGCAGAAAGACGAGAGCTCACAAGAGCGATTGCCAATGCAAAATCGTCGTCTATGAAGTTACCAACGAGAAGAGATTATTCCCTTGTTGACTTTAATCGAGTTTGGTTATACGGTTATAAATGTCCACATTCATTAGACTCATTCACGAAAATGCAAGAGTATATTGGTTTTGTTCTATGTCCGTCTTGCTGTCCGTCCGTATGAACGCAATCTATTTCGGCGCTATTGAAGCTAGAGACTTGAAATTTGGAACACATACTCGTGTATATCTCCGATTTATAGTGTTAAAATTTTCCCGATCCGCCCACTAGGGGCGTGGCAAATCGGAAAATGCATTTTCCGACATACGAGAAATCATGTTTTTTTCATTTCAATATCATTGACAACATTAGTCATTAAGAGGTTTTAAAATTTCCCTTCGGAAATTAACCCCAAAATTAAAGTTTTTGGCTTATCAATTTCAGGAGAAATGCGAGGATTGTGTTATCTTGAGCTGAGATTAACCAAAAACATTTTGTTTTTGGATTGTGAACAACTATTAGCAGCTCTTATTAGTTTTATCATTGTTTTTTGTTCTTTCAATCAAAGTTCACTCAACTGGCTTAGAATGGTTCCATAAGAAAATCCTTTCACTCATTTTGGAAAATGTAAGCGCAACCTTTAGATAAAAAAATCCTTGAATGGAAGACTTTTCAAATTAAAAAACTAATCAAATTGATTTATTATTATGATTATTTTTTCAATATTTTCAATAATTTTTTACCCAAGTGCCCAGAAAAAAAAAGGAATTGCAAGTGCTTTATATACGAATATATATTGTAAATATAAGGAAGTAACAAAGTATATCTAATGACATTAATGTTTTGTATTTTAATAGTAAATATATGAATTCTATAAAATGTATAATTTATTGCAAGCACATGTTTCATTTAATAACGGTTCTTTGCAAGAATCATTCAAAATATATTACCTATAGGTTCACTAACAAATGCGATGGACATGCAAATACGAATTTCATCTGCTTGTAATACATAGACACATTGTGTTTGTATAGGTATGCATTTATTTTAAGTTAACAGGTATGCTTATGCATTTCATTTAAATATATTATAAACTGCTAATTAACACATTTAATCATATGAACAACAAACAAGAAATTTGAAATTTCCCAAAAAAAAAGATGTATATATATATATATATATATATATATATATATATATATATATATATATAGAAATAACGCAAACATTAAATAACATTAAAAACAAAAACTTGTGCACATTAGTATAGTATAGGAATATCGTTACTTAAATGACATATTTAGGCTGACTTGTAGTATGAAAAAAACTAACCGTTTGAGGATTTACACTGAACAATACAGAAATTTTACATGTTTTTAATAATGCTGCGATCATAAACATATTTTTAATAATGCCTTTATATCGGGAGTAGAAACATGGGGTGGATTATAAGCAGTGGCGCTTCTTTTCTCTCCTTAAGTACGTAATTTATGAGGTATTTTATTATGTGTAATTGTGAATAAATTTTAGCACTCGAAATTTATCAAAAACAATAAACAAATACCATATTGATTGTTTTATATTAATTTGCTGTACACAAAAGTTTATCTCTAAGAGTGGTATAAAATCATTGAAACAATATTCTATTCAAATTGCAAGTTGAAGTGCAAGTTCAACAATAATTAAGGAAAAATATGTAAGGAAACACAATCGTATGTCGGCTATACGTTAGAGCAAATATGATTGAAAAGAATATATTATGGACAATTGAATCTGCGCATCTAATTTTCCAGTAAAGGATAGTCTGTAGACGGTCGTTATTGTGGCTTGTTTTGCCTAGATTCGTTGTTGTCCTCCGGTTTTGGTAAGAGCGGGGCTAACGCCGTTGTTCCATCCCTGTCATCATTTTCCCCATTCTGAAGATCCCCTGCAACATCCGAGGTAACCAAACTACTGAATGAACCATCTTCAGTTCGTTCGGGCCCAATTTTATGACTAGCTTGGATTGGACCACTAGCACTATTACTTCGATCCTCATGAGATATAGTATTGTTAGTGGGTGACGATGTTACACTTCGATTAGGCTTGGATAGTCGCCTCGCTGACAGGAATCGAGACTTCTCATCTTCAGTCACGGAATGAAGCAACCGTTCAACTTCGTCATCGATTGTCTCACTTGAGAATGTGCCCGATTTACGGCTCTTTTCTAACAAAGTTGCTTTTTTCGCAGTTAGGTACAGGCTACGTTTAATTGCAATATATATCACATCTGTAGCAGCGCGAACAGAGTAATCTGGAACGAAAGTTTGTCGAATTTTCGAATCCATATTTAACGACTGCATCGACCCCATCTGAGTTGGAGAGTCTATAACGAGATACTCAATTTAAATTGATTTATTTCAATTGTAGTTTCTAACTGTATACACTTACCAACAACTACGTTCTGTACCAATGCTTGTGTACCAAAATAAGTAAATGGACCACTATCAAAAAGTAGTCCCTCTCTGCCAATCGTTACTTCTACGCGACCCTCTAATATAAGTACAAAAAAGTCAACTGCTTTTCCTTGTGTAAATATGAACAGACTGGGATCATCTTTCGGTTTTCCCTTTGCTTTGATGTTGTGGAAAATATCTTGGTTAAGTAATCGCCGCAATATTGGTTCTGAAATGACATCCTTCTTAAACGCATCCACAGCTGTACGAAATAAGTGGGAATATTTTAAGATTGTTAAATAATAAGCAAATTCATGGGTGCCTATTTATTACCTGTACTTAAGTATTGGAATGTGGCCAATGTTAATTGAGGAGAGATGCGAACAGTTTGCGCCTCGCGACGTTCCGCAAACGCAGAAAAGTCAGCTTTTTTATAACGACTGCGACGTGTTTTTGTACGGTTATCAACGAACACATCGGTTTCATCGACTATTTCTGCTTGAATGAGCTCTTCAATAACGTCTTCCAATGTAACAAGGCCAACGGTTTCATAGAACGGATCACCGTCGCCTTCATTGTTAACACGATGAACAAAGGCGATATGACCGATCGTACCTTCTTTGAATTGATTAAACATGATATCTAAAGTGTAGTCCTCAAAAACAAAATGAACTGGATTTTGGTAAAATTCGCAGAGTGTTTTTAACGGCGTGTTATCATCAGTATCTACGAATGCCAAATCTTTAATATAGAGCAAAGTCACAATGTTTTTCCTATCCCCGTCGTATACTGGAATTCGCGAATAACCAGAGTTCATAATATCAGATACAGTCTCAAAGTCTAGCACGGCATCCAGTGAGAGCATGTAGGCGTCATTAATGTGAGTCATAATATCGGCGACAGTTTTCTTACGCAACTCCAATGCGCCGGAAATGATATTCACTTCATTTTTATCCAAATCATTTACGTCGTTTGTAACCTGCGCATAACCATTCCATTAGCATAATGAAAATCATAGCTTTTAGACAGTTTTTTACTTACACGGACAAGTTCCTTTAGACGTTCACGATTAAATACATTACCAATCTCTTCACCCAATAATGCATCTAGAACACGAGATATTGGGTACGATAGTGGAGCTGTTATGGCCATTACCGTTTTGGTTATCAATATAGTTTTAGCACCAATAGCTAAACCGTGTCTTGAACAAACAGCCTATATTATTATTTTTTGTTTTTTGAATATATAAAAAATATTTGTAAAAATAGTTTTATTTTTAAAGACAACAAGGATAGATTACCGTAAGAGTTACGCCGTTATAAATTTCAAATTAACCCACGAAAAATAGAATTTTTTTTATTCTAACCATAAGTAATAAATGCGTTTGTCAGATACCATACAAATTTGTTGCGCATAACTAGGCTTTAACAGTTGTGTGTATTGGTGTCATGCTCGTTTGTATTAATATATATAATATATTAATCAAAAAGCATAAGCAAGTCACTTAAAATCTATTAGAGGCCCTCTTGTCTTGTTTACGAATTAAAGTGATTTGTATAGGGCAATACTATTAAATGTAATTGAGTAATAATGGTAATTATTTGAATCTGTCTCTTGTGTTATGTGTCAAGAAAAAAAATTAATAATTAAAAAAAAAACTGCCAAATATTGTTGTCTATTATCATCGATAGTTATTATTATTATCTTTTTATTTTCACCTAATTTACAAACAATTTAAAAACTTAAACGGTTGCACCGGCTTAAAACTTTTGCAATTTTTATACAATTTTTTAATGTTGTAATTGTCATTGAATTTTAATAATATAATTGCCCATACTTACGAATCTGGATAGTTATTAATTAATTAGGAGCTTCTCTACCAGTGGCTGCAACGCAATCCTATTAAAGATTGTCTATGTGTGCTTTGTTCTATTACGTTACATTTACCCACATTTAAAATTCAATAGGAAGAGTGAGTCATCGACTATAGCAACCAAAAGGTATCCAACTGGGTGTAAAGCCAGACCCTGTTATTTAAAATGTTTTTAATTTCAAGGAGACGGGGGACGGAACCTTATACGTTAAGTATAGGGAAGGGTGTTCAAAAATTAAAATGATCGAAATGTTCCTTTATAACACGGTAAACTAATTGAGAACTTCAACTTTTTGAGATTCTTTAAAGCGTACAATTTTAATGTTAGTGTATTTTACATTTTTGTTTTTTGTATATGGACAGACCTATTTTTATATCAACTCCTTACATATATAAACATACATATTAACCATTATTATTATTTTTGATAATGAAGAAAAAGTACAGACGTTTGAGAATTTCGAAGTGACATCAGTCAATTATAAAAAAATCCAAAAATGGATTAATTTGATTCAGCGTGTTACTTTTACAGAAACCAATCATAAGGTTAATTAAATGCCTACCTGAGGTGTTATTTCACCGAAAAGTACAATAGCCAAGGTGGAGAATATGACAGCAAAAAGTCCAGAAGTCAAACCATCCAGTAGAATGGTAAAGGTGGAGTTAACCAACACATTACCCAAGAGAATACTGCACAACAGATAATTACCTTGATCTCTGACAGGTGCAATTTTCGCGGCATACTTTCTTTCTTTTTCCGTGCCAGTATTTCGTAATATCTGAGGTAAATTATTTTCATATTTAAACGGTTAATGGGTTTACCTTCAATTACATACTTTTAACTCAGTACGGTCCATAGCCATAAGACCTAAGTTAAGACCGGAGAACAAAGCTGAGAAACATAAGCATATTACAATGATTACAATTGCGACCCACAGAGGCAAAAATGGTTGATGCGTTTCGATTCTCATCCATTTGTCATTGCCTTGATGTACAAGGGGTGTGGTTTCGGCCGCGCTCTGGTGCTGTTAACAAAAATCAGTAATAATACATGATTTTAAGTTATTCTGAAACTATTGATGTAAAACTCACAGCTACTCCGTTGTCGTCAATTTTTGCACAAATATACAAAACGCTCTTTGAGTACGGAAATTTGACCGTATATGTTGCAGTAAGTCCGCTATCGGCAACATGGTCCGGCTTAAAAATTTCGGTCATAGGCTTCAAACAAGCTCCTTTATAATCATTCTCTTCACTTGTAAACGCGATAACTGTGTTTTTCTGTAATTCAACACCGAAAACGCGAATCGTCTGTTCCTTATTACTCAATACACTCGGTACGCCATCATTGGACTCAGAGCTATCATCTTCCAAACGTAATCCAATGATACGAAAAGTTTTATCACTCTCAGCCTGTCGCCGTTTCCGATCTCTGATAGAAAAAATAGGATTAATTAATATAATTGATTGGAAATAATTATTGAAACTTTATTTACACATTCTCATTTTTCCGTAATAACCTAAACTATGTATAACGAAATAATTGATTCAAAACATTTTGAGCAAGGTAGATTCAAATCTTTAGTAAAGGTAATTGAAAAAAATAAATAAATAAATAATACCATCCTACCAAATATATATATAATATAAAACGAAAACAGATTTTTCGACGTTATATACAATTTGAAGAAGAGTTATAATTCAAAATTTAAATTTGGATTATAACTCTCTTATCCTTAAGCTCTAAGTCAATAGATTAGAGTCATATCATACAGAATAATTATAGATCAATAAATTAGAGTGATATATAATTTATATACTACTGGCATCGAGGGAACGTCTTTTAAGAATGACTCATGTACACATTTACTTTATTATAAATGCATACATAATTATTATGCATATTGATGCATCCGATTGAATATACTTAATATATATAGACGACCAAGTGAACAAGAAGTTTTTATTCATACAAAATCAAAATATTTTATCAGCCGACAGCTAAAAGGCAAAACCCATAATATTACCATATATGGTAACATTTAACAATATTATGAACTACTAATAATTGTATGTAGATTTACAAAAGAAATTTTGAGAAAGAAATAAGAAAAGAGATGATTTATTTCTAAAAACTTATATGCTAAGTAGTTATTCATCAATCGATCAAACATCCAGCTATCCATTTTATATTTCTTATGTATAGACCGATGCCAGACTTAGATTATAGCGTCAAAAATAATATATCATTTATAGTGCATCTATGTACATAGCTAGATAGATAACGTTGGAAAGACAAATAGCAGCTACCAGTATGTAAACGCTGATCAAAATATATATGACGAATTCAATAGCCACTTGACTATTGTATAAGGGCTTCATTTTTTGATAAGGTCAGCCCCTACGTAAGCATTTGGTCATCAAACCAATTGAACTCTTTTCGTAAATAGTTCTCAACATACTAACTTACTAGAAATTACTGACTTGAGCTGCATTCAGAAAGATAATCTTACTTGAAACCGTCGCAAGATTTCAGCTTGCGTCATAAGTATTCTCTTATCGCATATAACTTTATTATCAACATACTGCTATCATGCTTCATATATCTCATTCGATTAAGTATACAGCACGAACATACATACATATATAAGTGCTTAATTATATAGAAACGTGTTCTGAAAGTTTTTCCAGATAAAGACTAATTGATAATGCTCTAGATTTTCAATAAATTCCTTACTTTAAACTGTATCAAATAGTTTACATTCACAATGTTTGAAAATAGGTAATACATATCATTTTCCAAAATATGTTAGAAATATATTAGTAGTAGTAATCGACCAGAATACAAAAATAAACAAGTAAGAAAGCTAAAGTCGAGACTGCTCGACTACGAGATCCCCTAAACCCTTGGAGCAATAGCTATTTCAATAATTTTTCACGTCTTTCAGCTTACACAAGAAACACGCACACACACACATACACACACACACACGCACGCACATACAGGCATATATACACACACACGCAAACACACATATACACACACAGACACGCATACACACACACACATACACACACATATACACACACATATACAGACATTTTCACACACACACAAACACATACACACACAGGCATAAACACGCATGGGCTGCAGTGTGCGGTTACTATGAGAACTTAATTGTTTAATAACTTTTTTTGTGGACATACGATCTTCATGAAACTTTCAGATTATGATTACAACATGGATATGCATGTATATGCCCAAGTCTCTAGTATTTGAAATACGCTTTTTACAAACATGGGGGTGAGGGGGTGGATATGGGAGTGGGGGGTATATTTTAACAAAAACCGAAATTGCATAAATTGCATATAAGCATACATAACAAATTTGGAGACTCTAGTCATAAAGGTGTAGGAGATATAATTTTATAACTGGTTTTCGATAAGGTTTTTTATCGATAAAAAAAGATCGGGATGAGGTATCGATTTTTAATGATAAACTTGATATCCGCGCTGTAATTACGGACATTAAAAAAAAAAATTTTAAGTCTCTAGCTCTTATCTTCTGAAATCGACGCGTTCATACATACGGACAGACGGACGGACAGGGCCAAATCAACTCAGCTCGTCGCCCTGATCAAGAATATATATACTTTGTGGGGTCTGCCACGCCTCCTTCTGCCTGTTACATACATTTCAACAAAACCATTATACCCTGATTTCCCATTGAAAATGGGTTCAGGGTATAAATAGTAAGGAAGCATTGGAATGGAAACAGAGAACTAATGTATTTCCCCTAGATAAGTTAAATATGGCTTCTACGTTTCAAAAAGTGAAAGATCTTAATACTAGCAAGAACCTATCTATATTTATATTTACATCTATATTTATTTATTTTATTACAAGAAGAAAATAAACATACATACGTACATATACATAGAAAACGGTGACTCACCGCTTTCTTTCTAAATACTTTTTATGTTTTATAAATCCTATTATCAAGCGGAAAATAATTTAAAAAAAAAAAAAAAAAAAATGCTTTCTACTCATATCCATTCTTATTAGCTACCAACCAATTAAAAAAGTCCGTTTTTACTATTTACTGAGAGTATAGTGAATTCGGTTGCAGTTGAATTAAAAACAAGTAAGAAGGCTCCAGTCGAGACTGCTCGACTAGGAGATACCCTGAACCCTCTAAACTGATATTCTAATCATTCTGCACTTCTTTTATGCACGCATACATACACATGCATCCACACGCACGCATAAGCCTGCGCTCTGCTAACTGCACAGTAAGCAGCGACTGCGCTTGGGTTGCGCTGCAGTATGGGCAATATTATGAGAATTTATTTGTTGAATAATTTCTTTGTAGACATACAATCTTATTGAAACTTTCAGAGCGTAATCATATGGTTAAAATGTGTGTACAATCTAAAGCACAAGTCTCTAGTACTTGAAATGCAAATTGGGGGCGAAGGGGGCGTGGTATCCAAAATCTGTAAATTACAAAATCTTTGTGTCCATTAACTCTATATACAAGGCAAATTTGAAGTCTCCAGGTTTAAAAGTGTTCAAACTATGCTGAAAAAACCAAGTCGATTTTTCGATTATTCTCGATAAAAAAAATATCGGATGAGTTATCGAAAAAATAAAGCAAACTCGTACTGCCTATGGTATACACGAGTATGCATGCCAAATTTCAGCTCTCTAGCTCTTATATCTTCTGAGATCCTTTTGCTCATACGGACGGACGGACGGACGGAGGGACGGACGGACGGACAGACGGACAGGGCTATATCGACTCAGCTCGTCGTCCTGATCAAGAATATATATACTTTATGGGGTCTGCGATGATTCCTTCTACCTGTTACATACTTTTCACAAAACCATTATATCCTGATTTCCCATTTTCAATGGGTTCAGGGTATAAAAAAAATTTTCTGTTTTCCAACAAATTTCATAAATAATCGATTGTTGACCGTGTGCGCCCTTTTCCAAAAGAATCTCCAATATCCTTGTAGCACTAACATACACACACACTCCATACTAATGTATAAAATATATGGAAGTGTAAACATTTACATAGATGCGTGCATACGTATTTATGAACATGTGTCAACACATGACTGGAACAAACACACATATCTATGCATATACGTAAGAATGTATGTACATATATTCAGTTGACGGCTGTCTGCAGACGCTGAAAGTACATCACAAACATACATCTGTACATATATATGTATGTATGCGAATTTGTATAGGTACACATTTGCCAGAGTTCGACCGATTAGATGATATGTATGTCATCGGGTGCTTGCGCTCTTCAAACATGTGTTGCTTAACTATAAAGTATTTATAAGGATTTTATTTTAGCTTAAACTCCTATGTACATATGTACATACATATGTATAAATTTATGAACCGTTGAAAATTGGAATTAAGTCAAAAGATGCTTAACTAATTGAAATATTAAAACAAAACGGCGAAAAATCATGATCGATACTAATGTTAACTTATACATATATATGTACATATGTTTGTGTACCGTTTATACATTTATGGATACTTATTTCATACTACAAATGATTATGTTTTACAACATACATAAGTATGTACATATGTACATACATGTGGATATTAAAATTTAAATGTACAGGTATGCATACATATAATTAATATGTTGGAATGACGATTTACGTACATACAAGTGCTAATACACATGTACATACATACATACATACATACAAATAAGTAGTCCCTCATTACATTGGTATAAGTACGGATATCGAAACGCACAAGTAAGCATCAGAAAAATATAAAAATAAGATACTTGCTTAAACCGACGCAATCCAGATTTGTTTGGACTGTACGTTGAAAAAAAAAAAAAGAACTAGTGGCAATATTGTTGTGTTTGGTAGCTTTCAAAATTTGGTAAGAGTATGTTCATATGTATGCATATATGTGTATATATTTCTGTGTATTGATTTTAGTGCGGCTTCGCCAAAAAAAAAAAGCACACACACATATATGTATATATGTAAATATGCATGTTTGTGCGTAAGCTTATACCTGTGTTTGTATTGCGCATATATACACCTGTTTGGTTGTGTGAATGTATGTGCAGCTGAGTTGTTAGCTCGCACTCAAACAAGAAGAGCAATGGCACAGGCAATGGCTAAGAATCAGCACGAGAATGAGTCATTAGTACAAAGGTTTGCGGTAATTTGCAGTTTTATAGAGGGTTGTCTTAAACCGACAGAAATGAACAAGCCCTTTAAAATAGTATAACAAAGTAAATATATAGGTAAAAATTAGGCATGTCGAATATCTAATACCCTAAAATAATACTGGACTGCGAACGTACTGAGATGATAGCTCAATATTCTAAATAAAGGTTGTACATTTGTATACCCTGAACCCAGATTCAATGGGAAATCAGGGTATAATGGTTTTGTTGAAATGTATGTAACAGGCAGAAGGAGGCGTGGCAGACCCCACAATGTATATATATTCTTGATCAGGCTGACGAGCTGAGTCGATATAGCCCTGTCCGTCTGTCCGTATGTTTGAACGCGTCGATTTCCGAAGATATAAGAGCTAGAGACTTCAATTTTTTTTTAAATGTCCGTAATTACAGCGCGCATATCAAGTTTATCATTAAAAATCGATAACTCATCCCGATCTTTTTTTATCGATAAAAAACCTTATCGAAAACCAGTTATAAAATTATATCTTCTACACCTTTATTGCTAAAGGCTCCAAATTTTTAATGTATGCTTATACGCAATTTATACAATTTTTTTTTTTTGTTAAAATTTACCCCCCACTCCTATATTCACCCCCTCACCATCACTTTTGTAAAAGGCGTATTTCAAATACTAGAGACTTGTGCTTTGGCAAATACATGTATATCCATGTTATAATCATAATCTAAAAGATTCATGAAGATCGTATGTCTACAAAAAAAGTTATTAATCAATTAAGTTCTCATAGTAAGCGCACACTGCACCCATGCGTGTTTATGCGTGGGTGCTTGTGTGTGTATAAATGTTTGTGTATGTGTATATGTATGCGTATCGTATGTGCGTGCGTGTGTGTGTGTGTGTGTGTGTGTGTGCGTGTTTCTTGTGTAAGCTGAAAGACGCGAAAAATTATTGAAATAGCTATTACTCCAAGGATTCAGGGGATCTCGTAGTCGAGCAGTCTCGACTAGAGCTTTCTTACTTGTTTTCGTATACTATTAATACCATGAATGACTCATATTGCTTGTTCGGTATGCAATAAAATTAATGAGCAAATAACTATTAAATAACTGAACAGAATATCGACTCTTTTATGTAACAATACTTAAAGAAGCTTAAATACATTTATACATTTATTTGTACACAGTATATCGGAGTGTAGAGAGTAACTTTTGAGTTCTCTTCAATGTCAGCTCTTAATATTAAATTGATTATTGATCTTGATTATTGATCAGAGAAATATAGCCAAAGCACAAGGCTAGATCGATAGTGATGGGTGGTTTATGCCAACATTTCTCTTTTAGATACGTATTTGCACAACTGTAGAGTACCCTGGTTTGTTTATACTAAAAATATCAACTAGAAATTAATTAATGCTTTGACTGTCTAGCTTTTTACCATTTTATGTTCACACACACTTCCGTAAATTTATATATACACGTATACGTACATACACAAAAAACATATTTAAAAAATGGCAATACTTTTCACACTTAAAATTATTATAAATAGATTTGGCAGTCAAAACATACGCGATGCAAATATAATATACATCCTTACATAC
The DNA here is from genome assembly GCF_018153725.1 of Drosophila mojavensis. NCBI lineage: Eukaryota > Metazoa > Arthropoda > Insecta > Diptera > Drosophilidae > Drosophila > Drosophila mojavensis. The sequence continues at coordinate 4,584,962 of NW_025318872.1, forward strand.
ATTCATAGACAAAACTGACATATTTCTATAATTACAATATAGCATATGTATACATACATATATACATATTGGCTATGCTACTTATATAATTTGTACGGACGTGAACATACAAAAAAAATCATTCAAATATATATGGATGTCTTTCGAGTATGTATACATACATACATACGCACATATGCACGCGCACAGAAGCATGAATGTATTTGTGACCTTAATACTTTTACTTCAGCGAATTCAGCTTTTTCAGATTTATTAAGGCAACAAGTCAACTAAATTAGGCGAATATCTAAAAGTAAGCAAAAAGATATTCTCGCTGGGAAGTATTTACATACATGTGTGCATATGTATGTGGAGTGTGTAGACAAGAACATACATTCATCTCTGTATGTGCATGAACGTGTATTGTGCGGTGATAAACAGTGAATGATAAGACCAAGAAATTGAGTCACAGCCAGCCTTCACTGAATAATAAAATAAATATGGTTATCGGTATCGCATACAAGTGGAACTGGGGACTGAGATTCTTTATATGTTGCAAGTAGGTCGAGGAATACGTATTATTTCGAACTGGTATTTTGGATATATGTATATGCGTATGTATATCTAAGCATAGTATGTTTCCATACGATGGTGCGTATGATACATACATATGTATGTATGTATGTATGTATATACAACTGTCGATATGCGTGTAAATCATCAAAGATAGTAAAAAAAACTGTTGAACAAAAATTTTGTATGCTCCTCATTTCTATAAATCTTTTATAATGTATAGATTTAAGCCTACCTTTGGAAGAGCATTGCACAAAACTAATATACTCGCTTGCATCTGACAAAGATTGTCAAAAGTTGTTAATCTCTTAGTAAGCTATAATGTGTTAATCAACGTATTTTAGAGCATTGAAAACAAATATGGGAATATAAACTTATCAATGCAGAACAAGTTTATAATACATACATATGAACTTATTTGTATTTGTAACATCTATTTATAAGATGAAATAATTTTCACTTCCAACTTTTGAAGTGGACCATACTAACTGTTTACAAGAATTTAGCAACATTAAACTCCTAAAACAAAACATTATCTACATATCGTTAATAACAATACGCCTATGCCGGCTATTGGTTACATATTAAATACATATGTATGTACGCATCATGAATTCATTTTGTTATTAAACAATTTTGTTATTAAACAGTCAGCTCAAAATGAAAATATCTGACCCTTTATCCGGCAGGCTGTGAACTGCTGTGTTTATCTATTAAGATCTGTAAAGTCTATTAAGATCTTTAAAGTTTTATAATTAACAGTCTAAATTGAGTTTAATGCAAATATAATGGCGGCAAGACAGGAATGCAATTTCGTTTTAATTCTTATGGCATTTAAATACTTCAAAGTATATAGCATAAATAAAATGTCAAAGAAGAAATTAGAGTATATTTAGCTGTAACACGTCATAAAAACAGTTTAATAAAGTATGTTTTGCATTCTTAAAACATTTTTACATTTAAAACGTAGGTTTAAATTTGAACTAGGTGGCAGCTCTACACGAGTGACAATCGGTCACAAATGTAAACAAAACATGATTGGGAGCTTACAAATATGTAAGCCCTAAAACATTATTCATTAAATGTAAAACAAAAATTAGCAATATAAATTTCAGCTGAGAGATTGAGGAGAGTAGGCAGATTCAGACACTAGATAAATTAGACTTTATAATGTTTATACTAGGTTTTTGTACTTCCTTACACATATTCCTCTCAAATAAAAATCAAATGCATGTGATGCTCCTCTGTAAAGCATAGAATTAACATCTAAAGACGTAAAGGTCGCCCAGGTATATAATATAGTTACATTATCGTTAACAATAGATTGTATTCTAACTTGCCTTATTTGTGTTTCTGGCAACTTCAATTCCTTTAGTATATTTGTTTCTGTGTTAGAGTTATTTATGTTTTCTTCTGCCAGCAGATTTGTCATTAAATTCAATGGTTTTAACACTGTTAACGGAGCAACGCCATCAAAGTCGACATTTTCAAAAGAGCCGTGGGCCAATTTACAATTTTCTAACGCTAACATTGTAATTAGCAAAGCAAGATAAATGCTTTTTATGTCTCGTAGACACTCCAGTGTAACACATAATTTTGGACGTGCAATTGATTTTCCATCTCTCACACGCGGCATTCGCAAAACTGAGGTGTTGGTAACTATTTTTGAGTTTGACACTTTAGTCCGTTTATGACATTGTTTGAAACACTTTTCACTCTTTTCCATAATACGTATTTGTTATGATTTTTGAGTGTTGTATTTAGCAATTATATTACAATAATATCACGAAATTCGTCCGAGTGATATTTTGTTGGCACAAGTAAAGCCCCTAAAAGCAATATGCCTGCCTATGCAATGCACTATATACGTATGTATGTAACCACCGGCAGTGTGACCGTAGCGCCATAGATAATTAAACTTAAATAATCAATTAAAAATAAAAATCAAAATAAAATAAAAATACTAAACATATTTAGACTACATAGGGACCGATTTATATTGATTGTGTGAAGGTTTTCCGCAACAATATACATATATAAAAAAAATATATTGAATAAAGCTGTAATTCTACACATACCAAGAATTTCTATACCTGTTCTGTGTTGACGCTTATATATTTTTATATGGAATGAATTAATTTCTTTAACATACATTTGCATTATTAGAGAAAGCTTTCTTCCCTAAAACATTTTATCTAAACCAAATTTAAAATAATTTAATTTGCCTATACAAGATTTATGTGAATTCAAATGTGCTGATCCTAAACAATTTGCGTTTTCTGAAACACACCTGAACAAGTTCAGTCGTTCATTTTAATTATCTATTCAATTGAACCTGCTGTGAACCGGAACAGGCGTACTCTACATAATGAACTCATCTATTCGGTATTGTTGGTATCTAACATATCAAGGCATACAAACGTTATAAAACTGATTTAATTATGGACAACTCGGAGGAATTTTCTGCAATCGACATCGTTACATTCGTAACTGAACAGCTGCAGCAAAATTACCTTAGTAACCGTGCCAATAAAGCAAAAATCTTTGACGAATTTCTGGGACGATGGGATGCAAACGACAGTTCCCTTGCAAAGGTGAAGTCTTTAAATTTTGAATTCGAGACTGGTATGTTGCAAGATTTCTCTTTTGTACATCTATAAAAATTGTATATATCTATATATCTACATATTCGTACAGATTTGGATTGGTTCAATGTCAGTAGACCATTGACACTTGCTGGCTTACGCGGAAAATTAGTCGTGTTGGATTTCTTCACCTACTGTTGCATTAATTGTATGCATGTGTTGCCAGAGCTTCGAGCTTTGGAAGAGAGATTTCCAGTGGAAAGTGGACTTGTTGTTGTTGGCGTGCATAGTCCGAAATTTGAAAATGAACGAACAGCAGCCAACATTCTGTCGGCAGCGCAGCGCTATGGCATTAAACATCCCATTGTTAATGACTCGAAATCTGCTCTATGGCGAGCTCTAAGTATTCGCTGTTGGCCTTCGCTTTTGGTGTTAAGTCCAGGCGGGATGCCCATGTTGTTATTAATGGGTGAAGGCCATGGTGAGTTTCTTCGCGAGTTTGCTGGAGCGGCGTTATCATTTTTTGATCGCCAACAAAAACTGAACTTCTCCAGCTTACCACTACAGCTGTCAACAGACCTTTTGCCGGCATCCAATTTACGTTTCCCTGCAAAAATTGCTATGCTAGAAGATCAGTATGCTATCGCTGATGCTGGAAACAATCGGATTATTGTGGTGACCAATTGTGGGGTCGTAAAGTATAAAATCGGCGGACTGGAGGCAGGGTTTGTGGACGGCTCTTTAAATATGTCGCGATTCAATAATCCCCAGGGTGTTGCCTTTCTTGATAAAAATACGCTCATAGTGGCCGATACCGATAATCATGCACTTCGGCAAATTTCCCTGAACAACGGAGTTGTTGAAACGCTAGCCGGAACGGGTAGTCAAGGCAATGAACGAACCGGTGGAAAACTGGGGCCATTGCAGCCACTATCATCGCCGTGGGATGTGTCGGTGTTTCGCACCCGGGACATGGATATGTCCTTCCACCTAGATGAGCTTAATGTGCCTGAGAAAACAATAGTGCTGATAGCCATGGCTGGCACTCATCAGATTTGGGGCTATTTCCCCGAAGGCATTATTTGGTGGAAATTTCGAAAGTTTGAGCCACGTTGTTGCGTTTCGCTAATTGGCAATGGGCTTGAGGAAAACCGAAACAACTCCTATCCACAGAACGCAGCGTTTGCACAGCCATCTGGCTTGGCCATGTCCAGTGATTATCTTTATATAGCCGACAGTGAGAGCTCTAGTATACGCAAAGCTTCAATGGTCGATGGTAAAGTAATGCCAGTTGTTGGTGGAGATCGCAATCCTCTGGTATATAAAATGATGTGTCAATTATATGCATTTATATGACATGAATTTTTAAAATTTTTTAGAACCTATTTGCTTTTGGAGACGAAGACGGCAAACTGTACAATGCAAAACTTCAGCATCCATTGGGCGTAGCGTATAACAACGTCGATAGGAAGCTATATGTGGCTGATACGTATAATCATAAAATCAAACAAGTTGATACTGAAACTAATATAATTTCAACCTTAACTATCAAAAACAAAGATGGTAGCACGCTTGCTCTTAGAGAACCGTCTGGCCTTTGTGTTGACGCTGATAGAAACAGATTACTAGTTGCTGATACAAATAACCACGGCATTCATATAATTGATTTAGCGACACTCACAGCTGAACCTTTTTTACTGGACTTTAATCAAATTACGAACACTACTGAAACAGACGCTCCGCGCTCTCTATCAAAAGTCAGTGGGTTAGAGTTGGTAAAAAAGATTCCTGTGCTTCATTATAGAAACTGCAACATCAATTTCAGCATGAGACTCTCATCCGATCTTAAATTTACTCCGGATGCACCACAGAAGTGGATGGTGAAATTCCTGAATCCAGCATTGGAAATAAATCAATTAAACGGTATATTAGCTGAGGGTAAATGTAGCCTTCAACTTAATAATAAATCGTCAAAAAGTATTAGAACTGAAGCAACTAATCGAAGCGATTTAACAATAGAGTTTGCACTAAGCCTTTGTGATTCAAAAAGCTGCCTTATAAAGAAATTTACAGTTTCCATTGTCAGTGAATGTTCTGCTGAGGACTCACCCTTGCATCCCACAATCATTAAAGACAACACTCTTGACGTAGATATTGGAATACATATAAATCAATCGAATATTAATTTCTGTTGATACAGAGATTGCTCGTCGAATCAATGACAGATAACAGATAGATGTTTTCATGTATCAGCACAATCCAATTCAGCAACAGTGTTTAGGCTAATCTATATCAAAAAGATGTTGTATATAGTGGTTTCGAATAATTAATTTAAAACAAATATTTGTGTTTCCGTTTATATTTATGTTTATAAAAATGTTGCACAAACAAAAAACAAAAAATGCATTAAAAATTGTACTTTGTCCTAATTAATATTAACCTAACGATTTTTGCAAATACTTTCCGCCTTCGCAGTGCCTCCAGCTGATTTGCAAATCTCAGTGAACAAATCTTTTAAAATGGAAGCCTGGTTGCCTTGCGAGCCGTCTAATGTTATCGTTGGAATAAATGTTACTGGGGGTCGAAGTGCGTGTGTCGCATCACCGTTCAATTTCATTAGTTCAGATCCATGGCTGCTATCAAAACACTTCTGGATGAGATCAACATTCTCTACATTGTATTGTTTGGTACACTAAAAAAAGGAGGTACTCATTTGTAATTTTGAGTTTAATTAATGTATGAAGCAAGTGAACCTTTTGCATAGCATCTTTGGGATTTCGATTGTCTCGAATCATACAGGTTACAACTTCTAGTCGAGTAAGTGCATCATCAATAACTTCAGAAGCGCATGCATGATACATATTTGCTTGACATTCCGTCGGACCGTGCTGGCAATCAAATATGAATTTGCCTTCATTATCGACTGTGGTGTGTGCCTTTAAATTAATTTGTTGATAAGCATAATAGAATAATATATTTATTTTCGCTATACCTTGCCATAAGGTACAAGTTGCACCTCCATTATAGGCGCTGCAGCTTTGTACGTGGTCAGCAATTGCTTAGTAATAAAATATTTAGAATCCGGACAGAGAGCCTCATAAAATACGGTTACCAATACGGGCAGTGGAGCTCCTGGAGCTCTTCGATAATGTGGTTCTTCCTGCAAAATAGGAAATAGTTTATTAATTTCATTCAAGCATGGTTATTATATCAGGCATTTTTAAATACCGTTTAAATTGTTTTTATTAGTATACAAGCAGGTTGGCTAGATATTACTGTATATGTAGGTAAACTTCATACATACATACAAATATTGCATTATCTATCAGCCAACTCATTGGAAAATATCAAATATTTACCTTTAAAACTAACTGCGTCCGAGGATAGGATAGAATTCGCAGTAAAATCCCTAGTGTGGCAATTAAGAATAACAATATGAAAATTCGTTTCCGTGTAGGTATCATTTATTAACTAAGCAAAAAATAATTTGTGCAATATATGCAATTATAAATCACACCAATTCATATACATATGTATGTATAAGCAGAGCAGAGAAAGAAGAAACTATAAGTAATAAACCAACAACATTATAAGTTATAAAAGCGTATCATCCAAAACTCCAATGCATGGCGAAAAGTACTAAAATACGCCAAATTTATTGTACAAAAATACCAGCTGCGGAATATCATTACCCCTTTCTTATAAACTTAACAAAGATAGAAATAAAACATTTAGATTTTAGAATTATCCATAAGATTTTTTTTTTATATTTTAGATGCAACCGGGAAATCTATAATTACTGAAATTTAAATTTTGTTCAATTTAAAACAGTTAAAAGCAGCAAAAGTCCAATTTAATATTGTTTAATTTATAATTTTATTATGTTCGAACTGTTTCGTATTTCTTTTGATAAGAAAAGCTAATGTCAATACTTTAAAAAGGTAAATTAAATTATTTCCAACTTTGGTAAAATTTACTTGGCACACCTTGACAATCTAATTCTTAATACTAGTATTTATTAAGCACTAGACAAATGAACTTGACTTTTAACGATCTAACTAATTAATATTGTCTCTATGGGTTATAAATTCATAAATATTTAATATCAGTCACTGGGTAATTTCTTACTTATATAATTATTCAACAGAATTAGTAACAAACTGTTAACGTAACCTTTCAATGGGATTGGCCGTTACGGACTAATAGGTCTCTAAGCCAGAAAACATCGATAATTACACTGGTTGTTAATTCTATATATATACTAATCAGAGCTCGAATTTTCAAACTCAGTTTTAAAGACTGAGGATATTTCATTTATCATATCACTAGCAACCAAGCTACGGCCTAGTTTTTGAAATGCTGCATAATTTATTTTCTTAACGAAATAGCTAGAGGCACAAGCCGCCAAATATGCTGGATTGGGTTGGTTTGATTGCAAAGACCAATAAAAGAAAGTTGCTAGGGATCCACTAAGCAAATCGCCCTGGCCACCGCAACGACGTCCTGATCCACCGATTGGCATGGTGTATACTTCATTAGTATGGGGTATGTGAATTTTATCATGGGCACCTTTTTCAAGCACCACAACCCCATCACCGAGTAATGACATCTTTTCGTGTGCCGTCGCGGTATCCTTCCCAAACAATCTTTCGAATTCAATTACATTAGGTGTCAAGATCACATCTCGTTTTCCACATACTAGCTCGATATTATCATTTAGTATGAACAACCCATCTGCGTCTATGACAATTGGTTTTCTCATTTCCAGACAAAGCTTAATGACATCTGTTGTAGTTTTAAGAATGCTAGGATCTCGCCCTAAGCCTGGTCCAATTACCTATAAAAAAGTGTCTAATTAGTAATTGAGGTAAACAATTATTTCAGTATATTGAAATATACTATAACATGTAATCGTTCCAACCAATGCTTTATTTCTTCAACAGCATCCTCACGGTCCAGGACTGGGTGTACAATTAAGTCCGGGCTATACGATTTAATCACTGCCGCTGCATTAGTATGGCAGAACACATGTGATAAATCTGCTCCCACTTTCATAGCAGTAATTGCTGCAAAGTATGGAGCTCCAGTATATTCCAGAGAGCCCCCAATGACACCAATTCGACCATATTGACCTTTATACTTTCCATTGCTCAGTTTGGGTATAATTGTTCTAAATATAGTCAACAACTTCTGTGCATGTACTGGTATTTCTATAATTTTCGACATTTTTAAATATAGATCAACTTTTTTGATAAATAAAAAGTTTTATAAAGAGGGTAAATGGAATTTATATTTTTTATTGGTATTTTCAACGCGGTGTTATCGGGATGAGCAATTACCGATATTTAATATTTTATATTTAGTTAAAATATCGATATATCGATAGGCGAAAATTTGGGTTGCGTTAAAATGTGAAATTAGTTTGAAAAAGGTCATCAAACAACTCCTATGACATATGTATAAATTCTGATTACTTCTTTTTATTTGAAAACTTCAATTAAATTTAAAAAATAATAATAAATAAAAAAAAAACAATTATTTGAGAGTACCCTTTATGTTGTCTTTTCGAAGACTTAACGATCTGGCAGCACAATGCCACCCGATCATTGTGATAACATGTACATTATATACATTGCTACATAAAATTTACATATTTACATACGTATGTATATTTACTGCCAATTCTGCATGCTTTGTTGCGCAATCGTGTTAAAGACCTTGATTTTCTACTTCCTTATCCTTTCCGTTAATTTCAAGAGTGATCATGAAAGTATCGTCTCTGGCCCGGGGATTGCTCAGTGCAATAAAGTTAAATGCGAGATGTTCTACCCGTTCACATTTCACATATTACCCCACTAAATTAGCTGAGGGCACCCACGATGTGCAGAAAATGAATATGTTCCAAGCCATAAACAATGCAATGGATCTGGCTCTTGAGCAAGATTCGTCAGCATTATTATTTGGAGAAGATGTTGGCTTTGGTGGAGTTTTTCGGTATTAACTCAATTAAATATTTTAATACACTTTTTGACATGCTTATGTTAATTTCTTTATTTCATTAGCTGTTCTATGAACTTGAGGGATAAGTACGGAAAAGATCGGGTTTTTAATACACCCTTGTGCGAGCAAGGCATTGCTGGGTACGTATCCAAGATCCGTTAGCTATTAATTTATAGGGAGCTTAAAAGCCGGAGAAAATTTATGTGATGGATGGATATAAAATTGAAATTTCGAAAACAATGATCAGATTGCTTGTTTTTTTTTTTTTTTTTTTTTTTAGCTTTAATTTTGAAGTATCCTAATGGGACCCGACTGTAATGTTGTTAATCATAATAATAATAGTAGCTGCGGCTTTAAGATCAAGTTTTTAAGTAATTTTAAATTATTTTACTGTAAGCCCTATCAGTACTAATTTGAAACAAGTAAGAACGTTGCAGTCGGGCGTTACCGACTGCGGAATACTCATTCACATCCCATCAACAATTTAGTAGTTAAGTTTCGCTCTAATACTGTAGAATATACAGGTTTTTCCGATTTGCCACGCCCCAACTGGGCGTAGACACCTCATTTTTGGTCAGTTTTTAGAAAAAGATAACGGTACCCTAACTGCAAAGTTTGAATGCTTACCCTCAAAAAATGTGAAAATTACAGGGTATTTTTCGATATGCCACGCCCCTAAAGAGGCGTACAAATTATTTTTGGGGAATCGATAGAGGAGGCTACCAGTAACTCAACTATTTGAAGCTTCTAGCTATTATACTTTAGGAGATATGAACTTTTGCGGTTTGCCACGCCCCCTGTGGGCGGACATATATCCGACAAAACTTTTTGGTCTTGGGTGATCAGTCCGAGTTTATATACAAAATTTGAGGTCTCTGCCATCAATAGTGTCCAAAATATAGGACAATTTAAAAAATCACTATATCTTCAGGTCCGATTTGCCACGCCCCCAATGGGCGTAGACTTATAATTTATCTTTAGACTTTATAGAATCATACCATTAGCTGACGTGCAAAATTTCAGCATTCTAGGTTTACAACTTTAGGAGATACAGTTTTACCCGATTTGCCACGCCCCCAATGGGCGTAGATATATCCGCCATAGCTCGTGATCTTGGGTGGTCAACGCGGACCTACATACCAAATTTCAGCTTTCTAGCTCTTCAACAAACATGATTTCTGGTATATCGGAAAATGTATTTTCCGATTTGCCACGCCCCTAGTGGGCGGATCAGGAAAATTTAAACACTTTATAAATCGGAGATATACACGAGTAAGTGTTCCAAATTTCAAGTCTCTAGCTTCAATAGCGGCGAAATAGATTGCGTTAAAATGATAGATGGCAGAGGACGGTCAGACAGACGGACGGACAGCAAGACGGACATTGCACAAAACCAATATACTGATTCACTTTCGTGAATGAGTATAAAAATAGAACTTTATTAGGGGTTGCTTCACGTAAAACTTATTCTTAATCTTATTCTAATATTTTCAAAGGGTATATTTATATTTAAATTTAAGCTATTAATTAAAATTGATTGAATTTTTCAAAGAATTTTATCATATATTCCTGTTTGCTCTTAAATAGATTTGCAATTGGTGTAGCTAATACTGGCACTACTGCAATAGCCGAAATTCAGTTTGCTGATTATATATTTCCAAGCTTCGATCAAATCGTGAATGAGGCTGCCAAATATCGTTATCGAAGTGGGGGATTATTCGACTGCGGTTCGTTGACTTTCCGAGTTCCTTGTGGCGCTGTTGGACATGGGGCTTTATATCACTCACAAAGTCCCGAGGCATACTTCGCACATACCCCCGGTCTACGTGTTGTGGTAAGGCTTTTAGTACATTAAGCAATAATTTTATTAAATAATCATTTAAAATATATTGCAGATTCCACGTGGCCCAATTAAGGCAAAGGGGCTGTTGTTGGCATGCATAAAAGATCCGAACCCATGCATTATGTTCGAACCTAAAACCTTATATCGTGCTGCAGTGGAGGATGTACCAGTGGAATCTTATGCAGATGATTTGGGAAAGTGCGATATTTTACGTGAAGGCAAAGATATTACCCTCATTGGCTGGGGTACACAAATTCATGTCCTTTTGGAGGTAAGTCTTGCCCCAATTTTAATAGGCATATCGACTATGTTAATTACTTGTAGGTCGCAGATCTGGCAAAAAAGGAACTGGATATAGATTGTGAAGTTATAGATTTGGTTTCCGTTTTGCCATGGGACACTCAGACAATTTGCAATGTAAGTTTTTTTTTTTTTTTTTTCATTATTTATTGGGATTCTAAGATCTTTTCGTTCCTATAGTCTGCTAATAAAACTGGACGCGTTTTGATTGCCCATGAAGCGCCTTTTACTCAAGGGTTTGGCTCTGAATTAGCAGCATATATACAAGAAAAATGCTTTTTACGTCTTGAAGCACCCATAAAAAGGGTCACTGGCTGGGACACACCATTCCCCCATGTTTTCGAACCTTTCTATTTACCCGATAAGCACCGATGCCTAGCCGCTCTTAAGGAAATCATCAATTATTGATGCAATATCATCATGTGTGAACTATTTATTGGAAACGGATGCATTTATTTACAATTATTTTGCTGTTTCGTACACCGTACATATTCATAGAATGGGTAACAGTAATAAAAAATTAACTCAAACTTATAAATAAATATAAATGTTTGATAAAAACAAGTAAGAAAACTCTAGTCGAGACTGCTCGACTACGAGATCTCCTGAACCCTCGGAACAACAGCTATTTCAATAATTTTTCCCGTCTTTCAGCTTACACAAGAAACACACACACACGCACGCACAGGCATACATACACACAGACGCATACATACACATTAACAACACCCGAAATTGTATAAAATGCATATATATATATGCACTATACAGTTAAGATTTGGAGACTGTAGCTCCAAAGATGTAGGAGATATAATTTTATAACTGACTTTCGATAAGGTTTTTATCGATAAAAATATCGGGATGATTTATCGATTTTTAATGATAAGCTCGATATCCGCGCTGTAAATACGGACATTTAAAAAACAAGTAAGAAAGCTCTAGTCGAGACTGCACACACAGGCATACACACACACACACATACACAAACATTTATACACACATACACACACAAGCAAGCACGCATGGGCGGCAGTGAGCGCTTACTATGAGAACTTAATTGTTTCATAACTTTTTTGTGGACACACGATCTTCATGAAACTTTCAGATTACGATTATAACATGAATATGCATGTAATTGCCAAAGCACAAGTCTCTACTATATTAAATACGCTTTTTACAAAAGTGACGGTGAGGTGGTGAATTTAGGGGTGGGGGGTAAATTTTAACAAAAACGGAAATTGTATAAATTGCATATAAGCATACATTAAAAATTTGGAGACTCTAGCAATAAAGGTGTAGAAGATATAATTTTATAACTGGTTTTCGATAAGATTTTTTATCGATAAAAAAAAAAAGATCGGGATGAGTTATTGAGTTTTAATGATAAACTCGATATCCGCGCTGTAATTACGGACATTTAAAAAAAAATTTGAAGTCTCTAGCTCTTATATCTTCTGAAATCGACGCGTTCATACATACGGACAGACAGACGGACAGGGCCAAATCGACTCAGCTCGTCACCCTGATCAAGAATATATATACTTTATGAGGTCTGCTACGCCTCCTTCTGCCTGATTTCCCATTGAAAATGGGTTCAGGGTATATAAAAAACATACAAAACTGATGTATGTATTTTATTTGGCGAATGAAAAGATTTTGTAAAGTTTAGGCGGCGTGTACTGTGCGTGCTACTTGCCTATCTCCTTGTCTATTTACTTGCCTGCTTGGTTGTGAAAGAGTAAGTCTGAACCCTTGCGCCAAGCATTCAAGCTCTATGACCACGTTTGCCTATTGCTTCGACATCATTCAAGCGCAATTTGCATAGCAAAGCCATTCAGTGTATTTAGTTTGCTGCTGTGGTTACGTGTGATCCTGCTATTTCAGGTGCTAAGTAATTACATCGTTTTTTGGAGATTAAAAACTTTGAGTCCGGGACATATACATACATACATATGTACATATACATATAACTTTCTTGATTGTCATGAAGATCGATTGAAGCTTTCTATCTTCTGTATGTTTAATAGAAAATTTCTTGGACCATGAGGCTGGGGTTATATGGGTAATTGTATGATGTAATTCAATTATTTAATATATTTTGTTATTTATTACATTTTATTGAAAACATCAAACAACTAGTAATAGTGGTCCTGTCGAAACAGCTCGCACATAGACTGGGCATTAAAAAGAACGATTTTTGCGCGTTTCAATTTGAGAATTGCTATTGCTCCAAGGGTTCAGGGGATCTCGAAGTCGAGCAGTCTCGACTAGAGCTTTCTTACTTGTTATGCTTAAGGTTGATGTCAGAGAAGCCGCGATAAGCGATGCGATATGGAACGACAATAGGCGAGAAAGCTCTACATTCAGGTTTACATGTAATCGCTTAAAACATGTCAGAGTGCAAGCGAAGCGAAAAGTAAAGCGAGTTGTGAGAAAGCATTTCTGAAATGTTTTCTCGCTTTATCGCGTAATAAAGCTTTTCTTATACGTGTGTTTTCGTTGCGTGCTGAGCTTAAATAACCGTTGGTTAGTAGGTGAAATATATTCTTTTTGGCAATTCAAGCAATATTTCTCTCTTTCACTCTGACATGCCATGGTTTACTGATCGCTGCGATACTTATCGCCTACAGCATCGCATCGCTTATCGCGGCCACTCTGACATCAGGCTAAGTTTGAAGTTTCATGTAAAGATTGATTACCCTTCAGTTGAAGGGAATAATTGGAAACAAAAAGAATAGTTTGATGATTTATTTCACTATCATTTTTTGGTAATGAACAGAGTGTATTAGTTTTATATATAATAAATTGCTAATAACAATTACTTAGCTAAAAGTATAACTGACAATAAAAAATTAATTATTATTAAACAGGGCATTTAAGAGAAATAGACTGAAGTTAAATAATTGGCGCTATGTGCTTGAACCACGTCCTCACAATGATAGTACATGGATGTATACATTTGGGAGGGAATTTGGATTCCGTAAGAGCTCTATCATATTTTTACACTATTTATCGCGTTTTTGTTTACTATAAGAAAAGTATAAGAGAAATATTTTAACGACAGTTAATACATTTAATTTAATATAAATATAAAGTATTTACATCTAAATCTGTTTATAAATAATGATCATTGTTTTGTGATAATATAGTCTTTGGAAATAAGTGGGATGCGGAATAGTCGGGATTAAAAATTATAGTTTACTTTCTAGCCATCGCAATTCCTAGGCCCAAAATTCCACCAAGCACAAGAGCAGCTCCTCCAGCCACAGCAATGCCCTTTGCAACCTCCTTATCGCTTTGTTTTTTAATGTATTCCTATAACAAAGAAAAATTTACGAAAATTAACGAAATTGCATTTGTAATCCAGCCTGTTTCGATAATAAGCTTACCTCTAATGACCGCACTTGATCATTAGATTCAATATCCAGAAATGCTCTACAGTACTTTAGGCCTTCTGTATAGTTTTTAATTCGTGCGTTTCCAAAGGCAAGATAATAAATATAATCACGTCGTCCATCTGGATGTAAGCGACAAAGATCTTCCAAAATCATAATACCCTGATTCACATTGTAAAATTGTAAAGGCGTAGTAAATTCAGGTGTGCATAAATGATATTCATACATACACATACACAAACAATTTATAGTTCAATTGTTCAATATAAATTACTGACTCACCTTCCGAATGTCATTTGTATAACGACTCCGGACCAAGCAGAAAGCGTATCTACAAATTTATATTGTTTCATATTTATATATACATTTGTATAAAGACCAAATTCAGCTACGTACTCAAACTTTGTTTCTGTTGAGACTTCCCCATCGAGCTCAAACTCATGGAGGTACTTCCTTTCGAATCTCTGTAAAATAAATATTTTACAAATGTTCAGAGCCTGTATATTCATATTTATGTACCTCTAAATCCTCCTGGGGCACCACTTCGTTTAGCAACTCCTCCATCGTCTGATTATTTCACAATATGAATTGTTTTTTTGTTAATTTTATATATATATATATATACGAAAGCAAACAAGAAAAAATATGTATGGCGATAGTTGTTAGTGACTTACAATTGAACGATAACCGATATATGGTATTTTTGATATTAGTTGTCACAAGTATATTTAGAAAGAGCAAATATCAATAATGACAATATTAGGAAAATGTGTTTATTTATGCTATTTGTTTAGCCTTTATATATTTATAATTTTATATATAAAACCGAAAGAAATTAATTAATTTAACATGACAAATCTTAACATGATTAAAATAAATAATAAAGCTCACAAATTTAATAAACTTTTGGTTTATAATACTTATTTTAAAATACTGCAAACTAGTATAGAACTCGAATACTTCCATGTTGTAACTACGAATTCAATTAAAACTATATAGATCTGGTGGCACAGGTTTGCTTTTATCTGGCAACTTTAATGGATGGCATCCCTGTTTTAGGCAACCATATTTTTTCTGTCTACAAACCAAAACAGAAATACCAACATACATAGTAATGGTTTAATAAATGAAGTTTTATGAATTCAGTTTTCCAATATTTCAGTTTCTATTTTTGTGTAATTATGAAATTAAATTAGAACTGAAATCATATCAGCTGATAAGGAACATTACTTAAACATAGTATCTACACCACACTTGCAAATGGAGCAACAGCAACAAAAAAGCGCAGTTCACGTCTCTAAGTTGTTTGTCTGCACGGCTGTTGACTGTAAAGATGAAATCGAAGAGGTAAATTCGCATATAAAATTTTAAATATGAGTGTGGGCACTTACAAAGACTTTTATTTTTTATTTATTGCACAAACAGAAATTCGAACGATCTTACGCTAGCCTGCAACAACAAATTGCAGGCCTCAGTGATAAGGAAATGCATGATATGCTCACACAGTTTGTCTGCAAAGAGAAACAGCATGAGGAGATTTCTATTGGCTTTCTATACATCATATTAACTGATCCGGCAATGGCTCCGAAAACGTATCGGGACATAACACTTGTGTCTAGGGATGGAATGAACGTAATTGTAGCAAATCTTACACTTCTAGTGGCCGAAAAGTACACCAAGTTAACGGAGACAGCCAGGAGACAATTGATCTGGGTATTACGTGAATTTGTGAAGCACCAGGTTCTTAGCGTCGAGAATGTAATTTGGAATTGTTTACGTCAAGCGGGAGGTGGAGATGTGTCCCATAAAAATCTCTTCCTCGTTGAGAGTCTTTTGGATATATTCATCGAGTACAGGGCGTGGCTGGAAACCAATCCTTTCCTTGTACAGTCATCAGTTTACAGTTTTGTGCGCCTTATAGAAGACCATGCCAATCCAGCCTTGATATCATTACGTCAAAAGGAAGTTAAATTCACAATTTCTTTGATTCGGGATCGCTTTCATGACATTATACCGTTGGGCAGAGATTTTGTACGGTAAGTCTAAGTATATCATAAAAAATGCATGTATGTAATGCTGCATATTCAGAGATATTGTAAAATTCTGAAAACAGCTTTTCAACGACTATTGAACGCCTTAACAAAATACATTTTTTATTCATTGCCTAAAGAAAATTTAATTTAATTTTAATTTTTGCGCAGGCTATTACAAAATGTTGCACGCATTCCGGAATTCGAACAATTATGGCGAGATATATTATACAATCCAAAAAGCTTGCATCCAACATTTAACGGAATTTGGCATTTATTGCAAATACGTACTAGTCGGAGATTTTTACAATGTCGGTTACTTCCAGAAATGGAGCGAAAACTCCATTTTTTAGCATCTTCCGTAAAATTTGGAAATCAGAAACGCTATCAGGATTGGTTTCAGGATAAATATTTTGCAACACCCGAGTCCCACAGTTTGCGGTCTGACTTAATTCGCTTCATCATAAACGTAATTCACCCAACAAACGACATGCTGTGTTCGGATATTATCCCACGTTGGGCCATAATTGGCTGGCTTATCTCATCGTGTACGAATCCAATTGCATCGGCTAATGCCAAATTGTCACTCTTCTATGATTGGCTATTTTTCGATCCGGCCAAAGACAATATCATGAATATCGAGCCCGGCATTTTGGTGATGTACCACTCCATTCGGAATCATCCCTTTGTAAGCAGCACATTGCTCGACTTCTTGTGCCGCATTACAAAGAACTTTTATATAAAGAACGAGGATAAAATAAGATTGGGGGTATATAATTCATTAAAGTTGATACTCGATAAACAGGTAAGTCATGATTGCTTATTATCAATGAACGATTACTGAAATCTAATTCCGAATATAGGTCATTCCAAACTTGCATCCGCTATTTGAGTCGCCGAAGCTGGACAGAGAATTGCGTAATCTAATCCGTGAGAATTTTAGAGAATTTGTGTCCCCCGTTTCAAATATGCCACAGACTATGTATCCAGCAACACATTCTATTCAGGCGCCTATCTTTAAAAAAGAAGCGGATCAACGAATAACGCAAATTGGTAAACGTCTTGGTAATCTCTTAGTAAATTAAACATTAATCTTATAGTTATTTTTCGTCTACTGCTTTTTACAGAAAACATCGATGTTGGTGCCGGAGTACTTGCTGCAAATAGTAGCACCATTTCGTTAGTGGATGATGATAGTAAAGTTGCTACTATTCCAACTGAAAGTTTAGAGCGTGAAACCGAAGCTGTATTTAGTGATGAAGATGGCGAAAACCTTGGTAGATGTACCAAGAATGAAGAGAATACTGACGATGACGATGACTTACCACTGTCAAAAGTTAGTATCGCAAATGAACACTGATGTTTCAAAATCATTAAAAACGTTAAAATTATATTATTTAAGGTTCGTCTTAAAGAGAAACCAGTGCCCGAAAAAGTAGAGTTGCCTGAGGCAATAGCTGAATCGTTCGAGATATTTGTTACAAAACGCAACTCTTTCACATGGGAGGCATTTTTGAAAGATTTTCGTACCTTACCTGCCTCGACTTTAGATGAAACACAACTCAATTATGTGATCTCAAATACGGTTCTCATTCTCCGGGAAACATTGCCTCAACAAAATGTGTTTTCGGAGAGCAAAACTGAAGAGAAGTGTTTGGCTAAGAGCATAAGCTATCCGCTATATGGCTTATTTCGGTTTCTGTATGAGAATGAAGATAAGAGTAAAAAACCCTTTCAGAGTCTATTATCTGAAATATGTGAGCGGTTGAGTGAAACGGGATATCTGCTTCTATACTTTATGAAGATTCACTGCAAATTGCAGACACGAAAAAATGCCCAGCAATCGTATCAGTTTAAGACGACAGTATATCGGCAAATATGCGAGGCTACGGACGGGAAGATTGCCAGTTGTCTGGTCCGAGACCTTGATCTCCTTGAGAAGGAAAACACCACAATATATTTGTGGCTACTGCCCGATATTTACAGAGAGTTTAAAACTATAGCCATTAATAACACTGACCTTTTACGTATCACTCTTCGCTGCGTTGACGCTAAAAACGTACGCGATATAATGTATTCTATTGCCCAGGGCAAAATGACAATATTTAAGCAAGATGGCTTGATTGAATGTATACGTGAAAGCCTAGAATATGAAACGTACGAACAGTTTTGTCTGTGGCAGCTTATACAGGCACATGATGTACCACTAAAATGTATACAGGTAAGTCAACTAAATATTAAATATTGTAAATGATGACAGATATTCCTCGTATACTCGTATACGTTCTGTAAAGAATGTATATTCAGGGCAACGAGCTGAGTCGGTTTAGCCCCGTCCGTATGTCAGCTCGTCGGTTCATATTTTTGAACTCTTTGATTTCTAATAGTAAATGAGCTAGACCTTGAAATTTGTTAGTGGGTAACAAATAAGATATAATTGTATTCTTTTATTGTTATTGACCAAAAACCTTATCGAACCTTATTTATGAAATTGTATCTCCTAAATCTGTAGAGTTGAAGTATTTAAATTTTTAAATAGATACTAATGTGCATTTTTTAGAATTTCGTTCTCTCCAAATTTACTAAAATCGTATTTCAAATAGTAGAGTCGTGTGCTTTGTAAAAACTCATATGTGAACATTGTCTGTCTGGCAGTTTTAGATCGATAGTCCATCTATAAGGAAAGTTATTTAAGATTTAAGTTCCCTTGGTAAGCTCACACAGCGCATGCTCATGCGTGTGTATTTTGTACCTGTATACAAACGTAATATTTAAAAAAATATATTAACATCCGACATGCGTTTCATGTCCTGTATTCAATTTGAACCTGAAAATATAAATTTCTCTTTTCCGACAGGACATACTACCGGAACTAGAAGCTGCAAATCATCCTGAAGCGTTAAGTCATTTGCTGTTGCTATTAAAGAACGAAGAGCCTACAAATGAAATAATCAGACTATTGCTTAGTAGGGAAGCAAAGTCTAGAGGAGATCCATTTGTCACATCGGCCCTTAGGTATATATTAAGTGGATTTCTGAGATATGTTATTAAATTGAATTCTTTCGAATAGATTTTGGTGTCAGCGATGCGAAGAAAAACTCTCTGAAATTATAGCATCTCTTCTCACCTCAAAATATCCTAGCTCATCTCCCAACAAGCGAAAGCGACCATCTAAAGGTAGTTCCGCTGCAAGCAGTACTCCATCTGCTGACCACGTGAGTTTCCAATTTATAAATTTTATGTTCAAAAAAAGTATTATTATTATTTTTTTCTATTTCATGCAAAGGTATTAAACCATTTAGAGCATTACAGAAGGAGTTGTAGACATGGCACTGGCACAGGATTATATGTCCACGATATGATGCAGCGGGCACTACAATCAGCGTACACACATAGCAATGAAAGCACAAAGGTGATGAAAAAAAAAAAATATATATATATGTATATATATCTAATATACCTTTATCTTTCTGAGTAGAAACAGTTCAGTGATCTTTTCGCATTGGCAGCGGAAGATGAGACAACAGCCGTTGGCAGACGAGGGGGCAGTGGACGGGGTCGCAAGCAGCCAGCTGGTAAAAAAGACTCAAATAACCACAGTGCGGGGAGTAAAAAGAATTCAGATGTCGTGAAAGCTATATACTCCTCTGATGAGTCATCTAGTGAAGTAAGCATAGAACTCATTTTTAACTAATTCCCAGTTATTTATATACATATTCGAATATTTCAGGAGGATTGGTCAAAACATAAAATTACGCAAGCAGCGAAGAAAAGAAAAAAAGCTATAAATGATTCCGACTGACAGTGTCAACGTCAATTGCAGTCCTCAGTCTTAATCGGTTCCTTTGATGATGAAAATTACACAAAAAATAAATATGAGTTTTTGAACGAAATTACTTAAGTTTAAAATGGTTTAAGATTTTATCAATTTATAATTAGTAAAATCAGTTGTAGAATTTTTTTAATGTTGAAATTGTAACGTTATATTTTTTTATTTTTAATAAAAATCAAAGAAATTTATTCAACAAACATACATAGATATATACTATTATTATTTATATAGTCTACGGCAATAATGTACCTCGAAACAAATTGATTTTTTACCAGTCCATATACAAAATAAAGAAGTTTATATTGATTTTAAATGATGTCCTACGTACGTCTGCGGAATTGAATTTGAATTTTAGAAAGATTCCCTATACAGTATATTTCTTATATCTAAACCATCCTACACCACCCAATACCATCCTACACTAATACTAATAATAATAAGGTTTATCAATTCTGCTTTCGAGCAAAGAGTAAGCTTCACTTGCTCACTTCTTTTTGTTTCTCTTTTCGTATAGCTTACACCAATAGCTTTAGTCCGTCCTCTGGCTTAGTAGTTTTTGCAATTGACTAAGCGCCAGAGGAGTTCCCAAAAGTTTAGTTTCAAACATAAGCTTTTTAACATTTTTTTTCCAATTGAAGCTAGGCCAAGCCTAGCTTAAAATGGGGCAACTACTCTTCATATAATTGAAATCCAATTTTAACTTGAGTAGTCATAAAAAAAAGTGGAACAAGATTTCAAGCCTATTTGTACACCATTTAGGCCAGACGATATGAATTATTTTATTAAAGCTTATCTAAAATGATCCACATTCCGTGACCCATTTCAATTTGCTCGTTGAATCTAAAGATCCATAAGTCCGTATAAAAAGTATTATTTTTACACGACTATATACAGATGTACATATACATATGTATTTCAAAGTACTAATATTATTTTTAATAATTAATGTCTAACAAACATATATGTACGTATACATATAAATATATATATTTTTTTACATATATGTATGAATGTACATACATACATAGGAATGTTTCTGAATATCATTATATACCAGCTGAGTACTTTAATCAATATGAGCGAAAAAGATCCGGTTGAACACAAACATGTACGTGTACATAAACATACATACATATGTGTAGACACAAGCGCATAACAAACAACAATAAATACGTACATACATATATGTATGTATGTATATGCGACTCGGCTTTGCTGGCGGCAGCACGAAAAGAAGCTTTTGACTCTCTACTTTTACAATGACAATGGAAGTAAAGTTTCAAACTGCTGAGATCAATGTTGTGAAAGCGGTTGTGCGCATTGCGGTGTTTCTTTCTTGTCTACGTTGTCTGCGGAAAAAAGAAAACAGCGACCAATACTTTGAGAAATTAGAATAAATAAATACTAAAATATAAACCCATACATTGTCACAAATAATTAGTCAAAACAATTTAATTTTGTTGCTTATACAAAAATATGAATGTATGTACATATTTTGGCAGTCGTGCGCATATTTCTATACAATAGCGAAAACAAATGGAGTGGCCCTTACAAATAACATCTAACAGAGAAATGTTAATTTTTCTTTGAAAAGAAAGTTTAATATTAATACAATACTAAGGAAAATTCGTACGTAGTTAATAAAGTTTGTGAAAAAGTTGCAATACAAGTGTTTAGGTTTCATTCAAATTTAACCTGATGTGCAGACATGAACCGACGCTTTTTCGTTTAACTCTTGCTTTTACAATTTTTTTTATCTTACATACATACTTACGCTCATACGTACATACAAATATACATACATGCTCGCTCATTTATGTATATACATACACACAAATAAATCTACGATCATACGCTCTTTCCATTGACACAAATCAGGTAACCCAACAGATAATTAAAACCAAAAGCAAACGCATTAAACAAAATTATTTGTTTACGTTGACCTCGAAATTATTAAAAATGCATCAAGTTAATAGCAAGTAAGAAAGCTCTAGTGGAGAAATCCCCTGAACCCTTCGAGGAACTGATATTTCAATAATTCTTCGCATCTTTCTGCTTACAAAAGAAACACAGACACAAAAACGAGCACCCACAAACACGCATGTGCTGCAGTTTGTGCTTGCTACGGGAACTTAATTTGTCGATGGGCTGTCTTCATGAACCTTTCAGATTGTGATTATAACAAGTATCTAGTATTTTAAATAAGCCTTTTACAAATTTAGTGGTGAGGTGGTAGATATAGTGGTAGGGGGAAAATTACAACGAAAATAGAAATTCTTTAAAAGACATGTGAATTAATATTTAAAATTTGACGACTCAAGCTCTAAAGATAAAGCAGATATAATTTTATTATATCATCCCATGATTTTCTCTAACCTCGGCTTTAACCTCGGCTTTATACAATGCACCAAATTATATGTGTACACTTCTTCGTTATCATCCTTAAGATATTCAAGAGACCAAAAAATATAATATAATATCATCATCAAATCAAAACTTTCATGAAAATTCGGCTCTAAAATATTAGAGAAAGCTGAAAATATGTGCTTATTTTCGTGAAAATTCGTTATTAAAATGGAAAACTAACTTATAAACAAGTATGAAAGCTTTAGTTGGGAAAAGATATAGATACCCTAACTAGAAATGAAAAGTCATAATTCGATTGTAATTACGGTCATTGTAATAGAGTTGGTCAGTTAGAAAACAATTAGGCTAACTGCCTCGTGGTTCAATTGCAAATCTAATTTCAATAAGATCAAATATATGAAATATAACAATGTAAATGTAAATGCAAGAATTCTGAAGTGCATCTTAAACGAAGTGAGTTATATAATTAAACAATTAAAACATTGATCAATAATGATTTGAATGGACCTTATATATATCGGAGGAGCTAACGATTATTTGAAAACAATTTGGTCGGTTCCTAAAGCTCGATCATACAGACACAGCAAAGTCCTGATTAATTAATAATGAGCATATTTTCGTCAGTAATAGTATTTTATCAAACGTATTAAATCGTGAATCCCTACTTCTAACGCGTTTAATGTTTTACGTACATGTATGCAACGTTTCTAACGAAAAGCGATCATTTTTAAGTCAGTGCTCGAAATTTATTTGGCAAAGAAATTTTTTACCATTTATCGATTGAGAGAATCATCTAAAAAATATTAGAGTAATATCGAAATGCTCATAGTATAGACTTAATTTGGTAAGTGTAAGTTAAAGAAGAATTAAAAGCTTTGATGTGATTCACGTGCTACTGTAAATGATAATATCATAAACTAAGAATTCAAAAAGTTAACGGAAATAACATTAAAATAATAAAAGATAAATGATAATAGGCAATAGGCACGAACTGATTTGATTCGTCTGACTTGTAGTGTTTTTTAATACCCTGAACAAGTATGTAACAGGCAGAAGGAGGCTTGGCAGACCCCGCCAAGTATATACATTCTTGATCATGGCGACGAGCTGAGTCGATTTAGTCTTGTCCGTCTGTCTGTCCATCCGTCCGTATGTCCGTTTGTATGAACGCGTCGATCTCAGAAGATGTAAATCCAAAAGTTGATAACTACTCCCGATATTTCGTTATCGATTAAAACCCTAATTGAAAACAAGTTAATAATATCTCTTACACCTTTAGAGGCAGAGTCTGCAAATGTTAAATGTAGACTCCCCACCGCTATATCCAGTTAAGTTTCCATAGTAAGCCAATGCAGCCAATGGGTGTTTATGCTTGCATCCCTATGTTTCTCTGTATGTGAGGTTCTTGTGTAAGCAGAAAGACGTGAAGAATTATTGTGAAATATCAATTCTTAGTAGGGTTCAGGGAATTTCGTACTCGAGCAGTCTCGACTAGAGCTTTCATACTTGTTTAAATATGTTTGTATGTAGTACAAAAAATGTTTGATACCGAAATGAATTGCTCTCTTCTAATCTTTTAGTTTCTGTGATCGACTTCTGTAGATATGACTAGCATATTGGATTAGTTTGACTCAGCCAATTTCCATTTTTGTATTTTGAAGCGAATATAATTCAATAATATTTGCAATTTTTGGTTGGTTTTGAATGTTTTCATTCCTTGAAGAGGTATTTTCTGCCCTTAATCCATGTACGTGTCAATTCTACTCCTACTTTCTTGGCTTAGCCGCCTCTTCTTAGCTTCTCCTCTGCACTTACTTTAATTTTCGGTCCCTCACTCTCATATTCTTTTAATAGAATTAATTTAATAGTTTTACATTTATAAAAAAATTAACGTTCTGTTTGCCTCTTATGTAACTGCAGATCTGCATATCAGTACACCATCAAAGTCAATATTGAGTTCATATAATGTAAACTTTGTAAGTATAACAAATTTTATTTATGTTCTTTCAGATATATAATTGAACTAAATAGTAATCATTAACAGATTCATTAAAAATGGGAAACTCTGGTAGTGCTCATCATATTAACAGCGAAAGATCGAGCATCGATCGAAACGCTCACTTCCAAACACGATTTCAACACCGATGCCAGGACTCACGTCGTCAGTTTGAATGGAGTAGATCTGTGTTGAGGTCTATCCCTAGTAGCCCACAGCGAAGCTTAACCACAGAATGGAGAAGATCATACCCATCTGCACTTTTAAGGAAAGAATCAAACTCTCCAATAGAAAGCGCACTGAAAGTACTGCCGGAGGTGGATAAGCGGCTACATCTCCGAGCTACAACGAATGGTGCAATTTTGAATTCCGGAGGTACGATAAGCGGCCGAAAACAAAATGAAACCCAACTGCAAAATGTGTCCAATTTACTTAATCAACAATCCAAAACATTCATGCTTGAAACTGTCCACGACAGGAGCTCAGGCTCAAGTGAAAAAACTGGTACAAAGCCCGAATTTACGCGATCGCAAACATTGCTTCATATAAAAGTGAAAGAGAAGGACTCTGCGTCAAATATAAATGAATCAAATCTATCTCGAATGCAGAGACACACGTATTCGGAGCCGGAACTCATAAATAGCCTTAATCAACAACCCGCAGTCCCAACAAACATACAAGAACCGCCATTGAGAGCGAATAATCGGATCAAGTATTCGAAAAAGAGAAGAGCTCCCGAGGCACCCCAAGCAGTCACAGCAGCTGCACCACTCATAAAAAACAATACGGAGATTTTGCGAAACACGCCTAGTTCGAAGTCCATACATTACGCCAAAAATGCAGATCGTAAAGTTAGCAAACAAACCCCGAGCTCAGTGCCGAAGCAAACTGAGTTCCTAATAAACAGAGACCATGGGATTCGTAAAAGTGTTAATGAAACTAACGGCCAACGCAATTCTCATGAATGTCCCAAATTCACATTTCGGCGTGAAAAGAGCTCGGATGCCATTTTGCTAAGAAGTCAAAGATCGATTCAGCCTGAAATTAAGGCAACTCCTCAGATTAGCAAAGTTAGTGATTATCAAAGGGATAAAAATCAGATTTTAAATAGTAAATTTGAACAGAGGACTTCACCTCAAAAAGAAAATTTGGATAATGGAATGGTTTCAGTTCAAGCAAATAAATGCCAACGAACATTTTATTTTGGCATGGAAACCGATGTTGTTAGTATTCACTCCATTGATGTTGGTAAGTTTTTTGGTTTATTTCAATTAAAACGAATTTTGATACCTTGAAAGAAAAATATTTTTAGCTGAAGAAAAACTGCCAAGTGACGAAGTTTCCAACTATGACACTGATTATAGGGAAAACTCGTGTTTGGAAGAGAGTTTAAATGACAATGGGCTTCTTGTGCGTATTCGGCCTACCTTGCCACGCCGGCAGGTGGATACACCTTCGTTTAGTCCAACTTTAGCCTGGCGATCCTTGATCGAACAGCAAGAGCCCATAGATAAGTCAAAAAAAATAAATACTCTTAATAGTTGGAAGACGACAACCAGTGAGATGCCTATAAAGTATACTCGAACTTCACAAATGAAACAGCTTGCCAAGCCGAACCAGATTCTTAACAATTGGACACCCGAACAAGATCTTGCCGATGAGAAGGATGATAAAATCAAAGGCCTTATTACGGGTGACGACTCAAGTTCGGATGAATATCGTTCTAAGTGTGAAGGCGATAGCTTGCTATTCTATGGTGGCAAAGCGAAAAACGTAGGAAGTTCCATCCACACTTTTAGCCTATCGCTTCCAAGAGATACTCGTACACAGCATTCCCGAAGCATTGGCAATCTAGGAGAAGTATGTATTAATATCATTTATTTATCTGTTTACCTCCTCTTCCATTACATTATATATATTATTATGAATTGAATTATACTTAGCAAGATACATTTGTTTGATTTGATTTGTTAATCTTTAATCTTCTATTATAAAATATTATATAAAAAGAGTTGTGTAAAAGTGCTCCTACACTTATAACTCGAGATCTGCTGGACCAATTTTCATGGTTTTTGATTTGTTGGATTTGTCTCCGCTACGAGTAGGATAGTAGATCTTAAAAATACTAAAAAAAATTTTACGAATACTTGAAAAACGCGGTTTTTTCCCTAAAGATTCAAATTTCCATTGATACTCAGTAGGCTTGATAACAGTGACAGTTTTCGGTCCTGCTCTCATATTATACAATAGTATAGAAGTAAATAATCAAATGTAGTCAGTCAGTCTACGGCAAAGCCTCAGGCGAACCTGACTATTCATAAAAAAAAGCACATTTGATAAAAATAATACGCGTGC
Organism: Drosophila mojavensis; assembly: GCF_018153725.1. NCBI lineage: Eukaryota > Metazoa > Arthropoda > Insecta > Diptera > Drosophilidae > Drosophila > Drosophila mojavensis. The sequence goes on from NW_025318872.1 coordinate 4,612,217, forward strand.
GTACAGAAGCTAAATATATCGAAAGTTCAGGTATTTGTTTGTCTCAAACATAAATTTGTGTAAATTATTTATATTTATATTTCCCGATTGTCTTATGTGGTTTTGTGCAACTGAAGGTTGGCTCGGTAGTTATCATGCTTAGAAATTTAAATTTAAACCAACCAAAACTGTGCAATGGAACGCGTTTGGTGATAAGAAAACTGATGAGCAATGTGATTCACGTGTCGATACTCAAAGGAAAATTTAAAGATGAGGAAGTTCATATTCCTAGGATTCCGATGATCCCAACAGATATGCCCTTTGAGCTTAAACGAATTGAATTCCCGATTCGTCTTGCCTTCGCCATGACGATTAACAAACCACAGGGCCAATCTTTGACTATTTGTGGCCTCAATCTTGAAAATGCGTGTTTTTCTCATGGTCAATTGTACGTGGCATGCTCACGTGTTGGCAAACCATCCGCATTATTTGTTATTGCACCTGACCAAAAAACAAAGAATGTCGTTTACCACAAGGTGCTTGAATGAAAATCCGAATAATAAATTAATCAGAGTGTATCTCAACCTGAACAACATAGCTTTCAACAATTTTTTACCTAGAAATAATAGATAGGGCAATGCAACGTTTGCCGGGCCAGCTAGTGTTTGTATAAAGCAATGGAAAACACTATTCACATCAAATAGTGCTATTTATTAAACTATCATTTATTAATTATGATTGAAAAGTCAGAAATTTTGGAATCTAAGCTTCGAATTATCAAGGGTTTTTATTTACCGTAATGTACAAATGCTCAAATTAATTAAGCTTTATAAAGAACTCATTTATACAGGTTTGCTTTGAAGCACATTGCTTCTGCTCAGACTTTTCAATAATTTTTTTAAAGACAAAAAGTGCCTGATATGCTGTTTCATCAGTTTCGTTTTGTAGACAAAAGCTTTGTAAGTTATCCAATGAGGCTCTTGCTACCTTAACTGAAATTGAGCATAGTCTTTTGCAACTTCGCTTTTCTTCTCACCTCCTTCTACTTTTCCAATTAGTTTCTTCTTTTCAGCAATCGTCAAACTTTTTTACTTTTTAGGACTCATTTAATTAAAAATTTTAATATGTATACTAACGAAGCGATTCGTGCGGAAGCGAGCATGAAAATGTGCCTATGTTTTATGCGTAACACGCAACCACGCACAGTAAAGTTAGTTTCAGGGGAATCCCAAAATTCAAATTCAAAGTTCTTAATTCGAATTGTCGAGTGTTTAACCATATGAGTACAAATTACCGCGTCTTAGCAATGATTTTTTAGTTCGAATTACTGAGTGCATAAAAATGTATGGACTTAATTTGAAATATAAAGAGATTTTATAGGGGATTCGTGATAACTTTGAATTAATAAGAGGTTCGGAATACCGCAGGTTTGAAATAACAAGAGTCGACTGTATAAAGGAACTTAACTTTTTTTATACCCTGAACCCATTGAAAATGGGAAATCAGGGTATAATGGTTTTGTGAAAAAGTATGTAACGGGTAGAAGGAGACGTGGCAGACCCCACAAAGTATATATATTCTTGATCAGCGCGACGAGCTGAGTTGATATAGACAGACTGCTCGACTAGGAGATACCCTGAACCCTCCAATCTGATATTCTAATCACTCTGCACTTATTTTAGGCACACATGCATACACACGCACGTATTAGAACGCGCTCTGCTAACTGCGCAGTAAGCAGCGACTGCGCTTGGGCTGCGGTGCATTGTGGGCAATATTATAAGAATTTATTTGTTGAATAATTTGATTCCTAGACGTACAATTTTAATGAAACTTTCAGAATATAATCATAATGTTCAAATGTATGTACATTTTAAAGCACAAGTCTCTAGTACTTGAAATACGCCTTTTACAAAGGGGGCAGAAATAGGAGTGGGGGGTAAATTTTAACAAAAATCGAAATAGTATAAAATATATATGTCTACATTTAAAATTTGGAAGCTATAGCTCTAAAGGTGTAGGAGATATAATTAAATAACTAGCTTTCGATAAGGTTTTTAATCGATAATAAAAAATCGAGAGTAGTTATCGATATTTAGAGAAAAAATTGATATGCGCGTGATATACACAGACCTAGGAAAACAAATTTCAAGTCTCTAGATCTTATATCTTCTGAGATCGACGCGTTCATACATACGGACGGACGGACGGACAGACGGACAGGGCCAAATCGACTCTGCTCGTCGCCCTGATCAAGAATATATATACTTTGTGGGGTCTGCCACGCCTTCTTCTGCCTGTTACATACTTTTAACAAAACCCATTCCCATTGAAAATGGGTTCAGGGTATAAAAATGATATATGTATAAAAAAGTATTAGTATAATAAATAATAGTTACTTGATTAAATTTTGCTTGCCTATATTCAAAGGTGTGCAATTACAAGAGCCTACAGAAGTCGAAGCCAGAAAATTATTTAAGTGGTGTTAGCGCTGGATCCTCTTCTTACCAAAGAAACTCGACTTTACATCAGCAGGAAAATATTGCAGCAACCAATTTGGAATGCTCCAATAATTGGTTGCTTCATAAAAACGTCAGTGGTACAGAGACTTACACGAAAAGTTTGGAGCATGGAAGTAAAAGGCAAAGACTTGTTCCATTGGGGCCACAATCAATTAAGTTCTTAACTGGTGGAAAGCACGTGATGTACCTGCCAGCTAGTAATGATCCAACAAATTCGTTGAAAATTTATCAAGCAGAACCGCAAGCCAATATCCAAGAGCCTAAATCAAATCGTTATTTCAAAAGCAGACAGCGACCTGTGCCGCAAAGTTTACAAGATAAAACTCCAATTTTTCCAATCCAGGTATATATTAAAATATATATAAAATATAATTTTTAAATTAAAATATTAAATTTTTTAATTCAAGGGTATGAATAAAGAGGGCTTAAAATTGGAAGAAGATAAACCATTTCATCACCGTTTCTCGTTCAATAACCCTGTTCGTTTATTAGAGAAAAAATTAAATGCAGACAAATCTGGAAAGTCTTCAAACCTGAAAGTATCACTAGATGGCCAACTGGAAGCATTAAAGAAGTGAGTGTAATAAATGTTTATTAAAGCTTTCTAATAATAGTAATTTTTTAAATATATATATATATATATATATATATATATATATATATATATATTTTTTTTTTTAAATTAGAGTTGAGGAAGACTTTCAGCGGAATCGTGCTAACGAGAAGGAGAACATACAACATCAACTGAGGCTTTATTTTGGCACGGATGATGAGCAGTATCACAGCTTACCGATTGCACCTGTGCTCGACCGATTTTCAAATATTAATCTTAACGATACAAGCTATAAATTATTTAGCCGTGATGATCCCGAAGGTTGCGTATCAATGGTACCTTTTACTGAACACGAGAGTAAGGATCAGAAAATTACAATTAGTTCAGCGAATACTTTAACTTAGATGTCGAGAGCCTGTAAATATCAGTATAGATATATTCCAATAAAGTGGTCGTTAATATATTGGAAGCAATTCTATTTTCTGTTACCTCTGCTGTTTACTTGAAGTTTAAGCATGTCTTCGGCGGATTTTGACTATGGGAAACCAAGTGAAACAGTGATAATATATACATACATATACAGTGGAATCTGGCTATAACAACTCTGCTAGAAGCGTTCAGCCGGTTATGTCGACGAAAATTCGATGCCTTGGTTGGTCCCCACACAAACTTATATGAAAGAGCATCCGCTTAGTACGTTTCCATATGTACATACAGAAAAAAAGTTTAATTTTTTAGTTTGAAGCGAAATAAAAGCAGTAAGAATATGCATATTCATTTTTTAAAAAATGAAAATAGGTAAATTAGACTTTAAACTATATTAGTAAGTAAAAACAAGTAAGAAGGCTCCAGTCGAGACTGCTCAACTAGGAGATACCCTGAACCCTCTAAGCTTATATTCTAATCATTCTGCACTTCTTTTATGCACACATACATACACACGCACGCATAAGCCTGCGCTCTGCTAACTGCGCAGTAAGCAGCGACTGCGCTTGGGCTGCGCTGTAGTGTCGGCAATATTATGAGAATTTATTTGTTGAATTTCTTTTGTAGACATACGATCTTAATGAAACTTTCAGAGCGTAATCATATGGTGAATATGTGTGTACATTCCGAAGCACAAGTCTCTAGTACATTAAATGTACCGACTTTATATACAACGCAAATTTGAAGACTCCAGGTCTAAAAGTGTTGAAATTAGGCTAAAAAAAAACAAAATCAATTTTTCGATTATTCTCGATAAAAAAGTTATGGAATGATTTATCGGAAAAATAAAGCAAACTCGTACTGCGTATGGTCAGTGGTATGGTACACACGAGTATGCATGCCAATTCAGGTCTCTAGCTCTTATAAGTTCTGAGATGGACGCACTCATACGGACGGACGGACGGACAGACGGACAGGGCCAAATCGACTCAGCTCGTCGCCCTGATCAAGAATATATATACTTTGTGGGGTCTGCCACGCCTCCTTCTGGCCGTTACATACTTTTTCACAAAACCATTATACCATGATTTCCCATTTTCAATGGGTTGGCATGAAAGAGCTGGGAAGAAAGAAATTTCAATTTTTGTGCGCTGCTGAGCTTCATGATTTGAGAGCCCACAGAGAGAGAGAGAGAGAGAGAGAGAGAGAGAGAGAGAGAGAGAGAGAGAGAGAGAGAGAGAGAGAGAGAGAGAGAGAGAGAGAGAGAGAGAGAGAGAGAGAGAGAGAGAGAGAGAGAGAGAGAGAGAGAGAGAGAGAGAGAGAGAGAGAGTGAGAGGGGGGAGAGAGAGAGAGAGAGAGTGAGAGAGGGGGAGAGAGAGAGAGAGAGAGGGGGAAAGTAAGACAAAAAACGCAAAGCGCATACATGACCATTTCGTTTGCGTGCTTAGAGCGCACTGAATTCGTCGTGCTATCTTTCATTACCCGAGCCATCCAATACCAAGCCAAGCGAATACGAAGTTGGCCGGGACTTGCTAGACACATGTTGCGGCGTGGAAAAACGTTGCTCTACATGTCTAGTCTATGTGCTGTTTGGCCAGTGGTAATAGTTTACATCCTAATGAACAGACCGAAATTATCAGAATTAAAAATCCTTTCACTTTTCCTTGCTACAGTAATGTGGATACGCCGCATTAATCTTATCGATAGCACTTTAAAGTGAAAACGTCCAAATGCTCGATGTATCGTTATAATTTGATCAACATTTAATACTGTACTGAAAGTGAAGCATCGATACCTTTGCTATTTCTTTTATTAATTTAACTATGAGTTAAGTTTTAATTAAAATGGAGTTATTAAAGAGTATTAATAACAAAGAAATTTTTATGGAGGTATAAATGCAGGCAGCATTATATATAAAATAATAAAATACATTTCATTATCTACTAGGTTCTCCATCTCTCCATTGAGTTCTTAATTGGAAACATCAACGAGCAACAGGCTCTACGCTTTTCCCATAAATATGGATTTCAAAATCCTGACGACTTCTTACTGGCTACACGAACGATCTCAAAATACTACCAACAATGTTGTACAGATGGTGGCGAAACTGACATTTCTGATAAGTTGCCACACTTAAGTCCCGAATTAGGACCGCTTGTACCATTGGTGCTCGCTGCAAGATTGGATGCAGTCGAACATGCTCTTAGGAGAAGTGAGTACCTGAAGAAGGATATCAAGAGCGTTGTGTCTTTTTCCTGGGATACACGTTTAATATTGGGAGACAGCAGTTTCAGAAGCAATATTCGACAAATGTCTACCATAAATTTACATTGCCAGTCACATTCAAAACAAGAAAATATATATTTTGAAATGGATTTAAGGAAGCTTTGCGCTATGATTGAGGTCTTGGAGAAGTCACTTAAAAGGGATAAAGCACTTAAATAATGATAAAACTGTTTATGCATTTGTAAATATAAGCCGCAAATTGATATATTTATGTTAAATATAGATAACTCCTAATTTTAAAGTCACGAAAGTCTTTGCTTTCACTATCACTTCGAATTTTATCTTATCCTTATCCTCCAAGTGGTCGACTTTTACTTTTAAGACCTATTTTATATCTAAGTACTATAACTAGAACATCTCTCATTGTCTAAGGATTATTATTATTAGTTATTTAGTATTATGCAGATATTTTTTTAACGGTACATTCGCACATTGTGCGAATTGTAAGATTCTTAATTAAATATAATAAATAAATAAAAACTCACATTAATGATAATTTACATATTATTTTATTTATATTTTTATAAGGTATGCATACACTTAATTTTGCTATATTTATAAATTCATTTAAAAATATTTAAATTATATACAAGTAATAAACATTTGGATCTGGATACACTATTCAAAATTAAATGTAATTTTAATTTTTTACAATGTAAGTGTACAAATGTTTTTATTCTTTACTTTAACACTGTACTTACTTTTTGGGTATGTACATTTTGACATCCATGCTCAGCTTAGTTAATTAATAAAGGCAAATTTTAACCATACAACCACACTTGGGCTGAACAGAAGCCGAACGTATTACGAAAAATATCGTTGGGCTGAAATACTCACAAACTCAGCTTATACCCGCGGCCAAATACTGATTTTTGTAGTAATAAGCGCAAATTCCAACGACAATCGAAACGGCGGTTGTCATCATAACCGATTTTGGCGTTAGGACGCTTAAGAACCATTTACTTACATTATAATTAGATTTAGAAGAAACAGATCGTCGATACTTAATCCGTCGTTCTTCCTCTAGTTTGCGTTGTTCTTTCCTGTTGGACAAGAGTGGTTAAGATGTTTAACTATTATTGCAATTGAAAATCAATGTAATGTACTTACTCATTTTGAATAAGTTCTTCTACTTTCTTTTCGATTACAGTCAAACTATATTTGTCATATAATTTACTAGAGTTGACTAAAATGTCCTCAAACGGCAAATCATCAGGCAACTGCAAGTTGACTTTATTTAGTAAATAAACTACAACCTTACAACAGACATCATTCGATTTCTGCCGACTGCACCGGGGGAGACGCTTAAGAAAGAATACAGAAACTAATTAACTTGATTACCTTTGATAAGAGACAATGCACTGATGCCATATCACAGTCCTCCTGAAGTATAACATTTGCTCTATGCAATAGAATTGCGGCGGTAACAAAAATCGGTGTATACATCGGCGATGCAAGGAAATAATCGTATAATCGTACAACTGCCTTGTATGAATTTAAGCTGTGTCCGAACCAGGTCAGATACCAGGGCAAGGCAAACAAGGTGCCCACTGAAGACCGTTGTAGAAAGTGGAAAAGTTCTGGCTGCTCAAAGAGGACAATCGGCCAAATGAACATGAGACGTCGCTGGGTCGCCTCCATTGTTTCCTGCATGCATTCAGAGAAGTGGGTAGTAGAGAGTTGTTCCATGATTGCAAATGCGACTTCCTCGCCAGCGACTAATAGAAAAGTTACGGCGACATCGTGATATCCCTGATAATACCGTAAATTGGGATACTTTTTGATTACTCGCAGTATGAGCACTGTCAGCTGGTCCTGCAGGGCGATACGCTGCTCGTAGGGAATTCCTGGAGGAAATCGCTTCAATGAGCGATTCACATCTAGCAAAACTTGATGGAATTCCGGGTGGCTTTGCAACTCATCAAGAGTTGGCACACGTTCCAAATTTGTGACATCAACGCCTGCCAATTGCGGCCACAGCACTCGCCTTAGGTCATCGTTTACCAATCCGAAATTGCCAAGGGCCAACTCTTGCAACGCCTTTAATGGAATGCTGCCGTCAGGGTTATCGGCAATTAATTTTTCAATTTCGATTCGCTTATTCCGCTCACCATCGCTCTCTGGACCTACAATATATATATTATATTTTTATATATATGTATATATTTATACAACTCGCTTAAAATTGGTTTATTTGACATACATTTTTCAAAGCTAAGTGGGGGAAGATCGATTTTAATTTCGTCAACATCACTCATTATTGACAAAATTTATTGCTCTATCGTATCGTAATAGAAGCAGAGTTAATTAACTTTTTCTGGCATTAATATTCAAAGATTATAAACTTTAATCAAGCTATTTGTGAACATTATTTTATCGGGTTTCGTTAAGAAATTCAGAAATGTACATTTATTGTTATCGATAGGCTAATGACGATAGTGCAGTCGAGTACTCTGTTTTCTTACTTTTTGCTTATTCATTGCATTCATCTGCATTAGATTTTTATAATCGGAGTCTTTTTTTTATTTATTTTTTTTTTATCTATATTAAATTTAAAATGTTATTTATGGAATTTCTAATCTCTGTGAGCTGGAATAATATATAATTATTATAAAATATATAATTAAAGATTTTTTTTAAAGATAAAGTATATTGTATTTGACTTATTCTTATATCCAAAAGATACTGAAAAATTATAATAAATTTTAAAATGTACTTGACATACGCTACGGAGATATGAAATAGAAAATTGAATTTTGTGTTGCAAATTGATTGGTTATTGATTTTGTTAAGTTAACTGTGTGATTTCACCTCATCGGAAATTGGTGCTTGCGCGTTGATCTGGAAATTTATCTATCTTATAATTATGTTGAGGATCTAAAAGCTCAAGATGGTGGGAGCTTTGTCGCCACAGCATTAGCAATCACTCCATTTTCGATTTCGTCTTTCTGATGTTTTGTATACCCTGAAACACTAACCATACAAAGTATACATATATTCTTGATTAGAGCGACGTGTCGATCTCAGAATATATATACAGAGGTGGTCAAAAGTATTTACACAACGAACATTTTTCTACATGCTCTGCCTAAAGAGCTTTTTTTTGTTGTTTTCGTTCGCCGTTTTTGAAAAAAAGCTTTTGTGGCATAAAGCCTATTCTATGTAGAAGCGATCGGCTGAAGAAATTGCTAAAATAACGATACATGCTAATAAATAGAGCGAAAAGAACAATTACTTAGAGGTTGTCAAAAGTATTTACACACATTTTTTTTGCGTCTTTAGTATTTACACAAAACTTAAACAATGTTTATTGCTATTGTTTAATGTTATTTCTTTTGGATTTTTGTTTTATATAACTAAGGGCTTATTTATTTAAGTTTGTGTTTAGTTATTTCTGCTTTTACTTCAATTACAGCCCGATGCCTTGCTGGAATTGATGCCACTAAGGATCGGGCAAAGTCAATTGTTAATTTCGACCAAATTTCGGTAATTTCCTTGATGATATCGTCCAGTTTCGGTCCTTGTTGAATAATCTGTTTGATTTCATCATTACCCAAACATTTTCATTTGATAAGGCCCGGACTTTGCGAAAACCAGGGCAGAATGGCTTAGCTTAAGTCCCTCAAAAGCTTTGTGGGTATTGATCCTTTATGGCAAGGAGCATTATTTTGCTGCAGCAGCCAGTCAATAACTAGAAATAGTCTGTTCCCTATGTAAATCATGGTGATTTAATATTGGCAGATATCCTGATTGATTTAGAGTGCCTCCTATTGGCAAGACATTACTTCCCACCTCCAAATCAGATAAGAGGCTTCACTGCATTTTTCTTTTTTTTCGGCACTAATGCAGGAAGATGTTTCCAAATGACCCGTGAAACTGAAATTCAGCTTCATCTGTCCTCAAAACGTTGTGCAAAAGATCTAAAGGCTTTTCAATGTACTCTAAAGCAAAACGCTTTTACTTTGGTGCCAATAGGAGGCACTCTAAATCAATCAGGATATCTGCCAATATTAAATCACCATGATTTACATAGGGAACAGACTATTTCTAGTTATTGACTGGCTGCTGCAGCAAAATAATGCTCCTTGCCATAAAGGATCAATACCCACAAAGCTTTTGAGGGACTTAAGCTAAGCCATTCTGCCCTGGTTTTCGCAAAGTCCGGGCCTTATCAAATGAAAATGTTTGGGTAATGATGAAATCAAACAGATTATTCAACAAGGACCGAAACTGGACGATATCATCAAGGAAATTACCGAAATTTGGTCGAAATTAACAATTGACTTTGCCCTATCCTTAGTGGCATCAATTCCAGCAAGGCATCGGGCTGTAATTGAAGTAAAAGCAGAAATAACTAAACACAAACTTAAATAAATAAGCCCTTAGTTATATAAAACAAAAATCCAAAAGAAATAACATTAAACAATAGCAATAAACATTGTTTAAGTTTTGTGTAAATACTAAAGACGCAAAAAAATGTGTGTAAATACTTTTGACAACCTCTAAGTAATTTTTCTTTTCGCTCTATTTATTAGCATGTACCGCTATTTTAGCAATTTCTTCAGCCGATTGCTTCTACATAGAATAGGCTTTATGTCACAAAAGCTTTTTTTCAAAAACGGCGAACGAAAACAACAAAAAAAAGCTCGTTAAGCAGAGCATGTAGAAAAATGTTCGTTGTGTAAATACTTTTGACCACCTCTGTATATGTATATATACATATGTATATCTTCTTAGGTTCGTGTATATCAGACGCAGATTAAATTTGCTGTCAAAAATCGATGACTACTCCTGTTATTTTTTATCGATTAAAAACCTTGAAAATTGGTTATAAAATATGTATTTCTCCTACATCTTTAGAGCTAGCGTCGCCAAAATTTAAATGTAATTCTTTACGTACATACCTTATAGAATTTTTATTTTTGGTATAATTCACCACTGACCCCTATATCCACCCCGTACCCATAAATTTATAAAAGGCGTATTTCAAATACTATACATTTAAATGTTATTATAACGTTCTGAGAGTTTTATAAATATAAAAGAAGCTGATGTCCGTGAAGCGAAGAGCATAGTCATGAGTAAGGATAAGGACATTCGGATTCTGGAAGACCTTAGAGGGATGTGAATGAGAATCTGTCTAAGCTGTCGCTGACTGAAGCTTAAGTTAAATTAATTATTTTAATCAATTTTGATATAAAATATTTGTGTACTATAAGCCCATTTAAGTCTACATTGAACCGTATGCACTACAGCAGCTTACCTTAACTTTTAGTCGCTAACTTTTAGGCGTTGGTGGTGTTATCATAAATAAGAAAATTAACTGTTTGTATTTTTTATATTTTTATTCTGTTAATCATTTATTCCTTTATTCTTGTTTTAAAGCAATAAAAATTAGGCTTAGATGTAAATTTTTTCAGTATATCTAAACCTAAAAAAATACATATGTATATACAGATAAAGAGTGTTTACTTTAAATAGTCTTGTTTCTTTTGTTGTGCACTTTGCTGGTTCAGAATTTCAAAAAAATAAAATTATTGATTGATTTCTTTGTTTGATTTTGAAAACCACCCAATTATTGGCAAATATAAAATAAGTATTCTTAAAATAATAGTAACAGCCCTATATTGAAATTACAAACTAAAATCATACATACATATGTATTTGTGAAGCATTAATAATACTATTTGTATAAACATTTGGATTGTTGAAATGTTCGAATATATGGGTATTTTATTCATAAATATAAATGCCAAATTATTCCCCATAATATTAATAATAAAAATAATTATTAAATGCCAAAATATGATTATAAAATTATTATGTCTAGCTAAACTTTTACCAGCTTAGAATTTGTGGGTTGCTTTAAACTTATAAAGGAAATACTTTTATGAAAGTCCAGTCACTTAATATTACTTATGTATAAGTAGCTAAGATATACGTATGTATATATATATATATTTTTTTTTAGAAAGTAAGAAAGTCATTATAGATAGCTTAAACTAGATAATCATGATACACATAAATATAAAAGCAGTATGTCGGATGCTTACACAGTTTTATATACATCAATTAATATTTTAAATTTGTCTAACTGTTTTGAATTTACTTTTTAGTTTTTTGTTTTTAGCTTGAAATTTTAATAAATACATTTTATGTATATAATTTAAATACAATATTTAAATGTAGTTCTGTATATTAAAAAATATTTAAAAAGGTTATATTATATATATGTATATATATATATATATATATATATATACGTAGAGCTATTGGAAATATTTTTATAGATTGTTTAAACGTTAACGTTAATAATTAAAAACAAAAAAAAAATTTGTTTTGTTTTCATAAGTAAACATTTTATATGCGCGTTATATTGATTGCATCTGTTATTGATTCCCTTCTTAAAAGTTGTTTTGTATCATTTTCGATTTCTATTGGCGAAATAGCTGTACTATGATCGTTCAAATACGGTGTATCCTCCTCCACAATTTTTTCGAGTAATATATCCCCAGAATTATTTAGACCTATTTGATCAGTCAAATTAGAATACAAATTGATCAAGTTATAAGGTTCAAGCAACTTGCTTGACGATTTGCATTACCATTACGCCCGACAATCTGACCATTTGAAATATTCTCCGATGAGCTACAATGGACAACAGCTACATCCGTTGGCGAGGGTAAGCCATTCCGTCCGTTCTTCTGCAATGCAACAGCTTTTCGTGCGTGACGCGTGGTTAATACGCCTGTCTCGACATCTCGTTCAAGTCGGTGACCTGTAAATTATATTCGGTATATGATATTAATAAATTAATTATTTATTTACACAATTTAAAAATGAATATATGTAAGAAAACTTAACATAATTTAATAATTTGTAAGAAAACTGTATCTTGTCCTGATAGTGTTCAGATATGTTAGTTAGCTTAGTTTTCTTGCATATCATTGAAATTACATATTGCGCTATGAACGCCAGGCATTGAATGAGATTAGCATAGAGCAACTCATTCAAGGAGAGAATGACTAGAGAGACTAGGACTAGAGAGAGTTTAGACCTATTGTTCCAAATTATATAAAATATATTATTTCATTGAACACAAATTTGTTATCTCTTCTCAAGAACCCAACACAGCGTCCCCAATCACTAGTACTCTAGTGTGGGAGCGGTTAACTGGCGCCCGAGCAGGGACACACATTCTTCACGGAAATAAAGGGAAATGGTGACGTGTCAATAATTCTATAAAAATAACTTATTAAAAAAAGCAAGTACAAATAAATTGTTCCAATCCAATTGGGCAATTGTTGGCAAAATTACGAAGTACTTCTGTGATTTGCAATGTAATGGGGTGAAAGTCCTTGCCATAACATAATACAATAAATAATAACTTAATTTCTAGCAAGTGTTGGTGCACTAGATAATTCTATAACATAAAAGAAATCGTGGCTAAATGGTGGTATTGGCAATACCTAGGCTCAAATCTGTGCCGAGACGACTCTTAAAACGAAAATACAAGAAATTTGCAGGCATAATGGTGGTACGAGATTGATTCTCGTATCGAGGTTCAAATCCTTGCCGTAAGACAAATGTCATAAAAAATAAACGTCACAATTTCCACCTGTGTTGAATGATGGGTTTCCGTATAAATTAAAAGGAACCTAGTGGTCAAAGTTAAGTTTAAAGCACTAACTATATAACGAAATTAAAAGGCGGTTATCTGGAAATCTCTAATCAACAAGCAAAGCATAAATATGCAAAAATAAAAACATGAATTGCGGAGACCTTCTATTCGATCGTGGAATAACCCTTACCCTAGTAGGTCTTAGAACCAAAGAGGAATACTTTGGGCTTCCCTTTCGGAAAAGAATAAGTCTGACAACAATACATAAAAGAAAAAAGTAAAATAAATAAATAAATGACACGAAAGCAAGAGAGAGACCAGCTGATTGTAGAACCACCCTCACCTAAGTAGGTCTTACACCAAAAAGGATCCTGAGGGCTTCCCAAGCCATATAAAACTGGAAAAATTCTTCATAAATCACACTTAAGAAAATAGAAAAAAAAAAGGAAAATTCACATTTTAATTAATTAAATGGTAATAATCCTCTTTTAACTTCCTTAACTTCTTTAGCACCCATAGCATCCACAGCATTTTACACGTGGTATAACCTTCCTAGTTTCGATCATTCATGGTAATAGGGATTTCCGAGATGCCAGAGGGAATGAAATAAATGCGCTTACAATGTTGGATGTATTGTCATAACCACAAATGAATACTAAATGTATGGAGCTATGAATGCTTTGAATTAACTTGAAGGTGGATATCGATGGCCCTCTTTATGCTAATTTATGGACTCTGGAACTATCGACTATGGATAATAAATTTATATTGGATGAATATCATTATAATGGACATATGCACCCTGATCTGCGGGACGCAGATATTTAGATGGAGAAGAGTTAAGACTTTCGACAATCTAATGAGGCTGGAGAGTCCAGTCAGACATTCAAGGGGTGTTCAAACATGAACATACATTATAATAAAAATAGAGACAATACTCGATAGCCTGCGCGTTATCCGACACAAAGTAATAAATAGGTCACCCCTTAGTTGCAGCGACCAATATGTAAATGTAACGTGAGCCTGGGCCCAGCGATCTAAAAAAGAGATACTTGAGTAAACATCTGTGCACTTGTTTGTATGAGAAAATGCACCCTTCCAGTGACTGGAAGTAGTTTTACGGGTTTCTGTTAGATATATAAGAACTAGGATTTTAAGCAATAAACAGTTCAGTTTCAATCTTGAATTCGGCAAATGTGGAGTTGTTTCATTTAACGCTCTAACAAGGGGAGAACCTAGCCAGTTGAACAGATTTAGTTGTTGTTATCTATTCACAAGAACCAACACAGCGTCCCCAATCACTAGTACTCTAGTGTGGGAGCGCTTAACTTATATATATTTTTTTAGAAAGCATTACAGAAAGTACTACAAAATTCCCAGTGCCTTCAAAATTGACAAATAGGGCCAAAGCTAGTGTGACCAAGAACAATTTCTTGTGTTTACACAAATGGTATATGACTGCATAGTGCAGCATTTTTATTATTTTTATTACCAGAGCGTGATCTTGTAAGCTGCCGTTGCACATAGTCTTCAAGGTCCTCCTCTTCTTTGCGGCTTATAAGGCAGTTTAGAATCAGTAAAAATAGGCCTAGTCCGAAGGAAAAAAGGCCAGTGCATGTTACCTCGTTCCACCAAGCAGAGCTCGAGCCTATCAAGTTATAAATGTGTATGAGCATCTAACATATAAGATATTTAACTATCTAACTTACTAAATACATTCCAGGACATAGCTTCATCTGGTATAATTCCAGCTCCACAAAGAAATACGCCAAAGACAATAAAAACAATGCCAATGTGCAGCATTCCGATGCTGGTTACGACCTGGAGGAAAATTTGTTTTAAGTCATTTCATTACATAGACGCTAATCAAAATTTACCTGGCTGTCCAACATTCCTGGTCCAGGTTTGACAGCATGATGTGGATGATGATATTTACGGCGGACAGATCCACTTGGCGAATGGAATGTTTCACCGCTTTCAGAACTTTGAGTGCTATACCGTCTCTCCTTGGCTCTTTTCTGCTCATCGCGACGTTTTCGCTGCCGCTTGATAGCCATGGCAGAGTGTATACCCACAGAATGCATTTTAAACCTTTCCGGTAAAAACCGTATTATATAAATGATTAAAATGTTGAATAAATCATCAATTCGCTAAGAAGTGAAAATGAATATATGACCATTACACATTTAGTTGTACCTTAAATGATCTAATAGTCGAATGATTTGTAGAATGAAATTATTTTTTGAAGGATCATAATAAAATTGGAAATAAATGTAAGGCATTCTGCCGTAGATTATAACTTAAGCATTAAGCATTCTATTCATGAAATGATTTGAGCTGAGAATATAAAATACTTTGGGGACTCAACCCCAACAGGCTTTGTATCAATATCTTAAGCTAGCTAAGTAATCAAATAAGGTCTGCCGAGATTTAAAAAAAGCCATTTATTAACTATTTGAAATAAACAAATTTTAAGCAGTACAACGTAACTGCTGTTGAAGTATCTATCTATATATATACCTATCGTCAGTAAAAAGTTATTGCTGACATTCACTAATTGTCATTACAATGCTTAAGATCCTGCTGAATTACTTTACCTAAGCCATCAATTGCAGGCACATATTTGGACGGAAAGTAAATGTTTTTAAATTATATATATTTGCATATATGTATATATATATATATATATATATATATATATATATATATATATATATATATATATATATATATATATATATATATATATATATATATATATATGCCAATCTTTCAACAGGTTTAAGTTAAAATATTACTTGATATTGATATTAATTAAACAGGCCAAATTTTCTATTAAGTAAAACAACCCCTAATATTTATATATAGGGGTGACACATACATATCTACGTAAATCCTTGATAATGAAAACAATGTAAGTAGTTGAAGAGTTTACATTTCACATCAAGTACACTTGCTTGAATATTTATTTAATATTCATATATATATATATATATATATAGTCATGTCTACTCACCGTTGTTTTTATTTCAGTACTTGCTTGCTTGTTTACTGTAAGTTGTTATTTAAAGCTATTTAGTAACTGTCCACTTGAATTAGTTCATTTTAAGTACTGTCCTACTTTCAAACAGAAGCATATGGATGTACGTATGCATTGAGTAAACGTACAGAGGAATGCATATGTAAATAGGTATTAAATGGATATGTGTGCGTACACACACACATATATATATACATATGTATATATATTATATTATATATATATATATATATATATATATATATATATATATATATATATATATATATATATATATATATATATATATATATATATATATATATATGTATATACATATGTATATACATAAATATATATGCGCATTTATAAATGCATTCGTGAGTATAGTATATTTCACATATGTATATCCCATTTCTCATAATTGCAATGCATTTTAAATTATGATTCAATATCGATTTTTTAGTTTTTTCTTTGTTTTTATTATTTTTTGAGTCGGTTTCATTCACTTGCGTTTCGATTCTTTCAGTAATTGTTATAATTGAAGGCGAAAATAATCTACGTACTTTTTCGATTATACTTAATTTAGCTTGCTTCAAATTGTATTTGTTTTCTTCTATTTACACCAGAGAACGCATCAGCCTGTGGGAAATCCTGCACTTTGCACAACAGTTGTAGATTCGTGCCATGAACAGGAACTGAATTCCATCTGAAAGCTTTACGGTTTTACAGAATGGGAGTTAAAGCTTAAAACAAGCTTTGTAGCTCACTATAACTTAGCCGCCCTTAGCAAATGAGGAGCTTTCACGTTTACTTAAAAAATATACTAATAAATAATAAATTCTTACAAAATATAGAAAATTAATATTAAGATACAATAAAATAAATGTAAAATGAATCGAATTTTGTTTTCGCCTAATTCATGTTGTATAGATATTGACCGCATTCTCCTGCGCTGTTAAAATTCAGGACGATGTTGTTGAAGGCTTTCAGCTTTCTCAAATAAGTTTTATGGGCCATTGTGTTAATACTGTTATACTTCACCCCATCTATCAGTTTAGAGTTAACATACGACAGCCATTGCACATTGGTTTTTGGAGAGTACGCCGACCAGTTATTTCTTTAAACAATATTAATTAATTCGATTATTTCACTCAATATCTATTAATTATACGCACTTTAGCTCATCTCGCATCATGCGGTAAATGTCATATTGGTAATCTCCCGTGGCCGCAAACAAATCGTCATCTTGGGAGAGGTCATTATAATGACAGCATTCAGCAACAGTTACTCTTGACAATGTGTAATCAATAATGGTAGTTTGAATCCCTTTTGTTGCCACCGAAATCTGTTTTCCGCCAAGTTTAAAATCAATAAACTTTTTCATCGTTTTCTCAATGAGTATGTTTCCCCAATGTAGGTCTCTATGCTCAAATTGAAATGCTTCTTCTCCAACAGCTAATGTAAATGTAACCTAATGTTTATATTCAATAAAAAGAAAGATCAAGTTAGATGCATTCGGGCGGAACCATAACTATACTTAATGCCAATCTAAATATAAAATAAGTTTTTCAATTTATTGACCTATGAATTAGAAATTTTATTTTTAATACCAAAGAAGCTAAGTTCATTTCACAATAACAGAACTGCATTGCACTGAATGGTTAAAATATTGTGGATAATATAACCTTACCTGCAGCATTGCAAAATAACCCTGCTCAGCGTTTTGGAAAGCAAAAGATGACATATCTGTGCCAGCAAATTTCAGCTCCAAAACAATAAATAACTGGTTATCAGAAAACATCGTAGGATTATCATTTTCAGAATCTTTTTCCTTGTCATAGTCTTCCCAGTGTCTAATTAAATGTTTTGGATATTTTCCTTTGACCAAGTTCACCTGTGTTGAATACATTAGTTATTGAATTTATTCATATTGTGTCTATAGAAAGGGTTACGTTGTATAAATCCACAAATCCACTCGTAGAGGTCGTTTGATTTGTTCGTAGTGCGCTCATCTCTTTAGAAATTATAATTTCAGGCAATATTTGTTCAAAAGTCTTTTGAGCTTCCTCGTTGACCAAACTAGAACCTTCGATCGGGAGCACCTTTAAGACTACACTAGATACCATTTTATTCTTTGGAGTATACTTAAAAACTTCTCCATAAACTCCCTCGCCAATCTTGCAAGTATTCAACATTTTTGCAGCAGCATAAGCTGCACTAAATTTAATCGGCTTTGATTGCCCGCAGTACTTTAACACTTCCTTTTCGAAGTTTATCTGAAAATCATGTTCTGAAATACGATTTATGTATTGCGACTTTCGTGAGTTTCTCCGAACAACTCTCAAATCATCAGATTTTACATCTCGCGGTTTCAAGCATTGTTTTGGACTGGTGCGACCAGATATTTCGTTGTGGTTTGTACGACACCAGATACGTAAGGACTTGCGCCATTTGCCAGGCAGCAGAACAAGTGAAGATCGAGCCTGTCTTCTTGATATCTGATGAGCGTTCAATGTGGGTACAGATTGGGACATCGAAGATGAATCGATAGACGTTTCAGGGCTGATTGTATTCACACGAAAATAAACTTGCTTACTCTTCCGTGGTTGTCCAAGTTTCCCTAGATCTTACGTAAAGGAATTCAAGTACATTATTATTATGTTAGCCTTTATAATTTTACTAATAATACCCGGTTTGTGATTATCTTTAGGAAGGTATCCATCTAGTTTCATACCACCTATCGGTGATAGCGCACAATCAAACAGATTATCGGGAAAGCGTTTCGCAAAAGGAGTTGAGATGGAGTTGCCGAATTTATTTATTACGCTTAATTTATCACCAGCATTCGTAAGGTTATTTCTTGCGTTTGGGAAGGAGCAGTCATCGACGCTCAAAATGTTTGGATTGGAGTTTTCTACACTGGAATCCATATTAAATGATTTTCGCACATTCTTCTTTATTAAGTTGAGTTCTCGTAGATTACTAAATAGGATATAAGGTTTGTTTATTAGTGGTACACATTTATAGTTAAAATATTGTCCGACATACGGTAGGGGATCCAACAATCTATCAAAAGAGTCTTTCCAGGCATCATCAGGTAAAGTCTGGTCCATATCGTATAATTTTTCTTGTTCAACATAAATATTTGCAAAATATCCAATTTTGTTTACATGCAAACAGTTCGAAATGAAATCGAATCGAAATGAAATCGAATCGAATCGAAATGAACGATACTAACGCATTTAATAGCGATGAGTGACTATCGCCTTCTGTGAAGTAAAAATACTGCAATATTAAAGAGTAATGGTAATTATCAGAGTTTGAAAAAATATTTGTAAGGAGTTTAAAGATTTGTATAAAGTTAACTTTCTGAGAACAACAATCTTTGCAAATGGTTTAACTACTGATCTTAGGAAATACTCATTTGGCACTGTAATTTACACATTTGTATATATTATCTCAGGTCCATTTTAATTTTAATAACGATAGTCGATATATTTGATATTCTGTTTAGTATTTTATGTGTTCATAGTATTTAATAAAAAAGTATGCAGAGTTGTGTCTCTTTAAATGAAACTGACAAACTGAATTTATTTTATTTGGACACACTGCTAAATTGTTATTGTTTTAAATAAATCCGCTTTTAAATAAATAATTATCATTAAATTTGTGATTTATTTAACTATTTACATTATTCTAATATGTTAATAGCCAGTCAAACATTATTTCTGGTGTGTTCAGTAGTATATTGGCACTGATATAGGTATGTATGTATATATCATTTCAAAAAATGATGAGGTTTCGTTTTCACAAAATTCTTTTTTTTATTTTTTTTATTTTTGTTACCAGTTTATGAAAATGTCAAGTTTCCAATTACAAAAGCGTGCAACATTGTTTTGTATTCTACATGAAATCTAAAATTTCTAAATATTTTTCACTTTCTTACGTTCTTAAAACAATAATACTAAACAATAAGTTGAGATAAATGAAAATAATTAAAAAAAAAAAAAAAAAAAAAACAGACATATATAAAAAAATAATTAAAATTAATTGAAAATTTCTGCGTTTGGTAGGTTAAAGAATATTAACAATAGTTAGAATTACGAGTATTGCTAATTTATGTATTTAAACTAATAACAGTTACGAAATCTACCTATAATCTGTCTATACTATAGAATATATATAATTAAATCGAAAAATGTTTATAATGATTTATTTCATTAACGCAAATTTGTTGTATATGCTTTACAGTTTCTAAAAACTGCAAAATACATATTCATTTGATACTTTCGGTTCTGCAATACTTGCATTTTGCCTCCGAAATATATTCCTTGTAAATGCCGATTAAAAAGATAAAGTGTATATTTGTTGTTGTTATTGTATTTATTTATTTAGTTTATTTTTATACCAAAAACATAATGGATAAGAGGTATACTCGTTCTGCTTACGCGTATGTATGAATAACAGGCTTAAAAATGTAGGTCCATGATATACGTATATATTTTTGATGAGTAGAAAGTCGACATAAAGTATGTATGTATGTTTGCGCTCATCCCATTAAAGAATGAAATTTTGAAATTAAGCACGGGGAGATTAAGTTGGCGTTTAATAATTATATTGCATACGATAATCTTTGAGGAGGAGGCAAGGTATCTGCTAGTCAGGCTCTCCCGACTAAAGCACTCTTACTTGTTTTTTTTTTTTTTTAATGACGTTGGACTGTTGACAGACAGTTTAATGTGAAACTTGAATTTGTTTCGCATAGAGCGTTCATTATTTTTTGTTTTGAACATTCTGTTTCAGTATATTATCAAGCTTCAATCGGACAACATCCGAATCGTTTCGGTTGTGCGCGAATGATTGGTATATGCGTATTTTTAATATTCAACGAATATTTAATTATTAAGATAATAAATTATAGAGTAATCAATTAAAGAAGTAAATCAATTTAAATAGATAACATATATCGGTATTTTTTTTTTTTCGAAGAAATTGGATTTTTAAAACGCAATTAAGAAGAAATATTTTATAAATGGATTAAGTAAGATTATGTGATATTTGTTCAATAACAAAATTTGTGTTTGTAAGTATATAAAACACAGAATGGATATTTATGTGCTTTTTTCACATGTGTTTTAAATATAATACGTGGGACATCAAATAAGTTTCTCCTAACAAATTCTATTAAAAAATCATTCGACAAATAAATAAATGAAACGTCGCATTTTTGTGAAGTTAATACTTATATTGTGTATCTATTTTTGCGTAAAATCTATATGAATTAGAAGAAAAACAAAGCGTTTCATTATTAGCATTCTGTCCACCTTTATTTTAAGAACTAGTCTGTGGGCGTTTGTTAGCTGAAAGTGAATCAAAAGATGAAAATTTGTGCAGCTCTTGACTGTTTGATGATTGAGTTTATTCTATAATAACTTTCGTGAAAAAAAAAAAAAAAAAAATAAAATAAATAAAAATAAATAAAAATGAAAAAAAAAAAAAAAAAAAAAT
Organism: Drosophila mojavensis; assembly: GCF_018153725.1. NCBI lineage: Eukaryota > Metazoa > Arthropoda > Insecta > Diptera > Drosophilidae > Drosophila > Drosophila mojavensis. Next base: position 4,634,134 of record NW_025318872.1, read on the forward strand.
ATATATATATATATATATATATTAAACATTACATGCATCTTTTCAGACAGATTTATTTATGCAGAAGTGAATTATGCTCATCTCTATCTTTTTCCCCATAAATGTAAATAAATAGAGAAAATAAGAAATAATATCTTCTGCAATATATATCCAATCTGTAGCTGTCGAAACGTAAATATATATATATATATATATATATATATATATATATATATATATATATATTAGATTGTTTTCAAGCAGGGTGGCAAGGATTTTATACTATGGCTATTAACGACTATTATTACTATGGCTATTAATTAAGCCAGATTATCCAAAGTACAATTTTTGAGCTTCCAGCTTGATTATCGAATTTGTCTATATACTGTCCATATCAAGTGAAGTTCCTCCACACCCCTTTTTTAAATTGACAAAAAATATAACTGCTATTCTATCATTTTCTTTATATCCAATCTGTAGCTGTCGAAACGTAAAAATCAGTCAATCAATTGTAATTTCTATCAAAGATTACAATCGACATTTTTCATGCTGTGATATTTAATTGAAAATAGATTCACAATACTTGGTTATAATGCATATAGATAGATATATGTATATATATAAAACAACACTTATAACTCGAGATCTGCTGGACCAATTTTCATGGTTTTTGATTTGTTGGATTTGTCTCCGCCCCGATTAGGAGAATATATCTTAAAAAATACTAAAAAATTTACGAATACTTGAAAGACGCGTTATTTTCACTAAAGGTTCTTTAATTTCGGAGCTGTGAAATTTTCATTGAGAATTTACCCTGTAGGCTTGATAACAGTGACAGTTTTCGGTCCTGCTCTCATGTTAAACAATTATTCATGCACATTTGATTAATACGTGAATGAATAAACTATTATGTGTATTTTTTTTTTTAAAAGATTGAAAAATTATACGCGTGGGTTCATAAGCAAAATATCTCGAAAGTTCCGGAAGGTACTGTTTGTTATATTTGTTTGTCGACATGTTCTCGACATTAATTTCTTTTTTTTTTTTTTTTTTTTTTTTTTTTATTTTTATTCTCATTCATGATGTTTTCATCATCATTCATCATAATAAAATACCTTTATATTTCTATCTATATTAATACTGTTTAGTATTATTGTATTACGTTCATCAAAGTCTAAATTAGTTCAGCTAAAAGGTAACACGACATTCTTTGACTTTTTGGCGGTACGAAGTTCGCCGGGTCACCTTGTATATATATATATTGTTAATATACATTAATCTCTATTTATTAATATTTTTTTTGGGATTTGTACAATAACATTATTTGTATATTAATGTAGCTATCTTATATGTTTTTTAATTATCTAAAATATTTTCTTTCAGTATGTTGAAAAAACCAAATATGTTATTCAAGAAAAATCGTGTGTTGGTCATGCCCTTTGCGGTTGCTTTCTTATGCCTTCCTGTATATATTGAATCATCTAATAAGTGTCTCAAAACAAATAGTAAGTTCGTATAATTTAATCATTTATAAATATCTTTCTTATCTTACTTTATTTATCACAAGAATGAAACAAAATATTTTTAAAAGAATTTTTATTATTTTCAACTCATACCTATTGTACTTATATTAGTGTACATACATACATTTTCAATGAATAATACTAGTTTTTTAAACTTTCAGTTTTCGGAACATATAGATTCGGTAAGGGATCACTATTCCTCTCTTTCCTTAGGAAAAATTCTTCATTCAAGTCACAGATCTAGATATAGGAAAAATGTATATTATATTAAATATAGTTGAAATACATAGATGCTTTTTTTTGTATTTTGGATATTGGCTTCAGATATTACAGGATTATCATTTGAAGGTTGGAAATATGTATAACCATTTTTGATTACATTGCCATATTTTCTAGAACGTCAAATATAAGTTAATGCAACATAAATATTAAACAAAACATTTGGTCAACTAACAAACATTCGTGGCAGCAACAAGAAGAGTTTCCCTATACATGTGCATACAAACATTTAACCGTTCATACGTTTTTCTATGCATTTGTACACATACACAATGACAATTGAAGTGTGTTAGAATTCTCTACTTTAGCTTAGATTTATTGCTGAGCGCAGTGGACTCGTTCAGGTTTACTAATGCTTGTTTGAGCTATAGATATTTCAGATATATGAATAGGTTTTTTTTTTTTAGACTACCTGTGCTCGATTCCAGGTGGCTTTAAATTATTTCATTTTAGGCACACTATGGAGTATATTTAAAATCGGAGATCGGAATGGGCTAGGAGACTTCTTAGTCGAGCAGTGACGACTAGAATACTTTTTGAAGAGGAAGTTGATGAGATACTATTTAATTCAATTATTCAGTACGATATGCATAGTTAAATTTTTTCATAATTTGAAAAATTAAGTATATATTTTAGTTATTAAATATGGTATAGTTTAACAATTAATTGAAATATACTTTGTTGCTTGTTTTATTTTTATAATTATATTTTTGCATATAAAAAAAAACGAAGCTCAATTTAATATAAAATCAATATTTGTAGATTACTTTTCAATTAATCCTTCAAACAATGGATTTGGTATTGGTCTTCAAGTTACAAATAGATCGACGCATCAAGTGATGACACGAATATTTGCAATATTTTTAAAGGAAGTGCTTAACTATAAGGATGTGCAAATCATTCCATTAGTATTTGAAAATTCATCGGACCCTGAAAATGCTTTGCGAACCCTAAAATATGTTAAGTAAGCCCGAGTCTCACAATTTTCTGAGAACCATTATGAATATACTTGAAATGTTGCAGATACTATAAGGGACACCATCAGATTTCAATGATCAATTTGGAAGTCTGGACACCGTACACAGTGCATAAGGAGCCACAACCAAATATATATAGCGCCGGTGCATCTATAGCTCCCGGTCGGTTTAGTTGGTTTGTGCCAAGGTCACAAATTACGACGGATACAAAGGACTGTAGCTTGCATTATGAAGTCTTTAGAGATATTAATAATGTATATTATTCACTCTACATAATGGAGAATAATATTATGTCAATATTATCAAACAGAAGGTAAATATATAGTATAAGTATCTGATTGAGTGATAAACAGTAAACTATTTTACCATTTTTATAGTGTTGAAGAATATACAAATCCAAATTGTGCCAATATCAAATGTGCGACGCTAATAGCGGAATGGCGCGATGATTCGTACTTTATTACAGAGGAATTATATGACAGCTATCTAAATGTAGTTTGGTTAGGACATCAATTTAGAGATACTATTCAGGAATTGGATACAATATATAAATCTAGTTACACTCGTGGACAAAAAAGATTTGTCGTTCTTCATTGGATTCCCTCGGATGTAATTAATGCTAACATTAAATTTACTCAAATATCATTGCCCAGATGTGAGGACCATGAATACTTGAAAAGGTCAAATTGCCGATACGAGTTAACTCCGATTCTAAAATATTATCCCGGAAGTTTAATTTATGATAAACGAATGATGTACGCTCTACGAAATTTTTATATAAATGATACAGACTTGGAGAATATTCTGAATGAGCTTAGTGTACAAAGAGCCTATACAAAAGATTCTGAAGAATTGTTTAACAATGTCGCGTGTAATTGGCTGCTACAGAATTTTAAGACATACAGTCAATGGGTACTTCCAAAGACGGTAAAAACATTATCGATTGGTGGTATATTCCCACTCCATATAACAGATAGGGGACATGCAAATATTATTGAGGCATCGCAAAAAGCTGTCGATGTAATCAATGAGAATAAAACAATACTACCAAACTATCATTTAGAGCTACTAATAAAAGACGGGCAATGCAAGTCGGATATGGTTTTAAAGTCATTTATACATTATTTCAATGAACCAAATTTATTGGGTGTTCTGGGCCCTGCCTGCAGTGAAACTGTTGAACCGATTGCAGGTATTTCGAAGCATTTAAATATGATGGTCATATCATATTCAGCTGAGGGCGACTCCTTTGTTGACCGCGAAGCATATCCATACTTTTTTCGAACGATTGGATCAAACAGCGAGTATGTGGATGCTTACATTAAAATTATGCAGCGACTTGGTTGGACTCGAGTCTCAACATTGACAGAGGACACCCAGCAATATACAGGCTATTTGTCGCGTATGGAGAACAAATTGAGACTATATAACTTCACCTTGGCGTTCAGCCGAAAGGTTCCAAGTGATGTGACTGCTACGGACATGAGAGAGGTTTGCTTTAATTACCACATTGAAAAAGAATGTGTTAAATAAATAAATCAATAAATATATATATATATATATATATATATATATATATATATATAAATATGTGTCTTTATTTCTAGCATCTGGTCAAATTAAAGGAATCTTACTCGAGAATAATTATTGCGGAGCTGCAAAGTGACAATGCGGCAATTACCATATGTGAAGCCATAAAACTGGGCGTACGTATTACGATTACGATTATTATATTTATTATATAGAGACCTAGAACATTTGAAAAGTAGTCAGTAACTAAGTAGATTTTGGGTTAGGAATTTTTGGCCTGCAATCATACATATGTATGTGATCATGTTAGTGTTATAGTTTTAAAGAAATATCCTTCTTGTCGATTTGAAGCCGTGAAATTCCAATATTTATTCTCTCTTTTTAGGCAGTCACAAACAACATATACAAACGCGCTCTGCTAACTGCGCAGATGACCCAACGACTTCGCTTGGGCTGCAGTATAAGAACTTATTTATTAAATAATCCTGTTGTAAATGATTTTCTAAAAACTTTTAGAATTTAATAAGAACGGTATAAGTGTATATTTGCATATGCACTTCTCTAGTATATGGAGTTCGTTCTTTTTTTTTTTTTTTTTTCAAGGTATAAAAGAAAATCGGGCTTAGTGCTATGAAGTGTCATTCAAATCTTGTAGCCTTGTATAGCTTGAATATAGAGTTGTTCTAATTTTATATTAGGCTTTCATTTCATTTTTGATTTAAAACAACTCAAAAATTAATATTTTTACAGTGATATATAGCTCTAGAGCCATAAAAATATTATTTAATATAAAACAGTCAACCATAATAAAACCATTAATTTGTTTTAGATGACACAAACTGAGAACTATGTTTGGTTCTTACCATCTTGGTTGTCAAAAGACTTTAAAATGTGGAGTATTAAAGTTGATAATAGATGTTCCATTGATCAGTTTCGAAACGTGAGTAGTTCATATCAAAATATTAAATGCTGACTCTTACTAAACATTCTATGTTGAACAGGCAATCGAAGGACACTTAAGCATAAGACACACCCCATTTGGCGAGCTAAATGCAGAAATGCAAGAGGGAATCTCTATAAATTCATGGCTGACTACTTATAAAAATATGTATCCATCGTTCTCAAGTTATGTAGGGTTTGTGTACGATGCAGTGTGGACCTATGCACTTGCTGCACATAAATTGCTGGAGAATAACACGTATGCTTTCAATGAGCTAAGATCAATAGAAGTTACAAAGCAATTGTCCAAATTAATTAGCGAAACAGATTTTAATGGCTTGTCTGGGAATGTGAGATTTGGAACAGGCGAGTTTGGCGGCTCGCGTATAATCGATCTGGATATTTTGCAATGGACGAATTCGACGCATGAAAGAATTGGTTTATTCAAACCTATTATTGAAGGAGAAGCAGCAAATATGCATATTAACGGAGGAAGACTAATTTTTTCAACAGAAAAAGCATTTCATGGACAGGTGCCAGAAGATGGACGATATGACTGTAGCTTTTCAGCTTTAGCCCGTTGTTTGGATGTCACCTGCGATATTGCTTCTATGATATTCATAATTTTTCAATGTTTGACAGTAATTGTGTTGATGTCACTAATCTCTTGTTATTTTTGGAAAAAACGTTTCGATCGAAAAGTACGACGATCTGCCCAAATAATGAAAATGTTTGGCATTGACCTGATCTCACCATCAAGAAACAAAGTGAATACATTAGACAAATGGGAAGTACAAAAGGATAACGTTGTGATCAATAGACGGCTAGGCGAAGGTGCCTTTGGTACTGTCTATGGCGGGGAAGCGCGATTGGACTCTGACGAGTGGACTGCAGTGGCTGTCAAAACTCTGAAGGCTGGGCAATCTACAGAGGATAGATTAGATTTCTTGGCAGAAGCAGAAGCGATGAAAAAGTTTAATCACAAGAATATTATTAAACTTCTGGGTGTTTGTTTGCAAACTGAACCAATTTACACAATAATGGAATTCATGCTTTATGGCGATTTGAAGACATATCTTTTGGCTAGAAGAAACATGGTAAATGAGAAACTAACTGATGAATCTGATATATCATCAAAACGTTTGACAATGTATGCCATGGACGTTGCAAGTGGATTGGCATATCTTGCAGAACAAAAATATGTTCATCGCGATATAGCATGTAGAAATTGTTTAGTGAACTCTCAGCGCGTCGTTAAAATTGGAGACTTTGGTATGGCCCGACCCACATTCGAAAGTGATTATTATTGCTTCAACAGAAAAGGTGTAAGAAAACTTTTCCCAGTCCGCTGGATGCCTCCTGAAACACTTTCGTTGGGTCTATTTACGCCGGGCTCTGATATATGGTCATTTGGAGTTGTACTCTTTGAAATAATAACCTTTGGATCATATCCTTATCAGGGCCTAACAAATAACCAAGTTCTCGATTTCGTTAAAGCTGGTAATACACTGCAAATACCAAGTGGTGTCAAGCCACAGCTGGAGGGCCTTTTAAAATCCTGTTGGAGTCAGGATGTCAGTAAACGTCCAACGGCGCTGGAAATAATAGAATATATTTCGAACTATCCACGATTGCTCACACCATCGATAGACTTTTCCGGAACGGCAGTTCAACTGTCAGAGTCGGAATGTGATGAAGTGGAACTTCTACCAACTTGTCACAAACCTTTTTCGTCGAGCAACGAGCCCACATTGGATCTTTTGCCACATCATCAAAGATGTTTTGATAATTTTCACAAAAATAACACCGAGAATGAATTTCCAAAATTGGGGGAAAATGATGGTTCTGATTCTCCATGTAATGACATTTCCTTTTCCCAAACGACGCCAGATGGTTATAGCATAATGGCTCCACTTTTGAAGCATCAATTGGATGACATTTCAAACGGAAAAAAATCGTTAACTAATAATACCCGTTAAGTAATCTATGAGGTCTAAATCATAATTCAACAAAAAGCAATGATGACAGTTTTCTTAAAAGTACTGATGAATATAATAATAATATTGCTATGCAGGGATAATTAGATATTCAGATATGGATAACATTAAGACAGGGACCGCAAATAACAGTTATGCATTTCAAAAAATTGAGTCACAAAAGAACCCCTTAGAAGAGAGGGGAAAACACACAACAGGATAAACTTTTATTTTCAATTATCTGTTAAAAAATTATTTTTAATTATTAAAATTAATTTTTTGATAAAAATGATTTAGATATATGTAGGTACATATGTACATATTTATAACTACATTAGCTATAAGCAAAAGTAATAAATATATAAGCAATTTGGGTTTCTAAACAGCATAGAGTCCTTTTAATATCACAAATCATAATAACTTAAGTCTATGCTAAATTTATTTTCTTTTTAACTCGCACTGGATTTGAATATTATCAGATTCATTTAAGTTGCCCAAGACTTATACCTGTTATTATTATAATATACATTATGTGACATAACTTTTTAGTTATTGTATTTTAAACTTTAAAAGTAATTGTCTTTCCTTGGCGGATGCACAAAAGAAAAAAATAAAACAGTTTTAGTAAATCATTTCAAGTAAATTGCTACAAAATGGTTTCATGTATATAAGCTAATTTCGCTTGTATGTGATACTGGCTAGTTAACAAAAATGTTCTATGGTAATTTTAGCAGGGATATCTTATCAATTGAGAAGTATTTCAAATTTTGAAATTTAATATATTTAGCGACATTCATAAAGTAAGTATAGCTATGTTATATTCATTGCTTGCTTCGAATGACTTCTTCAAGGGCTTCACTCATTTATTATTAAGACGAACTGACAGAGTGGTCTGAATTGAATTGACATTTGTCCTAAGGTATACTTAGCAATATATTATATTATATTAAAACAACTATTGTCTAAATATTGATAGAAAAGCTATTCAAAATTTCTTATGGATTAGTAGGGTTATAAAAACGGAGTTAGTAATTTTATTATAAGATCTATTTTTTATTTAAATGCTTTTACTCAGACCTATTAAAATATGTGCACAAAAAACAGTGTACATATATATTCACAAATTTTTAGTGCGACATTCGCCGCTTTGAGGGATATAACAAGAGTTCCATATGCGCTGAGTGAAATAATAAAGCTAGAATGGAATAGAAGCGCATTCACAATTAACCAACCGCACACACTTCTATGTATATGTATGTAATTTTGTGGGTGTCTGCGTATAGACAGACTCTTACCCACACACATGAGTGCCTATATACATATTGTAAATCTGTGAATTAAGAAACAATCATAATAATCGCACTCAGCGCACGTAATTATAAAATCCACATCACAGAACGAGATACGTTCGGGCCTAGCAATAGCTACACATCTACAGCGACAGCTACAGCTACAGCTATAGCTATAGCTATAGCTACAGTTTCACCATAAGCTCCATTGCAGACTCCCTGCCTTTATCTGCGTCTCCGTTAACGCCATGACTGCCGTAGCAATTGCTGTGGAAAGTGCACAACGACATTATGTTGCGCTCTACCGCGCTAATGCAATGGTCTATCATCAACGTCCAGAGCAACCATATAATAGAATGGAAAGAGATGCAGATATACAGTGTGTGAGGGAGAGGGAGAGTGAGTGGGAGAGAAAGGGAGAGCGAGAGAGAGATGTGAAGCGAAAGGGAGGTAGGGTGAGAGAGCGAGTGGGTGTGGATGGAAAAGCAAAGGGACCTAGTAGAAAGCTACAACCGCGTTGCATGCAATTCCACAGTCATCATTAGTTGTGCTAATGCACCGGAGCTAGAGGGAAAGACGAGGTAGTGTGTTATCGCAGCAGCAGAAAGAGCAGCAGCGCCAGCAGCAGCAGCGGCATCAGCTGCAACTGCAGACGCTGCAGTAAAATTGTCTGTCAGATGCAATTCCAAACGGATGAAATTGTTTCATGTTACACAATAAAAATTCTATATGAAACCAAAACAATGGGAAGGTAAATAAATGCGGGATCTGAGCGTTGACTCGAAATAAAAATATTTATAGCATATTCAAACACATTTATAAATTAGAGCATTATGTTTGGCAATATTTATTTACAGTACAGTGGGCCATCTGCTTAAAAAAATGCAAAGCGTAATATTTTTAAACAGATAGGATTCTTACAACATGACTGTGCCGCTCTTTATATTATTTACACGAAATGCAAAATAGGAAACTTTTTTAGGATCATGGAAAAAATAGTTCCTCTGTTTCTTAAAAAGCTTGACGTTCATAATAAGTAAGTTTAAATATTATATTCTAAAATAAGTTTAAGATTGTTTCGATAATTATTCTAATATTTCACACGCGCCGAGTATGTGAACCAGGTGTGTTATCTTTGCAAATGAATCCTTCTGTTAGATGTAGATTTGATATAGTGCAGTGAGGAAGACAGTTACATTAATTAAATTTTAGAAATTTTTCATGATGTAAAAATCGCTGCTCGGGGTTCCCTTCGGTCTGGGATTTTATATGTACGCATTCATGTGCTCATAAATGTAGAAAAAATAAAAACTTTTCACAACAAATGTTTGTCATGTCCTTTCGAGTAGCATTTTCTTGTCAAAAATAAAGGGGGAAAAACAATTGCCGGATTCGACACGGACAAATTCTAACATGACGTGATTCGGCTCAGATAGCGATGCTACTCCTCTGTTTGAAGAAATCGTATCGAAATTAAAGCAGCTTCACTGCAAAAGTGCCACACAATACAAATACAATTCAAAGAGAATGCAAACACGATTCAATATCAATTGTGATTGGTAGAATAAGTTAGAATGCATGCATACCAATATTGAAAACAACCCACGTGCATTGCTAATTGTTTCGTTTTGGTTAATAATTGTAGAGGCATTTAACAGAATGTACGGAATCATCTATTGAATATATGACATTTTATATAATATGCAAACTCGAAATTATTGCATTTCAAATTCATCAGAATTGTACGAGAATGAATTTTATAATTGTTTGTTGATAAACTTTATAATCGTTAAAAAAAGGAATAGTTATCGATTTTTGGAAACAAACTGAATCTACGCTATATCACTACAGGCCGAACAAAATTAAAGTTCTTCTTGTTCTTGCTCTTCTGAAGTCGACGCGTTCACACATACGAAAAGTCGGCCGGACGTACAGATCGACGGAAGGGGTAAGTCGACTTAGCTCGTCACTCTGATATATGTATGTATACTTTAAGCTAGGGTGACCATCTGGACCAGGAGGTCATTCCGGGACAGTCAACTATAGCCCCCTAAAAAAAAACAGAGCTATGTATTTGAAATCAATCATTTGTCACAAAGTTTCACACATACATTAAATTTTTACTTTCTTCATATTTACCATTATTATTACCACTAGACGAACATCCATAAAAATGAATACATCCTTATATTTCATTGATATTATATTCATGCACACAGCCTATTTTTTCCAACATACATAACACTTCTTTCATTAATATTTTATAAAACTTACATACATAGGTCCACAAAATTAAATTGAACAATATATATGTTTTAAAGCATATATATATGTTTTTAAAAGCAGTATCTTATTTCTTTCATCTGGCCACTGCGTGTTTAGTGAGAAAAAACCCCTTTCGCAATTTGCATTGTGCGCAGGAATCGCATACAGGAATCGAGCTATTTCGTCTTGCTGTCCATCCGTCTGTCCGTCCGTCCGTCTGTCCGTCTGTCTGTATGAACGCAATCTATTTCGGCGCTATTGAAGCTAGAGACTTGAAATTTGGAACACATACTCGTGCATGTCTCCGATTTGTAGTGTTAAAATTTTCCCGATCCGCCCACTAGGGGCGTGGCAAATCGGAAAATGCATTTTCCGATATACCAGAAATCATGTTAGTTAACGAGCTAGAAAGCTGAAATTTGGAATATAGATCCGCATCGACCACCCAAGATCACGAGCTATGGCGGATATATCTCCGCCCATTGGGGCGTGGCAAATCGGATAAAACTGTATCTCCTAAAGTTGTTAACCTAGGATGCTGAAATTTTGCACGTCAGCTAATGCTATGATTCTATAAAGTCTGAAGAAAAATTATAAGCCTATGCCTATTAGGGGCGTGGCAAATCGGACCTGAAGATATAGTGATTTTTTATATTCTGCTATAGTTTGGACACTATTGATGCCAGAGACCTCAATTTTTGTATATATACTCGGGCTAATCACCCAAGACCAAAAAGTTTTGTCGGATATATGTCCCCCCACAGGGGGCGTGGCAAACCGAAAAAGTTGATATCTCCCAAAGTATAATAGCTACAAGCTTTAAATTTGGATAGTTGAGTTACTGGTAGCCTCCTCTATCGATGCCCCAAAAAATCATTTTTACGCCTCTTTAGGGGCGTGGCATATCGAAAAATACCCTGTAATTTTAACATTTTTTGAGCGTAAGAATTCAAAATTTGCATTTAGGTTACCGGTTGCTCGTTCTAAAAACTGGCCGAAAAAGCCTACGCCCAGTAGGGGCGTGGAAAATCGGAAAAGCCTGTATATTCTACAGTATTAGAGCGAAAATTAACTATTAAATTGTTGATGGGATGTGAATGAGTATTCCGCAGTCGGTATCGCCCGACTACAAAGTTGTTTTTTTCGAAAATTGAGGAGTTGTGATTATAGTAGGGTCTATATAAAATAAATACGTTCTGAGTATCTACTCATTGTCAGGGAGTTTAATTAAAAACTTATATCTATCGACGTTGAAGATATCTTCAACTGCGTTCCTATATTTGTCATTCAACCGGCAGCTATGTAAAAATAGGCTAGCCTTGGAACTGACTTTCATATATACATACATTGCATCATTGCACAGAATCTCCGAAAGGTGAAGGAGATATTTCTCTGATATCATTAAAATGTTTTCTTATTGGTAAGAAATTAATTGCATACATTGGAATAGATTGGTAGCTATCCATAAATTCAATAAATATTTATAATAAAACTCTTCAAATAAGATTAGAATTACGGTATAAATTTAGTCTTCTGCAATATATGTATGATGGCTTGCAGAAATATTTTCGTCAAATTAACAGCGCGCAGCTAATCGAATTATATTGTACATACGTAAATATATAGCTATGCTATGCATACGAGGATGCTTTCAATTACTTTGACCCCTATAGTCTTTTGTCGTTTCTCTTTTTATGAACGTAGGGGTTTGATTTTTGTAGAAAGTCGAGCATCATCCTTGACTGTAGCATTCGAAACGATTTCGATGTGTGGCCCAGCTGTTGTTGCCTTGCTTCCAAAAAAAAAAAAAAAAAAAAAAAGAAATTTAAGTGACAATACGCACTCGGGTTCACGACAATGGTAATTTTTTTTAAATTTTCTAGAAAATGTTCAACATTGAATCTAGTATATGTATAAATATATATATATATATTATATAAATAAATACATATTTCTAGAAAAATAGTTTTAACTATTAGCTTTCGCTTAAGTTACTAAACAATCAATTAACAATATATGTATATATATATAAAACAAGGCTCTAGTCGAGACTGCTCGACTACAAGATCCCCTGAACCATTCAAGCAACTGATATTTCAATAATTATTCGCACATGAACACACACAGCCATACGCACGCACGCATAAACACGCATTGGCTGCAGTGCTTGCTTATTATGGAAATTTAATTGCTTAAGAACTTTTCTTGCCGATGGACTATCTCTATGAAACTTTCAGATAATGATTATAACTTAGATATGCATGCATGCTCGTCGCCCTGATCTAGATTATATATACTTTGCAAGGTCTGCCACGCATCTTACTGTATTTTATATACTTTTAACAAAACTATTATACACTGATTTCCCATTATAAATGGCTTCAGGGTATAAAAATAAGCTAAACAGAAATGTAGGCTGCGTAATCAGAACAGAAATATTAATGTTTTTCTTTTTTTTTTTTTTTTTTTTTTTTTTTTAGGTTTACCATATGCTTCAGGGTATATGCTGTATATGTGTTATATGATCAGGGCGACTATCTGATATAGCTATGCCTCTAGGAATGAAATTTATAAATGCCGAGATCTCCCAAATCACAAATGTTAGATTTT